>NW_026623100.1:84921392-85604726 GCF_023065955.2 Ursus arctos
CACGATTCTATCATTGCTCTAATGCATTTAAGATACATTTTTAAACACTGGGCGTATTTGATAGAGAATCCAAATTCCGTATATTATTATTGGCTAATATCTCTCTCGAGACTCTAGTAGTCTAGATATAGTCCTCCTTCTTTTCTTTTTTTCTTTACAAGTTACTTGTTCAAGAAACTGGTCATTTGTTTTGTAGAAGTCCTATGAGCCGCTTAGACTGCACTCCTGATGTTTACATTTTTAAGTATTTTCATCTGTTCTTGTAAACTGACAGATTAAGATGCTTGGCCAAATCCACACTACATGTTTTTGGCAAGACTACTCTGTTGGTATGTGTACGGCCATCAAGAAATTCACAGTACGTCATGCACCCTCGGTCTCTCTCCCTGTGAACCAGGGCTGATAATCACTACCGGGGTCCAGCAATTCATGGTGGGGAGCAAATTTGCAGTATTTTAATATTACCGTTCTTTTCTTATTTATTAGCTAAAATATTTCTAAAAAGAGAAACCTCCCTTTATCAACTATCTGGCTGCTCTGAAGCACATTTTCTATGTAAAAGGCAGTGTAAGTGACTTATTCTTTCCCTTTCCTTCCATTCCCAAAATTATGGGTAGTTTCTCTAGTATTTCTCAAAAGCTAGCACGGATTCCTTTGATTGCACTTGTTGAGAATCATTAATAATTCATGAGCTTTGTGTAATAGATGTGGCCCAGTCCCTTGATGTTATCATCACTCTTGATGCTAAACTCGTCCCATTCTTTCCCAGGGGAAGCCTACTTGTGTTGTATCCTGACTACTTTTCAAGAAACTTCTCGTACGTGAAAAGGATTGACAGAAGGGTGTGCACGTTGTAAGTTTCCAGCTTGATGACCTTTTACCCACTGAAGAGGCCCTTGGACCAGCGATGAGATCCAGGGAGAGCACCCCCAATCCATGTGGGGCAGCAGAGGTCAGCTCTGCCCGTGTTTACGTAAGCGGGGCCGTACACACGTGCTCTCTGCCTGACTTGTCAACACTGTCCGTGCCGTCTTCCCACCTGACTGTCACAGTTCTGCAGGGCAGGGCTCCACTTGATCCGTCCTGAGAATAAGCAAGAACTTACCCATTTTACTCTTAATGAGACTTTGTGTAGTTTCCTTTTCCTGGTTGTAACAGTGCTGCAAGGAATGTTCTGGGACACCTCCTCAGTCCTTGTGGGCTGCTTCTGGTAAAATGACATTCCCCAGGATCCTGCTTACCCATTTCCTCCCCCAGAAGTTAGACCAGCATTTCTTCCAGGAGCAGAGATCCTTCCAGCAGGAAATCATAGCTAGAGACCACAACAGTTTTTATTTTCATTGTTTTTTTTTTTTTTCCTTTTTAGCAAGAGTGAGAGTGGTGGACAGGGAGGGGTAGAAGAAGAGAGAGAGAGAGAGAATCTCAAGCAGGCTCCCCACGGAGCAAGCAGCCTGATGCAGGGCTTGAACCCATGACCCTGAGATCATGAACTGAGCTGAAATCAAAAGTCGGATGCTTAACCGACTGAGCCACCCACGTGCCCCTTGACTTTCATTTTTATTTTTTGACTAAAAAAAACAATTCTACCCAACTAAATAATTTATAAGAATCAATAAATAGCTACCTAAATTGCTCTAACTTTCAGTATGCTTCACTTCATTTCACGCTTTGAGTGTGTGAATAGCAAAAATATCAGCAACGGGGGAAGAAGAGGATGAGCCGTGGTCCCGAACAGTTCCCAGGTGGATTTCCAACTTCAGGGACAAGCATCAGATTATGAAAACTCTATAATTTGTAGTAGAACACATGGTATACTTCTAATAAGAAATTAAGTATGATCCTCATCTCACAACTTACACCAAAATAAATTCTTTTTAGATCAAAGATTTAGAGGTAAAAACCAAGCACACAGAAGCACCAGAAGAAAGCTGGAACATTCCCTTGTGATATCAGAAAGGGAGAGGCCTCTAAGCATGACTGAAAGGGGGAGAATTAAACATTCATAACTTGATGAATGTCTTCAGTGTTGCATGTCTCAGAGAAAATGGACAAACCAGGAAATATACAATTCAATAACAAAAAGACCAATAATCCCATTGAAAAATGGCCAAAATATATGCAGAATCAATTCATTAGAAATTGAAATGCAAACAGCCTGCAGAATGTGTGATTTCACGACACACAAGAAAGCCCTGAAATCACGAGCTAGAATCTCTCCTCCCAGTGTGTGAATTATTGGATTCAACAGGACAGGGAAAGTGTTCTGTCTCATACATTCTTGGTGGAATTGTAAACTGGCTTAGCTTTAAGAAAGGGAGTTGAGAAATAAACACTGAATATAAAAAGTTCATACTCTTCTGACCAGAAGAGTCAGAGCCAGTGACCCTGGCAAAGGAGAAGAAACTCGCTCCCAACCGTGGAGCCTGTTTATTTCGGCAGCCGTGGAAAGGACTTGTCTGTTTGCCCTCATCTTCTCAGCCTATGGATGAAGACCTGGAGTGGGGGGTACATAGAAGAGGACGTAACTTGGAGCTTTCTCATGGCAGAGTCTTGTGAAACGTCGGCTCGGCCAGAATACGGTATGTTGTGCTGGTAAGGTCTGCGGGACGCCTGCAGGCGGGGACAGCCAGGGCTCCACAAATGCCCCTAGGCCAGCGTTCTGCCTAGGAGCTGTGGGATTTGTCTAGAGAGCCGGCTTTTCCTTTCATTTCTTTTTTTAAGATTTTTATTTATTTATTTAAGAAAGAGAGAAAGAGAGAGAGTGGGGTGAGGGGCAGGGGGAGAAGCAGGCTCCCCGTTGAGCAGGGAACCCAATGCAGAGCTTGATCCCAGGACCCTGGGATCATGACCTGAGCTGAAGGCAGGCGCTCAACCGACTGAACCCCCAAGGTGCCCCCAGAGCTGGCTTTTCTGAGCAATACACCAAGAGCAAGGATTTCTCCAGCTCCTATGTTTTCCATGAAGGGCAACTAATCTGTGGGATTATTTGGCAGTTCCATACATTATCCCCAGGATTGGGAACAAGGCAGCCTTTCTTGGCTTGGCTGCTGCCCACGGCCTGTCCTTTCGCTGTCCCGGGGGCTCAGGCTGGGTTCATGTGTGCCAAGAGTGTGGTGTCCAGCATCTCTTCAGACCTGGGGCAGCCAAACTGCTCCACCTCCTGGTCCTTCCGCTCTCCCCTGGCAGCTGTGCATCTCCGTTGCTGGGGTGGGAGCCCAGGTGTCCCCACCCTGCATCTCTCTGGTGTTCTGAGCAGTTCACGTCCTGACTGGCATTGGTCAGCACCCAGAGATCTGAATCACCAAGGATGTCTACATGCTCATGCATGCTTGGCACGGATGCGAAATCACTCAAGTATTCCCTTGTTTCAAGTTCGAATCCTTGTATAGGTAAATAAATAGGCTCAAAAGGGAGCCCTTCTTGAAAGAAGGTCATTAAGATGGTTAAGTCCATGAAAAATAAGTGTGTGTTACTGAAATGCCATGAGAGGCCTTTGTCAAGCTTTGAAACGGAGGGACAATTGCCCCTGAGTTTCTCCACAGATGCACCTGCTGTATTTATCACTAAATAAGTAAAAACAGGTGAATCAGGCCAGTATTTGCCATATAGTTATATAAATACAATACATGGGGCATTAAATTACCTACTGTTTAAGTATCAAAATTTATAATTGTACTCAATTAAAAAATAGTTATTCACTTTTGAATTTGACTGTGTATACATATGATAGTCAAAATTAGTATCCAACATCTGCTTTTCTTTTATCAAAGTCTCAAAAGACATCCTTAATTTTGATATATGTTAACGGTGTTGAAATTACTAAAGTGGCAAAATATCCTTCAGGAAAAACAAGTCACGAAGACCCCAGTTAATTTAAACGTGCCCTTGATGCAGAGCGAGCCCGGGGATTTGCGTTTTCCGGAGCAGGGGCTAGAATGGACGCCTCACACGGTACGGAGTCGCAGCATGTCATCGTGGCAAGGGATCGAAAAGCTGTAGACTGTCTGACCAGGGAGTTAAGAATCAGACAAACTTAAACCAGTTTAAGGAACTGATTTAAGGCCAGGTCCGCAGGCCAGGTGGTGACCCTTGACTGGAAATCCTGATCACCAATGACAGCCTGATAGAGTTGAAGGTTCTAGATATCAAGATGCAAGATGCTAGATATCAAAACAGGGGCTGGGAAACATTCAAACCTGTTTTCACGGATGCACGGCCCAGACAACTGTCTTCCTGGGGTCACGCGCTGGTCTGTCTGTCCCCCTGGTGTCCTCTCTTCTGTTTCGATTGCTAGTTCCTGAAGTATTGTCCATCCTTTTCCCCTCCTGTGCCTGTCTGTCTGCTTTCTGCTGTGTACCTTGCGCTTTCCAAAAGCTTCCAAGGCGCAAGGAGGACTTACGGCCCCTCCGTGCTCTTACTCTCTAGTTGTGGAATCTCTGTTTGTGGCTTTTATACTCGGACTGCACTCTGCTTTTTGACCTATTTTCTTAAACAACAGCACCTCCGTTCTGCTCTGGGTTTCCTTACCCTGAGGTCTGGCCCCTTGAGGCTGCTTCTCTTGTGTTTCTTTAATTTTTATTTTGTTTGGTCCTGTCCTGGGCTTGCTTACTGACTCCTGACTGAACTCCGTTGAACTGTGTCAAACCAGAAGCAGGTGTCCTACCCCAGGTTCAGCACCTGTCTGGCACTTTCCCTGCGGCAGGCATGCTCCCAGGGCAATGGCAAGGGAGCTGGGCGTGCAGGGTGCTGGCTCGGGGCGCAGGCTTGGGGTCCTCACACCGGCAGGGAGGGTGAGAGGAGACCCACGGGGCTCCTGCGGGGGGTCCTGGGCAGGTGGGCTCTGACAGCCCTGCGCTGACCCCAGCAGGAGGCATGTGACCTTGAGACACTCCCTTATTCCACTGAGACGACCGCGGGGCTGAGGGCTGAGCCCCGAGCAGAGTCCTGCTGGATCATGTTTAGTGAGTGTTTCATATGTGCTCAAGATTATTCGTTTTTTTTGGTTGGGTGTTTTAAGTATAGACCGTGAGATTATTGTGTTTAGGTTTCCTATATCTTTGCATATTTTTGCATTAGTGAGCTGAGTTAGTTCCACTTCTAATATATGGACTGAGTAGAATGTATTTATGTATCATTGGTAATTCAACAAATTGTCATCTATCACAATGTTTACACCCAAATTGTTGAACTGGTTTTATTTTTATACCAAAAAATAATTTATGAAAGTAGTAATGCTGTTTTCCCATCTCATGGAGTCATTCAATCTCATTAGTTTTATAAAAAGTCATTGTAATGAAGGTTACAGGTGAGAAAATGTAAGTGAGAGAAATTTATAGATGAGGGAAAACTCTATGCATGTCCCTTACCGTGTTTGTTTTTCTGATGAAAACAGAATTTATATACCTTGTGATTCTTACGTGCTGTAATTGTTGGGATGTATCTTGCAGTTCTCATGTCCACGCTAACACACACACACACACACACACACACACACACACACTGGTTGCGGGTTACGCTTCACGTAAGCTGTCTGTGGAACAGCCACACTCACTCTTTTCCATGTTGGAATGGAGGACCTGGCAGGCGTGGGCTACAAGGCGAGGGTCTTCCGGAACCACAGGGTGGGCTGCCTGAGGCAGCATGGCCAACCCGGTAGGGCTGCCTGCTCCTTCATCGGTCCATTCCAGGGGGACGGTCAGTTTAGATTTCAATTATCTGAGTTCAGTCTGCAGTAAAATTTATGTATGCAGACACGTCTAGACAGTCGTCCTGAGAACTCAGGTCTTACCCACAGGAGATGTGAGCCCTGCATGTAAATCGGTGACTCGTCTCAACCACGCTGTTTGCAATGAGACGAGTTTTTGTTCCCTGCTTCCTGGCCATGCTCTTGGGTAAGATTTCTCTGGATTGGATTTGAATTCGTTCGGTAAACCCCGGCACTTCATCAATGTTATTCCATCTGGGAAGGCTAGGGCTGGGTGTTATTGATTTAAGAAATGCATTTCTTGTCTGTCAGACTTGATGCTGTGATTTTTCAGTCTTTGTTTAGAATGTGGAAAAAGGTAACTTTCAGAATATGATACAATGTAATTCATATCAAGGGATCACTGTCTCCAGGCCTTGCCACATGGAAATAAAACACATATATGAGATAGGACGCCTTTGTTGGGAATACGGAAAATGACTGGGAAGTAAGAAGTTCCAACAGGGGAATTGCTAAGCTTGATCTGAGTATGAGCATGGGGCATTTTTTTAATGTTAGAAATGTGCATTGTTCGTTCTTTTATAATAATAAGACTCGTTGAAACCCCGTGGCTTTCTAATTTGCTTGAGGCTCCGAACGCTCATCTTAAGCCTCCCTGCTAACCGGCGCCCCTGGACGGTGTGAGGATGCTGCAGGGGAGCTCCGGGGACGGCTTGCCTGGAGTGAGCGCATCAGTCCCTCCTTGAAGAGGCTGGTGGGTGTAGGAGGAGTGCAGGTCTGGGAGCCTGAGGTGGGCGAGAAAGGCACCCTCCCCCCAGGAGACCTGTCAGAGCCGGCTGGACACTCCCTGGATCCTGCCCCACCACGGCTCGCGTCCCTCCCGCTTAAACTGTGTCTTCTTATGCTTCCTCGAAAATAGATACAGTTACATCCATGTCACGGGACTGATAATTAAATGACCTACACCTGTAGGACCCTGCAGGGACAGGTTTCATGCTGTATCGGACGCCCAGGAGATGCACGCAGGATTGCAAGCAGTAAAAATAAGCACACACATACCTACACCATGGATGCAAACCCACCTGACTGATGCTGTAATAGGGGCAGTGCTGAAATAAGGGAACGGGCAATCCGAGTGCCAGAAAACACAATGTGAGTTTACTGGAAAACATGTTGTAGATTTCTACTGGACTCTTTTCCATTGCTTTCATTACAGAAATGTTTAAGCAATAAGAAACGCCAGACATTACTGTGGGAGAAGCCATCTGTCGTTGGCTTGGAAGGCACTCACGGGGACACACGCGTGCTCTGGACGTTAACCTCTGTGTTCCTCGGACGCTGAGCTGTCGTGCCAAGGAGCGGTCACAGTCGGTTTCTACCCACCAGTATTTCCAACGTAGAATTTACTCACCCTTTATACCATGGCCACAGATGATGAACCTGGTTTTAGGCAACGACTGATGAGTGTGAGGTGTTTTTAATTGTCTGCGTTATCGTGTGCCGGTGCCACTGTCCAGAGATGAGCTCTCTTACACAAGTTACTATGTCGCAAACTACAGTGAGTGTCCCCTAGAATGTGCCATACTTCCTGGAATAAAGAAAATGCTCCATTTAAAATCGTCACCTGGGAGAGCACTGTACTCTTCAGTATCCCTTACCTTGTAGCTATAATAAGATCATAAAATTTTAATGCAATAGTTATATTGTTCTTATTTTTCTTTTGAAATTCATATTGACAATAAAACAGTGGCTAGGGATTTTACTCTTTTCCTTAAAGTTTAACAAGCAGAGGAGCCGTGGATTATAACCAAAGGGATAAAAGGAGAATTTCACCTTTCAAAAGAAGAAGGATGAAATTACCTCCTGGGGTGGCGTGATAATGAGACACTTCCAGGAGCCACGCACCTCCCGTCCCCGCAGAGCAGCTCGCCAGCTGCCCAGCCAGCCCTGGAAGAGTCCAGGGAGGAGCGTCGGTACGGGCTCCTTCTGTGTCAGCGGGGAAGACCAGGGCCTGCCCTGGATCTGCTTCTGACCCCCTTTTGAGGGAGGCCGGGGCACCCCGTGGAGCGGTGACAATGCAGGGCAGGGGTCTGATGGGGGGTTTCCTCACTCCCCTGTCCCTCGCATGGACGAGCGGGGACGGGGACCCGTTGGCGTGGTTACGGCCAGGGTAGGCAACGCAAGTCCTTGGGGCCGTCCAGCGCTGGAAGCCAGGAGAGGCACACGGGCGGAGAACCAGACACAGTGGGACTTGGGGGGTGTCAGCCAGCTCGGGGGATCCCCGCCTGGCCCCCATTCTGGTGGCATCATGCTGGTGGGCGGGAGTGCTCTGCTGCTCCCCGCCAGCTCCTGCAGGTGACTGGTGGCCAGGACGTGATTCCACAAAGGCCAGGCCACCATCCTCTCTGTGTGTCCACAAAGAAGGGGCAACGGGGCCGGGGGGCGGGGATCAGGATTTGGGTGCACACTCCATGTTGGAGGTGTTCGGACCTGTCAACGGGCTAACCTGGGAGAGGCCTGTGTCAGTGAGGCCCAGCTCCGCTGTGGCCAGGGGCACCCCTCCACTGGTGCATCTGGCAGTTCTGGGGTGTCCGCAGTGGGCGAGACGCTGTCAGTGTGTCGAGAAGCCTGGGCGGTGGTCAGTACAGCCTCGAGAGCACTCGAGTGAGCCCGTCCTGAACTAGTGGCTGTGGGAGTCCAGGGGCGTGTGGCCTGTGCTGGACGTGACCACCTTCTCCAGGTCAGGACTATCGTCAGCAATCCACGTGGTATGGAAAGCAGCTGAGGGCCTGGCCCTGAGTCATTTAGGGACAGGAGGTACAGACCCCGGGCCCCTCACCCTGTTGCTCCCCTGCCCCCTGGCACAAGCCACCGTGGCCACGGGG
Organism: Ursus arctos; assembly: GCF_023065955.2. Lineage (NCBI taxonomy): Eukaryota > Metazoa > Chordata > Mammalia > Carnivora > Ursidae > Ursus > Ursus arctos. The sequence continues at coordinate 84,929,982 of NW_026623100.1, forward strand.
GTCGGCACTGGGGACATCACTGTCCCCATTCAGAAGAGCCCCAAGTCAGGTGGATCCAGGCAGGGTGGAGGTCCTCACAGGGGCTGACTCAGGGCGACCTGGAGGCCATCCCTCCAGCCCCCAGACCCAGAGCGGGGCTGCCTGACACCCCAGAAGTATGGCAGTGTCTTGGGGGTAGGACACGATGGCCTATGGCGGCCTGCTTGGAGTCGCAGACTGAGGGGCGAGCCCACAGGTTGGCGAGGCTGGTGTGTATGACAGGCTGCTTTCAGGCCCTGGACACCAGGCAGGGGACGGCCACCTGGAGGCCAGCTCTGGCTGCCACTCACTGCACTCCCGGAGAGCACTGGAGGGGGCCAAGCTCCGGTCCTGTAGGGCAGCGCGTGGGCCCCAGGAGGCAGCTCCAGGAATTCTGGGGACCGCCTAGGCCAGCGGCTCTCCACGATTCCCCCAAACACAGAGCAGGGAGAGAGCATGTCCACACAGAGCCGTTCAGCAGAGTAAAAGAGCCAGGCCCTTCCCCAGCTCTGGCCTCAGCATAGCTCCCTGACCAGAGGCTTCCAGGAAGGGCTGGCGGAATCATCCGCAGGAATATAGACGCAGCTGCTTAACAGAGCGCCAGCAAACCGAGCCCAACGTGAACGGGGTAATTCACTGATTTGACATTCAAGTTAAATTAATGGAACGCATGGTACTAACAGGCTTATGAAGATACACCATGCAATCATCTCCATAGACGCAGAAAAACATTTGACGAAATTAAACAGAAGCCCGTCAGCAAACAAGGAAGAGAAGGGAACCCCCTGACTGTGAGGGGCTTCAGGAAGAGCTGGCTGGTCGGTGCCGATGAGGAAGGACACGGGCTCTCGGGATGGGGCGTCCCATCGGGGCAGCCACGCCGGGCAAGAGCAAGGCCAGGACGACCTGGTACATTCAGCGGGAGAGCAGGGTAGACCCACACCACATAAAACAAGCTGATTTCTGTACGATGGCAGCAAACGGTTGGAAATGTGAAGTGGAAGTCGTGCCTCCCCGAGAGCACCCAAACGTGAGGTGTCAGGTGAGGGCTGCGTCCGCGTCTGCAGGGCCCGGCGGCCCGGCCACGGCTGGTGGCCTGCAGGGGCCTGTTTCGCACACAGCAGTGCTGACCCCCCATCGGAGGGCAGGCCCCTGCTCGTGAATTTACTGCACAAGCATGTCTCCCGTCTGAGCCCACGACCGCCGTGACGCAGCACGCGGCCGGCTTTCTACGCACACCTGCGCTGACACCGCACCTGGAGCCCGTGGCCCAGGCCCTGCCGGCCGCGTCCCAGGGACCGCGAGAGACCGTCCAGCGCCCGCGCTCTGGGGCAGCTACTCCTGTGTCACGAGCGGCTTTTGGATTTCCACTCGTTGCAGATCTGATTTCCTGAAAGTCTCTGCTGTTACTTACAGTCCGCGGAGCACACACCTGTGTGCCTTCACGCGGTTGTCAGACATAGTCGTTATTCCAGAAAAAAGAAACTAGTTTCAAATTAAGAGCTAAAGATAATGACGCAATTTAAAACTTGGACACGACTCTAAGGTTGAGGGTGAAAAGATCAACAATAAAATGTGAGACTAAATACATCATGCGTTTCCTTCCCTCGTTCACTGCGTTGAGCATAGTAAGGTATTTGGGTTGAAATAGAGCTGAGAACTGACGGTACGGGAACGTTTGTCGTCCTGCGGATGCCCGGCTTGGAGCGCTGTCCCAAGCGCCTGCACATTTAATAACAAGGAGGGAACGTTAGCTGGAATTAAAATGTACTTTCGCCCTTGATGGGGAAGCTGCAGCCTCGCGAGAGACGAGCCCACGAAAGACGAGCCCACCACGCCTCATTACAGCGCAGGTGCTGACTCAGAAGCTGGTAATTAAAGCTTACCGGGTGTTACAGCAATTATCTCTTTCATAGATTTTTTTTTTAATCCACTCTGCCACTTCTGAATAATGAAAGGGCTTTAAAACCTAGTGAATAATCAGACATTGTGAAATCAGAGGTGAGCCCACAGTTCTTGGTTTGATTCATGCTAAATATTCATCTCATGTCGACCAGATTCCTAAGTCAAATGCGTTTGCTGTCAGAATTTTTAGGAACGATAACCAAAAAAAAGGGCTTTCCTTCCTCCATTGGGTTTTCTCAAGCACTGGGAAGCACAGAGTCGGGAAGGCATTACCCATTAATTAGCTGATTACGACAAAATGCCTTCTTTTGAGAAGAAAACGCCCTGCACTGGCTGCAGAAACGTGATTTCTTCCCTGGAAGTTCTGGTAAATTCCACCTGCATGTCCGTCAGCATGAGCAGCAAGAAGTGATTTTATTGATTCCACACCAGGGAGCTGAGGGCGGGATGCGCCTGGCCGAAGCCCTGACTGACGGGCGTGAGGCTGAGGTGGTGTTTACCGCGGCCGAGTCCTCGGCGTCCCTGGCACTTGCACCCCACCGAACCCAGCTCCTCGGACCCCGCATCCCAGTGTAACCACCCAGCTCTCTGACGCACAGTGACCACGTCCCTCCCTGGGTCCTGTGTGGAGGCGCGTCGGCTTTCGCCCTTGATGGGGAAGCTGCTCCAGACAGGCGAGGCCGAGGGACCAGTCCCGGCTCTTCTCCGCTCAGAGACCCCCTGTGTCCAGCATGGTATCAAAGCTGATGGCTGACCCTCCGGGCTGAGGCCAGCGGTGAACGAAATACTGTGTGGGAACCACTCCTGGCTCACAGCAGAGAGTAAGGGTTCACACGGCGTGGCCACGGTCATGTTCTTGGGATAGGAAGACAGCGGTGGCCTGTCCCACATCCTCGCTCAGGAAGTGCTGATGCTACGTCGCTCAGACCTCGGGGTCTGCACGGCGCCCACCGCCCCGCGCGCGCCCACCGCCCCTCGCGCGCCCACCGCCCCGCGCGCGCCCACCACCCCGCGTGCACCCACCGCCCCGCATACACTCACTGCCCCACGTGCCCCGTCCTCCCTGAGGACATGTGTGGCCCCACAGCCGCGCTCCGAGGCGCTCTGCTCCCAGGGCTCCCCTCGGCGGTCTCCTTGCTGTTCCCACCCACCGATCTGGAGGGGGATGAACCAGACGGGCACCGTCCCAGATGGCGCAGGCTGGGCCCCTGAGTCACCCCAGGGGTGGCCAGCTGTCCCCGCCCCGACCTGTCTTGGAACAGTGGCTTCGGATTTCCACTGTGCCACCCCCCATACTGAGTATTTCCAAGAAGAAACATAGTTCCCGTAACTCACGTCTTTCCTCCGCCTTCTGGCAACTCTCCAGCAGCCACAGTGGACAGAGAGTCATTGCAGAGTGAAATGTTGGGGCAGGTAGGGAGACTCCTCGGAGAGGTGCGTGAGCAGGAGCCGAGAATCGCCACCGCAGTCTGCCCTGCCGTCCGCTCGTCCCCCAGACAGGACCTAGAATACGACATTGAAACGTGAGCAACGCGGCTTCTCTCACTAGACACTGCAGGGTGCCGCGGTCCCAGTCGTCTCTGCCTCTCCGCGTCCTGGCCGGCGGTGCTGGTGCACTCGGGGCCTTCAGTTCACACCAGGCTCTCACTCTGCCAGGGGCCCGATGAGGTCGTTTCACTTCCTTTTCATAACAACTTCGTGGTGAGTGCTTCTCGGATGCTCCTGGTTCTGGAGATGGACTGTCACAGTTGGGTAAGTTGCCGACTGAGGGGAGCGGGTGGCAAGAATCCGCAATCTTACTCCTTACACTAAACACCTCCTGCGGTGGCCAGTGTCTCAGAGTAATTAGTGACAAAAATGGGGCGGATGTGACGTGTGGACACACGTCACCACTTTCAGAACCGACCACTCCGTAAGCAAATCTTGCTCTCGTCCTCGTGCCACTAGAGATAACAATTCCTGCCTTAATTTCTTCACTGAAATGACGTATGTGACAGTGTCTGAAGGGTGCAGTTCTCGAGGAGACGTGACAACCAATCCCATTGCTGTACCCACCGCGGGGCGCCCAGAGCCGGCTCGGAACTGTGTGCGGGGCTGCCTCGGAGGGGTCCGAGCTGGAGACGAGGTCTGGGGGTGGAACTTACAGTTTCCTACTCTTGCATGTCAGAAGCAGAAGGAACTGCCTGCACACTATATTTTCTGTGAAAATCACTGTCTTCAGAGTGAACCCATCATTTGTATTTGCTCGGTGAAGTTTAGACTCCTGGGTTCAGCTGCTGGATGTGGACAGACAGACTAAGGTGCATTTGAGTCATGAGTGCAGAGCAAGGGGGCCTCCTGAGGCTGGGCCGTCACATGGAGACCATCATTCTGGAACGGTTAAGGACCGCGCCCTCACTGCCGATGGCATTCCCTTAGTTATTTTAAGAACATGGCTTTTAAAATACCTTTGTACATACTCACACGCCATCTGGGAACAGAGAGCCACTTTGATAGCTCTTCAAAACATAAACGATCCCCTGGGCACAGCGTGCTGAATGGAGCACGGAGACGTGCTCGTCCGCTCGGCACAGACGCCGTAAGATCGCACCGTTACAAAGCACGGGCCTCGGGGGAGAGCGGTCGCCGGCGAAAACACGGGGGCTGTGGTTTCCCAGTGCCTGGACTGGGTCCTGATGCGACTTTTGCATTTGCTCACTTACTTTCCCTCACAGCAATCCCGTGGGGTAGATAAGTTCTTCTCTACTTAAATTCAACACTACTCAAGTGAGAACATTAATCTGCAAGGTCTTTCAGCCAACAGTTGGTGAGTCAACCTCCATTCGCCTCCCTCTACAGAACGCAATGCTCCGTACATGGAATAGATGGAGATGCCATAATTCTAGTTAGCCAGCATACGGACCCTTGTGGAGGAGAAACTCCTGGTCTACAGATGGCTGAGTCCCCTCACAAGTATGCACCATCAGTCAAGTAACCAAGGGTCCTCGGGAGTAAAGCAGAGATGCCCAGAGAGAGACGCAAACACAGCTCACAATAGGACGGCCCCACAGGCTGAGGCCAGCCAGCGTTCCTTCAGCAAACAGACAATATCTGCTCAGGGGACGGGACAGAGTCGGCACAGAAACAGAGCTCCTGCCTGCACTGGTAACTGAAGAACTCAGGGTGCTGCGGCCACCCGTTCCTATAGAATCGGAAATAACTTCAAAATGCATTAAAACTTTCGCTGAGATTATCCTTCTGATGAGTTTGGACTTCTTTCAAAATACCCTACATCTCCATTATGCACAAAAAGGTAGCATGCAGAGAGAAAGGGGGCTCCACTCTACCATCAGATAGATGAACCAATTGTTGTGGCTTAAACTGTGTCTCCCCAAAAGATATTGGCATCTTAACCGCCTCCCCCTCCATACTTGTGAATGTGACCTTATTTGGACCGAGGATCTTTGCATATGTCATCAGTTAAGATGAAGCCACGAGGGCGGCCCTGATCCGCACGGCGGTGTCCTTATAAAAAGGGAAACGTGCACACAGACTGGGAGAGAATGTGGATTGGACTCATGTTGCCACAAGTCAAGGGACGCAGAGGCTGCTACGAACCCGCAGAACCCGGCAAGTCACCACAGCAGGTTATCCCTCAAAGACTCCATGGAGCCAACCCTGCGGGTTCCCTGACTGTGGACCTCCAGCCTCCAGCAACGTGGGAGAAGAGACTTCTGTGGCTTATGACACCGGCACATGGCAGCCCTGGCAAACTAACACACCCATCAAGACAATTTATTGAGTCAACGCAACAGGGACCCACAGCGTTCCAGGATGGCTCCGTCTCCCAGCGAGTCGTTGACCCAACGTACCCAAGTACCAGAATGAGGAGTTTCACGGGGTTTGGGGCATCTTAATTCAGATCCCACTCCATGGGTAATCTCGACATAGAAGCAGAATTATGAACCCTGATCCTGTCACCCAGACGCCCCAAGTGTGACTGTTTCCTAAAAGTCAGCGTCAAGTGAATACTCGCAGCTTTTCCCGGAAGTTTCCTACTTTTGAGGAACTGCCTAACTCACAAGCCCGCTTCCATGATTTTATATTATTTGTGTAAAATCTCTTTATATTAAACAAAATTTTGACTTTATTTTGTTAAAAAAAAAGCTGAAGACCAGAGTGCTCCCAAACGTCTTCAAATGTCTCATGGCCGGTTTCATCTACCTGAACCCCTCAAACGTGGTCACGAAGCGTGAACGCGGCTTCCCCTGCCTGACGGCGGCTAACCGACCGCCCCACTTGTGCAGTTGCTGTTTGACGGAAGTGTCGTTTCTGTGCGGCTGGGGACGTTCCCACAGTCATTATCTAGCCCCTGAATGTCCACCCCGCCACATGTCAGCTGTTGGCTTAGCTGATCCATCGTCTTGCGAAGCGAGCCTCACACCGCGTCTGACCCTAGTACGCGCGGCGTCCGGCCGTGAGCCTCGAGAGGGACGGCTGGTTTGTGCGCGGCATCGGCGAGTGTGTTTCTGCAGACATTCGGGCTGTACCGAAAGGGAATGGGAATAAGAGTAAAGATACTGGGTTTCGCCAGCAATGCTCGTCTCAAGGTCGGGGAGCGTGTGACAGGCGCGATGCTCGCGCCTGAGGCTGGTGTGTAGGACGAGCGCAGGGCGTGAGCACGGCTAGTGTTCCTGAACTCACTCACAGCTCCAGACACGACACCGGCGAGTGCGGAGACGGCTTCGGCCACGTGGTCAGAGCACGGTGGTGATCACAGGTCTTCGCCCATGGCTCCAGGAAGCATCTAGAGCGGCCTCCACGCCCGCCACCCTGGGACTGCCTCACGGGCAGGCGAGCCGCCAGTTCATCCACTCCCCTGGGTCGTGAAGCTGCTGTCGGAGCCTTTCCCAAAGTCCCCGCTGAAATCCAGGGATACTCCATAAGTGGCTTCCGCGTCCCTTGTTTTAACCCTGTGCTGGTCACTGGAGGCTTGCACAGCCCCTTCCAGGGAGTGTGGGTGGGAGCAACACACGTGTTTGATATGGAAGCGGAATGACCCGGTCAAGTGGGGAAGCCCTTTGTCTGAGGCCCAGAATGTGAGTGCTGGGGACTGTAACAGAGAAGGACATCACTGAGTGCTCGAGGGAAGCAACTGGGTATAGCAGAAGTTGAGTTTGGTCTTAGACGAAAACAGGACTTGGGAAAGGGGAAGGGGAATGTCCTCCTAGGAGAGGGCAGCCATGTAGCCGTGACGATTTGCTGGTCCCTGAGGCACAGAGCCTTGAAGACGCCCTGCAGGGAACTGGGTCAGAAATAGGGAAAAGCCAGGAGACAGGAGCTACGCATGTTCTCAGAACGAGGCAAAGCCTTCTAAACTTGATATTGTAGGAAAACCAAACCACCGGAGGGTTTTGAAGAGAAGAGGCGTTGATGTACGTGCTGTCGGTCTAAACCGTCGCCAAAGACACATGGTCCTGGCCTTTCCATAAGAGCCAGGGGTCCTGGACAGAAGCCACGGGGCCCCTTGCCGTGTGACATCAGCCCATGGGGATGGCGGGGTGTGGTTCTATAGCTCGTTCTTGAATTTCATCAGCCCGACGGACCACAAGATGGAAACACCAACTTTGTGTGCTCGAACAGTGCGGTATGACAAGAAACAAGAAACTACATTGCATATTCACAAATTATTTTAAATATGGTTTATATTCAAATCACATTTCTGAGGTGGAAATGAATAAACAGGAACTTTCAAGATCTGGAGAATTTGGCCATGAATTGCAAGCATAATAAGTTCAAGAGAATATTTTTTAAAACCAAATGCCCATCTTATCACATGTTAAATTATTTAAGAGCATCAGAACACAGTGAATCTTGTTTTCCAGGGTCCCAGAAACGTTCTTTTCCCTCCCTCTGAGGAGAATAAAGGGAGCTCTTCCAAAATAAGTAACTTCTACTTGCAGAAAATTAGCAGTCTGCCATCGGCATTATGGGCATTGTTATATAATCACCGCCTTTCCTGAGCTAAAATTGTTTTAAATAAATGTATTGTGGACCATGTGTCATGCGGAATGGAACCACAGCCGGGAGCTCTTTCCAGCAAGTATCTGACAGAGACCTGAAATCTCTATTCAGGACACTGAGAGTTTGGGGCTGGATATACTGTTCAACCATGCTATTTCAGCAACTGTGTTATTGTTATTCCTTCCCCCTCTGGAACGTGAATTTTAGCTGACACTTGACTGAGTGCACAGGTTACGGAATGCTGTCACTCTGAAGCTATTCTCTGTTTGGAAACAAAAACCAGCCGTTCCCTTCGCTGGTGGGAAACCAGTGTTCTGAAGGAATGAGCGAGCAGGTCCCCCTGGGGAGAGCTGCCCCGGACACGCCTGGAAGCCAGACTCAATCACGTCTCCCCGTGTTTGGGGAAGGGGTGGCTTTTGCCTCCTTCCCTGTGCTCGGTCTGCAAATCTGCACCCTCCACGAGACCACGAGGGAGAAATATTCCGGGAAAGAGCAGCACCCCTTCCCTGAGCCTCTCACTGGGAAGAAGAGTTTGCCAGACCTGGAGCGAGGTGGCCGTTGTGGTCCCGGCACAGCCCCCGCCCCCGGCCTCAGGACACCCCCCTCTTGCAGGGACCAGCTCTGCAGCCTCACATGCGTCTCCCTGCCCGTGGTCTGCCCAGCCCACCCTGTCCCCTTGCGGTCGGCAGTGGCTCTTCACGACAGAGACCAGGGTATGTCCTTGGAACTGGCCGTTGGTTTCAGGCTCCAACCCATCAAACTACTTGGGGTTGTTGCTGTGTTTTTTTGTTTTTTTTTAAGATTTTATTTATTTGACAGAGGCAGCCAGCGAGAGAGGGAACACAAGCAGGGGGAGCGGGAGAGGAAGAAGTAGGCTCCCAGTGGAGCAGGGAGCCCGATGCGGGGCTCGATCATGCCCTGAGTGGAAGGCAGATGCTTAATGACTGAGCCACCCACGCGCCCCTGTTGCTGTGGTTTTAAGACGCTGGCTGGGACCCCTGCTTTTGTGGAGAATCCCCACCCCAGAGCTGCCTTTGCCTCCGTCACTCCCACCTACGGGATTCTTGCCATAAGTCCTTCCCTCCAGCCAACAGGAGCGGTGCAAGGTGATGGCAGTGTGGACAGGTGCTCAGAACGGATTGCTGATGGCATCGGGGGATTCGGCTTCCCCAGGCTCCGGTGCTGTCTACACCTGCTACCCCTGAGGGTGACCTGCAGCTTAAGACCCAGATTCTGTGCCTCCCACACTTGCTGCCTGTAAGGTGAATCCCCAGCCTGCGTACTCTCATTTTCACCTTCCTCTTTTCACGTGGGGTAACAGTGACCAGGTGGGCATTTTCTCAAAGTTACAGGAGAAGCACGTCTGATGGAAGTGTCGGTAGTGAGGCGTGTGCGGTGTGGATGAAAGTTATCACTGGTGCGGGGAAGGGTCTTCCGTGAGGACAGGAAGTGGGGGCAGAGCGGGCGTCTCCCCCTGGGGCCACTGCAGAGCCCCCACCTGTCCTCACCGGACCTTCGGTGCGTCGCCCCCCAGACCTGGAGCAGGAAACCGCGGAGTCTGCCACACGTGTGTCCACGTGCTCACAAATGACACATCTGACTAGGAAACTGGCTGGGGAAAAATATTTTATATTCCTACTTTGACAAATATAGAAAATGGTAAAGAATGGTTTTTAAATGATTTAGAGTCAGCAAAAAAAAAAACAGGGACTGTATTTAATAATCATTCCTCTTGTCAGGGTTCTAATAATGTCTTGGCAATATTTGGATCAGTGATAGAGACATTTATAATCCATGAATTATGCATTTATTCCACAAAATTTTTCTTTTTTTAAAGTTTTATTTATTTATTTGAGAGAGACAGAGAGAGATCATGATCAGGGGGAGGGGCAGAGGGGGAAGCAGACTCCCCGCTGAGCAGGGAGCCTGACGTGGGGCTCGACCCTGAGGTTGTGACCTGAGCCAAAGGCAGATGCTTAACTGACTGAGCCACCCAGGCGCCCCCAAGTTAAATTTTCTTCCTTTCCTTTCAGCAAAATATGAATTACAATGTTTTGATTTTATACTGGAAAAATAAAACATGATTATTTCACTCAATGTTATCAATTCAAAGTGTTCAAAATTTTATATCTGTTTTAAAAGCGTAAAATCAAATATAAAATATCAAACAAAATTATTTGTTATATATAGTTTTTTAAAGTTATTTTCTTATAAAATATAAAAATCACGTATTAAAAGATCAATGCATAAATTTAAATTTGTGAATATTAAAAAGTATACACAAGTTTAGATGAACAGAAATGTCATTTTATTTGGAAAATGTAATTAAATATTGCTAATTTATGCAAGTACTATAACCATCCTCCAGTTCAGCCTGTCTCGCTGCCGCCGCGAAGAGTTAGTGTCATGCCTCGCGGTGTCACACACGTGCTTGGATAGACAACACGCGAAGGTGATACAGATTTGTGGATGTGGTAAAATGTTTCGGAATTACCACGAGACACCGTAGCGAAAAACGTCTGCTCCGTAAGTACACCCAGAACCATCGACTGGCGCAGAAACACGCCAAGAAGCGGATGCCGCAGAACCTGGAGAAGGTGCATTCTGCTATGTTACGGGAGGACCAGTCCCGATGCGGAGCGGCCGTCCTGCCTCTTACGAGGCACCTCGGGCTCTCAGGTGCTCTACCAGCTGGCTGACAGGTGCCAGCCGAGCCCACGTTCCTCGCACGGTCATCTGAGCACAGGGTGCCACCTGTCAGAAGGGCCTCGTGCAGGCCCCCGCGTCGTTCCTGTAACAATGTGGGAAAGTGTGCGAGCGTGTCTTCCACTAAGACCTGTGCACCTTGTGTCTTCAGTGTCTCCTGGGCACGGAAATGGCCAGCCGTCCAAGTGCCTACCCGGCCCCAGAGTCACCCCCTCCCCCTGGAAAACCCCCGGCTTCTGTGACACTCCGATCCCGCTTCCCTTCGCAGTACTCCTCCCTACTGACTGGTCCCTGGGCCCTTCGCTACCTTTGCCTGGTTTTGCACTCGATGTGAACACATTCTTCACCGTCTTGCCTGCGAGGCCCACGGGGCTGCGGCTGGAGACACAGTCGTGGTTCGCACGGGGTAGGTGTCTGCATCCCACTGTCACGGCCTGTTTACCGCTCCCACTGCCGGCGGGCTTTGGGGTTCTTTCCACCTGGAGAGTGAAGTGACAGCGACTTCCAGGAACCTTCTTATGCAGGGTCCGGGTGTCGTGAGTTCAGTTCATGTGCCTGAGTCAGACGTACGCTCCCAGTAACGGCCTGACTCTGACGCCCCACTGAGGCACAGTGCTGCTGGGGCTGAGGCTTGAGTCCGGCGTGGGCCCCGCGGCCACAGGGACGTCTGCACACGTACTTCTCTGCATGCGTATAAAATCCCGCAGTGCGGTCTGTCTCCGGTCACGCTGTGGCTGCGATGCTCGGGCGTATCGTTGGCTCTCTCTTCTGATCTCTGCGGCTGGGGAGACGTGCAGAGAGCTTGACTTAGGTTGCTGTTATCCCACAGGAATCAGGGAGCCAATTAAAAACACAAGGACAAACTCCACCTTTATTGAACATAATGAATTTATTATATGGACCGTGTCAGTCTTGAGTTGGGCCCCGAATGCCCAACTGAAGACTGACAGGGCCCAACGCGGCGGTGTCTGTGCTGTGGGGGCACTAAGGACAGGAGGAGCGAGACCTCCAGGCACCCTGTCCCTCCACAGTGATTCCTGCTGGTACATCACGGCTTCCTTCAGCTTGTTTGAAATGCAGATATTCTTAAATTGCATTTTCATAGTAGAAACCAGTGTCAATTAATGTATTTCTCTGCATCTTGACCTTCCATAGAAATTCTAGGCAGGAAGAATGCTGAGAAATTAGTCTCATTAAAAAGAAAGAGCAATTGCTGAAAAATTGTCATCATCCTAGTAAAAATTTACTCTCAGTTTGCATTCCTCCAATCAATTATAACCCATTAAGTCCTAGGACGTCATTTGGGAACGACCACACTGTGCATTAGTGATCCCACGGGTAGTGGGAGCCCTCGGCACTAAATCACCGTAATGGGATCTCATCACTGGCGGAGCGTATGGAAGGGCAATCTGGGAAACACGGAGAAATGTAAAGAGAACGTAAAATAACATTTGTTGTGATTGTCGCAATTCTCTCAGAAGTTCATAATTCCGACTTGGAAGCACGTCTCAGAATTCATCCTCCAGAGCACTGCTGCTTCTAACCTTGACGACATGCTCCAGTCAGCCCCTTGTTTCTGAAGCATCACCCCCTTCATTCCTGGGGTCTCCCCCACACAGACCACCTCAAAGCACGATCCTAATGGTCATCATCCCTACCTGGTGCCACGTCAGAGGGACACGTCACCGTGGTCCAAACCTCCCGTGGTTCCTGTGTCTGTGCCCAGGTCTGGGTCCCAAGCAGCCTGGATGCAGCGGGTCCTGTGACACCAGGTGCGCGTGGTGGTGGGACCAGGGAGTCGGGGTCACGTCCCAGAGACGAGTCAGAAGGTCCAGTAGGTGTTGGACAGCAAAGTAAATGATAAACAGATAAACAAAATGGAACCAACAAACACAGTTGTGTCCACCACACGTGATCATTTTATGACATGCTGAGAAAGCCTCAGCGAACATCCCCTCCAATGGTTAAAAATAATAATATTCTTTAAAATTCAGCCTTCTCTCATACTTCTTTTATCATAGGATGTTATGGTTTGCTCCTGGTGCAAAGGGAAGGAATCCCAAAATTTGAATTGGAAACAGCAAAACGGTTATAAATTTACTTTCTTGCACGAACAAATTAACTTCAAATGATCCATTCCAGCCAGGGCACAGATTACTTATTTTTATCAAGCTTATTGGTTAATTTTGGTCAAGTAACAAATTTGGTGCTTTATTTTTAATCGTACTTAATTTTGAAAATAAGTTAGATTATAATTATACTTCCTGGTTTGTATGAGAACCAAGAAGAATCAAGCAGTTACTTTACTTCCCACGTTTACCTCATAAACTTATTTGGGTACAGGTTTTTCTACTTTCCAACAATGGGAGAATCACTAAATTATAATAAATTCATTCGATGGAATATTAAATTTGAGATTGTTGGTCACAGGAGAAAATATTCAAGCTGTAATATTTTGTGGAAAGCGTATGAAGCAGAAGCCAAAATACTATGACCCCAAGTACACATGCATGTGCACACACTCACACGCTCGTGCACGCGTCTGTGCACTCATTTTCACACGCACGCACGCGCGTACAAGGACCAAGCTTAACTGCTGTTCTGTCTAGATGGTGCTACTCAAGGTGATTGAGGTCTTATATTTTCCTACATTTCCTAAATCTTATACAATAGAACAAGGATCGGTGACTTTTTATCAGAAAAAATGAACTTTAAGAATCCGCTTTATTTTAAATGTATTAAAGTATAGAGCCGTGTATTGAAGGATGGTGACTGCTGCCCAGATCTCAGCGTGTCTCAGCGGTGCCTGAAACTCGCCATTTCCCTGCCTCCCACCTCCCTGCAGCAGACCCTTCCATCCCGCCACCCAGTCCACGAGCTGCTCACACCCCCCATGCCCTGTGGAGCTCAGAGCCTCCTCTCTTCTTACCTGGGTCCTCGTCCTCCCACTGGTCAGGGCGGCTGTGAGGTCCCTTTGGATCTGGACCAGACCACTCGCCTTCTGTCGGTCTCTGTTTTTTTAGTTTGCAGTTAGATTTTAACACTTCCTGGCGAGGCTGCAGGATCTTGGCAGAACATGTGAGGAGCGCAGGGCTCCTGGGCCTCGGGATGGACACCTGACAGCAGCAAGTGTTTGGTGACAGGTCCCATGTGGCCACGTCATGCTGATGGTATTCGCTGAAGCTGGAGCTGGGAGCTGATTAATAATAAAACCATGCACATAATTAACTGAAATCCTGGAGACAGGTGGGCTTTCTCTTTTGTCTCTGAACTTGGTTTTCTCCACCTTTGGTTGCTGACTTATCTAAGGGACCCAGGAAACCCCACGGAGGCAGCACAGCCCTGAGGGAATGGAACAGCCATCAGAAGTGCTGTTTCCCGCTCCTCTAGACAGACTATGGATTTCCATGGCAGCCGTGCTTTCCAGCTGACCCTATAAGCACCATAATCCCCGAACTAGCTTATTTAAATCTGTGATTTTAAAATAAACAACATACGTATGTCTCCAGCAGATGCTACCTACAATACAAACAAAATATCTCAGTTCTTAATGTTACAAACAGAAGACTTTAAAAGCACACATAAAATATTTATCTATTCTTTGAAACTGAATACTTCTTGAAGAGAAATTTGATATAAAGAAGAAAGATTCTGTAACCTTTTCAAGAAAATTGCTTCTGTAAGGTGCCCACAAGAGTGACAGGTCCATACTTTTAAAAACAAAATTATGAAAATTGTCTCTATTTCTGAGACAGCCTAAAATTAAGAAGCCTTTGAAGCCCCTTCAAATAGTTTTTAAAAATTCTTTTATGAAAAAGCCCTAATTATTATTTAAAATAAAACATTATTCAACATTTTCATCTTTTAAGCATGGGAGCTGCTTAAAAATTAAGCCTAAATCAAGTTGAAGATACATGGCTCCTTGCTGCATAAATCTTGATGCCAAAGCCATCTGAAAATACCCAGAAATGCATGGTGCGCATAACGCAGACGAGGCTGCTTTTCAGCCCACACGTCCTTTGATGGCCGCTGAGTTGAGTTTTCTTCTCCTCGGGTAAGGGAGGAGGCTGGGCTGGCCTCAGCTTGGGTTTCTGTCACCTCCTCCGTGTGCTTCCCCAGAAGTCACGCATAAGGACCTGTGGGGGTGCCTATGCAGTCGGTGCACACGGGGACCTGCGTGGAGGGCTTGCAGGAAGCTTCTGCCCCGGGAACGTCCAGCTTGCCTGGGAACGTGAGACTGGACAACACAGCGGGTCATGCAAGTTCTTAATGGCTCGCTGCGATGTTCAGAAGAATCCAGTGGACACTGGCGGAAACTAGCCGGTGCCTCAAGGGCCCAGTCTGGCTCACTTTGGCAGGCATTTATTTTTACCCACTTTCAGGAAGCCACAAGTAAGAAATAGTTGAACAAAACAGTCACTGAAATTCCATAAACCACTGGACTGATTACGAGCATGTGTGTTGGAAGCAAAACACAGACTCTCGACCATAGAGAACAGACAGCTGGTTCGGGGGCAGGTGGGAGCGGGTGGGGGAAGTGGGTGAAGGGATGAAGGAATGCCCTTGTCCTGATGAGCCCAGAGTCATACGTGGAATTGTGGAATCACCGTATCGTACACCTGAAATTAATGGAAGACCATGGCAACTACACTGGAATTCAAATTAAAACAAAACAAAAGGAGTATGTGTGTTGGGGTCTGATGGAAACAGAAGATCTAACAAGTGTCAGAGGGTGATGGGAAAGCGGTAGTTAAGAGTGAGGCGCATGGACCACGGTATCCTCTGGCCGCTGGAAATACTCATTCCTCATTTCTACCTGTAAAACTGGGGCTGCTTTGCCAAAGAAAAGATCACTGCTGCTGTTTTGATAGCAAGTTTAGTATCTGGAAGCACTTTCAGTATTTTATGGCACAAATGCAAGATGAAATTATTACTACAGGAAGACTCTTTGTATTTTTAATAGAAAACAGCCAATTTTGAAGTTGCTAATTTATCATAGAAATTAAGGCATGATTTTCTGTGTTTGCCCTGACTGATAAACAGTGAATGGGACCGATTTGCAAAGACACGCCACTCCTGGAAGGGAATGGATGTGGAGAGAATTGATTGCAAAATAATCATGGAGCCCCTTGGTTTACCCATCATCACTGTCTAGCGTCTACACCTGGGGCCTCCGGTTTTACCTCAAGCATCAGAACTCACTTAGATCTGGAGGGATCCAGAGAGCAATCTTTTTAGCTTTCAGGTGAGCTTATGCTGAGAAGTACTCTTGACCTAAGAACATGAAACTAAAATGCCTCTGGGCCAAAAGCTGAACTCTGCCTTGCTGGGTGGAAAGAGACATCGCGGGCTCCGTGTTCACAGTCTCTGACGATCGGAGTACGCGGCAGGCAGTTCGAAGGTTTTCTACCATGAGAATTACACTATCAGCACTTCCTAAGTAAGGATGTTTCTGTGGAAATGGTGAGCCTTCAATAATATCGTACAATTTTCAGGACATTGTGGTTAGTAAATAATGTTCACATAAAGGAGGAAGTGTCTGAGGACTCAATGAGATTTAAGAGTTCGGGATGTCCTCGCCCCTAAGTAACACAGGAGAGTGAGGACCCCTCGCTGTGGCGGATCCTTTTGTTTCCTATTTCCCAGTTGTAATGGACGTGCCAAGAATTTATTCAAGAGTGTGTGATCTCTGGCCACTGCTGGCAAGAAAATGAAATGAAAAGAAATGCATGAAACTAACGGATCGGAACCTATTGAGGGGAAGGCATGAGCACAAAGGAGAAGCTGAGACCATGTTTCCAAAAATTCAAATAATATTGGAAGAACATGTTCAACCCCACTGGCAATAATCGATGTTAAAATTAAAAGCCTACATTTTCACCAACAAATAGGCAAATATTGGACGTACTCCACACACACACACACACACACACACACACACAGGGAAACTAGGGTCCTCCCAACTTGTTTCCATGGGAGTGTAAAGCCGCCCAGTGTGTTTTTCCTCAAGCAGGTGTACATCCCACATCTATGAAATTGTCCTCAGTATTGAGTTATACACACATGTAAAGTTACATGTCTGCTCATCACAGTACTGTTGGTAGCATGAAAAGCAGCACGCACTAAAGGAAGCTTATACAAGTTATATCCGTGTCATGCCGTTATTAAAAATTCTCCTTCAAAGTGTTCACCGAAACTGATGAGTTAAAGATTAATACATAAAATTGGAAGACTATTATGTACAGTGTAATCCCGTTTCAACTAACCATTCACGTATGTAAGCGAATTTATGCATGACGCTCAGGAAATCGTGAACATTGATGATCACCGGCTAATGACATTAGAGGGGTTTATTTTCTTCCCTCTGTATTACAACATTTCAAGAATGAGAACGTACACTCTTTCTACCTGAAATGAAACCTACATGATAGATGCATGTGTATGCCAAACAAGCATGTGAAGAATGTCTTCACTACATAAGTGGGTTTTTTTGCCATTAAGTTAATCCAAAACAGAAGATTTTGTAGGAAAAGCAAATCGATCTTATTTTTGAAAACTTGCCTTGTTTTGAGGATTATACAAGAGTAACTCTCTTGTGCCCTCATTAATCTTCAAAACTGAATTCCCCAAGGAACTTAGATGTGAGCTCAGTTTGAGAAGAGAACATAGTTGCTTTATTAAATGACAGATGTGGACACAATATGTAGGGATGGACACGGCGCTTTCATGATGGCATGAATTTCATTGCTTCACCTTCAGACACATGAAGAGGGTCTTTCCAGATCCCCATGAGTGTCCGTCTTGGACTCAGCAGTGGTTGTGACAGGATGACGCCCGCCATCTCAGGTGCTCCACACCCAGGAACCGCCAGCTTTCTTGCGTGGGGCTGGCTCTGGGGCAGGAGAACTGTGAACTGCGCTCACAGGTTATGGTGGAAGGAAATGCTAGCTGGCTGCAGGCTCTTCCTCCACTTCTCGACTTCAGTGCCTCGGGCAGTCATTCACTTCACTGAACCTCAAGTTTCTCATCTGTGAAATGGGAATGAAAAACGTCTTCAATAGTGTGGCTCCTTTCTTTCTTTCTTTCTTTCTTTCTTTCTTTCTTTCTTTCTTTCTTTCTTTCTCTTCTTTCTTTCTTTTAGATTTTGTCTATTTATTTGACAGAGTGAGAGAGCACAAGCAGGGGGAGCAGTAGAAGGAGAGGGAGAAGCAGACTCCCCACTGAGCAGGGAGCCCAGCATGGGGCTCGACACGGGGCTCGATCCCAGAACCCTGGGATCATGCTCTGACCTGAAGGCAGACGCTTAACCATCTGAGCTACCCAGGTGCCCCATTAGTGTGGTTTAAATAATTGAAGGTAAAATACGGAAAGTACCCAACATAGCCCTTCGCCTGTCCAAAGCTGGCACTCAAGAAATACTAGTTGTTTATAATTTTATAATTATCATTAATAGTAGTAGCTGCATTTTCACGGGCTGAGACTCTCAGAAGCTATAAAATGCTAACCTGGCAGAGACCACAGGGAAGCAGAGTCAAGGAAACTCTGTAACTCCCTGAGTTCCCAGAGAATGAGGTGTCGAGAAGGGGCAATTTCATCTTTAAAGCTAAAACAAGATGGGGATTCAATTTTGTTCAGTTTGTAAGTGCCCTCGTTCAGAGACCCTACCACTAATGGACCCTCACTGTCCAAGTTCAAGTGATATAACCAGAGTCAGCTTAGTAATTGTGTTACTTAGACCCTGCTTTCCAGGCAGTGGGAGGACTCCATATTCTCCCTTATTGACCTGGTGTCTTGCCAAGAGAGATTTTGAGAATTATTGGAGCCACTCTTGCTTAAATAAATTTGTGTCTAAAAACTTTAAGTGGCTTTCTGCACCAAACTAATCTAGAAAAGACTATCCCGTGATCACTTAAGAAACCCTGACCAGGAGTATGTGACAACACACAGGACAACAATTACGGGCACTGGCCCAGGTCCGTGCAGAGATCTTACGGGGACAGAGAATTGGGAGGCACAACTTCTCTATGGAAGATGGAGACACCCAAAAACTGAAATAAAATATGAGGCAGTTGCAGATAAAAGAAGGGTCACCAAGCACAGGTACGATGACTCAGGTGAGGGATGGCCAGGAAGTTAAGTGCAACTTTCCGTCGTTAATAAAGCCACTCGACATTCTTGTGATGGCGCACGTTTTCCAAACTTGTTACATTTTACTTACACAAATTGTTATAATTGAAGTAAGTTTCTTGTTGACAGCGTATAATTGGGTCACTTTTTTCTTTCATTTTGTGATAAAAATCTCTGCCTTTTGGGGCGCCTGGGTGGCTCAGTCGTTAAGTGTCTGCCTTCGGCTCAGGGTGTGAACCTGGCGTTCTGGGATCGAGCCCCACATCAGGCTTCTCCGCTGGGAGCCTGCTTCTTCCTCTCCCACTCCCCCTGCTTGTGTTCCCTCTCTCACTGGCTGTCTCCCTCTGTCAAATAAATAAATAAAATCTTAAAAAAAAATCTGTCTTTCAATTGGTGGGTCTCAACCATTTATATTTAACACTATTATTGACTCACTAAGAGTTAGTGTGTCTCTCAGTTATTCATCTTCTAATCATGGCCTCTTTCCCCTTTCCTGCTTTTCCGTGAATTACGTAAGTGTTTTTACTATTTCAGTTGAGTTTATCCCTGGTGTTCCTGAGTATATCTGCTAGTGTATGTTCCTTCACTCCTGGAATCACAGCACACACATGTGATGGATCATGTCTGCTAGCACAGAAAGGTACCCCTTCATGTGGCATTGGAAGCCCTGCTACCAGTCAGCTCCCTGCGTTCTCCCTGCTTTATGATGGAGTCGACTGTCATGTGACCATTCATGTATTGACAACATTGTCAGTCTAACAAATATTCAAAAGAGCAGTCTGTCTTGTGTGTCCACATATTTTCCTCTCTGTTATTTCTCTATTCCTGATGCTCCAGTTCTTTCCGTTATCACTCCCTTTATTCCCACAGAGCAGGTCCGCTGGAAACAAACCCACTTATTCCCCTTTATCTGTAAAGATGATAGAAATAAAGATGCCCCTAAGGGGAAACTAAGGTACTAATTTTCTGCCCTAACATCATTATTCATCATTGCCTAGGTGTTTTAAGCCATAAAATTTAAGGCAATTGAATAAAGAAGTATTATTGCTTTGAGGCTATTCAATATTTCAAATAGATGGCAGTAAAAAGGATCAATGATTTAAAATCAATAAAATATGCTGGTTTTTCACATAACAAAGCTATTCAGTTTTCCCCATCTGCTTCTCTCCCTTCAGTAAATAACAAGTACACGGGTGCTGCTTCTTCAGTCAGAAACATAATAAAACTGGAAAGGGCAAAGTAGCAAGAGAGGAAGAGCTTGAAATGTGAGGGCAGCCTCCACACCAGGTGAGCGTGAGGTCCGGGGACAGAGACTGTGGGCGCATGGCGACGGATAGTTAGTGTTTCCAGATACTTTCAAACAAGAAGAAGAAAGGCCACCGGGCAGGCATACTAATTACATCATTTAAAGACTCCATGGTGGTTCTAAGGATGATTTGAAACTTTAAACCATGGAGGGCCAGCTGTGTGGGAGAGCAGCGTCAGCACCAGGGACGTGCCCCTGGCCGAAGCTGTCCTCTGGGCGCTACTGAGCACCACGCAGGGGCCCTGCCACCGCCACGCTTCACAGACCAGTCAACCGCTCCGGGTTCTCCTGGCTTCTCTTCATTACCTTGGATTTCTGACAACCCATCAGAAGTGAGAGATTCGAGTAGGGATTCTTCGTCCTGGCAAGGCTCTAAGATTGTGCATATAGCGGTGTTTTGCACAAATGCAACTCTTCCCTGCCTTGGTTCTCCTAAGCCCTTCACTCTGGGTTTAAGAAAGTTCTCAGGGGTGGTGGGGTTGACAGATTCCTCAGCATCTCATCACAAGAGCCGTATGCTGAGCGTGTGCTCAGTCAGTGAGCGTGTGTAAAGCAAGGGACGAAGGAATGCACACACGTGTGTTGATCACTAGGCGTGGATTCCTCCCTTTCTCCCTCGGTTTCTAGCATCCGTTCTGTTTCCTCGTGTTGGTTTGTTGGTTTTCCCTTTGGTGTTTCTGATTTTCCGTTAGCCCAGCTCAGAGGCGCTTGGCGTCCTGGGCCAGCAGTACCGGCACGCTGGCAGCTGGATGGATCACGGTGCTCCTTCAGAAAACACGGGATGGCGTGTTCTTCCCTGTGAACAAGCACAACTATTTGGGCAAGGCTCCTGCATTGACTCCTTAGCTTTGTAAGTGCGAACCGCACACTTCTTGGCACATGGAGCACCCGACAAACAACTCTCCCAGGGTCAGATTACCCTGCACGTTCAGGCACCCATCCAAAGTCACGAAGACGTTTCCTAACGGGATCCACACCCGCTCTCCGCCATCTTCTGTCATAACCGAGAGCCTGCTTGGCTCCCTCTCTGCTTCCTCCTGTCCTCACTAGCTGCTCAAATTTCTGACCTTGAGCTCTCAGATGCCCAGAAAGTGAGGGGAAGGGACCGTGAGCCTCGACCTGAGCCTGAGTGGCTCTCCATGTAAGGACTCCCAGGGAGGGGGGGGCCGCACCTAACCCCAGGAAACAAAGACAGGAGCGTGCAGGACCATTTATCAGTCGATACTGCTCGGAAATGCTTACAGTTCTCATAGCAGGGCACCCGGGAAAATCTAACTGTCTCCTTGCAAAGTTATTTGCAGTACGTTAGCAATTAGAAACACTCACTATTAAAAAAAAAGAGGAAGAAGAAAAAGCACACATCAATTCCTATCAGTGTAGAATCCTCAGTTCACTGCTTCTAGTTCCTAGTGGCAGAGATCTGCATCTGATTCCCTTTCCCTGGTTCTTACTCCTGACCACACGTGTCATTTGGGTGGAAAGCTGCACTTACACTGGTCGGAGACCCCGTAGCTTCTTACATTTGCATTACTGGGTAGGCTTGAAACTGGGTCAGATTCTGAAAATGTGTGAATAGTACGAGGGAATATTTGCGCGTTACCTGACAGGACCTAGGTGTTGCATATGCATGTGCTTGACATTGTGTGTTCATTCTTTTAGAAAAATATTGTAAAGTATTGCAACGTGTCAAGATTTCTGATGGTTGATAATAATTCAAAAAAGAGAAGAAAATACCCACACTTTTGATTAGCTCAGAATGCTTGATGATAGTCACTAAATGGATCACATATTTTCATTTTACACTTACTTAATTTTTTCAAATTACAGGTATCATTTTGGAGAAATCAGCAAGAACAGATTACATAGGAGGAGATCGGGAGGGGAACTCTGCCTCTGGGAGCTGGACAGATGTCTCCTGTCCGCTTCCTATGAGTCCACCCAAAGCCCAGGTCACTGCAGATCACAGAGTCTAAGGGGCTGAAAGGGGGAGTAGGCTAGCCAGTGCGGGTTGGGGCTCCAGGAACAAGTGGTGGTGAGACCCCTGCTTCTGTTACCGCCCTTGGCCAAAGGTACAGGCGAGGGGCTGCACAGGCAGACAGAAATTGCTAGGCAGCTGCTCTTCCAACAAGAAGCACAGGGACCCACACCCACAGGGGTACAGCCCCAGCACCAAGGCTGGGTGGGAGCTGAGACCCCCTCTCCCGGTTGCCGGACCTTCCAGACGTGCGGGATGAAGACGTGAAGAAGCAGCAAGACGCTGGAGCTGAAACCCACAGGAGGCCAGCCGAAAGATCCGTGAGCCGGCTTGCAGCGGGCTGGGCGCAGAGGGAGGCCAGGACCGGATCTGCGCGGCGGGAGAGAGCGGATGTCCCAGCAGAGGGGTCCGATGGAGGAGGGATCCAGTCATCAGGAAGCAAGAGCAGAAGTGTGGCAAACTCGGTGCGCTTTCCCTCTCTTCTTGAATTTCCCGAATTAGGGCTGAACATTGGATGAACATCGTGAGGTTTGACGCTGCTCAGAACACGTGCAGAGGACGCGTTTGGGAAGATTACATCCTCTGTGGGGGATGGGTTAGGGAAGCAATGAGAGGTGAGGACCGTGGACTTGCTGCAAAAAGTAAAAAATAACATTGGTGAAAGTGTTCAGGACCCAGAGCTAGGCAAGGAGATTCTCAACACCAAGAGCATAATTCACAAAAATGAATCCACTGGACTCCGTCAAAACCCAAATGTTTTGTTCTGTGGTAGACCCTGCTGAGCTGGTGAAAAGACAAGACACGGAATAACAGAAAATGCCTGCAGATCACGTTTTCCACAAGGACTAGCGTCTACCACATAGAAGGAACTCTCCAAAATCAGCAGTGAAAAAACACCCAATTAGACAATGACCAAAATACGCAAAGAAACGTCTCCCTGAGGAAGACGTGCAGATGGCGAATTACGTGAGGAGCGTGAAACAACCGCCAGCATCATCAGCCACCGGGAAACTTCAAACTCAACCACAACGGCGCTCCCTCAGTTAGCGACAAACAAGGCACGCGGAAGCTCACGTACTCTTACCTGTGAACACGCCGAGTAGGAAGTGTCGAAACCACACAGGCAGTGAGACATCACCAGACACCTGCTAGGATGGCTCAAATAACACACAAAACAGCGACAACACCAGCACTCGCAAGGCTATGGAGCGTGGGGCCCCACACGTTGCTGGTGGCGGTGAGGGGACAGCCTCCCTGGCAGACCGCTGGGCGGTTACAGTGATTTCCTACAGCCACCATAACAAGTTACCACAAACCTCGTAGTTTAAGAACAACAGAAACACCTTCTCTCACCACTCTGATGGCAGACGTCCAAACCCAAGGCACTGGCAGGGTCAGGCTCCCTCGGAAGTTTCTAGGGGAGGTCCTTCTGGGGGTGCCTGGCCATCGTGGGGCAGTCGTGGGGCAATCCCAGGCCTGTGGCCGCACAGCTCCAAGCTCCTCACAGGGCCACCTCCTCCCCCTGCTTCCCGAGTGTCTGAGTCAGATTTCCCTCTGCCTTTCTCTTCTGAGGACACCCACCCTTGGGTTCAGGGCCCCCACGGACAATCCAGGATGATCTCATCTCGATATCCTTAACTGATTACACCTGCAAAGACTCTAATTCCAAACAATTCCACATCCTGAGGTTCTGGGTGGACATATCTTTTGGGGGCCACAGTTCAACACACTGAAACATTTTCTCACGAAACTCCATATTCAACTATTATATGAGCTGATAATTATATGCATGAGCATTTATCCCAGAGAAATGAGGACTTCATTATTTAAAAAAACACTGTAAATGAGTATTTATAGCAGCTTTATTTATAACAGTTCAAACCGGAATCCATCCATACTTCCTCCAATGCGTGAAGTTAATCAAATTGTAACATACCCATACCATGAGATACGACCCAACAGTGAAACAGAGCAAACTGTCGATGTCATGACAGCCCAGATGAGTGTTCAGAAATTACAGACTGCATGGTTATACTTCCATAGCATCCCCGAATGACAAAATTATGGAAATGCAGAAGAATTGGTTGTTGGGGTTAGTCTCAGGGAAGGAAATGGATGTGGCCGTAAGATGACCGCCTGAGGGATCCTTGTGGTGATGGACATGGGGTTGCTGGGGGATACCTTCTGCTGGTGGAGCTGTTCTCTGGGGCCCTAGGGGGGTGAGTGCACGCTCACGTGATGCGGTTCAGGTAATGTCAGGCCTCCCCCTCCCCAGCCTCGCTGCTCGGAGACCACTGCTTCCGTCTTGTCCTTCCCAGTTCTCTGGTGCTGGCCAACGGTTCTGTTCTAAATCCTCTCTGTTCAAATACCCAGTTCCCATCCCCTGAGTAGACTTTCACTGGCAGACCGTCCTTACCAAGTTCAAAAGCAGGCAGAACTAAGCTGGGAGCAGAGTTTTCCCTGTAGGTGGGGAGGGCAGGTGGTCGCGGGAGTCCCAGGGGAGCCGCTGAAGGTGCTGCCGTCCTGGGATGGGCCCTGGCGATGTTCATGGCGTTGAGCAGCTGATTATGGTGTTTGCTCTCTGGGTTTGCATCACACTCCAGTGAAAACGTACTGAGGAAAAAATGCATTCACACACTTGTGCCCCCGTGTGTGTTCACAGGTCTGCCGGTAGATACCAAAGTGTGTATGTGTGTGTGTGTGTTTTGACAGAGCAGGGATGAGTTTTTCAGGTCATTGACTTGAATCCAAAACTTGCATCTTTGTTTCTCTGTAACTGCCTTTCCTTCTGCCTGAGAGACGTTTCCTCTTTGTTAATTCATGTGACACTCAGTCAAGTCAAGGTTACCGGGGCCGATTCCGGTACTTTTCCTCAGCTCTCGGCTGCACCTCCCGCACCGCGCCTGAGTTCTGGAGACACGATGCAGCTGGAAGGCCTCATTGGCAGGTGGTAGAGGGTCCCCGTGTGCTCACGTGGGCGTCTCCTGCTGCACCCACCTTCTCCTGGTTGGAGTTCTTCCCATGTGGTCACAGGGGCAGCCGTGCTGGACACGGGATACCTGCCACAGTTGTGCATGGGGCCAGAGGGGGCCCTGCAGACTACCATTTCTTTCTCTTCTGTTCTCTGTGCATGGTGCAGGGTGTGGCTTCGACTGGACACTCACCCGGGCCACCTCTACCTGTGGGGCCTCAGGGAGTGCACTCACCCTTTGGGCCTCAGTTTCCTTACAGACAGAATAGAAATAAAGTGGAATCTGCCTTGCAGGATGCGGTGAGCATTCAACAAAGTCAACTAGGGACTGCCTGGAACACAGACAGCATTCGTTCCCTGGCATGATTATGGATTTTACCATGATCGATAAATGGCGAGTTTGCATTGAAGGTGTTTGAATGCCATGTATTAAAATTGTAGCAAGTGGGTGCTTCTTAGGAATGGGGAGGGGTAGGGGTGGCATCGAGGGAAGCTGGAACGTTCGCACACATTTGGGTACTGTTGTATTGATGATGAATGTGGCAGCAGCTGGGCTCAATGCTTGATGACCTAAATCGTGTCTGACACCACAAGAGAAACGTGCCCTCTCGCCACGTTCCTGACCTTCATAACACATGAGCTGCTTGACCCTTCTTTCGTTATTGAGACAAATGGCACATTGACCATCACAGCACCGAGCTGTGGGTCATTCACAAAAGTGACCCACCCCGTGGATGCACAACAGACGGGGTGCTAGGCCACCCTGTTGGTCAGAAGGTAGTTCATGAAGGTCTCGAGTTTTGGGTTGTGCACTGAAGAACAGCTGATTCCATGGCCGTGGTGGACACAGGAGTGAAGAGGAGGCAGACATTCTTCCTGGTTTTTGCACCAGTAGAACAAAGACGAGGACGGGCGGAAGAGCTAAGTTTTTGTCAAACATAAAGCTGAGTGCATGTGGAAATGCAGTGCAGAGTCTGCAGAAGGAGGAAAGATACATGATGCTCTTGTGAACTGCAGAAGAATTTGGAATTTTCCTGATGAACACAGTGGGGAACTACCGAAGATTTCAAAAGGGGTCAATATTACCATGTAGTTTTGTCTTTGTATTGGAAAGAACTCTTTGGCCACAAAATGATACCCCTGACTGTATGGAGTTTATGTGTTTGCTTGAAAATCGGAGAGGGATAGACACAACGTCATCCCTGAGATCTTGAGAGAAGGTGTCTCAAGGAAACGAACAGCACATAGAGTGGAACTTTGGACGGTCGGACGCCACAGAGCGTGTGAGGGGGAAAGTGTACAAGGACATGAGAACGGTCACACGAGAACCTTTCCACGGGTCCAAGGTGCTCTTCTTCAGGGTTGGACCCAGGGGTGTGGTCAGTGGGGAGCATCTGGTTTTCCACCACTTCTGGACAACGCCAACCATGTCACTGCAACGGCCCGGTGTCTGGTTACGATTATTTCAGAATCCCAGAGAACAGGAGACTTTTGAATTTGGGAAACAAGCAAGCTTTTTTTTCTTTCTTTTTTTGTATTGCTTGCTTACTGTTTATGTGTTTTAAAGAAGGCAGATGATTCTAGAATGCTGTTTTGGCAGAATCATAGCTTATTTCTTTTTTTTTAAATGTTTTTTTATTATATTATGTTAGTCACCATACAGTACATCCCTGGTTTTTGATGTAAAGTTTGATGATTCATTAGTTGCGTATAGCACCCAGTGCACCATGCAATACGTGCCCTCCTTACTACCCATCACCGGTCTATCCCAGTCCCCCACCCCCTCCCCTCTGAGGCCCTCAGTTTGTTTCTCAGAGTCCATAGTCTCTCATGCTTCATTCATGCTTATTTCTACCCTGGGTTTCATTTACACGTCAGACTTATCTAGCTCATTCTGTCAAACTTGTGGGAACAGCCCACGTACCTTGGACGCCAGGGGGTTGAGATTTCACGGAGGGCATTTCCGGCATAACCACGTTGGCTAGAACCAGCAGTTCTGAAATGAGTCCTCTGTGGACACCTGTCTTGGGGCAACTGGTCTGTGAGTGAGACGTGGAAGAGCCACCAACAAAGTGGGGGTGTCCACAGGTTCGTAAAACATCTTTCTGCAGGGAGGGGCCCTTGCCTGTCTGTGGGGAGAGACATGGTCCCGAGATGATGGGAAGCAGCCACATCGTGCCCTGTGAGGGACGTGGGTGATGGGCTTTCTGACTGCAACATGGCTAAACAAACACGTGGGAGGACGCGGTGATCTAGCGAGACCGGCATGCAGGGCTCAGCAAACTCAGACTCAGGGGCCTTCCAAGTGGGGTTAACACCTCAAACCCAGAACGGAGCTTCCAGAGGCGTTCTGATCGCCAAGGAGCATCCCCTCCCTCGTCTGCACAGAGCTGGTCCCATGGGGAAGGGGCACAGTTGGTGCCGGGGTCTCACCTGGGAAGACGGAGCAGCGGGAGAAAGATCGGAAGCAATCGGGTGTGTGTGTCACTAGGGGGTGACAGCGAGGGGGGGTGGAGCCATCTGCTGGGCAGCACGGCTCGCGGGCCGCCACGGGACAGCCGACAGAGACGACAGTGGACACTGAGGAGAAAGGCCTGTGGGCCGACCACTGACGGGGAGAAGAGGCCGCCCCTGCTCCGCTGCCGTCTGGCACGACTCTGACATTGCTGCTGAGACGGGAACACAAGAGGGCGTGCTGGGGGCAAACGTCTTAAATTCAGCTTCCAGTGTGCGTGTGCGAACTCACTAGGACCACACACGCCCGCATGCCACCTGTGAGCTACAGTCAACACACAACACTTAGCCCTTGGTGGGGATGCTAACTGACCCTGCAGAGAGAAAAAACAGCACGCGGACGCCAGCACTAAGCCGAAGCGTGGATCCCGCGTGTGAGCGACAAATCCACTCGTGGCTCTGAGGCATTTTACTAATTCCTCCTCAAAACGACACGTGTGAGGATACAGGGGGCCTTGAATCCGCTCAAAGGAGCCGGGCCCGGG
The DNA here is from genome assembly GCF_023065955.2 of Ursus arctos. NCBI lineage: Eukaryota > Metazoa > Chordata > Mammalia > Carnivora > Ursidae > Ursus > Ursus arctos. Next base: position 84,957,992 of record NW_026623100.1, read on the forward strand.
CACACAGGAAAGATTCAGAGATTCAGATGGGAGCAAAGAGGGTGAGAGCTGGCTGCAAAGGGAGAGGCCCCAGCAGCCCCCCCCCAGGCCGGGACTCCCCCTCCCCCGGCAGAGGGGCCGAGGCCACACCGGCTCCAGGTGCAGACTGCAGCCCGAGTGGCCGAGGGGCATGTCTGGGGTCTGGCGGCCGCACCCCGGGTTTTTCGGGTGGAATGAGAAGGGAAGCTCTCTCCTTGCTTCTCCTCGGGCCGTGCAGCCTTCTCTTGGAGACGAGACGGGAAGGGGTAATACAGCGAATTGGGGCCCCTGTTCTGACGTTCTGTCCAGATACGTCCACGTTCTTTATAGGGTGTGTGCGCACGTGGCCCAACCCCATCTGCGAGGCCAAAACCCCAGCGCGGGGCGAGTCCGCTGACCAGTCTCCTATGCTAGTGCCTCGGGCTGGTGCAGCAAGCACGTAAAATCCCGTTATTACTCTGATATGCATGAGTATTTTGAGCAATCTGGGAGCTGTGGGCTCATTGCACCCCCTGATAGTTGACTTGGGAATTCGTTAAAACTTTCAAGCTGCTAATTCTGAAGAGGAAAAATATACATTCAAACCAAACAAAAGGAAGTCCCTTTCTAAGCATTACAAACATTAGGAAGAAGAAATCCCACTGAAATAGCTCCCAAAATAAAGTTACTATTACGCCGTTGTCCTGTCGTCTTATGAGCAGTGCGTTTGAAGAGCGTCTCGTGTTGGCTGAGGCGTTTCTCCTGACGGGAACGTCGGTGCGGACGCGGGTGAGGGGGACAGCGGCACAGAGGCCCAGGGCCCGATTGCTCGCTGTGTCCTGAAGGGGGCCGGCAACAATCAGACAAACTGTTCTCCTCACCCCCTCTTCCTTTACCCGGGGCACCACACCCTGACTCGTCCCCGTGTTGGCCCCCAGATACATCCATCTAGGTACTGCCTGCTTCCCTGGTCTCTGACTGTTCTCATTAGAATGACTTGGTGTGGGGACGTGTGGCCACCAGGGACGCCTGCTGGGGACGTAACCCGTCCCTGGTTCCCCCCGATGCAGAGGCTCGCGGTTGGGGAAGTGAGCGCCGTGCATGGAGCTGGTCTCGCTCCGTGGTCGGGACAGTGAGATTTGTGTGCAGATTTCTGCTCTGACCGGTATTGCATGATGGCTCTGTCCAGGGGAGACGAGTGACGTTATTCCCGAAGGGAGTTGCTGGTGTTGTATAAGCCCCGTAAATGGCTAAGAAAACGGACTCCAGGGCACCTGCGGCATTAGCTCCTTGGTGTGAACGCAAGCAAGTCTTCATCTTCCCGTGCACATTCTCCGTGCACATTCTCCGTGCACCATTCTCCGTGCACATCTCCAACATTCCAATGAGTGAGTAAAGTTAATAAGCCAGAGCTAATGAATAAAGAAAGCTGTTCACTGGGCTCCTGACTCAGCCGAGCTGGGTTGTCCTGAAGGTGGGGAAGTTTTGCTCAGGTCCTCTTAGTTTCTGGCGATGGCACTGTGTGCTTTCTGTCCCAGATCCTCCTGGTGGGGACATACTCCCGTTCAGGTCATACCTATCGGGAGTGTATCTAATTCTTAGTGAGCAACTCCCATCAAAGCCCCGTGACTATTTTGTACGTGTGTCTTGAGTGCACATGCAAGAGTACCCAGAGGGGAAACGTCTAGGGGGACGTGCCAGGCGAATTGAGGTGTGTGTCTTCAGCTTTCCTGGATGGCAGACTATTGCCGTACAAATTGGTTGTGCCCATCCGCCTCCCCAAAGCCACGTGCAATGATCCCCGCTTCTCTAAATAGGTGGTAACCGTCCGTGCAGTGAGTTAGCGCCTCTGGATTTTTGTAGCGTCTTCCCGATCAGTAGTGACCTTGGACAACATTCTCCATCAAGAGTTCATTTTTTGGTGAATTTCCTATTTTTTTTTGCCAACTTATCCATTTAAGTAGTATGTCTTTTTAGAATCGATTTGTAACAGATCACTATAGTTTTTGTATACAAGCCATTTATTCTTCATTTATGATAACATCTTAAGTCTGTGGTCTATCTTTTGTTTATGGCATGTGCGGCGAACAGGAAGGTTTTGAATAGTAAATTTTAAAATCTTTATCTATCTGTCTATCATCTATCTATCTATCTATCTATCTATCCATCCATCCACCCATCCATCTATCTATCCATCCATCTATCCATCTATCATCACATTTGGAAGGTGAAGACGAACCCTCTGTATAAGAGCAGGTGACGTAGAAGCAGATTGACGTGTGTACATATAACTCACTTTATATACGTAAGCACAGAATTTCTACATACGTACGAGTGTACAAATGCATGTATATGGATTTTTATTCTCACACATACACCCTCATATATGTGCATAAATTTTTCTTTTCAAAGGTCTTCAGTTCATGGAAAGTTGATCTCTGCAAGTGGGTTGCAGCAGGATCCCGAGTGCTTTCTCTAGAACCACTGCCCCAGAACCTTTTTGAACGGTCCGCCCCTTGTAAGCTTTGTGGTCCTGTCTTTCCCGGGACCCTTCCTGTCCGTGGCGCACTGGTCGCCCTTGCCTGGACATCCTCCTTCGTCCTGTCTTCTGGTTTGCCTCAACGGGCTCCTCGCTGACAGCCGCTGGTGGAATCTACAGAACCACGTGTCCCCACAGCAGCCACACCTCAGCGCCCCCGCTGTGGAACCTGAGGACGCCCCCGAGGCTCCACTTCTACTGCTTTGCCCACGCTCTGTGCACGCTCCATCCTCACCTCCTTTGAACCTCCGTCTTCACAAGCTGGAGTGTGGGTTTGTCACCAGGGGCAAGGACACGGCTTGCTGTCCATGCCTGAACCACACACCCACCAACCAGGTGTCTGTATTTCATGTCATGATCTGAGGACTGAGGAGCCAGCAGCACTTTCGTATTTCACGTGGCCGTTCCACTGAATGCACCATGGGAAGTGGCTCTGGACTGTGTGTTGGACGCTGGTGTCACAAAGGATGCTGGACTCCTGCACTCAGAGACCGTGTGAAGCCAGCCAGCCCATGTCCACACCATCAGAGAGGGGGAAAGTGTGATTCTTAGTATTATAATTTTTATTCCTTCATTATAATTAAAAGGGTCATTGTCTTCATATTGAGATTTTATTATATTTTTGCTCCAAGATAATTAAAGTAAAATGATTTTATTTTATTTTATTATCGCAATCAATGAGAAAATAACTACGTAGATGAAACAGTCTCAGAAATGCTTTACTATCGACCTGATGAGCAGACGAAGGCAGAGAGACCGATGGGAGAAAACATGGCCACCCTTTCTTACAGGCAGAGCAGAAGACACCCTTCCTCTTCCTGCAGAGGCCTCTGGTGAGCTCGCTCCACACAGGTGCAGGCGGGTTACCTGAGGAAACGCTCCTCAGCGGAGCCACCTTAGCCCTGATAGACCAGATTTGGCAATAAATAAATAAATAAATAAATAAATAAATAAAGCCTGGTACTTTTCTGATATTTCCAGCTTGGGTTTAAAAAAAAGTTACGTTTGAGGGGAACAAATGACTTCTAGGCCTTAGTGATGTAACGACTGGAGGAACTTGTTTTTTCTTAATTTCTGTCTTGTCATCATGATAAAACCCCTTTTCGCTGCTTCAGAACATTTTGCTGGTTACCCATTATTACAAACTCTAAAATGAATTGAAAACAAACTGAACAGAAAAAAAGGCAGAGTAACTCAGAGACAAAAGACAACTATTAATAGGAAACTCTTTCTGAAGCTTTCATATTAATAGATGGTTAATGAAATCATTGATCACTGTGTATTTTACAAATGTGCTCTATGTCCATTAATTTCTCCATTTCTGTTTTATGCCCGAAGACTGTTAGCTCAAGTACAAAAAATCATCCTGAACTTGAAGTGGGTTTCTCGAACCGTGTTGTGAGCTGTCAACACAACAGATCTAGCGGCTGGGGCGGGTGTGGTCTGAAGGACGGGTCCAGACACCCCCATGAGTCAGGAAGGAGACATGTCCCTGCGCCCAGGGGGGACGGGCCTCGCCTACACTCCTCTCTGAATTACAGCAAGATGGATCTTCCGTAATTGACTGAGCATCTGGCACCCGTTTCAAATCTTTAGCATCTCAGAATTGATCTGTTGTAGCTACTTTTTCCCCTTTGTCTGTATAATTTCAGGCACGTGTGGTTCAGATGTCACACCGAGCCTCACAGAGCCGGTGAGGGCTCTCCAGCCCAGCCTAGATGCTACCGTCTACTGGGCTATTCCATTAGGGGTGATGCTTCGCTGGTATCTGTCAGACTCCCGAGTACGCTGCTAAATTGCCGCCTCCGAGGAGCAATGAAAAAGTATCAGTAAAAAAAAAAGTCAAGTTTCCTTTATTTTCAATCCTCCAAATGCTTTTCTCATGAATAATAAAAAAAAAAGTAAAAGACAAATTCTGTGTGGGAGAGAATTATGTTTTAAAACACAGTTAGAGGGGCGCCTGAGTGGCTCAGTCATTAAGCGTCTGCCTTCGGCTCAGGTCACGGCTCATCCTGGGATCGAGCCCCGTATCGGGCTCCCTGCTCGGCAAGGAGCCTGCTTCTCCCTCTCCCACTTCCCCTGCTCATGTTCCCTCTCTCACTGGCTGTCTCTCTCTGTCAAATACATAAATAAAATCTTTAAAATAAATAAATAAAACACAGATTTATTTGTAGGTGTCGTGTGGGAGAGGTAGAGAAAACCTCATCATCAATCACGACTGTCCTAACAGGGCCAAGAGATGAGCACCTCGGTACACACATGAGATTCATAGTCGCCCAGAGGCTTTTGTGGTTTTTGTTTTTTCCTAATGAAGCTGTTTTATTTTGAGATGATTGTAGTCATATGCAGTTTTAAGAAATAATGCAGAGAGGTCTGTGTTTACCAGGTTCCCCCCAAGGGTAACATCTTACGGGACTGTGGTCCGACGTCACACCCGCGACATCCCCCTGTCGCCCTGTGCAGCCGCTCCCACCTCAGCCCTTATAACCCAGCAACCATTAACCTGCTCCTTTCTGTAATGTTGTCGTTGCAAGAATGTTCAGTAGACGGCATCGCGTGGTTGGTACTGTTTGTGGACTGGCTTCTTTGTGGGCCATTCTACTTCAAAGTCATACGCTGGAGAGCCGTCCAGGTTCGTGCAAGTAATCATCCTCCATGGCGTGGGGGGGCAAGAGTTTGTTCACCCATTCACCCTGAAGAGCATCTGCATTCTTCCGAGTTTTTGGTTGTAGCAAGTAAAGCTGCTGTAAGTATATGTTTACAGGTTTTTGTGTGAACATAATTCTCCATTTCTCTGGCATAAATACCCAGGCGTCCAACTGCTGGGTCATGGGGCAGCTGCATGTTCAGTTGGATAAAAAATGTCCAACCACTTTCCTGAGTAGCTGCACCATTTTCCATTCCCACCAGCGAGGTGTGAGTGATCCATTTCTCTGCATCTTCCTAATATGCGGCACTTTCAGTATTTTTTCTTTTAATCATTCCTATCGGTCTGTAGTGATCCTTTGTTGTCATTTTACTCTGTATTTCCCTAATGCCTGATGATGTTGGATGTGTTCATGAGCTGGCTGATGTCTGCATCTCCTGTCTGTGAAGTGTCTGATCATGGTTTTTGGCCACTTCTAATCAGGTTTTTGTTCATGGTTGAGTTTTGGGAATTCTCTATATGTTCTGTGTGCTAGTCCTTTGTTGGACATGTATGGAGCCTCTTTTTTAACCCTCTTCACTTGGGTTTTCTAAGAACAAAAGTTATTAATGTTAAGGTCCAGTTTATCAGTTTTCCCATTTATGGATCATGCTTTCTCTGCCTAGCCTTGGATCCTGAAGATCTGCTACTATGCTTTTTTCCGAAAAGTTTTAGGGTCTATGTCTTATATATAAGTACACAATCAACTTGAGCTCGTTGCTGTGTGTGCACATGAACTTTAGGTTGAAGTTAGTTTTTATTTGCCTCTGGATGTCCTCTTGTATCATTTTTGAAAAAGCTATGCTTCTTCCATTGAATTGTTTTTGTATCTTTGTCAAAATTTAGTTGACATATTTGGGCAGACCAGTTTCTGGGTTCTCTGGTTCATTGATCTATATGTTTACCTCCATCATTTTCAGACTCTTTTAATTACTGAATCAGTCCTAATTTAGGATACAGAATTTCCTCCCACTTTATTCTTAATTTTCAAGACAATTGTGGCTATTCTAGGATCTGTGTCTTTCTGTATAAAAATTTTAATAAGTTTGTTTATGATTCTATGAGCCCTCCTTGGGATTTTGATAGGAATTGCATCACGTGTAGATTCCATCTGGGGAGAACTGACACCTTCACTGTGGTGAGTCTTCTCATCCATGAACATGGTATATCTCTCCTTTTATTTAAGTCTGCTTTAATTTCCTTCTTTGGAATTCTGTAATTTGCAGCTTCCAGATCCTGTATATATTTTGGTACGTTTATACATATGAATTTTATTTTTTAGAGTGATTATAAAATATTTTTCATTGGTTTGCATATGTTAATTTTTAGTATACAGAATGCAACGAGTTTTCTGTGCTGATTTTGTACACCGCAACCTGGCTGGGCATGCTCATTAGCTCTGGGAGTTTTTTTTTTTTTAAAGATTTTATTTATTTATTATTTGACAGAGATAGAGACAGCCAGCGAGAGAGGGAACACAAGCAGGGGGAGTGGGAGAGGGAGAAGCAGGCTCCCAGCAGAGGAGCCTGATGTGGGGCTCGATCCCATAACGCCGGGATCACGCCCTGAGCTGAAAGCAGACGCTTAACCGCTGTGCCACCCAGGCGCCCCTCTGGGAGTTTTAAAAATAGGTAAATTAGTTTTAAATAGTGCATTTTCTACCATGGTATTCCCAGAATATATTAGTAAGCAACACAGTTGATGCTGATAGCTGACAGTTGGCATAAACAGGGAGAACCTTGTCTTTTATTGAATAGCTAAAGTTATTAAAATAAAAGGATCCTATAAATCATCTTCAAGTAATTAACTTCATTTTACAAGTAAAGTCCAATATAAGAATATGGAAGACGTTTTTTTGTATTTTACAAAGGAGAAGGCAACTCCTCAAATAAGTGTCTGTACTTCTCAAAATGGAGGAAACTACGAGCTAGGAGTAACAAGCAGACATTATGTCCATAAGAGGCAAACTGCAGCACAGATGGGCAAGAAACACACCATGGGTATACCAAAGGTGGGAATGTAAACTGAGCCCTGTGTTGGAGAATGACTTGTGAGTACTTTGCAGAATTAACCAGGACCAGCATTGCCACAGGCAGGTAAATCCTCAGAGAAACACTCCTACACTTTTAAGAGGAAAGTTTGCGACCTTCAGCAGAGCATTGGCTGAGATCATAGGGAGGCGTTCATGTTTGCGGGATGAGTGACATAAAAATAGAGCGACATAAAGTCAGTCATGATGCAGCAGAGACAAGGCACAGAGCAGGATGAGTAGTTCATAGGGACAGTGAGAAACTGAGTAGGGTCATTTTTATGTGCAAAGTAAAGCACATACTGTGTTTTAAACACATACGTGTATAGAAGCATGTAGGTGATTTAGACTGAATGCCTGTACAAATGGTTGGTGTATGTGAGGGGTGGGGGGTAAGGAGGCCAATAAAATAACACATTAAAATGAGCAAGAGACTCGTGGGCCAAAGATCTTAGTGTGCCATGAGGTGGGGACAGTCAGGGACTCATTAACGATCAGGACACAACAAAGAGCTCTGGTCCACGTTGGAGAACTGCAGAATGATGTCTCACCCGAACCAGATCAGAGCTCTGGGAACACTGTTAGTCCTCCAACACCACACATGATTAAGACATCCAGCCGGGGCTGAGATGTGTTGGATTAACTGATATAAAGGCAGAAACGCATAAATCATAAAATTGAAAAAAAAATACAGAAAGAAATACAGGATCTAATTTTTCAAAAAAGTTTCCCCAAATGATAAAATTTCTTAAGGAAAATAAGGAGAAATGTCTGCCTTAAGTATGAGGGAGAGAATGTTACTACAAAAGAGAGAAATAAAACGATTCAAAGGAATTGAATTCAATAAAAAATTAATAAAAAATAATAAACGTAAATATAATTAGACCAAAAGTATCTGAGTAAATATAAATAATCAAATACAGTTATGCTGAACAACACAGGTTTGAACTGCATGGATTTTTTCAATAAATACAGTACCATTACCATAATTTTATTTTTTCTTCCTTATGGCTTTCTTAATAACATTTTATCTTTTCTAGCTTACTTTTTGTTATACGTATAACATACAAACCATGCGTTATCCAACCATTTGTGTTCTCAGTAGGCTTTCAGTCAGTAGTCGGCTCTCGGTGGTTAAGTTTTGGGGGAGAGCAAACTTACACGTGGATTTTCAACTGCATGGGAAGCGGCAGCACTCCTCACCCCTGCATTGCTCAAGGGTCAACCCTAACCCTAAGAGACAATTTGAATAACAAACAATATAAAAATTTTAAATTAAAAAATTCTAAACTCCAAATAGGAAATATTGTGAGCAGTTTGACCACATTTTTTAAGAGAAACTGACCTCTATGTTTTTAAGCTTTTCTATAACTTGAGTGGGTATGATAGGTTTTCCAGTGCCTACTAAGATACTCACATATTACAAATACCAAAACTTCGAAGTGACAATACCAGAAAGAAACCTATGGACTGATTTCACAATATGGACACCAAAAAAACCCTGCATAAACTAATAGCTACTAATATATACAAATAATATATCATGAATAATTAGTATTTATGTGGAAATGCAAGGATAATTTAATAAGCAGTTTATGAAATATTGATCTTATGCCTTTCATTGGTGAAATTAAACTTTTTCTATCATTATGTGATGTCCTTCTTTTTCCATGAACAAAGTTGAAGGACGGACACCACCTGACCTCGAAACTGAATAAAAAGCTGTAGCAATTACAACCATGTGGTCTTGGTCAAAAAACAGACATATAGATCAATAGAATGAATAGAGAGCCCAGAAACAGACCTCTGGAAATACAGTCACCGGTTGTTGACAAAGCAGCAAAGGCAATGCAATGGAGCCAAGACAGTCCCTTCATCAGGTGGGGCTGGAACAAGTGGACGTCCACATGCAAAATACTGAACATAGACACAGACCTTACACCCTTCACAGAAATTAACTCAGAATGGAGCATAACCTAAATGTAACACGCAAAATACAAAATCCCTGGAAGACGACGTAGGAGAACACCTCGATGGCCTTGGGGATGGTGATGACCTCTCGGATCCAACAAAGATGGGATCCATTGGAAGAGCCTGTAAGCTGGATACCTTACAATGAAAAACTCTGCCCTGAGAAGGACCAAGTCAGAGAAAGAGGGAACTAGCCACAGACTGGGAGAGAATACTTGTAAAAGACACGTCTGAGAAAGGACCACTGTCCAAAATACACAAAGAACACTTAAAACTGAACAGTAAGGAAACAAACAACCCAATACAAAACAGGCTCAAACCCTCACAGACCCCTTCCTAGAGAAGATACGTAGATGCCAGGTAAGCATGTGAACAGCTGTCCATAAGCATCAGGGAAACACAAATTAAAACAAGCATGAGACAGCCCTGCACAGCTACCAGAATGGCCGCAGTCCGGAGCTCTGACAGTGCCCAGTGCTGGTGAGGACGGGCAGCAGCGGGAATTCTCGTTCACCGCTGATGGCAACGCAGCGTGGTGCAGCCACCGGGGAAGACCCTGCACGAAACACAGGCTCACCAAATGATCCAGCAACCGTTGTCCTCGGGTTTGCTAAAAGGACTTGAAACATGTGCACGCAAAGCCCCACACATGACGTTCACAGCAGTGCTGTTCACAAACGCCCACACGTGGAAGTCCTGTGGTCCCTCCAGACAAGGGGTACTACTCAGTCCTGGTGAGAAAGGAGCTGTGAAGCCGTGAAAGACATGGAGGAACCTTAAATGCATGTTATTAAGTCACGGAAGCCCGTGTGAAAGGCTGCACACTGGAGGGTTCCAGCTAGGAGGCAGAACTACGGAGACAGTACGGAGACCAGCGGGGGTTACGGGGAGGGATGGGTAGGCAGAGCCCAGAGCGCTCTTAGGGCAGCGAGACTGTTCTGTAGGGTACCATATACGGGATACGTGTCATTGGGTGTTCGTCCAACACCACAGAACAGACACGACCAAGAATGAACCTCAAAGTGAGCATGGACCTTGGAGTTACACTGGAGGCTCATCGGTTGGAACGAACCACCATCTGGGGAGGGGACGGGCCTCCATCATGACGGAGGGTGTGAGTGAGGGGCAGGGGGCATATGAGAAACCTGTCTACATTCCCCTCAATTTTGCTGTGAACCTAAAACTTAAAAAAGTCTTAATAAAAAAATTCTATTCTGCATAGAGGATGACCAATGAATGTCAGCCACCTGTGAAGAGAAATCATCACAATGTGCACAAAACACTAGTTTAGGGTCTATATTTAAGTAAATATTACTGGTGAAAGAGGCAAAATTGGAAAGCGTGGTTATAGATTTTGGCATAAAAACTTGTCATTTCCAGCTGGATTGCAGACCACACCGCTGACCAGCAGATTCCTGAGGGGTTGATCATGTGCTGTCAGATGGACGAGCGAAGGATGAGGCCGCAGTGAGGAACGGCTCTGCTGGACGGGCACCGAGGTCACGGCCGGACACGATCCGGGATTAATGATCTGTCACTCTCCGTAAACACACATCTCAAACCCATGAACCCACAGGTACTGCATGAAAATTACATTAAGGAGGGAATGCATTTAATGTGTGTTGATAGAATACCTAAAAATAGCAAGGGGTCGGTTCAGAGAAATGGTACCATCACCGCAGGGTCTGGCCTCCACTGACAGAATCTATTCCCTATTAAATCCCTGTCAAGTTACATAAGACCAGAAAATTAGCACGATGGGCACACAGGCTGAAAAGATGCACGTGCGGGCCTGTCCACCAACCTCTCCCATGGGGTGGGGGGGAGCAGCTCCCAGGAGCTCGAGTTCTCAGGAGCCAGGACTCGGTTCCAGGTTTCAAATTTCCACCAGAGATTCCAGGCCTCTTCCACTCCCTGATGGAGCGGGTGGGCTGCAGAGCCACTGGGAGCCTAGAGGCCGATCCCCAATGTCTTGGGGATGCAGAATCAGGATGACGTTCCGCAGGCTAAACGTGCAAACCCACTCGTCCTCAGGCGACCCAAGACAGTCGCCAACAGAAAGCAAACCACACCCCACAGCTCGAAATCCAAGCGTGCTCTGATCTGGGGCAAGCACAGGTTCCTGGGTGAGGCTGGTGAGGAGGGCAGGTCATGCCGTGAGGCTGATGCACTGAGCGCTGTGAGCCGACCGGCATCCTGGCTGGTCCCCGCGGTGGGGGCTGAGATCCCCGGCATGGGACATCTGTATCTGTCAAATATTTCTGCTCTCCTGGCATCTCCGGTCTCTCCGTCCAGGACTCAAGCCTCATGTACTAATTGTCCCATTGCTTACTGGGGCTGTGTTCTTTTATTTTAATTCATTTTAATTTTTTTAGCATTTCCTCTCTGTGTTTTACTTGGTCTAGTTTCATTTGCTGAACCTTTCGATTTCGGAATCCTTTCATCTGCAAGGTCCGAATCTCTTAACCCGCACCTCAGATACTTCAGCTTTTATCTCTAGACATTAGATTTGGTTTGATTTAGCCCAACCGTCTTCCTAACATGCGCATGACTTCCTTTGCCTTTGTGAACAAATATAATAGTTTCATCACAGTTTTTCTTCCTTGAGCTACTAATTCTATCATCGGCAATGTTTCTGCATCTGTTTCTGTCACGTGCACCGGACCCTTCTGTCTCTCTGCAGGCCTGGACCTTTTACCGGACGCCAGACGTTGTAAAATCCACCCTAGCTGGGCCTTGAGTAGTTTGGGTTCCTGCAGCTCTTCTGAAGCTTTGTTCTGAGACACAGTTACTTGCCTGCATTTTGTCCTTCTGGTGCTCCTTGAGGCGCCTCAGAGATGCTTGTTTTGCCCCGTTCTTGAAACAACGCTTTCTGACCACGTTACCCAGGTTCCTGTGAGTTACAAGGGCTTCTCCCTCTGGCTGGTGACCTTGGCAACTACTCCCTTCCCGTGTGACAGCCCGTTTCTTTAAATCATCCACTTCTCAGCTTCTTCATGAGAAGCAGTGAGGTCCTGAACACGTCGGGGTTGGTGGGGTGGATGCCCGTAGTAAGAGGGAAGAAGGGAGGTGGCTCGGACGGGGGAGAGCTCAGAGGACGCGCAGGATACATGTCAGTGTTTCTGCGGGGGTATGACGGCGGGCGACCCTCTGAAATCAAGGCAGGGACAGATGACAGCCTCTCGCACGTGCAAAGTTGAGTAAAGAACTCATGAAGGATTTGAAGTTGGATTGAAGTAATCTGAATATATGCCTGGGAAGTTCAACTGGGGTAGAATGTAGCATATTGCAAATTATGAGAAAGACCTTGAAGGAAACAAAGTACTAAGAAGATAAGGCCGCGAAACATGCTGTGTGAACTGAAATACATTATTACACTCCTTATGCTCGTTTGCTTGGAACTTTAAAACAGTAGCAAGAACAGGCAAGTAAAAAAATACTTAAAAACCACAGCAAAATTCCAGGAGAGGGAAGAAGGGCGCAGGGGACAGACCCCACGTGAGCAGGAACGTATCACACTGTTTATCTCTCACCACCCCCAGGTGCTATTGGAAAAGGACATCATCCCAGAGGCGTCGTAAAAGCAAAATATTTCGCAAAGAGTGCTCAAAATACATGTTTTTTTAAATTACCAAGATGCATGCCTTTTAAAATGAAGAATGTTTCTTTTACTTATTTTTCCAATGAAAAATAGCATTTTTCAGTGAGATTTCTTCTTCCTCATCTTGATTAAAAGTCACAGAATATAATATTCTTTAGAGGAATGACTCCAACATCAGCTAATTCATAATTAAAACGCTGATTATATAACATCTCAGATGGACTAGAACACTCGAGACCACTTTCCATGGAAAGTTACTATGAATTTACATAATCTCTCTTCCAAGAATAAAAAGTATAACATACCTATAATCTTAATATTTATAATATCCTATTTTTTTCTTGAAAGGTAAAATATTTCCAGAGGTAAAAATGCCCGACCCTGTGCAACTTCCCGCTGGACAATACCACGGTCGTGTCTCGCGGGTTAACGAGGGCGCAGTCGGCAGCCCGGAGTAGGCAGGTGGCCTCGGCGCTGGGACACATGCGGCCTCCGGGGGCTTGTGGGTTTAAGGACGCAGATCTTGCCCACGTCTTTCCTTGCCTCACCAACAGCTCCCGAAAAAGTCCACGGAGGCAGCGCCACACGTGTGCAGATAAACACATGGTTAGCGTGGTGGGATCATGGCACATATTCTCTTTGGCGTGTGGCTTCTACATGTTTCATTTCTTCCCTTTTACCTGTCACAGGAAACTGTGTCAGGCAGCACATGTGGCTCTTCCCGCGTGTGGCTCTTCCTGCGTGTGGCTCTTCACCGCACTGTCTGGGGTACATCGTTCAGTTTATACTGCTGTACAATTTAGGCAGCAATGGCCACCCTACAACAGATTTTCTCCCCAGAAGTATGCTCCTAAGAGTAATGTCATAGAACATCTTATCTGTGTATGTGTCCGCAATATTACAGGAATCCATTTGCTGGGTGAATTTATGAGCGTGGGATTGAGGAATGGGTGGTGTACGTGGTGATGGGTGGGTCCACACTGACCTTCCAGACATGTCGCCCATGAACAGTGCCTGAGTTTTAGGCTCATTCCCATCTTAGTCAACACCGAGAATTATGGAAATTCTACCTTTCCAGTGTGGGAAAACAATAGTTCCTCACTATTTTAACTTGTAATGGCACGACTCCTGGCAAACCTGAGTGACTTTCCTATAAGCTTATTCCCGTTTCTTCTGTGTATCTTGTGCTGTATTGAAAAGTGAGTTTCCTGTTGCTGCCACAGCAAGTTGCCGTAATGTGGCGGCTCAGACTACATGAGCGGTGAGCCCACAGCTGTCCAGGTGACAAGCTGAGCTGCCGGTGGCTCCAGAAGGGCCAGCTTCCTCGCTCGGGGGCTGGGGCAGAACCCAGACACGTGTGGTTGCAGGGCCGACGCAGTCCCAGTGCTGGGAGAGGGCTGACCCAGCTTCCAGAGGCTGCCTGCGCCCTTGGTGTGTGGGCCGTTCTCCATCTTCAGAGACAGCACGGCGTCCCTCTCCCTCCGGGCGCCCTTTGTCCCTCTGTCACCGTATGCCCCTCAGAGCTGATGAGGGTTCGCGGGGTTGCACTGGGTCCTCCCGGGCACTCCGCGATGCTGTCCAGCCTCCAGGCCACGTCTGGAAAACCCCTTCTGCCCGGTGAGCCGCAGATGCGCGGTGCCTGGAGGTTGGGGCAGACACGTCCGTGGGGGCGTTATTCTGCCTACCGCACACTGCTCAGACGGATTCGTTGCTCATTCATTTGTGAGATCTCTAGGCATGTCTTTTTAAATCCACTCTTCTTCTGTATTTTGAGAACGTTCTCTCTTAGACTATCAATATTTGTTTTTGTCTCTATCACAAGAATTTTAAATTTTTAAACATATTTTATTTATTTGACAGAGAGAGTGAGAAAGAGAGCACAAGCAGGCGAAATGGCAGAGGGAGAAGCAGACTCCCCACTGGGCAGAGAGCCCGACGCGGGGACTTGATCCCAGGACCCCAGGATTGTGACGTGAGCGGAAGGCAGATGCTTCACCGACTGAGTCACCCAGGCGCCCTGGGAATTTTTAATTTTTTTAAAATGACATGTGTTACAGTTCTTAATGACTTACTTGGCTTTATTTCATGTTCAGGAAAGTCATAATCACTTCAAAGATTTTAAATGTTACTTTATTTGTCATAAAATTTTAATAGTTCCATATTGTTATTACTTTTAGAGGGTTAGCCATTTTCAAACAATAGTTGTGGAAGATTTAAAATGGGAGTGCTACTTTGCTTTCCCCCGGATTCGCAGGCCAAGGCGGTTCCAGCTGCACACCGGGGGCCGGGGGTGGGGGGAGCTCCCGCCTGGTCTCTCCTCTCCTTTCCCAGGCCCCTGCTCCCTTTGCCAATGTTAACCTTTACCCTTGGACTTGACGAGCCTTAGCCGTGCTTGTAACGGCTGCGGGGGCCCGTGGTCCTCCTAGTGAGTCATCCTGAGGGCGGTCTTGGAGACCCCAACACCCAAGCTAGACGAAATTATCCCAATGACGCTGACTCAATACGTGAACGTTCCTCAAATGAAAATGTCTTTTAAAATACATCCTGAAATTACATTGGATTTTTATAATTGTGAAATTAATTTCAATTCAACTGACATAAAGGAAAAAAAACCCATGAAAATCACCAAAATTAACTAAAAATACTGAAGCCGTGGTACTCCACGACAAGCATAAGAGAAAAATCACGTAAAGCTCCCCGGCGGGGTGGGGGGTGGGTAGGCACAGGCGACTCCGCTCACGCCCACACGGTGTTTCAGCTACAACAGGTCGCCGCCCTCCATTCAGCCCACAAAGCCGTCCAGCGTGAACTGGGGCCCTCGAATCCACAGGTCACTCTGGAGGCTCCCCGGTGCTGGGGCTGGTCAGGCTCGGGCTCCAGTCCGCTGTGTGGCCTTGAGGCACTTTGGCCCCGCCCCTGGCGCTGCGGTCACGGGAACTAGGAGATGGAGCCCTAGCGAGGGCTCTAGTCTCATGACATCAGGCCTCCAAGCAACTGTATTCATTTGCACTTTGTACAAGTCTTTGTTATTGCTTAGCCTGTATTTGTAAGAGGACAGATTCACAGAAATAAACTCCTCATTTAGACACAAACTGAGAGACTCCGTGTCTCTCTGCCCGCCCTGGCGAGACCCCCGGGACCTGTGTCCGGTGCAGCTTCCTCGAGGAGTTGGCGGTCAGGCTTCTCGCGGGGTCTGACCTCGTGAAATACGACGTTCGCAGAAGCGTCTCTGGGGAGAAAGCTTTGGCCACAGGGCAGTGATGCTTGGTGGCGGTGAGGAGTCGCGGAAACTTCTCAGCCAGAGCACAGAGAGGACGGGACAGGCCGTTAGCAGATGACTGTGTGTGCGGATCCAGAAAGCTAGCGCATCTTTGTCTTCCTGCGTAATATTTTACGGGCAAATTGATAAGGAAAGTCCTGCCCGTGGGACAGGGTGTATTTCCAGGAGGCGTCCTGTCCCGGAGAGGCCTACGTGGTCCTGCAGAGTCCAGCAGCTCTTACCAGGCCCTCCTTCCTGCACCATAATCTTGTCTTTATGTATTTCTTGGTGGCAGGTGCTAGAATTTATTCATCTTTACGACTGTACCTGGAAAATCAGAAGCAAACGCTAAACAAAGGATAATCCTATAAAGGTATAAAAAATGAATATTCATGAGTTGTACGTATGGTGCCAATTTTAGGAAACAAAATGTGGTTCGGTTGTGAGAATTTTAACATCCTACCCCTGCTGATGCCCTCGCAGGTTTGCGACATTTCTGAGAGTTTGGGGGAAACCGCATCTGTGGGACTTCCTTAAAGTCGGCTCTTTCGTCCTTGCAGCACAACCATCATTCCCCCCACGTCCTTCCCTCTCGGGACTGCTGCTCCTGGGCCCCTCCGTGGGCAGCCGTAGAAACACACACACGCACACACACACCTGTGCGAGGCACCGTCCACACCGAAGCCTCCTCTTTAATCAAACACCACAGACTCCAGCAGCCTCCCCCGCAGGTGGGTTATTTCTTAAGAACAAGAAACCTGCTGTCGAACCCACAACACGTTTACTTATCCGCACCCCCCCCCAAATACACCAGCGTCTTCACAACTTCTCACACACACCCTGAAAACTGTCCGTCCTGCCCGGAGCGCCCCGTCTGCATGTTCTCCTTCAGTCTCACAGCGTATGTCGCGGTCACTTCTGCAATTACTTCCATCCGCTCTCTTCCTCGTCCCGCGCTTGCGTGCTTACGGCACCACAGTGACCCTGCGCCTCGGCCACCAGGGTGGTCCCCGGGCTCTCCCCGCACACCGGCTGTCTTCAGTATTTACTCATTCCTTCCAGCGTGGCCCCGAACGTCAGGAAGCTCAGTGCGCCCCTCGCTGCGTCCCGCTTACCGGGTGACGTGCCAGGACTGCGGCTCCCGTCGGGGTGGGTCCGCCCCAGTCATATCATGGAAGTGGCTGCTGACGAGGGGAACAGCCCCATCAGGGCCGGAGCTCCCCCACGGGGACGCCGCGCAGTTCCATCCCCCTGCGTGCTCGGGCTTTCTGCTCTCCCCTCCTCCTCTCCTTTTGCCGAACCCACAGGCCTCCCCGCCTGCAGACTGAGGGCTTGGGACCCACGTCCACCACATTTGCCTTCACATCCCCTGGGTTATCCTCAAATGTGGGTCAGAAAGTAGACAGGCAGCCCACAGGCTTTGTGAGAGAAACAGCTAGAAGCTGGCCGCAGACCCCGGTTGAAGGAGATGTGCTCGGAGCGTGTGCGGACACCCGTGGGCGTGCTCCTGCCGGGACTGAACACCGGGGGAGGGGGCATCCCTGCTTCTGAAGACCGCAGTGGCCGAGAGGCACACCCGTGGGTCACAGCACAGACGCCTGCAGCGCCAGCTGAACCAGGGCTCCACCACGTGTCCCCGACCCCTGCAGTCCAGCACCCGTCCAGTCAATACTTGTGATGGCGTTTGGAAGGATTCCAGAAGTGCGCTCCTGCCTGTAAACCTCCAGAAGACACACAGCCTGGAGCGGGAAAATCCACCTTCCCGTCAAAACCACTTTCTTCCCACTGAGGAGCTTGGGCCGCTCAGCATGGTCTTTACTGCTTCAATCTGGGGTCTCTTTGTGCAAACGAGAACTTACGGCCCGAGTTTCCAAGCAGGTTTGTGAGTACGCTCACTGCGCCCGTCACTTAACGCCACACCTGAAATCCAAGCCCCCCTCGCCCTGCCCTCCCCGTTGGCGGGAGCGGCCTCAAGGAAGCCCACGGACCGGCAGGAAGCACCAGCTAGATGCACATTGTCTCCCAGCCCTGGAGGCCAGGCGTCCACCATCCAGGAGTGGCAGGCTGGTTCCTCTGAGGCTTTCTCCCGTGTCCCCACGTGGCCGCCCTGGGTGTGCCACACAGAGAGAGCCCTGCCCTCTCCCGTCTTCCTGTAAGAGCGTTCAGCTTTTGCACATCCTGGCCCAGCAGGTCGACACATGAAATAACCATCGCAAATGTAGATAGATTTTAACATTGTATTAATGTTGTATCCATTACAAAAAAATTATATGAATAATCTCTTGGATCTAAAAATAAACTTGAGGAAAAAACACCTGTGTTTTATCTGGCTATATGGCGTTACTAGCATCAAACGATGGTTCACATTTTTGAAGTTTAAAAATAAATCCATCAAAGCTTGGTGCTCTAGTTATTTTCCTTAAAATTATCTGAGTCTTATTTTCCATGTAGCAATCTTACCGGGTGCTGCTCTAAAGCCGTGATGGTTGGTTTTATGTGCCAACTTGACTGGTCAACCATGTGTCTCTGGGTTGTCTGGAGGGAGTTTCCAGAAGGGCAGTAGAGCAGGTCACCCTCCCCGAAGTGGGTGGGCTTCATCCAACCCACTGAGGCCTGGTTAGGACACAAAGGAGCACGGACGAGTTTGCTTTCTGTGTGTAGTCCGGGACGTTCTCTCCTGCCCTGGACTGAGCGGCACCACCGACCTCGCTGGGTGTCCAGGTGCAGACGGCCGAGTGTGGGCTGCCGACCCTCCACAACCACAGGAGGCGGGTCCTACCGTAAATTTCTGTACATAAGGAGACTGAGGCATTAACCTTGCAAAGGCCTTTCCCTGTCCAAGAATAGGATTCCTTTCTCTCTGTGTGTGGACAGTCTCCTCCATCGTTGATGGTGGAGTAATCGTGGCCTCACCCAAGCTCCTTCCCTCACTACTGAGCAGTGCCCTGCGGACTCTCTTCCGTGAGCCGATGATGGACTAAACTCAGGGAGATGGCAGCGGGCCTCTCTGTGCACCTCCCACGCCCCCTGGAATCTCCCAGGCTCACCACATCCTCCACAACGTCCTCGGCGTCTTCTGTCTTTTGTGGTGCCTGCTGCTGGACGCCAGAGATGCCCTCGATCCCGGGGACCCTCCCCATATCTGGGCTGTGTGAGCGCACGGCTCCGTGGAGGTCCCGTGCACCTGCAGGGTGGGCTGTGTGTCCCACCTCTTCCATCCTTCTATCCCCCCTGTGCTTCTCTATTGTCTTCTCTTTGAAGTGGTTTCTGTTTTGTTTTTATTTTTCTGCCTCTCGATCCCCTTCCCCTCCCAGCCTGGAGGTTCATGTTCTGATTTTATTTTGTGGTGATCTCTCCGGAAGTTTGATGCCCACACTCAACAAAGTCTAAGCTTAGTCACTATCTTTATCTTCCTCCTGAAAACAAAAGTGCCCTCAATCCTTGCCCCTAATTACCCAACTCCTATTTTATTTTGCCTGTTCTTTAAGGTTTTGGTTAATATCGATTTTTAAATCACATGTATGTCCTGAATTCCCTGGAAAGGGGGCTGAGGCCGGGGTGTGTAGGCTCGCGCCTGGCTGGTGAGGGGCTCTGGGATGGGGCAGGGGTGGGGGGTCAGCTTCTGGGGGAGGGTTGGGCAGGAAGCAGGGGGTTGGCCCCTCAGGCCCCAGACCCCGGGGCCAACTCTTTATCCTACCTGGGTGGGCCCACCAGCACTCCCAGGAGTCCACGCGGGCTCCAGCAGTCCTGGGACAGCCCACACACAGTGGGCCCTGCTGGCCCTGACCTAATGCAGCCTCAGCTGAGGGGGCACCCTGCCCTCGTCCCCTGGGACACCTGGCGCATGCTCGCAGGTATGTGTTGCCCATGTGAAGATGCAGGACCAGCACTGTGTTCTGAGCAGCTGCTCGGATCTGGCTGGGGACTGTGCCGACGATGGCACGGTGGGGCTCAGTGGGGAGCCAAAGGGACACTTGTCTGAAGCAGTGTGGCTCACCGTGGGGGTGTGGGTTAGGACGCGTGCAGCACGGTGGTCTCAGGGAGAGCACGTCGCTGTGGGCAAACTCAGACCAGCATCAGAGAGGACTGGTGACCTGTTCCACTAGGACTCAGGCCCACCTTCCTCCCGATGGCAAGCGCCACAAGGGTGGGGGTGGTGGAATGTCTGTGCGCCAGGCGTCACCATCCGTGAGGCTTTAGCGAACCCCGCGGTGTCCTTGTACAAAGGCAGTTTGCCCGGCAAAGTCTCTGCCTTTCCAGACTCTGTAATCTAGGAGTGCTGCTCCTGGAGGTGCCGAGTGCGAAGGGTTCCAGGGGCAGCAGGAAGGGAAGGGAGAGGCTCCGGGAGCGGTGAGCTGGGAGATGAGTGCGAAAGAGGAATGCGTTCTCTCTCACAGTTGGTCAGGGATGCTGATGAAAGATTCGGGGTTTTAACGGTTGTTCAGTACAGCTCAAGCCTGGTCAGCGGGTATTGATTTTTGCCAAAGGCTATTTTGAGACCCAGAGAGCAGAGAGTATGTGAATCACGATTTCCAGAGTAAGGCAAGTTTTACAGGAAGTTTACAAGCACCTGTATTTCAGAAGTAACTGATGAAAGGGACCCTAACAGGAAGGAGGGACAGCACAGTGAGGCCCTTGAAAGCCTTGACCCTTCAGCTTGGCCCTGGAAGACCTCGGGAGGTTGGCGACACCGACCGGTCAGCGACATTGGTGAGCCGTGTGAAGGGCATGATTACGTAAGCGGTTCTAGAATTCTCAGCTTTCTCCTGTGAGTAGTTACGAGTCTCGCCATTCCTCAGGGCACGCTGATTACAGCATGAAGCAGACACACACTGCAGAATGTGCGTGCAATCTTTGAATTGAAATGATTTAAGACTAGCTTTTCTGGTGTTTTATTTATTATTATTATGTTCAGCTAGTCAACATATAGGACATCACTGATTTTTGATGTGGTGTTCAATGATTCATTAGCTGCATAAACACCCAGTGCTCATCACATCACATGCCCTCCTTAATGCCCATCACCCGGTTACCCCATCTCCCCACCCCCTCTCTTCTGTAACCCTCAGTTTGTTTCCCGGAGTCCAGAGTCTCTCATGGTTCTCTTCCCTTTCTGATTTCCGCCCCCCCCTTCAGCTTTCTCTCCCTTCCCCTGTGGTCCTCCATGCTATTCCTTATGTTCCACATACGAGGGAAACCGTATGATAATTGTCTTTCCCTGCTTGACTTACTTCACTTAGCATAATCCCCTCCTGGTCCATCCATGTTGATGCAAATGGTGGGTAATCATCCTTTCTGATGGCTGAGTAAGATTCCATTGTACATATGGACCACATCTTCTTTATCCATTTGTCTGTAGATGGACATCTGGGCTCCTTCCACAGTTTGGCTACTGTGGACATTGCTGCTATGAACATCGGGGTGCGGGTGCCCCTTCTTTTCATTACATCGTTATCTTTGGGGTAAATACCCAGTAGTGCAATTGCTGGGTCATAGGGTAGCTCTATTTTTAACTTCTTGAGGGATCTCCACACTGTTTTCCAAACTGGCTGTACCAACTTGCATTCCCACCAACAGTGTAAGAGGGATCCCCTTTCTCCACATCCTCTCCAACATGTGGTCTTTCCTGCCCTGTTATTTTGGCCATTCTGACTGGTGTCAGGTGCTGTCTCAATGTGGTTTTTATTTGTATTTCCCTGATGTCGAGTGATGTGGAGCATTTCTTCATGTGTCTGTTGGCCATTTGTATGTCCTCTTTGGAGAAGTATCTGTTCATGTTTTCATGCCCATTTCTTGGCTGGATTATTTGGTTTTTGGTGTTCAGTTTGAAAAGTTCTTTATAGATCTTGGGTACCAGCCCTTTATCTGTAATGTCATTTGCAAACATTTTCTCCCATTGCATGGATTGCCTTTGGTTTTGTTGACTTTTTCCTTTGCTGTACAGAAGTTTTTTATTTTGATGTAGTCCCAAAAGTTCATTTTCACTTTTGTTTCCCTTGCCTTTAGAGACTTGTCTTGAAAGAAGTTGCCGTGGCCAATGTTTTACTTTTTTATTAATAAAAATATACATTAAAATTCAGTACTATATCAGAAAATAAATTGAGTAATGACTTTGCAATTATGCAAATATGCCAAGGAACCACTTAACAAGTTAATGAAATGCAATATTGAAACTTAGATGAGGATAATGCACAATGAATACACAAGTTCAAAAAAGTTATTATGATAATTGATGCTTCTGCATTATTTATAAAAATACTGCCTCATACAGAATCTGTTTTAGGTTTCCTATAGTACAAATTATTAGGTAACATGATCCACTTATTAAATGTGATTTTTTAATGGTGAAATGTTGAAGTATGTGCTGTCACATGCATTACCATGTGTACATGTGGAATCCGTAAATAAAACTACAAAAAAATCAGACTCAGTGAGCTTGTTTCAAACATCTTGATTTCCTCATGTGCATGAAAACTATGAAAGATTTACTAACACAATTAAATTAAAAATAAATAAATAATATCTGAGATGTTTTTCAAAATAATTTAATGGCTGAGCCACTGAAGCATTTTCCCCGTCTGTGAGCAGGAGCTGTGCTGATCAAGGATGTTCCTGGGGGACACGGCAGGAAGAGAACTGCAGCTGAGCCACAGGGGAGGCGGGAGGTCAGCGGGGTGCCCGGGAGAGGCTGGTGCTGCCGCGCACGCTGCCTGGGACAGATGGCGGGCATCATTCTCCGTCCTGCTGCCCCCGGGATACCTCCGAGCCCCCCACCATCTGCATGGCCATGTGTGCTCAGGGGGCCCCAGCTGGCCGCGGGCATGCGTGGGGAGTGACAGCGATGCCTGGGAATGAGGAGCGGTCCACACTGAGCGTGCCCTGCCCAGGCCTGCGGGGTCACTGCATCCCACCCTGCCGCCCAAACACCAGACACTGGTTCAAGGTGCGCCTCTGGCGGGAGTAGGGGTCTCTCCACGCACCCCCTCTGTCCTCTCCACTCAGGGTCACATTCGCTTGTCACCGTCTAAGAGAACACGTTGACGCAGTCTTCACTCGCTGGCGGCCTGCTGCTCTTACTGGAGCATGCAGCCCATGCGGTGAGTGTGCACCAGCTGTTTGCTGGACGTGTTGGCCCTGGCAGGGTGCTGGGGACGTGCATGTGCAAGGGAGACTCTCTTACGCCCCAGATCTCCCGCACCTGCAGCCCCTACCTCAGGTGCACAGTCTCGGCCGCCAGAGTGCGTCCCGTTTCTCACATCCAGTCTGGCAGGACATCTTCTAGACTCTGAGTGAACGTGGCCCTTTCCGACGCCTTCTGCAGCTGCTGCCTGGATTGCTGGTGGCTGCCGGTTTCCACGTCTGCCTGCCTCCACCGGGCCCATGAGCTCTCTCCACCACACAGCAGGCTGGGCTGCCTTCACCAGAACCTTCCAGTGTCCCCGTCTCACTCAGAGTTGAGCTGTGTGCTCCTGGGCCCCCTGTTCACCCACCTGTCACCTGGGCCCCTCAGGTGACACCAGGTGCACCCTGCCCTTGGCCTTGGCCCTGTCTTTCCCCCCAGCGTGGCTGTCCCTCCTCCTTCCAGGATGTGCTCAAACGCCTCCTCTCCCAGCCCCGGCACAGGCACCCACCACGGGTCTGGTGAAGGCGGTGACAGTCCAGTGGACGCAGCGGAGAGTGGATGCAGCAGTGACTGGTTATTAATTCTCCATTAATGCACTTTGATAAAGTTTTAAGCTAAGGAATCCTCTAATTATTGTTGTTGAGCCCTGTCCACCCTTTATAACCACCATTCTGATGCCTGGTGGAAGGAAAAGCAAGTCACATGACTCAGACTTCTGCTCTAAACAGGTTAATCTAAAACCTCGGTTTCCCTTAGTTAAATAAAACGTACTGAGCCACAGTTCACATACAAAAGGCACATACTTTATGTGACAGCTCATCAAGTTTTGATAAATGTGTATGTGTGTGTAACCACAGTAATAATCGCCATGGAGACCACCTCCTTGGCCCGAGAAGCTTCCCGTGCACCTGTCATCCCAGGTGACGTGCCCTCATTCAGTCCTGGCTAATGCTGGTGGGTTGCACCTGTTACGGGACGGCATGTAAATGGAATCCTATTAAATGTGCTCTTCGTGCCTGCCCTCTGTCACTCACCGTGATTTTCAGACTCCGTATCACTGGGTGGGTTTAGTATCACATCAGATGCGTATTCCACGTTCTGAATGCCCTTAATGGACATTTAGTTTGTTTTTGTTATTGTTTGACAGTTTGGAGACATTATGAATAAAGTTGTTCCGAACATTCAGGTATAAGATATTTTGTGGATATGTGTTTTTCATTTTAGGGTAAGAAAAAATCTCCTTAAAAATCTGATAAGATAAGGGGCACCTGGCTGGCACAGTCAGCAGAGCACGTGACTCTTAATTTCAAGGTCATGAGTTCAAGCTTCACCTCAGGTATGGAGCCTGCTTAAAATAAGTTCTTTTAAAGTCTAATAAAATAGTGACATTTTTTGTTCCTTTTAAAAGGTGTAGATTTTTTTTTTACAAGTAGAACAGTTTAAATGTTTACTCATAAGGATGAATACTTTGAAGGTTTAGAAGCCTTTTCAAGCCCAAATATAAATAGGCCGTGTGGGGATGACAGCTCTAAATTCAATATCAGTAAATATGAGATTGAAAAATTTTCTTCCCATTATGTTAAAATTATTTCTGAAAGTTCATCCATATGGAAGGGCCCCTTATTTTATTTTTATAGCAAAAATCACGCAAGCGAAAGTTGTCCTCTAAGGATTGCATACTTAGAATCCATAAAGTTTCACCCCAGTCATAAAATTGTATAATTTTCACAAAAATGCCTCCATGGTTTAAGCCCTTGACTGTTTCCGTCTGAGCCCAGGAGCCACTGTCTGGCGGGAAACGGGAAAGGCCATCTGTGTTTTTCTTCCGCTCCTGGGACTGGGCAGGGCTGGTGGCGGGTGGTCCTTCTAGAACAGCCCGGCTGTGCGTCCCGATGGCGGCGCGTCCGTCCCCTGGCAGCACGGCTGAGCTCTCGCCGTGCAGATTCTCTACCATCCTCCACCCTTTGCTTATGGCTTCTGCTTCCCCCTCTGCTCAGTCTGACAGTCCGTTCCCAGGCGTCCCCGTGGCCAGCCCACTTCTTCATGTCAGGTGAGTACATACTGAGGTTTTTCTCCTCCTTTAGTGAAGGTTGGCGAGTGGAGGCAGGTGCGAAGACCAGTGTGGGTCGAACACAATGAACCTCAGCTATGGCCCCGGCCGCCCCCAGCCCGGCTCTCCCCGGCCACACACAGGACCCTCTGACCCGTCACAGCGACAGAGAGGCTCCTGCAGGGACCTCGGTGAGCTTCCACGGAGCGTCGCGGCCAGCGGCACACCCCGGGTGCAGGTGAGGCCTGCCCAGAGCCTCACCCTGCAATCTGTCACTGCGGGGTGACCTGACTCACGACAGCCCATGTCGACACATAGAACTTTAAAGGGAAGTGTGAGCGGCACGCAGACAGCATATCCTAGAAGATGGGCATCCGAGGCCCACCTGCTATCAGCCGCGCCAACGATGCGATCTTGGGCCCGCGGTGGGGACTCACCTGCCTCCACACCAGCCACCGCTGTTGCCTCTGGCCGTGAACACAGGCTCACGTCTCTAGTAAAGGGAGATGGCGCGTCCAGCTGCACCCGTTCAAAGCAACGTCCGGCTGCTCAAACACCGTCCTGTGCTCCATGACCACCGTTCGCTTCATACGTTGAATTAAAACGGAGCCAGAAGTGAGAGCATCTGTGCTGCGAGGCCTCAGCCGCTGTGGAGGCTGAAGATGAATCCTGAGACCCGGGAGGCTTCGTACCCTGTGCTCCTGATGTTCTGGCTCCACTAACATCCAACAAGCTCATTTGGGTTGCACCGAGTTCAAGAACGTGAGATCGACAAAATGGCAAGTGGCCCACAGCGAAGCAGAGTGGAGAGAGGGAGCCGAAGAGATAAGGGGCGAAAACAACCAAAATGTACATGGGAAAGAGTAGACCCCCGTCCCCCAGTGCAACATTCCTCGGGAGGAACCATGAATATTTGTCACAAGTAAAAGCATCAACCGTTTTTCATAATAAAACATAAACATCGTGGGGTGTAATGAACTCCGGAAGCTAAAGCACTTCGGATTCTTAAATTCCCAACAAATTTTAGCAATTGCCTCCTGGAGAAGATGCCTACAAACTGTTAATAGGTCTGATAAGGTCCCTGCCAAATTTCAGAGCAGTTATTGGCCTAAATATGAGAGCACAAGAAACCCCTCTCCCAGGGAGTGCGGACATGAGCAGACCTCCCAAGCCAGCTCTGAAACTGGGAGCATGTGCTCTTCCCCTGGGGGAGCAGCCCTGAGCCCATCCATCTGCAAGGCGGGCACACTTCCACCCTCCCCGGGGCCCCTAACATCGTGCTCGCGGAGGCATCGGACACAGGCTTCTTCTCCCCGCAAGAGCTGTTGACTAGGCCTCTCTTCCCCTTGCACCTCGTGATTGCCTTGGACGTTTCCTCGGGACTGGTGAGAGCCAGCCAACCGGACGCCCATGCCATCCACCGCCACGGTGCTTCCCACCCCGCTCTTGGCTGGTGGCCCCGCGCTCATCACGGACCCCTCAGGACAGCATCTTAGTTCAAACCGAAGGATCTGGGGGGCCAGAGAAAAGGTCTGGAATGGGTGGAATGTACGTTGTTTGTGACTAGGACACGAGTTACCCAGAGACTTGACTTAAATACTGTGCCCTGTTGTCCAAGAACTAGTCCACTTCTGGTCACGTGCGATCATTAGACTGGCATCCTACCTCATAATCGTACAGACTGAAAGTAGAGCAAAGTCATAAATTACACCATTCCAGGTTTATAAATCATTATGAACTCCTAAAACAGTGCTCACATGGTAACATGCACAAGTTCCGACTAAACACGCAGAAGCAAAAAGAAGGAGATGTACTGAGCTTGGCAGGTGCTCACGTAAACACCTGTGCGTGCGCGAGCGTGCGGAACGCAATCACACAGAAGCGGAACAGGTAAGCATGTGGAAAACAGCCTTTAGCAATTAGGTTACGACGACTTCAGAGAACTGCTTTAACCAAATAAAGCTAAGCTAAGCTAAGCCATTCACTAGCTGCACATTAATTAATTCCTAGGCTATGCGGCAATACTGAGGAGGTCAACAACGATGTGTTTCCTTCCTGGCTATTCTGTGCGCTACCCCTTCAATCTTCATGGCTTCTAAACGCAGGAATAGTCACTGAGGAATGACAACAACAAAAACCCCACAAGCACTCCATTGTTACTTCAGAGTTGAAATTATTCCAAGTTTTTCTTTGGTTTTAGCCAAATTACATTTTTTTCCCCTTACTAGAAAGAACCGCTTCATGGAGGGCCCCCAGCCGTGAGTCTAGTTATGGTCGTCCTAATCGAACATAACTGAGAGCCAGAAAAAAATTAAATCGTTTTCAAAGCTTAGTAATAAGAACACTTCTGAAGCTTCTATCGCCGTATCTCTGGGGGAAGAAGCTTAATTGAACAGCTGACTTTTAAAAATGATCGCTTTGCCATTGGTAATCTTGAAGAGGCCACAGCTGGTGTGGTACTAATTTGAAATATCTCAAATACGTGAGGACTGGTAGAAAAATGGCAACTCTTTATAGCAAGTTCAAACAAAATACTACTGCTTTGAGGTAGCAATCCAGTGTTTAATAATTAATTTTTATTATAATTGAAGTATTGAAAACAAGGTACTTCCAGACACAGAAAATCACAGACCTGCTAAAATGGCTTAAGCATTATATAATGTTGGTGATTTTTCCAAGACTTACTAAAAGTTAGAGACATTATTTGCCAATCTGAAAGTTAATTCGTTAATATTAAGTACAGACATAAAAATGAAAAGAAAGCCACCTAATCATAAACCAAACACATAACCCGTCTTGTATTTCTCTTCCTTTAGGTTAATTTTAACATAGTTTTTAACCCATCTGAAACCTGGTTCCACCCCAGCAGGATGAGGGGTGGGGAGGAGGGGAGAGGGGTGGTCACCCAGCACTGGAGCGGCAGACGGTGCAACAGAGGCTCTGGATCAGAAGGGAGGGCGGGAGGACCAGCGGGGGTTCCTGGGGAGGCCCTGGACGGTTCGCTGGAGCTGAGACCCTGCGTGAGCTCCTGCCCTCGAGGGCAGGTGGGTGAGGCTCCGTGCCCTGACTCTGCGCACCTCAGACCAGCCAGAGCGCAGGACCAGTGTCGGGGCTGTAGACAGGGCTGCAGCTCTGGGAGGGCAAGGGAGAGATGGAAACACACAACAGTGGAGGAGGGGAAGGGCCTCACCGGGACAGGTGCACTTGCTCTGGGCTACCTCTTCCGAAAACTCCAAGGGCCACGGTCACTTCCAGCAAGCCCATGCGAGGCAGGAATCTGCTCTCAGTCAAAGAGGGAAGTGAAGAGCACCAGCTGAGGCGGGGGGAAGCTTGGCATGCAGGAATCCCACTGCTCGTGCGTGAACCCCACTGGTGCAGAGCTGGGCCAGGATGTGCTGGGATGAGGCACTGAGGGCAACTAGGTGAGGCCGCTTCGGGGCAGTGTCCTTAGACACCCCACCTAGCTCATGCCGACTGGCCCAGAACCCTTCCAGCCTCAGAAACACTGGCACGAAGTCAGAGCAAGAGTGTGTCAAGCCCTGTGAGTCAGCCTCTGAGCCCGTTTGCAAGGAGGCACGTCCAGAAGAAAGCTGGATGTTCTAGACCTTTCCGAAGGGCACCCCTTCCCACCTTGAATCCCTGTAGTTGTGCACCCTCTTTGGTTGCTGGATGTCTCAAGAGTGTTAATGTTGAGCCGGCTGAGGTGGAGATGGTGTCTGTTCCCTGCCCCTCTGAGAAAGCCCCTCAAGCCTTCAGCTGCAAACCCCATCACGGAGCAGCACTGTCTACTGCACCAGAACACGTCAACTGCTCTACTGAGTGTAGTCGACTAGATGTTTTTTTAAAGATGTTTTTTGACAAACAAGTCCATGTAGAAAGTTAAGCCTGTATATTCCAGGAGATAAAGCTCTGCAGAGCCAGACTTAATAATATACAAAGTGTGTCTACACGTTTCTGTGTCGATAGGTGACATCACACTCAGTGTAATCACTAGCTTCATTCAGCGCCGGGGACCTGGGTGACAGTGAACATTGAGACGGTTTGACAGGTGGTAGTTCAGTGTGGAGCTGTGTTACTGTGTTACCCAGATGATGTGGATGGACGTTCATAAGATCACACCAAAGACAAGAAGAGCTGTCTCTACACATTGCCTGCAACAGCCTTGGGATTCTGAGTCAGGGTGTCTGGAAGATCTCCCTGGACCAACGCACCTGGAGAAGCAGGTCTGTGGGGAGCCTGGGGGACTGCCCGCTCGGCCTCTTCCTGAAGTCCAACTAGACAGGAGTGTGGCGTCCAGAGAGGGGGGGCGTCTTCGCACATAAGTTCCTGGAATCTTGTAGGAATGGACAGTGTTCACTCCTAAAGTTTCTGATTCTAGAAACTAAGCAATGTTTGCTCAGTCCTACATTTGATATTCTGGTGTTTGCCTGTGGGGCTGTGAGTTTATTTGCAGAATCACCTGGAAAGATAGAAACACCCCAGGATTCATTTACAGGTTTTTTTGTTTGTTTGTTTTTTGATTTGTTTTTGTTTTTGTTTTTGTTTTTGTTTTTTGGTTTGTTCAAATTCATTACAAGACACTGGAGCTTAGAAAACAGATTAGACCCTCAGCAAGCTGTCAGAGTAAAATTAAAATCAGAGTAAAAATTAAAACAAGGTTAAAACTTACACCTACTTGATTAAAATAAATTTTACAGCAAACTTTACGAAGAACAGTTGTTTTATAAGAATAACATCTGCTAATCAAAAATGTCAAAGATGAGCATGGACAGCATTACATTCGGTGTATTTGGTTGTGTCCTTCAGGCCTCAGTGCTGGGAGTGCTGGGAGGTGCACACTTGGGGAACAATTAAAAGTTAGGGAGATTAGGAGGAACAGGTCCAATCACAATGTAATTAGTTTGGGGGAAAGTCAAGGTATTGCCAAACACACCTGTGATCCTGAGGGACGGGTCACTGCACACTTCAGAGTGCTGTGGCTGGTGGCCGGCATTTGTGCTGGGAGAAAACACTAGATGTTGGTTAGAAGTCAGTGACAATTAATATGGAGCTATCCTCCCAGGACCCCTGGGCTCTCCCCAAACCCAGCAGAAGGAGCAGGAAGCCATGGAGGAATCCTGCCCACGCTGCATCCAGCAGGCCCACAGGAGCCTGCTGGCAGGACGCCCATGTTTCTCCGCGTAGGACAGGCCCCTGGGCCGTGCTCTCACTGCAGCCCCTTCCAGCTCTGGGCCTGGTGAGGCCCGTGGGGCTGGTGCTGCTCCCAGTGACCCAGAGGCAAATGTTATCCCCAGTCACAGGTGACACGTGAGGCTCTGGGCCAAGCGGAAGGACCCTGTGACCCAGGAGTCTGGTTTTAGGCTGCAGAGACCCGGAAACTGGCTGGGATTCTAGGCGCCCATCTCCCTGGAGGAATCCCTCCCAGGCCCTAAAACAAATGGTGAAATTCAGAGGATCATAGAACAGAATTACTTTGAAAAATCCCCCAATAAATGTGTATCTCTAAGCTTTCCCCAAAATCCAATGTGATGAAAGAAATATTTGTAATGAAAAGGTAAAATACGTAAGGAAGTGGTTTTGAAAATTCTGTGTTCTATTAAAAGGGGTAAGCATGAAATTATGGCGAAGTGCTCATCACCAAGGGCCACCTTTGAATTTAAAGAGGGAAGGTGGACATACAGGCTGATACTGTTGGTGTTTGTGCCCTGAAGGAACACAGCCCTCCTGCCCTGGAAAAGTCTGTTTCCCGGAGAAACATTTGAGATGTTACCTATCGTGATAAGAAGAGCCAGAAATAGTGGTAACGTTACGTTGGGGGTAACAGGGAGAGCGCTTCCTGCTTGTATTCCTTTTTCTTGCTGTCGATCATGTTCCAGTGTGCAACTAACAGACTTCACTTTTCCATCATTCAATCTGTTATTCATTATGGGAAAACTGTTAATAACTGGATTGCCAGCCAGAGGCTGCCATGAACCAGAATGCTCAAACTACGTATCAATTCATGATATTTGGTGGGGAAAGAGAATGCAGGGGTTTTCTGGAGTGTCGTTTTGGAAGAAGTGAATGCATTGCTATAAATCTAAGTATGAAGTGCACAGGTGTTTTAGGTTTTTACGTATGAGAACCTCTTTCTGACACCCACGACGCCCCTGCACGCCACGTGGGAGCTTTGCTTTATTTTATGACGTGTTTATCATCTGCTGACTGGGAAAATGAGTCATGGAACAATTCCAGTTCTACTACCAACCCCGTATCAACTTTAACAAAGTTCCATCAAATTACCGCTGCAGCGCTATCTACATAGACAGTGGGACGTGGCAGGACATTACCCTGCAGTCCCGTGTCGGGCGTACCTGGCTTCCAGGGTGCTTCACTGCCAGGTGAGGTCCCCACAGAGGTCGCTGGCACAATTTTGGAGATTGTAGCCAATGTAGTGAGACCAACTTCTTTTTTTTTTTTCATTTTAATGATTTTTTATTATATTGTGTTAGTCACCATACAGTACATCCCCGGTTTCCGATGTAAGGCTCGATGATTCATTAGTTGTGTATAACACCCAGTGCACCATGCAATACGTGCCCTCCTTACTACCCATCTTCTTTTAAACTACTTGTTTTCTATGTTCATTTCCAGCAACTTTATGATTTGCTGCAGTTTAGTTTTGTTCATTGATATGTTTTTTCCTCTTTCAAGGCTATTTGTCTTGGGGAAAATCTGTGCAATCCAAGTCCCCTTTCTCCGGAGCTCCACAATTCACCACGTGCTTGCAGATGTGTTTGTCTAAGCCCCCGGCTGAGTGGGGCGTGCAGTGGGTGAGGTGAGAAAGCAGGTGGGACACGGAGGAAGCAGGCACAGATTGGCTGTGGCCAAAGGGGCAGAGTGGGCGTGTGGTGGAGTCGGGGTCTGCCCGGGTCTGCCCGGGACTGTCCTCACCTGGGCCAGGAGGATTCGGACACCGTTCTCCAAAGGACTCTGCCTACTGTGGGCACAAAACAGTGTTAGGAGTCAACTGAAATGTTCGATTGTCCCAGAGCCTTGGAACACACAGCCCGCATCACTGAATGGCCGTGGCTTTGTCACGGGAGACTCTGGTGTGACATGAGATCCCTCAGGGAAGGCCCACCCCCCAGCAGCAGAGGCGCCCCTCATTCCTGTCCCCAATGTTTGGCTGCATCAGGGAGGGACAATGTCATATTGTACGGTGACTGGGGGTTCCGTAGTAGATGAACTGGTTTACTGTTGCTTTTTAACTTTCTGTGGATTTCGTCATGAAAGTTCTGAGGACCCAGGATCTTGTGTGGACGGCCCTGCTCGTCCAAACCCTTCACGACTCTGCACGACGTGCTGCCCGGTCCCCAGAGGTGAGGGTCTTGCCCATCAGTCTATGTCAGCAGGTGCCTGAGCTGCTGTGTTCAGGGACGTGGCAAGACGCACTGGGCACTGTGGGGGTCATAGAGGTTTTCTCTCCTTTGTGGGGAAAATGCGAGAAGCATGATCAAAGTAGAGCGCCAGCAAAAACGCAGCAACACAAATCCGGCTGTTTTCACCCGCATCGCACCTCCCTGCACCTGACACCTGTGCGTGAAACAGCCGGGTAAAATCCACACTGAAAACTGAATGAAAGATGAATGTTTTCCAGGACACATTTCCAAACCTAGTTTTCATTCAGGAAGCGGGGTGGCTTACCAAATTAAGTTCCTTAATAAATATCTATAAATATCCTTTTTGAATATACTATTTAAAACATATGCTTAAAAATACAGCTAAGGAATCGGTAAATAAAACCTTTTTGAAGAGTTGAATCAACGTGATCTTGCGGGATAGGTGAAGAAATACCTAATTCTCCATTTGCAAATTAAAATCGCATATTCCAAGTTCCAGGTGTTGAAAACAATTCTAAAACTTTGTTAAAAGGGAAAAAACAAAAAACAGGACAGATGCCCAGGCAAGAATCCCTTGACGTGGGAGAGAAGTCAGCGCAAGAAGGTGTGGTGGGATCTGTGTGGACAGAGCTGCCGTGCACACGTGTGCACTTTGGAGAGTGAAGATGTTGGGGCCTGAAAATGTCTCAAATCGTAGATGATGAGAAAGAACTTGACAAAAATTAATCAAATGATTGGACAATATGATCTTATTTTTATCTATCTGCTCAATCTGCATTGTGGTAAAGCCTCTGGAGAAGAATCCCACAGTCGTGTCATGAAAGTACTAGAATGAGTCAGGATCTCCTTTTAGGGATTTTACCGCGGGTTTGCCCCCGGGTCACCCACGCCCTCAGTGTCGCTGCACCTCGGCGAAGGTGTGTGTGGGGAGGGGTGTCCCCGCAGGGCAGCGAGCAGCGACAAGGACACTGCGTGTGTACCTGAGCCCCGAGCACAGACCCCAGCGAGGGCCGTGCCCATAAGCCTCGGTGCAACGGACAAGCAGGCGGGATGCGGCCGCTCCGCCTGCCCATCCACTCGTCTGAAATCCACGTGCGTCCTGCAAGGGGTTATAAGTAGACGTCGTGTTAATGAGCATTGACACAGGACACGTCTCCTCCGTTACAGAGCAGGGACCCCTTCCAGCCCTTCCTTCCTCTCCCCACCCCGGGAGTGCTCTCTGACCATCCCTCCCTTCAGCTAATCCGGCAGAAACCCTCCTGGAGTAAATGTACATGTGTGCGGACAGCACACACACACACACACACACACACACACACACACGGACACATACAAACACACAAACACGTGGACACAACCCCCACAGACGGCTGCTCTCTCCATCCCCATGCAGCTCTGTCCTGAAAGAGGAAACAGCTGCAGGCTGGGGTGTTTAGCTATTGGTTTTGAGAGCACGAGGGGATGTGCTGGTGGGAGGGGCATACTTTTAGTGCCTGGTCCATGGTATGCAGTGTGTAAAAATTCGGTTTATCGTCCCTTTTCTGTTACGATTTTCCCCCAACATCTCTGTGTTCCAGTCTCTGCATCTCTTCCCTCTTCTTCATGCCCCACACTGGAGCCAGGATGGAGCCTTGTCGCTCATCACTGAGACCCGTCTCAGGCTTCTGTCCTATCCGCACCCCGTGCCCTTAATCCACCCTAAGTGCACAGTAGTCTAGGGTCTTATCATTTCATGGCTGGATTGTTTCACTCCAAGTTCTGAGAAGAGCCAAGAGAGGAAAGTAAGTATATCATGGAACAGTAACAAGAATATATTGTATTCTCATAAAATTATGCAAAAGGAAAATGTAAAAGCAGAAATGCTACAGTGTTAGAAACCCAGACACCGGTGAAACAAAATAACTGAGATGAATAGCGAACAGATTTAATTCAAAATTCTAACATGTGAAGCAATGAAACTTAACTTAAAGGAGTCAGTAATAATTGGTGTGAAGAAACTCGGGTGGGGGATGGCTTATGACATGGATCACTGAGACGTTTCAACCCTAAATATAAAAAGATGTTTTCCATGCCTGGTCCCTGAGCACTTTGTGGAGTCCGCCGCACACTTTCTGCACGCGCTGCACAGACACAATGAGAGAGACACTCTCCCTACATAGCTTGTGTCTCCTTTCTGGGCTCACTGTTGCACACGCGTCCTGGGTCCACAGCCCGCATTTCCGCGTGTCCTCAAGTCAGGACACACGGTGCCAGCAGCCGCACGCTGAGTGCACGACTTAGCAGTGGCCCAGCACACGGGGGATAGTCTGTGGATAAGCTACAAGGAAATCGTGCGGTCTGCCCGACCCTGGGGAGCAGACTGGCTGACAGGAGCGGTGATTTGGGAAGCAAGCTTCAGAAGGAGGAGTGCGTGGGGCTGTTCCCTCTGCCTGAAGCGTAAGCAGTGCTTTGGGGCTTAAATGACAGAACCCAAATCTTGTTGTCTGGCGCGTAAAAGGATGAACTAGGTTTATTAATAAAACTCCCAGAGAGATGGGGCAGGGCGGCTTCAGGGAAGCTGCGTCATCAGAACGGGGGGATGATGATCTCGGAGTCACGCACGGTGCTCAGCACAGAAGGAAATGCAAACTCAGCATAACCAGGGGCCTCTGCAGAATATTCAGAATACATTCTAGGGGACAGTCGACTGGGGACGGATCGCCATTTAGGTAGGGAGCAGTGTGGCCAGATTTACACGATGGAGGGAAGGAAGGAGAGATTTCTCAAGCACAAGGAGAGAAAGCAACAGAGGAATGAGAAGTGATTCAGAATTTCTAGCCCAGAAGAGTGGTGGAGGCAGGAGTGGGAGGATGGTGTCAGGATGGGCCCCCACAGCAGAAGGGCCCACGAAATACCCCTAGCTTATAAAAATGTGTAGTCAGCTGAAGTCTTTCTAAACAGTATTGAGGCGGTTAACATGTACAGGACTGGACTCTGATGACGTGTTCGTTACCTACTGCTCCCTGATACTAGTTACTGATCTCTGGGAGCCTGGGTCCTGGTGCTCCAGCCGCGTCCTCCAGCCAGGGTCATGGTCCGGTCCAGGGATGGCCAGGACTACGCTCACCTCAAGGTCCACTGGGCGGTTTGCTCCCAGGCTCACTCAGCGTCCTCAGAGCTCTCTGTACCTTGCTGCCATCGGCCAGAGCCCGTGCCCAGTTCCTCGCCACGTGGCCTCTCGACATGGCATCTTGACTTATCAAAAGAAGCAAAGCACGGGGTGGGAGGGTGTCGCAGACAGAAATCACATCTTTTCATAATTTGATCCCAGATGTGACACCATCTGTTTTTTCCCATATCCTGCTCATTGGAAGTAAAGTCACTAGATCCACACTTCGCACAGGCTGTGGACCGCACCAGAGGGAAGCTCTCAGAGGCAGGACTGTCGGGAGCCCCCGGGAACCACGCAGCCCAACCTGCACTTGTCCCCGTGATGTACAGGCCTCCACGTGCCAGAGACACTCAGAACCCCCAGTGTCTCCAAAAATGTCGTCCCTTCCCAGCTGTATGCCTTCACTGGATTTGTGGGTAAACCCACGAGAACTATATAGTTCCAGACGCATGGGTTTTCTTGCACAAATACCCACTGTAGCCCCTGGCATGCAGCCAGGACCAAAGACAAAGTTGTGAGTTAGAAATTAGATGCTGCTGACGTGGTTTAAGGCAGTTCATATGGATTCATCAAGAATCATTTGCAGTGTGAACATCTTTATTTTTAAACTAAAAATGTGTTAGAGAAATAGTTTCCATTTAGCTCACTCAGTACAGCTTCAGCCACAAAGCACCGGCTCCCGGCATGCGCACCCTGTTGGGCCTTCCTCTGCGCGTCCCTCAGGGGACGCCTGCTCCTATGGCTGGCGGGCGAGGCAGGCGATGCCACGGGAGGCACAGCGGTGCTGGGACACCTGCCCGGATGCCCCTGCCGGTGCCAGTGGCTGCCGAAAGGTTCTGCCTGCTTGAGGGAGGCGAACAGACGCTAGCCCTTGTGTTCGATTTCTTGATAACTAAACAAGCAAAAGGCACAGCTCACTGAAATATCATCTTTCAGCTGTCGTGGGGGGGGGGCGAGTAGGGATGACCCAAGTCTTGAAAACACATTTTTAAATATTCAGAAGAACGCCATCTAAACTCCAGTTCCCTGGTTTGACAGTCTCTTGATTGCCTATGTGATGGCTCCCTTTCCTTACTTAGATGGAATTGTGTTAATAAAAGATCACAATTGATAACAATTTAAATAACGAGAACTAGTGAGAAAAATATAGAAGAATGAAGAGAATGAGTGTCATTAAAGAAAAAGAAAACCAGGTTGGTTGCCTGCTGGTAGAAATCTGAGGGACATGCCCATTAGTGGGGGGCTGGGTGATTTCCTCTCAGTGGGGCTGCAGGGGGGTGAGGGGCCGGTCGGACAGACCAGTTAGGGACAAACCCACGGCCAATGCAAATGTGCCCCCCGGGAAAGAGCCCCCCCTTGAGATGCCTCCCGCCACCCTCCAGAGATCTGACGCGCTGACCACTAACCCAACGCGAGTGTGATCGTAGGCTGCAGACTCGCCTCCTTTCCCCGAGATGGAAGGCATATCTAAGGTGGGGCAAAGGCAAGAATTTGCCCCAAATGATGGAAACTTGCAGGTCTGGGTCCTGTGTTCCATCTGAGAAGAATAAGCACACCCACCACAGCCGTGAGATGTGTGCAGCCCCAGGAGGCAGACTCGTCACGAGAACTCTTGCTCGGGACACAGGACGCAATTGCCTATAAACTAACTTTGAAAAATCATAACATAACATGATAAAATAGAATATGAATAAACATTCCTATCTTAAAATTATAGCTTCAAAATTAGTGTCAGGTGTCACACAACTTACTCTGAATGCAAACACACTTTGAACACTTAGTATGTGCCACGTACGGCATGGAGTGTTGTGTCTGGGCCTAAATATGCACGGCCATTGTGTGCATTCGGGGGGCCTGGGACACAGCACACTCATGATCTAGAGTGTTCTGTCACCGTCCCCATTTTTGGTGAACCTATATCGGGATAAGCCTGTAAGTTAGTATCTAAAAAGCACCTTAAAGTTCATAGCAACAAAAGATCTTCCATCACTCTGTCATGACTCCTTCAAGATGACCCATCCCTTCAGGCAACCTGGCTTTCAGTGAAGTTCAGAGTCGCCATAGTAACGGTAACCTCCCTCATTTCAAACCCCACTTTCCCATCATCTGTTCTGAATGTGACAGATTAACATTTTTTCTTCTCTGAGCATTACATACTTTGAAATGGAAAGGGAGACAATTAAAAAATTCTTTATTGGATGAAATGCCCTGAGTTCAGTGCAGTGTCCAGACTGGGAGGCCAGAGATGGCCAGGAGGAGAGCGGGCAAGGGCATCTCTGGGTTTCTTGCTGAAAGACTGCATGAGCAGTAAAGGACCATGTTATGAAATCACAGGTTGAAGAACCACATCATTCTCTCCCAAAATTCTGAGAATAATTTTAGTGACAAAATGATTTTGAATTGAGAGATCATTTGAGCAAGAATCTGCAAAGGTACGATTAAATAATGAAAATGGAATATCACATATAACTCTATTGTAGTGCATTTCAAAAAAATTAATGAATTTTATAGCACAATACAAATTACCAAAATTGACCCAAGAAGAAATGGAGAACCTGAAAAGGTAGGATTCATGAGGCTACAGAAAACCGGATTCACAGACACATTGTAACGAAATTTGAAGAACCGATAGCTCCAGGCAATGGAAAGTCAAAGAGAACACATCACAGGTCCGCAATATGAAGACAAAACCATGAAACCACAGCCTACCATCAAATGTGGCCCTTTCCCCACGTTTGTAAATAAAGTTTTATTGGCACACAGCCATATGCCTCAATCTGCATGTTTTCTGGGGCTGCTCTGCTGCTGCTGCGGACGGGAGGCACCTTCCAGAAGTCGCACATCCAGCAAAGCCAAGCTCTTCAACGTCTGTCCTTCACAAACAGGGTTTACCAATCCCCGTTGGTAAAATATACTCAGATCTGAGTCAAGAGGATACAGTGATGGATTGAATATGAGGTTAAGAGAAGAGCAAGAGTCAGAACAAGACAGGGAGCTTCTATCATCCATGCACTGGATGGATGACATGCTGTTGACTAAGACAGGAAAGGCCAGGTGAGCATGTTTGGGGAAGGAAAGGTCCGTTTTTGATCTTTAAATTATCACTCAGGGACCAGTGCACCTGTCAGCATCCAGTGTCCTTCCTGAGAAGGCTTGTTAGTTAAATGTGTCCGTTTCTTGTAAGCTTGGCATCTTTGAGAGGTGAAGCTTCTCTCTACATTGAAGAAATCAGGTTTAGGAAGCTTTGAAGCTGCTATCCAGAAACTCCCCGGGACAAACGCCTCCTGCAAAGCGTCCTCAGGGACCGGTCATTACCTGGTGACAAGTCCCCCAGTCAGACTTCAGGAGGTGGACAATGACATGCAAAATCACTTGTCAATCACCAGGTGTGATTGCTACCACAGCGGGAAGCGTGTTTCCCGTGTGTTTACAGAGAAGACCATCTGGTCCGAAACCTGGGTACTTGTCATCCGAAGTGTCTGGGATGACAAACGGTCCTTGCGCCACGCGGTGCCACTTCATTCACTGTGGATGTGTTGCAGACTTTTGATAAAAATTCCCTCGATAAGATTCTGCAGAGCACTGCGTGCTGTGTGGGGTGAGTGTGCACACGTGTGTGTGGGACCACAGTAAATCTGAGTGCAGAGCTTGCTTCTACCAGTGCCTTAGAAGCTGGCTCTGGAAAGGTCTCATACTAAGAAACAAGTAGAAAATATTCCATTTGATTTGATTATTTGTTTCCGTGCACTGGGTGTTATACGCAAGTAATGAATCATTGAACTTGACATCAAAAACTAGGGATGTACTGTATGGTGACTAACATAATATAATAAAAAATTATTATAAAAAATAAATAGAAAATATTACATTTGAGCAGGACCAGGTATAAAATCAACGCTGTTGTTTTAGTTGGAAAGTAGGAGGAAAGAGGAGCTGGGGAGGGAGTGGCTACGGTGTCTGAAGAAACACCGGGGATGGAGGCTGAAAGGGAAACCGAAGACAGAAGCAGTTATTATTCCCTTACTCCTGCCTCACCTCGTACTCAGGAATTACCATCTCAAATACCGACATAATTCACCTCTGTGCAATTTGTGGGGCGAGGGGCAGACTGGCAAGGTGGGATTGCACACGGGATCAGAACCCAGGCTGGCGGCCCTGCCGACCACAGAGCTGGGCCCCGAAGCCATAACCTAACCCCCACGTCCCGGAAAGTATCTCAGGCCGCAGTAAAACTGGACGAGTTCCTCAGCTCATGTTATGAAGTTAGAATATCCTTAGTAAAAAAAAAACAAAAAACACTTTGTTCAACATTAAAGTGAGGAAAACCATAATTTAAAAAAAAATCCTGAAATTTCTATCTCCATAAAACACAATCACATTGGCAGAATAATGAAGGTGTTTAAGTGCGGTGAAGGAAAGTCTATGGACAAACATCTGTGAACAACATCAAATCCCAAAATACAGTTCCGGGAGCCGCTGCAGCATTTCCCGCATGGACACTTCTCGGATGTCAAACGCTTAGATAGTCACACGGCTAGAACGAGCTAATGGGAGAAACGGAGGACAAAAAACTTACATGTGCGTGATTGATACAATTATGAACACGTGGCTTCACTGGTAGGCGTTAGAGAAACCCGAGTTTCAGATACGCACTCTTCGCTCACTCGGGGCGGGGAGGTGGAGGTGGGTAGTGACTAGGAAAGACCTGTCCACCGTTAAGTAGGCTTCTCTTTCAGGATTCTGTCCCACAGACATAAAGGCACCTGATACATACGTATATATCAAGACACATCGCAGCCTGGTTGACATTAGTGAAAGTTTATTAGGGTGAACAGGTGAATGCATAAAAGCCTTCAATGTTCATTTAATGAACAGACAGACGCCCATCATAGGCTCTTCTTAGACATTTTTGGAGAGAAATCTGTATAATATGAACCCACTTTCTTGGTGGGGGAAATATGTAGATTACTTATATCCATGGTGAGGAATATTTAGAATTATGTGCACCTGGCCATTCATACCTTCCGCTGGAGGGGTTGGGGTGGGGGTGGGGGCAGACGCATCTTCCGTGTGACCTGCTTCACATTTTGTGTTTGTTCTTGGGTTTCGAGGGGCGTATGTCATCTTATATTTTGGCTATATAAATGATATTAGGATAAAGTAATGTTTTTCCTGGAACAAAAGAAGAGTGTCATGTAGAATAAATACTGTATTTGGGGAGACAGCCCAGAATAGCAGGGGCTTAAAAATGACAGCAAATGACAACCACTAAGACAGCCACCTCAGAAGCAACGCTAACACTAACTAGCACAGGACCAGCATCTCACACCAACACGGGAACCTGAGTCTTTCCCCCAACTTTAGCTCCTATACATTAAAGGTTTCATTGTGTCCCGAGAACATTAGCTTCTCATCAAAAAATGCAGTGGCAGAATGATTGCAGAGCTCAGGGTTCTGACACAGGCCTCCGGGGGCTTGAGCAAAAGCCTCAGTGCTCGGTAACCGTCCGCCCAGTGGTAGAAGGAAAGGAATGATGGATGAGTTCAATGCCGTCCGAGAGCCAAGCGCCCTTTGCCTACGTTCTTGCGTTGAATCGTGCTTGTCCTGGGTTCAGGAGATGACATACGGTACCACTCACATGGGGAGAATGTTCACAAAGAGAAACTATACACGGGCTCAGATGGTCCACCGACGAATTTCCACAGTTCTTTGGACCATCCTTTTTGGCCATCCTTAATTCTGGAGGTGCTCTGTGGTTTCCTGGTGCACACTGTTTTCATTTTATGACTAATAAGAACATTTTTCTTTTTTTTTTATTAAGTTAGTCACCATACAGTACATCCCCAGTTTTTGATGTAAAGTTCCATGATTCATTACTTGCGCATAACACCCAGTGCACCATGCAATATGTGCCCTCCTTAATACGTTTTTCAATGACTGAGCCGTCGGGTAAGAGCTCAGAATATAAAGTTAGTTCACTATAATATTCTCCCAAGAATCTATCTCTCCCCTAAAGTCCCTTCCAAAATCACTGTAGATACTGAATGTGCCTGACACTGCTTAGTATTTTATTTATTTATTTATTTATTTATTTATTTATTTATTTATTATTTTTTTTTAAAGATTTTATTTATTTATTCGACAGAGAGAGAGACAGACAGCGAGAGAGGGAACACAACCACGGGGAGTGGGAGAGGAAGAAGCAGGCTCATAGCAGAGGAGCCTGATGTGGGGCTCGATCCCAGAACGCCGGGATCACGCCCTGAGCCGAAGGCAGACGCTTAACCGCTGTGCCACCCAGGCGCCCCTGCTTAGTATTTTAATATGCATTTAATTCACCCATGATCAGGCACTTTCTTCTCCAAACATTGCGTATGTAGGAAAGTTATTAACTTTTTATGTGGTATCTGTATTCAGCTTGAAGGCGCCTCTACCTCTTAATTACCTCGCTGCAGAGCCGACGGCTATAAGAACAACGGAACACGAGTAACCCTACTGCTAAGGCTCTCCTCTTCCAGTCATTTCGAATAAGCCCTCTGTGCTCTCATTCTTTCTGATTAACAATGAAATTAATGAGAAATGACACGTAAGTGGGAAAATTGATATAATCTGTAATTGCGCGGTAGGTGACCTGTGCTGATTTTGGGTTACCCTGTGGAATAGAGCTCCCATTGCCACCGCTGAGATTCCTAAGTTGGAGGACGATCCCTTCCTATCTCTCCAGATAGAGAGAGAAGTAACAGACAGGTGGGTAAGCTACACAGATCTTATTTTTAGATACAAATAGTCAAAGTTTCCTACGTAAAGATGTAGCCACAATTATTCCCCATTTCCTTATTGAACCAAGCATGAGATAATGCTGAGGCCAACGAGGAGCACTGTAATGGGGTGGGGTATCTGAATTTCTACAAATTTCTACGGATAGTTCCAAATCTAGCTCCACTGTGCCCTCATGATGCTAATTATTTTCATAATGTCGCCTTTTTGCCCAGCAATACTTCGATGCCAGGGACTACTTTCAAGATACAGGGTGTGGACACGGGATGCATTTATCCGTACTTCCTGCCTAGCCTCACTCTTGACCGAGTTCCCTAAGATACACACACACTACTGCTCTCTCGGTAGAAATTCTCTGCTTTCTGCATACAGAGGCATGATAAAGTTTTACATGCCTCACGTTGGGTGCAGTGATCACGGGCGTAACCTCTGACGTCCCACCCCCGGGCGCGAACGTCACCCCTCTCCGTGTGAGCACACACACTGGCATATCCTACAGGCAGGCTCTCACCCAGTACGTGATTCTGCAAGTGTTTTCTAATCCGTGGATTGTCTTTTAACTTTCCAGATTGGCGTCATGGGCAGCACAGTTTTAGTTTTAATAAAGTCCAATTTACCTTTTTCTTCTGTCACTTGTGCTTTTGGTGTTGTAGCTAAGAGACCACGACCTCACCCAAAGTCACGAAGACTTATTGGTGTGTTTTCTTCTAGCAGTGTCAGCCAGCTGGGCTTTTGATAAGGATGGATAGGGATCGCTTTGAATCTATAGATCGATTTTAGGAATATTGCCGTTGTAACAATAGTCAGACTTCCAATCCATTAATGTGGGATATCTTCTAATTTATTTAGACCTTCCTTAGATTATTTCCACAATGTTATGTAGATACCGGTGTAAAAAACTTGTACTTCTTTTTATCAATTTTTTATTTTTATTTTTTAAAGATTTTATTTACTTGACAGAGAGAGACACAGCGAGAGAGGGAACACAAGCAGGGGGAGTGGCAGAGGGAGAAGCAGGCTCCCAGCACAGCAGGGAGCTCCAGACGGGGCTCGATCCCAGGACCCAAAGGCAGATGCTTAACAACTGAGCCACCCAGGTGCCCTGGAAAAACTTACACTTCTTTTTAAATCTATCCCTATGTATTTTATTATTTTTAATGCTATTAAAAATGGAAAATTTTAAATTTATTTTTAAATTGTTCACTGGTAGTATGAAAACACTGGTCTTTCTATTGATTTTGTATCCTGTTACCTTACTGAGCTCATTTACTAGGTCTAATCACTTTTAGCAGATTTC
Organism: Ursus arctos; assembly: GCF_023065955.2. Taxonomy (NCBI): domain Eukaryota; kingdom Metazoa; phylum Chordata; class Mammalia; order Carnivora; family Ursidae; genus Ursus; species Ursus arctos. Next base: position 85,001,854 of record NW_026623100.1, read on the forward strand.
TTCGGATTATCTGTATAAAGATCATATCATCTGCAAACAGAGAAAGCGTTACTTCTTCCCTGCAAACCCTGATGCCTTTCTTTCTTTCTCTAGAAAATTGTCCTTGTTGGACCGTGTGGTGACTGGCTGAGTAGAGGAGCAGATGTCACGGCATCATCGCTCTGACCGCGGGGGGAAGCAGTCAGCCTGCCACCATGAAGAATGGCGTTATCTTATTCCTGGGCTTTGCGCAGACATTCAGGTGTCCTTTATCCAGCTGACAAAGCTCTCTTCTATTCCAAGTTCTCAGAGTCTTGATTTTTTTCTTAGTTTTTTAATCATGAAGGGATATAAGATTTTGTCAAATTATTTTTCTGGACCTATTGAGATGGTCCCTTACACTCTTAACGTGGTGTTACTTCGCTTGATTTTCTGAGGTCAAATCAAGCTCACATTCCCGACATAAATACTACCTGTAATGATGGATAATTTATTTATATGTTTCTGTGTTTTGTTTGCTGGTATTTTGCTGAGGATTTGTGCATTTGTAGCAGTGTTGGTCTGTTCCTTTCATTTTTTATGATATCTTTATCCCACCCTGGTATTAAAGATGTCTCACGGAGTACAGGGGGAAGTGTTCTTTTTTTTTTTTTTTTTGGAAAGTTTTATGAAGTATTGGTAATAATTTCTTTAAACATCTGGTAGAATTAACCAGTGAAGCCATGTGAACACGTGTTTTACTTTGTGGGGAGGTTTTTAACTATTAATTCAATCTTTTTAATTGTGATAAGTCTACTCAGATTTCCATCTCTTTCTGAGTCTGTATATTTCTAGGAAATTGTGCAGTTCCACCTAACTTACCTGATTTGGCATACAGGTGTGTTAGAATCCCCTTATTATCGTTTTCTTTATGTAAGTTGATAGTTCCGAGTGTTGGCCAGGATGTGGGGAAATCGGGACCGCTGTGCATCGGCTGGGAATGTAAACTGGTGCAGCTGCTGCGGAAACCAGCGTGGAGGAATTCAAGAGATGAGACACTGAATTACCACGTGGTCAATAGTCCCACTTCCACATATATACCGAAAAGAATTGAAAGCAAGGTCTCAAAAAGATATCTGTACCCCCATGTTCATAGCACAATACTCACAAGGGCTAAAAGGGGGAAGCAACCCGTGTCCATCAACAGATGAATGGATAAATGAAATGTGGTCTATTCATACAATGGGATATCATTTCCCTAAGAAGGAAATTTTTACACATGCTACAACATGGATGAACTTTGAAAACATCGTGCTAAGTGAGATGAGCCCATCACAAAAGGGCAAATGTTGTCTGATTCCACTCACGTGAGGTACCCAGAGCAGTCAAAACCATAGAGACAGAAAGCGGGTGGTGGGTGCCAGGGGCTGGGGGAGGAGACGGGGGCGTTGTTCAATGGGGACAGAGTTTCTGTTTCGCAAGACGAGAAAGTTGTGGAGACGGCTGGCGGTGATGGCTGTGCAGCGCTGTGAATGTGCTTAACCCCACTGACCTGTACCCCTAAAAATGGTAAAGAGGTAGATTTTACATTGTGTGTATTTTACTACAACAAAAACTTGGAAAACTAGGTTAAAAGTAACAAATACTAGGGGCGCCTGGGTGGCACAGTGGTTAGGCGTCTGCCTTCGGCTCAGGGCGTGATCCCGGCGATCTGGGATCGAGCCCCACATCAGGCCCTTCTGCTATGAGCCTGCTTCTTCCTCTCCCACTCCCCCTGCTTGTGTTCCCTCTCTCGCTGGCTGTCTCTATCTCTGTCGAATAAATAAATAAAATCTTTAAAAAAAAAAAAAAGTAACAAATACTTTACTTCTGGGTACAGAGAATATCTATTATAAATCAGGACAGCTAACCCTGAAGTTATTCCAAGCCTGAGTCCACATTTGGTGTCTTTCCACCATTCAGAATTCATTTAATTTACTTGATTTACGCTCATTGATTTATACAGCCCACGGCGCCTGTCGAACAGATCGTGACCCTGCGTTCCGCACCCTGTCCCTGCTGCCGCACCGGGCTCCTGCAAGCCTCCTGTCCACAGCAGCCCCAGAGCAGCCCAGAGACGCGTGCAGCCAGCAGGACTCTCAGGATTAGAAAGTCAAAGCCCCAGCGGCTGTCGGGGTGACCGCCACTGTTCTGAACAGAGGGAGGAGGACACCGACGCATGATCCGACGGGGGACTGTCTCAAGGGGTGTCAGTGGGCACGATGGGGTGACTGGGGAGGTACAGTTGTGTTTACACATAGGTAAAAATGGGGCACAGTGTGACCCTCCCCCCCAAGCACGCACACACGGAACTTTATTTTGAACTCTCGTATCTTGTGCTGCTTCCCTGGGAGAAGGTCTCCAGCAGACACAGAGGGATGGATGATCCAGAGTCCAGCAGCCCGCCAGGCCCTGATGTCGTCGGGGGACCACTGTCTTTGAGCTCTTTCCACACTGAAAGAGCTCCCAGCAGACACTGTGCTTCCTGAATGGGGGAGTGGAGCCCAAGTGGAAATCCAGATGTTTCTCCTGTGAGGAAACAATGATCAGGGGGTGGTGGACTCAAAGTTGACGGAGCTGCTGAGTGTCCGTACATGCACAGAATAATCAATAATCAAAGCTAACGTCTGTTCTTGGGCCTTACGGTCTGCATTCTCCTCACTGAAACTTAAAACATTCCAACTTGGCTTAAAGCCCGGTGAACGTACCCAGTTCATGATGAATTACAGAGGAAAAAAAGACGTACTTTTGTCAGCTGGAACTTTGTTCTGGCCTTTATTACAGTTTTCAAATGAACTAGAATATGTTGGGGGAAGTCTCTATCTGCTGCTCTTCTGTGCTTCTCACACCTTCCCACCGAAAGGAAAAGCTCCTCCAGGGACTGAGGGACCCTCTCCGCGCGGTTCACAAATGCACAGTCCGTGGCAGGAAAGTCGGTAACACCTCCGCCAGTGGCCATGCTGGGGGGATGGATGAGATTGATACACAGGTGAGCAGTCCCCAGGGAAATCCCGTCTTGGACTCAGGTAATAAGCCTCATCTTTCTGACTCTTGACTTTTCCATCTGTGAGATGGGGTTACGGTGCTTGGCCACTCCGGTCCTTATGGTCTGAGCAGACGGTGGGCACGGAAGCAGCCGTCGGATGGAGAGCACATCCCAATACTGGGGTTCCCCCTACCTTTCTTCTCACTTTAGTCAGAAATAGACAAAACACAAGGAAAATGCTGAGTTTCCTCTTTTAACTGCAAGTAAGTGCCAAGTGTTTCAGAAAATATACGTTTTCATCCTCTTCCTTCATCTGCCGCACTTCGTTTATTCACGAGGATTGATGCTCCGAGTCACTGGAATCTTCCAGCACCCGATTCAGTTATTTGCCCGAGTCATCTCGCCGAGGCGGGAACAGTGGCGGAACACACTCCATGTGGCCGCTGACGGTTAATACCCCATCCTCCTCTCCTTTTGTTCCCTTCAAACCATTCACTACAGTTTGTACCTTTCTAGGAAAATAAATGTACCTATTTACTTATCTTTCTCTTCCAGGACAAGGTCTGCAAGGTCTGGGAGGAGGGGGAAGCAGGTGCGGGGACTTGGGTCCGCTGGCGCCAGGCACAGCGTCTGGAACATGAGAGGGAATAAGTGTTTGTTGAAGTAATGTGTGAACAAGTACAGTGCATAAAACTTGGGTAAACATTACTCGATTTTAAAATTTCCCATAGTTCATACAACAAATACTATTTATGATTTTAAATCTATTTTCCTTTATTGAAAAAAAGGTCACAGATGGAATTAATTCAGTCATCTAATAAAATGTATGATTATTTTTTGCAGGATACTTCTCTTCTATCTGTTGGTAGCATTTATAGATTATTAGCTGCTGCTTAGTACTTTTGATTAAAAATGTTTTTGTTACTGTTTTTCGTTAATAGTTAAAAATGTTTGAATTTTTGGTTAAAAATGTTATTTTCTAACTCCAGGCCAGTTTTAATTTCATGATTTTGGTTGACTTTTTACCTTATTGATTTTTCCCCCACTTTAAAACTAGTACATTTTATTGTTAGATTATCAGCAACCTGAAAACAGAGAATTTAAACAGGACCCTCAGATACAGTAGGGGTTCCTGAATAGATATCATGTCATGGTTTGAGCAATGCCGTTGTAAAAAACCGTAATGATACAAGAGCAATTCATTCCATTTGAGAAGTCAGAGCGATGATGTTTAGTGCAATTCTCTTGAGGATGAGGGCAGGGAGCGGAGGGTAGAAATACGTCGGGCGAGGGACGGCCATAGTCCCGACAGAACCCTTTCCTGAGAGCACAGGATGTGTCTTGAGAGCAAGAGCTCCCCTGCGGCCCATGCGTCAGGGCAGGACGTGATCTCAGCGTGTGGGTGGCTCAGAACGGCTGGAGGGTGGTGTGCGTGGTTGGGGAAACAGGCGAACAGAGCCTGAAACTACGGATTAGCTACGAAGGAACTTGAATGTATATCAAGGAGTCAGGACTAGTCTAAGTCAGGTTTTTGATCTCTCAGCACAACTTCCATCGAAAAAGTCTTATTCAGAAGGCAAACGTGTGGTCAAGGCAAGGAGGCTCCCACCGATGGAAGCCAGGGAGCCAGCTCCCCCTTTCCATCAGCTGTGCCTCGGATCGAAAGGTCTGGGAAGGCATGTCTGCAAACTCCCACGCTTTCAAGAAAACGATTCTTTAGTATCGTGCACCTGATGAATACTGAGCATCAAACATCCATGGGAGGCCCTTTTTTTATGAAATTTGGTTTTCTGTTTTGTTCCTTTTTCCTCAGCTCCCAACCCCGTTCTCTGTGTCAGTTACCGTTATCTTTCTAATCTGCCACGTGTGTCTTTGTGGGTTCTAACCTGCATACTTAACACCGTTACACATCTCATTTCGTTTCTTAATTTTGTCATTTTTGTCATTTGCTGCATGTAAAATATTGTTTATTACTTGAAAAATTGTGGAATAGAATTCCACTATACACCGAGCTGTATTGTCCTCAGGCATTTCCCTAATGACAAGTGCCTGGGCTCTCTCCAACGCTTAGTCGTTACCCGTTACAACAAATACCTTCCTACAGAGGTTCTCTGAGCACGTGTGCAGGAAGGGGCTGTGCACAGACATTTTCAAGACTACCTTTCTGAGCAGTATTTTCAGGGAGTCTTGTTATAAATATGAAAGCCATCCCAGGCAGCATATCTTACCACTCAATCTGAAACAAAAAGAACCAAAAAACAGTATTTCCAAAAGCGTATAACATATATCTTGTCTCCAAATATTTTTATAAGTAAATTTAACTGCTTATCTTTCACATTATCATTTATATGGAATTACCTTGAAATCTGGCAAAATGACAGGAAACTATACATCATTTCTCTGGGATGCCATGCTATCTTAATAACAAAGATCAAAGAATTCACTAAGTAAGGTTAACATATTTACATTTAAAGTGGATTAGAATAAGGTAGTGATTTACAACAACACGGAGATAGAAAATCTTCCCCGGAATATTACCACTGCACACAGCAAAACAAAAAGAGCATTCTCGTCAAGAGTCTGCCATCAGCCTAGCGCTCTGGTGGAGTTAACGGGATGGAACTGTTTCCGGGAAACCAAGTCTCGGCCAGCACCCTGTGCTCTGTAATAGCCTCTGGATTACACGTCTACCCGGTGCTGAAGACGCAGAAACCCAAGCACCTAGTTTGGAAAGGAGACATCAGCCCTACATCTATCCGTTCCCCTGCGCTTGAGGAAAACCTGGAGGGGAAAAAAAAGTAAAACTGGAACTGTTTTCACGAAATCCATCTGGCAAGTCAAGCTTTGCAACTTAAAATTTAGCAAAGAAAGAACTCAAACACGGAAAAGCAGCTAAAGGAAGCAGGGAGGGTGCCGGGAATGGCCAGCAATCCCTGTACCACCGGATGAAAGATGACTCCGAACTTTGCCGTCAAAGAGAGGAGAAGGGCAAGGGGGTCAACACTCAGAGACGAAGACCCTTCGCTCTTCTTTGCTCCCGTTTTTATTCACAAATAAAAGAAATCCTTCAAGAAATCACAAATCCTTATCACTGTTCCTCAAGCACGTGACGTGTGACGGGGGTCTTACTGGAACTGGGAGGGTCTGTTTGCGGGGAAGATGGGAGATGCTAATTTGGGCACATTCTACGGGTGAGGCTAAACAGAGCCTAAGGGGCAATGCCTGTCTCTCTTAGCTCACAGGGGGCCGTCCCGGCTAGAAAAGCTTCCGGAAGGCAACTCCCTGTGGCATTCCAACGCAGAGTGGTCAGGTAGGCCTCGGCATTTCAAAGGCCTACGCCCTTCTGGAAACCTTCCCTGCACCCCGCGGCCTCTGTTACATTTTAGCAAACCAGGTATTATGGCCGATTTCACGCTCTCCATTGACCCCCACAGAAGGGCACGTCTCTGCGTCTGTCTCCACAGCCCTTCCTCCTGTTTCCTTCTCTTTTCCTTCAGCGTTGGGTCTTTGGCTTTGGGCTCAGTTGCCGTCGGTTTGAAATTAAACTAGTCAAACTGATACCCAGTTTCAAGCAGTGAAAATGTTCCAATGGGCATATGCGAGAACTTGGATGTCAAACTTTAAGAAAAGCACAAAAAAGATGCATTTCACTAATGGAGAACCCACGCTCTTTGGAGCTGAGAAGCTGCCCCACATGGCAGCCCCCCAAGTCCTGGCTTCCTGTGCTCCAGGCAGACCTGTGGGGGCTGCGGGGCTGGAGGCCACACCTGCGGAGCCCTGGGGGTTCCCCTGCGCCCTGAGGTAGGGGGCATCCAGCGCCCTGGGCCTGCCTGGGCCCGCCTGGGCCTGCAGCAGGTGCACCGCTGGGCTGCGGCCTCTGGGGCTAGACAGCCACCTGCGTCCTTACCAGCCCCGAATTCCGCTTCCTGGCCCCCAGGGTCACCAACACGGGAACCAGCACCAGCGTTGCCGTCCTGTGAAAGGCTCTGAAAGTTTTCTTCTCTTGCGCGCCCGCAAAGGGCAGCAGGCAAGCAGGGTTGTGCACGGCCAGGCTCCTCCAAGTGCGACCCGACACCGGGCAGGACCACCAGGCTCCCGGACCTCGCACGTAGCAACGCCTGCCGTTCTCGCCCGGTTTCCCTCGCACCTTGCAAGCTCCAAACTTTTGCTTGAATCCTGGCGAACGGCTCCGGGCCGGAGAATTGATCCAGGTGTGCGTTAGGTTAGGCGACCTCTGACCGTGGAAGGAAGCGCACCGCGAGTCTCACTTGCCAGCGGGCCCAGACCGCACACGTGCGGAGGGCGCTGCCCCAGCACCGGGAGCGCGGCGGGAGCCTGCGGACGAGCTGCGTCCTGCGCGCAGAACCTGCCTGGGCAGACCTCGCCCGCCGCACACCTCCTCCTCCGCTCTGGAGGCAGGCAGCACCCCCTCCTGGGACGCACCCTCCCCGCCCCACCCGCCGTGGGTTAAAAGTCTGAACGGTTGAGAAACAGGCTACCTGATGACGTCACTCACGGGCTGGAAGGCACTCCGCACCTTCCGGGGAAAATGCGGCCAGGTCCTCACCTGGCCTCCCGCCCAGGTGCGCAGCACACCTGCGCACGCAGCCACCCCTCTCTCACGCAGGTTTCCCAGCTCCCGACAATCCTGCAGGTCTCATCGCAAACGCCTTCCTTCCGAAAACTCTCCTCTCCGCACAGCGCCTCGAAGCAGCACCGCGCCTCGGGCCAAGGAGCACACGAGCTCTCCTTCCAGAACCCATAGCACCCCGACCCCGACCCTGGAGCGCACGCACCCTCTCCACTCCGACCGCACACCCAGCTCCCCCGCAAGCCTGTGCTCGGTGCCGGCATTTGCAGGCGAGGCCCATCGCAGGGAGCGGGCTGGCCCGGACTGTGTGCGATGCTGCGGCAGCGCCGGGCGTGCGGCCCAGCGGGGTCCCCAGGGGCCGCGCTGTCCTCTGTGCAGACTCCCCCCGGGACCCTCGTGCCCTGTGGGGGACTGGCCTGACCTACAGACCGAGTGTGAGAGCCGTGCGTGAAATGACAGCGCACCCCCTCCGCACCCCGAAGGCCGCAGCCCCTCTGCTCCAGCCCGGGACCAGCGTCCCGGACCCAGGAGCCCCCGCAGGCCGCAGCGACCCGCTTGGCCAGACACAGTTGGGAATACGTCTGTGTAGTCACATAATCCCTGCTGTTTAATCAAAATGTTAGCTCTGCAGCATAAATGCGGGTCCGCTTGGACCGCAGGTGGGTCTTGGCATGTTGGTTTTGCGTCCAGGTGCCTGAGCTCGATTTTCTTTCCCTCTTCTTTGTCCCTCGATCAGTTCAGTCCCTCCAACAGATCCATTCTCCTCTGCTTGGCCAGCAACCTGCCAAATCGGACAGAAACTTGAAGACAGAATGCCACAAAACTTTACAGTGTCAGCCAGCTCCCTCTTCTCCTCGTGGGAAAAGCCAGCAAACAAAACCCCGAAGATCCAGTTCCATACGAACTAGGCTGTGGGGAAATCATGCTTGGCTTCCCAGGCCCCGGGGGTGACTTAATGCATTCACATTGCTATTTTAGTCAGTGAGTATTCTGAACTTCCTTCAGCACTCCCATCTCACAGATATGGTGAGCACATTTTGTGAACTAAATATAGGGAATTTCTAACGGAATTTTGGGCATTTTTGATGTAAGAATTTAAGAACATTTTGGCAATTCAGAAAAAGAATGGAAACTTGTACAATTTCAGATTTCAAAGACTGCTTCTGTGGGCTACATCCCTTTTCTGCTTATACACACACCCACACAGGACACACACCCATGTACCTGTGCACAGGTGCACACACACGCCCACACAGGCACACACCCATGTACCTGTGCACAGGTGCACACACACGCATCCCTTACAAGTCGGTCACGCTGGTGGTTACTCCCAGGTGCCTGCCTGTGAAGGAGCCTGCGGTGGCTTCTCTGGTGTGTAAACGTGCTGTATCACTGGTGGTGTTCATGCAGTGAACAGGAAAGAAGTGATTGAACTCCACACTTGAGATTTGTGGTCCTTACTTTATGTGACTCAAACTTCAATATAAAATGAACAGTAAAATTAAAAAGGAAATGTACCTTTTTGTGTTGCCATAAAATGGAGCTACCAGATGAGGAATATAGACAATTGGAGCACAGTATTTACGCTTTACTATATTTTTGTATTTCTCTGCATCATAATACATAATTGCTTCAAAGTTCTTCATCTTACATACATGCCACAACTTATTTTAATAATTCTTGGGTATTTAGGTTACTTCTAATATTTGGTTTCCATACTTTCTCTAAATAAACAGTTGATCAATTAACTTTTGTTAAGAAATTTTGGTGTTTATGCTTATTCTTTTGGTAAAATTACTATAAATGAAGTTTCTGGTTAAATGGTAGGAGGCATAATAAAGCTTTTCTAATGCATTTTAAATGTCCTCTCTTGAACCTTTGTGCTAATTTATGGTCTAGCCCCACAAGCCTTGCCGTCTTCTGTTGATGGAGATGCTATTCGTCCACCTGTCTCTGTTTCTGTCCTGGGTCCCGCTCTCAACTTCCTCTCTTGAGTTTCGGATATCACAAGTGATGTCATGTATTCACTCCACCCAAGCTGATATCAGTAATGTTCTCTACTTTTCCCACTAGACTGTTAGTTGATATGCAATCACCTGAATAGTTTCTCCAGCTCGCCCCAACTGTGGGCATGACATTGCCATCTTCTCTCCTCCCCTTGGCCCTGCATATTGCCACCAGAAAGTAACATCCTGTGCATTGCAACCTTGGGAAGTAACCAGTGTGATTGCTGGCTCTGCTCTACTTCCACTGAGAGATTCTTTTCATCTGGAATCATTTAGTGAGTAAACAGGGTGGGAAATACAATCTAATCTACGACAAATAAGCAAACATTTATAATTTTTCTCAATGAGAAAAGTTTTTTTTGTTCTTTTGTTTTTGTTTGTTTGTTTGTTTGTTTTTACAAAAGTCCAGCAGCTGGGGGCTCCTGGGTGGCACAGTCTGTTCGGCATCCAGCTCTTGGTCTCAGCTCAGATGTGATCCTGGGGTCATGCTATCGAGCCCCACATCGGGCTCTGCACTCGGCTTGGAGTCTGCGTGAGATTCTCTCTCACTCTCCCTCTGCCCCTCCCTCTCATGTTCTCTTTCTCTCAATTGAATAAATAACTCTTTAAAAAAGGAAAAGTCCAGCAGCTGTCACATTGTTAAATTTTCTGCGGGAAACATCTCTTACAATATACCCTTGAATCCATTCCCAGTTACAAATAAGTATCCTGGTAAGTCCACAAACCTCTAAACTATAGAATACACTAAGATTTAGTATTGAAAATAAGGTTTTTTTTTTTTCTTCATAGGCCATATCCAATTAGTGAGTTCTTTGAAAAGCAGTGTTTTCAAATAATATTTTGGTGCAGAATTCAGGCAGACTCCTCACGCAGAGCGCTACCACTGACCCCCAGTGCCTGACAAGGTGGAGTGTGGAAGGGGGAGCATTTGTCCGGTGACTTCTTCCAACATTACATCAGTCTGGAAGCTCTTCTGGAGGCTCCCAGTTCCCCAAATGGAATAAAAATCTTTTAATGCTCACAGAAAATAGCCAGCTGAGAGTCACAGAGCACGTCCATACTAACAGAGTAAGCAGTACGTCAGAGTAAGGCAGAGATTTACCTGTCAGTTCCCCATATCTTGTGTTATATTAGGGAAAAGCAGAAATAGACTTTCTTCTGAGAGGAAAATCTCTTAGTCACTTGGAGAAACAGGGCATCTGGAAGAGAAATCAATGGGCACAAAATGCACGTTTGTTACGTACTTGGACTTCATACACGGGACATTTAAGTGTTGTACGTAATTAAGCAAAATAGACTGTATTAAAGTTCATCCTCACTTTCTTTTTGCTTTGAATATACTTTCTGGAATTCATCTTCAAATAATTAATCCTAAATATTGATATTAATCAACTTAGAGCTTCAACAATGTCTGAGAATAGTAAAGATAAGTTAGATTTGAAATTTCTTCTAGATTTCACAGTCTTCTATAAAAATATTCAATCTTTACAGCAGATGTTCTTTATTTTTTTATTTTGAAAACAATTTCTCAATTTTTTCCTTAGCATGAATGTTTCTGCAATTATTGTTTTCTCATATACAGAGAATTTGCACATACTTCAGAGATTACTCATTTCAAAGTTCCCTTATTTCTGAAGTTTATAAGGGAAGTGAGTAGAAAGAAAGGAGTTGGTCTTACATAGTCATTGTTTTGAAAGACTGAGGTTTGAAAGTAAAAGTCTCTTACTTGACTTTGGGAAAAGACAAACATTTGTTCCCCAAGGAACTTCAGTAAGAATTTGGACTTTCTTTCCTTTTTTTTTTTTTTTAAGATTTTATTTATTTATTTATTTGGCAGAGAGAGAGACAGCCATCGAGAGAGGGAACACAAGCAGGGGGAGTGGGAGAGGAAGAAGCAGGCTCCCAGTGGGGCAGGGAGCCCGATGTGGGGCTCGATTCCAGGACTCTGAGATCACGCCCTCAGCCAAAGGCAGATGCTTAACGACTGAGCCACCCAGGCGCCCCAGAGTTTGGACTTTCAAGAAAACACTTTGGCCTATTTTTTTAAGAATCTCAGAACTCATTCTAAAAAATAATGTTTTGGAAGACGGGATAAAGAGAAGTGTCCCCAAACCCTGCACGTGTGAGGTTATGTGGCTTGTGACACCAGGCTATAGGAACGTATTTTTCCAAATACATACCTCAGTGAAGAATGAGAATATGTGACTGTAGGATTGTAGTTACATCTCTCTCAACATGATACTTATGTAAGAACACTTCTTAAATTATAAAGATGTGATTATATAATTTACATTTCCTTCATAATTGCATGAAAACCTTCACCTGGATTTTGTGAGTAGAGAGGTATAAACATTGTTAATACGCTTTGTTAAATTAAAAAAAAGAAAGGAAAAAAGGAGGCCCTCCAAATGTGCGTTCTGTGACAGCAGAGACCCTGGGCTGGCCTCGTCTTCATGGGCCAGCTCGGAGTGGGAGCCCAGGTTGGTGGGGAAGGGCAAAGTGAGGCTGTGCTCCGCTGAGACACCTCTCTGTTCCCTGACCTGCAGGGCTGGACACATGCTGCCTTGGTCTGCATACTTGCCATTAAATGTTTCTTTCCAAATAAGGATGGATTCTGGCCCCAAACTGCCTTGGAGCTGCCTCAAACGGCAATGTGACCTTGATCGAAGGACTGAGTCAGCCTCAGAAACCAGGAAGCTTGGGACTGACCACTCCAAGTCCCCTCCCAGTGCCTGGATCTTCTGGAGAAAAGGTGCAACTGGCAGCGGGCACCGATGCTCAGATGCCCACGCCCCAGCCAAGGGCACACCTGCACGCTCCCGTGGCTGAGGGACATGGCGCAGACGCAGCCCCTGCCCTCCGCACCCCTCCTAAGGGTGACCTTGACTGGGGCCACTTCCTGGCCAGGCACATTCAGCTGTGGTCACGTGATGGACACCTGATACATTTCTAGCACACGGGAAATTTGAATAATAGTCTGTTTTGGGGGATAATGAAGGCACAGAAGTTTTAAGTTTTACTAAAAGGACAATGGCGGAATGTAAATACTCGTTGTTTAAGGAACAGAGGGAAAAGATGCAGAATCCTGAGCGTTTAAGACAGAAAGAACTCAGGAGCGAGGCCACGTGCCATCTGGTGGCCGGACCTGGTATTACACAGGACTCCTGGAACACCGCCGTGCGTCTCAGGGAACCAGGTCCTGGAGTCGCAGTGAGTAATCGGTGATGACTGTTTAGTTAAAACCTGATTTGTAGACAGCAAAGCTAGGTACATTAGAAAGCAATGAACAGATTAAAGGGAAATAGTATAAATTATGAGTAATTACGTTGTATTCCTTTTGTTTGAAACTATAAACGCCACTTAAAATGCAGTCTGCTGAGTGCTTCATGTGGGTTCGTCGATCCTGATGTGTCGCACTCTGCTTACAAGTGGACGAACAAGACTAAGGAAGGGGATGGCTAACGTCACAGAGCACGTAGGAAACCGCAGGTCCAGCACGGTGCACAGCCGCTGTGCCTCCGACGAGAGCAACACGGTCTCTTCAAGACCTAGAACTTCGGAAGATCTTCACAGTGGGGGCCACGGGCTGCCACCCCCAAGGACCACTTGGCGTGAAGACTGTGTGCAGTTAAAAAGCAACCAAAATGCAGCAGATTCAGGAAACGCTCTTCACCTACCCCCTCAACTGCCTAAAAGAATTTAGATGGAGGACCTGGTCCAGGGTCACAGCATTGTGATGTGAACTGGGTGTGGAGGACAGGGAGGAACCTGGCAGGGCCTGTGGGATCCTCTCTGTGCCCCATTGCTCCTGAGAGGCCACGAACACATGTGTTCACCAAACATTTACCCTGTTTCATCTCCCCTCGAGTTGCATCCCTTCCCTCTGAAATCCCAGAACCCTAACCCCCTTGCTTAGTCCAGAATGACATATACCTCATTCTGCCGACTGTCTTTGGAATCGCCATGTCTGTGTCCCTTTTTGACATATTTCTACATATGTAGAAATCAATTTTCCCATGTCCCAGATTTAAAAAGTTGATGCTCAGAGTTCATAGAGCTTATCCAGGATCAATAAAAAGGGACAGAGCTGGATCTGAACCCAGAGGCAGGCACCTGCTACATCCAGCTCTGGTACACTGATGTTAAGAGACAAGCTTGGGTGGATTTCAGTTGCACACTTAGTAGGAATGCAAACTTAGACCCTCCCTCCTTGATCCAGGGGAGCACGGCGGCGTGAAGGTGTTGAACACAGGGTGCATATTGCCATGATGCTTTAGACAACAAAACCATGTGAGTAACAAGGACATGCACTTGTGTTCATATAAGAGAGGAACAAGAAAACAAAAAGAAAACCTTCTGAGCTTCCCTGTCCTGACCTGGCAGTGTCCCCCAGAGACAAGCGAATCCCAGTTGCCACCTGATGGAATTCAAGCAGCACCAGCCGCCCTGGGCCAGGTAGAATAACCATGGCCGTGAGGTCACCACGGCTCCAACACTGATCTGTCACTACTATTCCTGCATTCACTGCATTTTCTCCCATGAACAGTGGAGTTCTGGGATTTGGTTTATAATTTAAAGTTTAAGTTTGACTGTAAGAGGCTACCTCCTTTAGAAGTGCAGTTTGGAAAGTCCCGTCCTGACAGTAGGAATTTTGTGAGCATGTGTAAATTATTTACAAATGTCAGAGTGAATAAACCCTCCAAAGGCATCACAGGTTTCCTTAATATCAGTATTTTTTCCACCTGTCTTCTTGCAAAGATTTATGTACTCTTCTAAATTTTAAGAAGCATGCCTCCTTGTATGGTCTTTATCTGCTTCTAAAATTTAATTCAAAAATTCAAGTGGGTATATTACTATCAGCCTTACAGAAATTCAAAGGATTATAAGACAATACTATGAATACTTGTATGCCAATAAATTAGAGAACCCTGATGCAGTGGTGGAAAATTTGTAGAAACACACAAATTATCAATTCAGAATCAGGAAGAGACACAAATCTGAACAAACCTATAACAAGTAAAGAGATTAATTCAGTAATCAAAAGTTCCCAATGAAGAAAAACCTGAGACCAATACCTTCACCAGCCAATTCTACCAAATATTTAAAGAGAATTAAAATCAACCCTCGTTAAAACTCTTCCAAAATATGCATGAAGAGAGACACTTCCCAAATCCTTCTAGGTGGCTAGCACTACCCTGATGCCAAAGCCAGACAAAGACAAACAAGAAACAAGTGACCAAGATCCCTTATGAGTATGATCTGAGATAAACTCAACAGAACACAGCAACCAGAATCCAACCATCCATTAAAATACACGTGGGCAGGTTGGATGTATCCTAGCAATGGTTCAACACAGGAAAACCAATAGATGTAATGCACTGTAGTAATAAAAGGTGGGGGGGAACACACCATCAGCTCAACTGATGAAGAAAAAGCCTTTGGAAAAATTCAGCAGAAAGTGGAATATACGTATAATGGAATATCACTCAACCTTCATAAGGAACACCCGCTACAGCATACAAGAGCCTCAAAGACATTGATGCCAGTGAGATAAGCCGGTCAGAGGACAAGCACTCTATAACCGCACTTGTATGAAGTGTGTGAAGTCACCAAACTCAGAGACAGAGTAACGGGTGGCCCGGAGGCTGGGGAAGGGGACCGAGTGTCAGTCTGGGAAAATGTAAAATTTCTGGAGAGGGCTGGTGGAGAGGGCTGCACAACAGTGTGAATGTAATCACACAGTAACTGCGTCCGCACGAAGGGTTAGATGACATGCTTTACGTGATGCAGTTTTCCGCAGTAAGAAGCTGCTGGCGGTGATCACATGCACAGGGTCCTCCCCGGACCAGGGATCCCGACCCTGTGAGAGAAGACAGGATCCGGGCCCGGGGACCAGTCCGAAGGAGGTGTCAGGTGGCACAGAACACAGTCCCAGCGTTGCCAGGTGGGCACAGACAGCAACCCTCTGCTAACCCCAAGGCTTTTCCCCTCTTCTGAAGCATTCCTAACACGAAGGGGATGGAGGATTGACACTGGGGCACCTGCGGGTCTTTCCTTCACACCATCTCCCAAAGATCACAACTAGCGTCTATGCTTTGGATAGAAGAGGTGGTGCCAAGCCAGAGGCTGGCTATGCTGAGAGAAGCAGCAATTGTGGTTCAAACCCCAGAACTTCATATTCAGGCGGGGGTGGCCCTGGCCGCCAGACACCTGGTCTCCACCCGCCCCCACACGGGCTCCACGACACCGGCCGACCTGCAAAACACACCCTGCAGGAGGTCTGCAGAGAGACCCCGGAGCAGCCCACCAGCTCAGCTCACTGCTCAGTCCTCCTTCTCCCTGGTTTGTGTGTGTGTGTGTGTGTGATTTATTTAACACGTGCACAAACCTTCTGGCAGATCCCAATGATGAGGAACTTCACCCTCAGAGAAGCCCTGTTTGTCCAAGATAATATAAGCTCACAAGCTGCAAAAATTCAAGCCCAGGTAAAATGAGTCCAAATCCTGTGCAGTCACCCTAAACCATGCGGTCTGTGGTGTTCTTGCCTCCACGTGATCAGTACCTGATGGTTTTGTGATCCAAGCACAAAGAGCTTGTCACCGGCAAGCAGACGTCAGGCTATGGAAGGTGACTCCCCCTCACACGTGTATACTCACTGTTTACTGTATGTATTTAAGTACACGCACATTTAACCTGACCGATGAGTATTCTGGGGCTAGCGGCCGCGGAGTAGACTACGATGATGTGCTTTCATCAGCATTTAGAAACTTTATTTTATATCGTTTATGTGGCTTCAAATTGTGTGAAACTAGCCTTTTAAGCATGAGAGACTATGGACTCTGGGAAACAAACTGAGGGCCTCAGAGGGGAGGGGGTCGGGGAATGGGCTAGACTGGTGATGGGTAGTAAGGAGGGCACGTATTGCATGGTGCACTGGGTGTTATACGTAACTAATGAATCATCAAACTTTACGTCAGAAACCAGGGATGTACTGTATGGTGACTAACATAATATAATAAAAAAATTATTATTAGAAAAACAAAACAAAACAAAAAAACCCAAAGTGCTCATCATTTTTACAACTTATCAAATCAGCTCAGCAACCCCGAAGACGTAGTTATTGGAAAACCAGCTGACAAGAGGCTGGACCAGAGGCTGTCAAGGGAGCTCCAGGCAGGGAGGTCGTGCGGTTCTGCGCCTCGCTGAGAGACCGAAAATGAAGGGAAGGACCAGCCTCATCCTGGCTCTGCAGTGGCCAACAGCCCGACTAAGAATTGGGAAGAAAGGCATTTTTAAGTTCAGTGCTGTTTAGCTTTTCAGCAGATAAATGCCTTCAAAGCATTTGAAAGCTGGGCACACGTATTGAATTTCAGGCGCCTCTCAAAATTGAGTGTTTGAAAACACAATCTGTTTTCCCGCGATAAGATTCAGCGGGTGATTTTGTCGACAATAGTTCAGGGGCTGAATCCCTCCCACATCAAATACGATGCTTCCCACCTCATCATCCGGACTGCCTCCAAGAAATCCCACTATCGGTTTATAATTTCTCGGCTAGCCCACGGAAAGAATGAGTCAAATTCAACAGCTCTTCACCGCGCGGTGAGAAGAACGGCGGGGTATGATCCGGTTCAGCAAGCACCTGTCCCTTCATCTCCCCTGCTTTCTGAATATGCACGGAAGAAGTAACAAACCTGCTGGCATGAAAGATCTACTTAAAAACATTAATGCGGAGTAATTTGTAAGAAAATTCATTTTCGGCACAGAACACGGATTTCAACTGCTGAGGGAGAAGACGATGGAAGTGGACACGCACAGTCCCCGCGGCGGGTCAGGGGCTAGCAGCAGGGGCACCGGTGCCGATTACGGCCAAGTGCACAGGGGCGGGGTGCGGGCACCGGCACCTTCACGGGCTCGGTCCTGCGGGAGCGTGGGAGCCGACTCTGCAGGGACTCTAGGGACAGCGGCCGTGTGAGCACAGCTTCCAGGGTGCGGAGACCTTTCCGTCCAGGCTGATAGAGCTTGTTTCCCCCACTGGTCTGCTCAGGCTTGCTTTACTCTTTCTGACCCATGTGTGTGTCAAAGTATAACACGCTTGAGTAAAGTGACAAATAAGTTGTAATTTGACTTGTGTCCCAAAGCGAACGCCCCCAGGAGGTCCTGTCAAGATCAGAACATCCAGCTGCTGCCCCGTCACCAGCCCGGGGCAGACCCGCCCTGACTCTCGCACCACAGCTCACCGCACAGCTTTCAAAGTTGGTGTGCGTGCGTTTCACACACACGTGCACTTGCGTGTGTGCCTGTGTCTCTTCAGTGCCGCAGTGTCCGTGGTATTCATTTGTGTTGTGCATGGGAGTTGGTTTCTGTGCCACGTACTAGGCTCTGTGTGAATACATCACAACAGCAAGGAGGAGACTCTCAAAACCCAACAAGACCAGATGCGCGCGGGCAGCGCCCAGTCTGCTCCCTGCTCCTACGGGTCCGACTGCTTCGCACACCGCGCCGAGCGGACCCGTGCAGAGTTCACCCTTCCGTGACTGGCTTGTAGGAGACTTTACATTCCACCCATGTTATTAAAGACATGGTGGGATTTCCCGCTCGCTCGCAGCTGAATTCTATCCCAGGGCGTGTGTGCCACATTGTCTTTGTCCACCCACCCGTCAAGACGGCTTCGGTAGCTTGGCTGCTGCGAATCGCGGGCTCTGGAAATGGGAGCGCAGGGGCCTCAGTGAGACCCTGATCTCCATTCTGATAAACCCCCAGGGGTAGGATTGCTGGATCGTGTGATGGATCTTCTCGAATTTCCTGAGGTCCCTGCACACTGCCGTCCACAGTGTCTCCACGCTGACGGATACATTCCCATCAACCGAGCATGAGGGCTCTGATTTCTCCACATTGTCGTCAATACACACTTTAGAAAAGAACAGCTGTCCTAACAGGTGTGAGGTTATATCTCATGTGCTTTTGATTTTCAGTACCCTGATGATTAGCGATGTTGTGCATCTTTTTTTTTTTTTAAATGATTTTTTATTATATTATGTTAGTCACCATACAGTACATCCCTGGTTTCCGATGTAAGGCTCGATGATTCATTAGTTGTGTATAACACCCAGTGCACCATGCAATACGTGCCCTCCTTACTACCCATCACCGGTCTATCCCATTCCCCCACCCCCCTCCCCTCTGAAGTCCTCAGTTTGTTTCTCATAGTCCATAGTCTCTCATGTTTCATTCCCCCTTCTGATTACCCCCCCTTTCTTTATCCCTTTCTTCCCCTACTGATCATCCTAGTTCTTATGTTCCATAGATGAGAGAAATCATATGATAGTTGTCTTTCTCTGCTTGACTTATTTCACTTAGCATTATCTCCTCCAGTGCTGTCCATGTTGTAGCAAATGTTGAGAACTCATTCTTTCTGATAGCTGAGTAATATTCCATTGTATATATGGACCACAACTTCTTAATCCAGTCATCTGTTGCAGGGCATCTCGGCTCCTTCCACGATTTAGCTATTGTGGACATTGCTGCTATGAACATTGGGGTGCATATGGCCCTTCTCTTCACTACGTCTGTATCTTTGGGGTAAATACCCAGTAGTGCAATGGCTGGATCATAGGGTAGCTCAATTTTTAACTTTTTAAGGGACCTCCACACTGTTTTCCAGAGTGGCTGTACCAACTTGCATTCCCACCAACAATGTAGGAGGGATCCCCTTTCTCCACATCCTCTCCAACAATTGTTGTTTCTTGCCTTGTCTATTTTTGCCATTCTAACTGGCGTAACGTGGTATCTCAGTGTGGTTTTGATTTGAATTTCCTTGATGGCTAATGATTTTGAACATTTTTTCATGTGTCTGTTAGCCGTTTGTATGTCTTCATTGGAAAAGTGTCTGTTCATATCTTCTGCCCATTTTTTGATTTGTTTATTTGTTTCTCGTGTATTGAGTTTGAGAAGTTCTTTGTAGATCTTGGATACCAGTCCTTTATCTGTAGTGTCATTTGCAAATATATTCTCCCATTCCGTGGGCTGCCTCTTAGTTTTTCTGACTGTTTCCTTGGCTGTGCAGAAACTTTTAATCTTGATGAAGTCCCATAAATTCATTTTATCTTTTGTTTCTCTTGCCTTTGGGGATGTGTCATGAAAAAGGTTGCTTTGGCCGATGTCGTAGAGGTTGTTGCCTATGTTCTCCTCTAGAATTTTGATGGATTCCTGTCTCACATTGAGGTCTTTCATCCATTTGGAGTTTATTTTTGTGTATGGTGTGAGATAGTGGTCAAGTTTCATTCTTTTGCATGTAGCTGTCCAATTTTCCCAGCACCATTTATTGAAGAGACTGTCTTTTTCCCACCGGATATTTTTTCCTGCTTTATCAAATATTAGTTGCCCAAAGAGCCGAGGGTCCATTTCTGGGCTCTCTATTCTGTTCCATTGGTCTATGTGTCTGTTTTTGTGCCAGTACCATGCTGTCTTTGTGATCACAGCTTTGTAGTACAGCTCGAAATCCGGCATTGTGGTGCCCCCAGCTTTGTTTTTCCTTTTCAACAGTTCCTTGGAGATTCGGGGCCTTTTCTGTTTCCATACAAATTTAAGGACTGTTTGTTCCAGTTCTTTGAAAAATGTCCTTGGTATTTTGATTGGGATAGCATTGAAAGTGTAGATTGCTCTGGGTAGCATGGACATTTTAACTATGTTAATTCTTCTGATCCATGAGCATGGAATATCTTTCCATCTTTTTATGTCTTCCTCAATGTCTTTCAAGAGTGATTTATAGTTTCTAGAATATAGGTCCTTTACGTCTCTGGTTAAGTTAATTCCAAGGTAACGTATGGTTTTTGGTGCTATTGTAAATGGGATAGATTCCCTAATTTCTCTTTCTTCGGTCTCGTTATTCGTGTATAGAAATGCAACTGATTTCTGAGCATTTATTTTGTATCCTGCCACGTTACTGAATTGCTCTATAACTTCTAATAATTTGGGAGTGGCTTCTTTTGGGTTTTCCATATAGAGTATCATGTCATCTGCAAAGAGAGACATTTTGACTTCTTCTTTGCCAATTTGAATACCTTTGATCCCTTTTTGTCGTCTGATTGCTGTTGCAAGGACTTCTAGTACTATGTTGAATAATAGTGGCGAGAGTGGGCATCCTTGTCGAGTTCCTGATCTTAAGGGAAAGGCTTCCAGCTTTTTTCCATTGAGAATAATATTTGCAGTAGGCTTTTCATAGATGGCTTTTATGAGATTGAGAAATGTACCTTCTATTCCTACACTCTGAAGGGTTTTAATCAGGAAAGGATGCTGTATTTTGTCAAATGCTTTTTCGGCATCGATTGAGAGGATCATATGGTTCCTGAGTCTTTTCTTGTTGATATGATGTATCACGCTGATTGATTTGCGAATATTGAACCACGCTTGCATCCCAGGTATGAATCCCACTTGATCGTGATGGATAATCCTTTTAATGTACTGTTGGATTCTATTAGCAAGTATCTTGTTGAGGATTTTGGCGTCCATATTCATTAGGGAAATCGGTCTGTAATTCTCCTTTTTGAGGGGGTCTTTGCCTGGTTTGGGGATCAAGGTAATATTGGCCTCATAGAATGAGTTTGGTAGCTTTCCTTCTGTTTCTATTTTTTGAAATAGCTTTAGGAGAATAGGTATTATTTCTTCTTTGAATGTTTGGTAGAATTCCCCAGGAAAACCGTCCGGGCCTGGAGTTTTGTTATTTGGAAGGTTGTTTATCACTGACTCAATTTCTTCATAATTAATTGGCCTGTTTAAAGAATCAATTTCTTCCGGTTTCAATCTTGGTAGTTTATAGGTTTCCAGGAAGGATTCCATCTCTTCCAGATTGCTTAGTTTATTGGCATATAGCTGTTGATAAAAATTTCTAATAATCCTTCCAATTTCAATGGTGCTCGTCGTGACCTCTCCTTTTTCATTCATAATTTTAATAATCTGGGTCCTTTCTCTTTTCTTTTGGATAAGTCTTGCCAGTGGTCTGTCAATTTTATTGATTCTCTCAAAGAACCAGCTTCTAGTCCTGTTGATCTGCTCTACTGTACTTCTGGTTTCTGCTTGATTGGTTTCAGCTCTAATTTTGGTCAACTGCTTCCTCGTGCGTGGATTAGGCCTGTCCCTCTGTTGCTGTTCCAGCTTCTTGAGGTGAGAATATAAAAACTGCATTTTAGATTTTTCTATTCTTTTGAGTGAGGCTTGGATGGCTATGTATTTCCCCCTTAGGACTGCCTTTGCAGTATCCCATAGGTTTTGGACTGTTGTATTTTCATTCTCATTGGTCTCCATAAATTGTTTAATTTGATTTTTGATTTCCTGGTTTATCAAGTCATTCCTGAGCAGTATGGCTCTTAGTCTCCAAGTGTTTGAGTTTCTTCCAAATTTTTCCTTGTGGTTGAGTTCCAATTTCAGAGCGTTGTGGTCTGAGAATATGCAGGGGATAATTTCAATCTTTTGGTATCGGTTGAGACCTGTTTTGTGTCCCAGAACATGGTCTATTCTTGAGAATGTTCCATGGGCATTAGAATAGAATGAGTATTCTTTGGTTCTGGGGTGTAGTGTTCTATATATATCTATGAGGTCCAACTCGTCGAGTATGGCATTCAAAGCCTTTGATTATTTGCTTAGTTTTTGCCAGGGTGTTCTGTCTATTTCTGATAGTGGAGTGTTGAGGTCCCCTACTATTAATGTATTTTCATTTATATGTCTCTTTATTCTGGATAAGAGTTGGCTTGTGTATCTTGCTGCTCCCCTGTTGGGGGCATATATATTTATAATTGTCATATCCACTTGTTGAATACTTCCCTTAAGAATAATATAGTGCCCTTCTGCGTCTCTAACTATAGTCTGTAGTTTAAAATCCAATTTATCTGATATGAGAATTGCTACCCCAGCTTTCTTTTGAGGACCATTTGCGTGAAAGATGGTACTCCATCCCCTTACTCTCAGACTGAATGCATCTTTGGGTTTGAAATGAGTTTCTTGTAGACAGCAAATGGATGGGTCATTTCTTTTTATCCAATCTGCAACCCTGTGGCGTTTTATGGGATGGTTCAAACCATTTACATTAAGACTGATTACTGATAGATATGATTTTAATGTTGCCATGTTGCCAGTAAAGTCTTTTTTTGTATTGGCTGTGACTTTCTGTTCTGTATCACTCTTGGGGCCTTTTTACTTTTATAGAACCCCCCGTAATATCTCCTGTAGGGCTGGTTTCGTAGTTACAAAATTGGTTAGTGACTGGCGATTCTGAAATGTCTTTATTTCTCCATCAATTCTGAATGACAGCCTTGCTGGATAAAGGATCCTTGGCTGCATGTTTTTCTCTGAAAGAGCTTTAAATATGCTCCCCCAACCCTTTCTCTCATTCCAGGTCTGTGTAGACAGGTCTGACGTAATTCTGATGCTTTTGCCTTGGTATGTGAGAAATTTCTTTGCCCTGGCCGCTTTCAATACTGTATCCTTGCATCTAATATTTGCGAATTGCACTATGACGTGACGTGGCGTAGGTTTGTCGTGGTTGAGCTTGGGAGGGGTCCTCTCTGCCTCTTGGACACGAATGTTTGTTTCCCTTGCTAGATTAGGGAAGTTTTCAGCTACAATTTGTTCAAATATCTCTTCTAGACCTCTGTTTTTCTCCACCCCCTCGGGGATGCCGATGATTCTAACATTGGATCGTTTCATTGAGTCAGTAATCGCCCGTAACCTACATTCGTGGGCATGGATTTTTTTAAGACCATCTTCTATTTTCATTTTTTCCTCTATTAACCCATCCTCCAATTCACTAACCCTTTCCTCTGCTTCTGCGACCCTGGCTGTCAGAGCCTCTAGTTTTGCCTGCATTTGGCTCATAGAATTTTTAATTTCTGTCAGATTCGCTCTCATTTCTGTCCTTAGAGATTCTATATTCTCATTAACATTTTCGTTAATACTTTTTTCAATTCTACTCATCATTTTGACCATCGTTACTCTGAATTCCATTTCTGATAATTTGGTTACATCCATATCCATTATTTCTGTGGCAGAGGCCACAGGATCACTGTCTTTTCTTTGCTGGGGGGGGCTTCTCCTTCTTGTCATTCTGATGAAGAGAGGTTGCAGGGTTTCCAGAGCCCAAATTATTGACTGGGTCCCAGGCCGTGCCCCTTGTTTTATAGGGATCTTAGGGATGTGGGCTTCTTCTTTAAAGATTTTATTTATTTATTTATGTGGCAGCCTACCAGCGAGAGAGGGAACAGAAGCAGGGGAGTGGGAGAGGAAGAAGCAGGCTCCCAGCGGAGGAGCCCGATGAGGGACTCCTTTCTGGAACGCTGGGATCACGCCCTAAGCCGAAGGCAGGCGCTCAATGACTGCGCCACCCAGGCGCCTCGGGTTGTGGGCTTCTTGATTTTTCAGCCTGCCTTCTGGGGGAGGGGCCTGCCGCGCCGATACTCAGGCAGTCCTGTTTGGGTAGAGTCTCCGCGTCCCCTGCGAGGGGGGATGGGGATGGGCACTCCCTGAGCCGGTATTTCCAGGCTTTTGTTCTCTGGCGGCTTTCCCTGGCGGTTTGCTGTGCCTCTTCTGAGAGTCAGAGCAGCAGTGGCCAAATTTCAGCCTCTGTCACGGAACAGAAGGATTGCAGCCCGTTCTCTACTAATGTTCTGGCCACTTTAACTCTGTTTCTGTTGGTGCTGCTCAACCCTGCAGCGTCCCGGGATGTGCGCCCCACACCCGGCGTCCCAGCCCTCACTTCCAGGGCAGGCGCGTCTCTGTCCTTTGTGTTTCTAATGCCGCCAGCCGCCAGCCGCCCCTCGCGCGCTCCCGGATCTCCCGGTCTCAGTCTAGATCCAGTGAGCGCACCGGGATTCCGCTGTTCCGCGAGATGCCTGGTGGTGCGCGCACCCGGCTCACGGTCTCGGTCTGCTGTTTTGCGGGTGCCGTACGCGAGCCCCGCCCGCTCTCCTGTGCAAGTGGCTACCGCTTCCCGGCGCCCGAACGCGGCGTCTCCCTCCCCCTTCCGTTTATCTTCCGATATCTGTGCACAGTTTCATGGCTCCCCGCTTCGTACCTCAATACTCAGTACTCGGCGCTGGAGATGTTCATTTGTAGAGATCCAGATGCGTCTTCCTGCGTCTCAGGCTGGTTCCGTGGTTGTTTAGGCTGGTCTGGTACCTATCCAGCTCGACTCGGAGGACCGGCTGAAAACGGTGTCTCCTACTCCTCCGCCATCTTAACTCAATATCCGATGTTGTGCATCTTTTAACAGATTTCTTGGACATTTATATGCCTTCTTTGGAGAAATGCCTTTCAAGTCTTTGCCCGCTTTTTAATCAGGCTAATTGTTTTTGCTGTCGAACTGTAGGTGTTCCTTATGTATTTTGGAGATCAGCCCCTTATCAAATACGTGGTTGGCAAATATTCCGTCCCACTTTATAGGTTGCCTTTTCACTGGGTTGATTGTTTCTGTCATTTTGGTTTTCATTTTCCTTTTCCTAAGGGCTAATGGGATTGAGCAACTTTTCATACACTTCTTGGCCATTTGGAGATTCCCCATTGTAAATTGCCCATTCATGTATTTTGCATTTTTGACAGTTTTTTCCTTACTGATTTATAGGCATTAGTATTATTATCGCTGTAACGATTCCCTGATAGTTACATGTATTGCAAATATTCCCTCACCCCCTGTGAAACTCTTAATAGGGTCTTTGATAAATAGAAATTCCTTCTCCTTTACTATCAGAGCTTTTTTTTTTTTTTAATCCTGTTTAAGAATTTTTTGCTACCCCAGCAACAAAGGAGAGTATCTGCATGCCATCTTCTAGAAGCCGGTTGTTTCACCTTCACGTGTAGATTTGTGGTGCATCTAGCTTTGAGTTTTGCACCAAGTATTCCCACTCGATCCAGCACCATTCACTAAAAAGACTTCCCCACTGTTACATCACGCCACTTGTCTTAAATCAGGTCTTCGTGCACACATCCTTCTTCCCCGACTGGACCGCGATGACCTGCCTGCCTCCGACCCGCCAGGGCCGCTCTGCTCTACAGCAAATCTTGGTGTTGAGTAGTGAATACCCTCATCTTTGCTCTTCTTGAGGATTTTCTGCTCCTCTTGGTCCTTTCTGTTGCCATGTAAATTTTAGGTTAGTGAGTGTCTTGTCACCAAACAAAAAGTGCCTGTTCTGATTTAGGGAGAATTCTTATTCTCAGTATATCACTTCCTCCAACCCCCAAAATAGCGTGTCTGTCCGTGTACCTAGGCCTCCACTCACTTCTCTCAGTAACGTCCTAATAGTTTTGGTGTGGAGGCCTTATGCATATTTACACATGCTTTCTAGGCATGTGATGACCACGGTAAATGGTATCATTTTATTCATTTTTTTCTTTTCTTTTTTAAAAAATGAATCTCAAGCAGACTCCCTGCTGAGTGCAGAGCCTGATGTGAGGCTTGAACTCACAATCCTGAGATCACACTCTGAGCCAAAATCAAGAGTCAGCCACTCAACTGACTGAGCCACGCAGGCGCCCCAAATGAGTCGTTCTTATTACAGCTACAACAGGGAAATGCTCCTGGCTGCTTTGGGAGCTCCATTTAGGATGAAGATGGCTGTTTTCCTTCTTCCAGTAGATTGGGATCAATAATTCTCCAAGCAGTGCTAAACAGCTTGAATCTCGCTGACACACACGTGCCAACTGTCAGGATGACCAGCGTTTATCCATCTGCATTGGGAGTCATGGAGACACACGGCTCTCCACTGGGAGTCAAGAACTCAGGCTGGCCCGGAGCATCCTACCCGTCTGGACGTAGGACTCCCGTCTTCAGTGGGCCGCGGATGCAGAAAAGCCTCCTTTCCTGTTCTGGCTCCAACTCAGGAGGACTCGCTGAGCCAAGCCCACCCCTCACTCTGCAGTCAGAGCCCCGGCAAAGGCCGGCCTGCGCCCCACATCGTAGACCCACTGTCGTCCGGCAGCACCCACCCAAAGGCCTGTCACCAAGAAGGCAGTCCCCGTGGCTTCACATCCACAAGGGACATGTCTGTCCAGAGAGAGGCTGGCGCACTGGCGGAGAGGAAGTGTCAGCGAGCGTGTAAGCACTTCAGATCGCGGGTGTGCACACCTCTTCTGACAGCGTGCAAAAGGGCAAGGAAAGAAGAATCTTTATAGAACTTGGACGAGTACTTTCTGCGATAGACTTCCAAGTGAAAAAATGGGAACTTCCCTAGAAAACTGGTCCTGGAAAGAGAGGAGACCTGAGTCTCGGGACCTCTCAGAATTCTAAATTAACTTGTTTTTTTTTTTTTTACGCCAGAATGAATTCAAAATAGATGTATAACCCCGGTTCCAGTTATATTTCCAATGAAAAGCAAGCATAGTGAATTGAGATAAGAAATACTACTCTCGCTTAAATAATTGGGATTCCATTAAGAGCTAAGACAGAGTAGATCGTGGAGGGGAAGGACGCTTGCTCCTCCCTGGAAATCAGCCGAGGCGCTGGGCACGTGGTCTCCCGAGACACGGAGGAGGACCCGCCGCCCGCCAGGACAGCCGTGATTCACGGCCGCAGCAGTTAGCGTCTCCATAAAACACCTGAAGGGTCTCTTTTTTAATAAAAGCTCTTTCCAACCGCATGGGGGAGATATTATTAGGATGGGTTGAACTCTTAAACTGATGAAATTGAATTTAGTGTAAATTTATGGAGGTTAAAGGAAATAAAAATGTGCTCTTGTAAGTGATATGGGACAGAGTAATTTTTAAATCAAGAGAAAGAGAAGTTCTTAACTTTCTCACGTTCCCGTTGTTCAGTTTTAGTCTCTCTTGGTAAAAGTAATTATTAAACCACAGTTACATTAGACATCTTGTAAGTAAAATATCACATGATAACCAAAAGAGTAAAAACCGACTCTGTGTCTCCTAGCAGAAAAAACATACCAAACCAATGATTATTTAACAAAAATATTGCTTAAAACATCAAACTATCATTCCTAATGTGGAGTAGATTTTTGAACGGTTTCATTTAATGAAATGGTTTTATTTTGTTTTTTTAACAGTTCTCGTTGTAGCAATGTCCCAGTAAGACAGCACGTCTTTAAGCCCAGGACAGAGCAAACTTGGAAGAACTGTCTTCTCTACAAGCAAAGGAACCTGACCTGCTTTAACTCTGTCCTCTCTCCAATGCAACATTAACTCGTTGGTTGGTTAGTTCGAAGACCAGGAGAGCCTGAACTGAGCAAGAAGTAACACGTTTTACGTCTGTTTCAGGTGCATTCCACAGCCAGGGCTTAGCTTGAGCACCTTAAATTTCAACAAAGTGTCATTGAGTCATAAAGAAAAGGAAGAAACCCTAAAAATATCTGACTGTAGTTTTTTGTTTTTTTTCTTTTTGAATAAAGTCTGCGTTCTTAATGTAGTGTTTATTCACCTTTCTCCTATTTATTGACGATGTCGCCTCCCGCCGTGGTGACAGATGCTTTACTCTGCAACGACTCTGCTCCCGGAGAGCCCCGGATCCTGCCTGACCAGATGCACACAGAGGAGACGGCTGGAGGTGCAGATGGGCACGGACCTGTGTGCGTCTCCGGTGGTCAGACAGAGATTTCTAAATAAACCCGGGAATTAGGGAAAAGAGGCTTACGGAAGACTTATGCTTATGAACCTTGAAGGATACGCCCTGAGTAGGAGATCTGAGTCTCATATATGTGTGCCCTGATGGTCCCCTAGGCGCAGAAGGCTCTCTGCACCCGGCCCCTCCACCAGCCAGTGGGATACCTGGGCATGTCCGAAGGGAAAGCTTTCAGTGGACTCCCCTGCCTGCCGTATGGGACACAACAGCGATTATTTATAAAATGAGTGAACTGCTCTGGTCTCTAAGCTCCACAGAGCTGTACAATTGCCTAAACATATTGTTGTATTTTAAATAACATGTCAAGAAGGATAAACTTTTGAGAGTGGCTCTGCTTTGTAAGATACAAAACTAAAAAATGAAATTGAGTTGTTCAGGATATTCTGAAAACCTTTTTTATGTCTATTTTTTCTTCACTTTTTCTACACCTTCTAAGTTTTTGCAGGAATAGTTCTCCTAAAAATGGTCACTGTTGTAAATAAGTCATACTTTATTTAACGCCCTGAATTAGCAGATCTTTCCAAATCTTCTGTTGAATTTTACTGTGGCTCCCAGGGTTCTGGGAGCTCAAAGCCTGTGCGTGCATGTTCCCGGCAGGCAGTTAAATTCTTCGGAAAAGTAAGATGTGTTTATTCCCAACCAAGTTCATAACTTAACTGAATTAGATCTGAATATTCATAATGTATGAGCAACAGCTAAACTGAATGCTTCGGAAAGACTGGTAAATACAAGTCTGTTCAGAATGATGGAAAAGCAAAAATCAATCAATAAACACATAACTTAGAAATATCCTGCACTTATTTTTGCAAATGGCCTTAAACTCACACTCACTTTAAATTGGAAATCTTCAAGATGCATTGTGGGTAATGAGCAACAAGTAAGACAGACTATCTCTGTGTGTAGTCTGGAATCCATACCAAAAGACAGGTCCTGTACCTTCATTTAAATGTTGGCCAATCAACAATCATCATGGAGCTTATATTTCTTAAATGTTCATGGTGTTAATGTATTGTCCTTATAATTCTTCCCCATAATTGACTTTTTACATCAACAGAACTCTAGTCCCAAACACTTTCCTGCATTTTGGGGAGGAGGGAACATTAGCAAGGGAAGGTGTCCTGACCTCGTCTGGCCGCTGCTCCTCTCCTGGTCAGCAGCCTGGGGCCCCGTCCCTCATCCTCATGCTGAAGAGCAGCAGGGTCTGTAGTGATGACTCCTCTTTATGTTCCCTGCAGTCTTCACATGGTTGCACATGACTTCCATGCCAGCAGCTAGAACTCAACGTATACACGAGCAAACCCTTTACTGTACCCCAAAGTGGTCCCTGAGGGGTGCCACTTACATTAGTGCTTTGGGCACTTTTACTGTCTTGGTCCAGACTCTCCTGTGCTCCCTGCCTCTGTCTCCTCCTCCCGTCTTCATCCGGTCAGTTGCCCAGATCCTTCTACTCCTTGACAATATCTCTCCAACCTGTTAGGTCCTTACAGGCACTGAGGGCATGAACAGTGCCAACTATTCAGTCCTTTGTGAGTATTAAACCACACATGTCTATTTCCTGATGTGAAGTCAGAGCTCAATAAACGTGAACTGTTACATTAATGTTAAGACACCCCAAACTTCAGAAGGACGAAGTTACTCCCCCTGAAGTCAATCCCAGCAGACACAAGAAGCAAATCCCAAACTTGTCTTGATGACGCAGGCAGCACAGGCCAGTTCTCACCAGGAGCGTGTTCACGAGCTGGGTCTGGAGGTGGCACTGCCAGCAGGAGCACTGTCATTGGGCCACATTGAGGCAGGGGTGAGCTCTGTGCATGGCAAGAAAAGGGTTTTGGTAAAAAGCTAACCCCCTCTGCTTCTCCGCCATGGGTCACGAAGGTCTACCTCCTTTCTAAGGAGTAATTACGCATCCTATATTCACTAATAGACTGGAAACAACTCAAGACAAAACCCTTCTCCATCCCTGGCTTCTTCACAGAAAGAGAAGCTGGACCTGGCAAGTTCGAAAATCAAGAAAGCAAAGGTGAACCCTAATCACATTTTCAACAAAGGATCTATTCATCAGGCCGGCTCAACCTCCAGCTTCAGAAAAGTACATCTGTGGAAGCAGCTGATTTGTTTAGTAAATGCAGGAACATAGACATTAGAAAAAAATTGGTCGAATTACTTGGTCACATTCATTGGGCAGGGACTGACTGTAGATGCTGAGACAGAATGTTCCTGACCTTTGTTTTTCATTTAGTTTTTTTTTTTTAAGTAGGCTCCACGCCCAATGTGGGGTTTGAGCTCACAACCTTGAGATCAAGAGTTGCACACTCTACCGACTGAGCCAGCCAGGCGCCCCCTATTTCTGGCCTTTAAATCTCTTCAAGATGTAAGGGTCAATGTGCAGTGGAGCTCAAGGAAGCAGATAAATGATCCTGTTCTGTTTAGAAATAACACCTTCCCCCCTTCCTGTGAGTGACTGGGTATGTCCCTCCCTCTGCATCCTGAAGGCCTCCCTTCGGGGGAAGAGCAGGACACGGAATGTGGGTCTCGAGTGTTAAGGAGGAGAGTTGAGAAGCAGCGGCCCGTGGGCAGCAGGGAGAGACCCACACAGTGCAGCCCGGTCCTACTGTCTGTCAGGCAGAAGGGCTCACACTCCGCTCCCCAAGGCCTTCCAGGCGATTCTCCCATTTCTTCAAAACAATCCGGGGAAAGACGTTGTTCGTCCACATTAACTCATGAGCAAACCAAGACTCAGGTAACAGAAAACTAATCATCCCAAGGTCTGGCAGCTACAATGGAAAATAAGTCCCATTCAAATCCAGTTTTCTCTGATTTAAAGTCCGTTTTCTTTCCACTATTCCAAACACTTACAAATTAGAGAGAAAAAATGGGCAGCGAAGAATGTCCTCGGCTCTGTGCTGAGCACCCACTCGGTGGTTGCCGTGGGCTGAGCCGCGTGTCCTCAGCATCGTGTGGTGGGTCCCAACCCCCAGCACCTCAGATCTGATGGTATTTGACGACATGACCTTCAGCCAAAGTGAAATGAGCTCATTGGGATGGATCCAATCCAGCACACCTGGCGTCCCAAGAAGAGGAGGTCTGAGCCCCCGCAGGCCAGGTGAGAGCCTCAGATGAACCGGCCCCCACCACCTTGACCTTGGACTTCCAGCCTCCCACACCGAGAGGCGATGCTGTTCCATCCACCTGGGCTGTGGTATCGTGTATGGCAGCCGAGCAGACTCACACCGTGTGCAGGATGTTTTCCGGAAAAGCACGTGACGACCCTCAGGGAAGGACCAGATGTTCCGCGTGAGGGCAACCGTCATTAACTTCTCTCAGTCCAAACGTCACAGGAGACCTCAGCATAAACTCATCACCATATGTCCAGTCGCACTTTTACACCAGCGAGGAGGCCACCGTCGGCAGGGGGTCCTGTAGGTGCCCCGTTCCGCGTGCGCCAGGGGACCTCAACCCCAACCCCCCAGGCCACCCACCAGGAATGAGAAAGAACCACCTTCTGATCTTCGCTCAGAGTCAGGAGCGGCTTGGAAGCCTGCACAGTTCGCTCCTGGGGTTTATCTCTGTGGCACCAGGGTCATGGCAGAGCGCCCAGGGTGAGCAGGTGAGTGATTTGGGCGCGTTACCTTGGTAAGGGCGAGTGGTGACCGCTCAGGTACAGGTGGTTTCCTTATCTAGAGCCTTAGAAATGGGCAGATGATAAACCGGAAAGCATCCTGAGCTGTGGGACCGCAGGAGCTGCCACGTGCTGGAGAATGCTCGAGAAGGTGGCAGCGCCCGTGTGTCCCCGAGGGAACAGGGGCTGACCAGCAGCGGCCAGAGATCCTTGTGCCGGGCCGGGTGCCGAGCGGGTGTGGGCGGGGAGCTGAGAATCCTGCTGCTTACAGTGTCCGTAGGCCCCCACGGCGGGCAGGGATGTCGCCTTTGAAGCCGGTGACTTTTCCAAACGACCTGGACGGGTCAGGAGAGTAACGTGCGTGAACGTCCAGCTCCACGGAAGAAGCCGGGGCCTGAGCAGAGCAGAGCGGCTTCAGCAGCTCAGGTCGGTCCCACGCAGAATCCAGCTGCAGCCAGAACTGCCGGCAACGTGAAGCAGAGTGAAACCTTTTCCTGCTAAAGAAAACGAGGGAAATCCGTTACCAACAGACCCGCACGGCCTGAAACGCTAAAGGAAATTCCTGAGTCTGAGAGACGACGATACAGCCTGAAACATGAACTTCCAGGAAGGAACGAGGAGCTTTGGAAACAGGAAACGCTGGGCAAATATAAGACTTTTTCCCCGTGGGCTTTGGGAGGACACGCACGACCGGATTTTGAAAGACGCATTCTACTGTATTTTATTTTATCTTCGCCCGGTGTTTCCACGCGTGGAGACGAGGTCGAGCCTGACAGCCGTCGAGAGCGTGGCGCCCGCGTGCGGCCGGCGGGCTTGGATGGAGGTGCCAAGGCAATCCCACGGGGGAAAGAAAGCATTTTTCAATAAATGGCTCTGGAATAACTGGTATCAGTGTGAGAAAAAATGAACCTTGACTCCTAACTCACACATTTCACAAAAACTCATTTGAGATGGAGCATAGACATTTAGTTTTATGTGAAAACACAGGCTCTTTGGTATTTTTAATATTTAATTATTCATTTTTATTTTTTATTTTTTTATTATGTTATGTTAGTCACCATAGAGTACATCCCTAGTTTTTGATGTCGTGTTCCATGATTCATAACTTGTGTATAACACCCAGTGCTCCATGCAATACGTGCCCTCCTTACTACCCTTCTTTGTGGTATAAGGTAGACAACGTTTCTTAGGCCCCAGAAAACAACAAACAAAAAATGATTAACTTCCTCAAAACTGGAAATATTTGTTCACTAAAGATTCCATAAGGAAACAAATAGGCAAGCTCCTGATCAGGAAAAAGCTTTCACAAAACATGTCCCTGACAAATGACTCGTGTCCGAGGTGTAGTTTTTAAATCTTATACCTAATAATAAAAAGAAATCAACCCAGTTAAAAATGGGGAAAATATTTAAATAGGCACTTTACAAAAGCAGATATGTAAATTGCCAAGCACCATATAAAAAAATTTGATCTGATTCGTTACGAGGGAAACGCAAGTGAAGCCACAGTGAGCACCGCATGTAAGCACGAGAAGGACCCGAATCAGGAGGGGGCCCGGGCGGGGGTTCCTGCGGCGGGAGAAGCACCCTAAATACACAGCCCCCTTCACTCCAGGTGTTCGACAAAGACCTCAGGCAGTGGTGTGAACGCTGTGAGCGGTGTGAACGCTGGGCCAGGCCTTTCCCCCACGGACCCGCCAAGGGCCACGCTCAGACCCGACCAGCCTGCGCGCCCTCCGCTCTCCCCTGGCTGGCCCAGCTCGCAGGCCTTCTCACCCCGCCTCCGACGCCTCTCCCTGTTTATTTATTATTTTGACCGCCATCGCCTCTCTCCTCCTTCCACGTTTGTTTGTTTCTGTTTATCGTTCTTAAAAGCTGGAAAACAATGAGTTGACAAATATAAAAGTAAGAAGATGTTCATACCACCCTAATTGAAAAGTTACTCTGTTTGGGCAACTGATTTTCACAAAGATTACCGGCAATGTGGAGGCAGGCTCGCAATCATTGTTAGTTTTGTATTATGCTTAATTTACATCTAGTTTCCTGCTTCAGGAACAAAGTACCCTTGAAACACTAAATGGTAGCTTGTAAATGAACTTTTCTGTGCATATTTCACTCAGAACGTCTCCAGCAGACCTGAGGCGATGGGATCTCCGAGGCTCTCGTCCAAGCATCTCTTCTACAGAAGCAATCCCAACGGTTGACCGTGTTAAAACCCTAAAAATCATATTTGGGACACTCAAGGGCACTATAGTTTCACCAAGGGATTTATTCTCTCATCAGGAGACAAATTTCTGACCAAGAGACGGGAGTCAGTTTTATCACTAATATGGAAAATCGTTTAAAATAAAAAAAATACCACCTCCTCCTGCCCCCACATAAGGATGAACACACAGTGAGGTGCTGTGAAAATGCATTCCGTAAATAAAAGGAGATCGAGGGTGAACGCGGGCATTTTCATGGAACGGAAGTTTGAACCGGAAGGGGAGTGAGCCCGGGAAACCAGCGGCTAGCTGCTCGTGGACCGAGGGAAGCCGAGACCACGCGGGGCCGCAGCACCGCGAGGGGTCGGGTGTGACCGCGACCTTCCGGTCTGTGAGTTTCCTTACCTGTAAAATCTGTTAGGATGTTTCTATCAATTTAGATATAAAATATTCCGGATCACGCTGACTCTCTGTGAACGTAACCAATGATTCACAATCATTCCCAGGCCCGTGGCTTCCTAGGTGGGTGGGAAGAAATCAGGGAAGTCACACACCTGACTTCTCCCCCAAAACAGATGCCCCCCCACCCCCCACTGCACCTCCGTCATGTGACCAACCGAACCCAACCTCAGTAAACACTGTGACTTTCCCAGACAAGATTTCACACGGGATTTATCGTAGCGTGGCCGCCGACTTCCACCTGCACTCCTGAGAAGCCCACCCAGGAGCAGATTCACAGCAGAAGGATGGGATTGTGCCTCTTCTCCGGCCCCTGAGGGGCACCCTGTGCGCTCAGCCTCGCTGGAGGCTGTGGAAGGACCGCAAGGAGGAAGACGTGTCGGGGGAGTCCGCACAGCGGCAAGGGGACAGTGTCAGAGTGCTCGTCCCCAGCCTCTCGGCGCTGGAAACCAGGGCCCACGCGGTGCTCTGGCGGGATCCGCGCCCAGGCCGTGGAGCCGGGGAGGGTCTCTCACGGCGGCTTGTCTTCATGATTACGTGCTGTGGGGGACACTTGGCATGAAGACTGTGCAGTTAAAAAGCAACCAAAACGCAACAGATTCAGGAAAAGCTCTTCACCTCCCCCTCAACTGCCTAGAAGAATCTAGATGGAACTTAGATGGAGGACCTGGTCCAGGGTCACGGCATTGTGATGTGAACTGGGTGTGGAGGACAGAGAGGAAGCGGGCAGGGCCTGTGGGATCACAGTCCTCTCTGCATCCCATTGCTCCTGAGAGGCCACAAAAACATGTGTTCACCAAATGTTGCCCCTGTTTCATCTCCCTGCGAGTTGCATCCCCTCCCTCTGAAATCCCAGAGCCCTACCCCACTGCGTAATGCATACCTCATTCTGCCGGCTGTCTTTGCAATCGCCATGGCTGTGTGGGCTCCTCGTCCATGCAAAATCAAATTTGATTTTTCCTGTTAATCTGTCCCTTGTCAATTTGGTTTTTGGTCCGGCTAGAAGGACCTCAGAGGGGACAGGGATTCTTGGTCCCCGACAGCACTCACTGCCACTGACCACAGAGCCTGGAGCTCAGGACACACACAGTTTGTTCTCTGATGATCACACTGCAGATTTGTTGACTGCTTGGCTCGATTATTTTATTTGTCTTCTCTGGGCACAGACACTGCTGAGCCAGTCTTGTTTGGGGATTTTAACTTGTGTCTTGCCAGCAAGGGTGTCAAGACAAGACATGCCAGACAACAGGAGATGAGTTCCCTTGGGCCCTTGCGTTTGGGGGGGGGTGCTCATTAATAAAGGGGTCTCCAAAAGAGGGAGAATCATGGGGTCTTACGAGAAAGGAGGCACAGAAGAGGATGGAGGGGGGTTTGTCTCTGAATATTTAGGACCAGGGTGGTCCTTGGGTTTTAGCCCCCATCTCTCCACCTGTGGGAAAGGAAGTGTTTTGGGAGGGGTGAGCCATCAACCCTCACGGTTTTCTGGGACCACACAGCTGGGGAAGAGTTCAATATCACCGGTGGTGTCGATGGGCAGAGAGGGAGGAATTTAAGGTTTTGCTTCAAGTTATTACAAATCACTTACTCAGCTATGAGCCCCTGCTAATTCCCTCGAGGTGAATAAAAAGAGCCCAAAGTATTTAAAACACAATCTTCTGCTGCTCGTGCTGTTGTTCTGAAAGCTAATGGAAGCCAATTACTGGAGAGCGGCCATAATGCTTCTATTTCACGAACAAGTGTGCATACCTCAAACAGCTCTGATACGCAGTGATTTTAAACCTGTCACCCTTTTACAACAACCATTTTAATAACATGGGTTACATTTTATTATATAATAATAAAGATTCATTGTTGAAAGTTAAAATAGAGAAAATTATTTAGAAGTTCACCCAAATAAAGAGCTCAGAAATGGACCCTCAACTCTATGGTCAACTAATCTTCGACACAGCAGGAAAGAACATCTAATGGAAAAAAGACAGTCTCTTCAGTAAATGGTGCTGGGAAAGTTGGACAGCTCTATACAGAAGAATGAAACTGGACTATTCTCTTACACCATACACAAAGATAAACTCCAAATGGATGAAAGACCTCGATGTGAGATAGGAATCCATCAAAATCGTAGAGGAAAACACGCAGACACTCACGGGCTCTGGGCGAGGACTGCCGGTGGGGACAGGGTGTCACCGCAGGGCCCGGCCACAGCAGCAGCACCAGGGCCGTGACCTGATGGGAGACTGAAGTCACTGGGCAGAGCATCCCAGAGAGAAGGTAGTTCAGTGATTACGCAGGTGTTTTATCTTAGGGAGGACATATGCCTGCACGTGGTGTCTCATCCCTGAGTGACAATGGACGCCCTCCTGAGACGTCGAGACCCTACTGAGCCCTCTCTCTATCCTTCCCAACCATCATGCTCAGAACCCCTTCCCACTCGCTTAGGGTGACACCACACTCCTGAGCGGCGCCCTTAGTTATGGCAGCTGTCTTTCCTGGCACCAGCGTGGTGCGTGGATGGTGTCCCCCAAAGGATAAGCCGTGACCCCCATTCTGCGAATGTGACCCCCCAGAAACAGTTTGGATGAAGTCATCCCAGAG
This sequence comes from Ursus arctos, assembly GCF_023065955.2. Classification (NCBI taxonomy): domain Eukaryota; kingdom Metazoa; phylum Chordata; class Mammalia; order Carnivora; family Ursidae; genus Ursus; species Ursus arctos. The sequence goes on from NW_026623100.1 coordinate 85,038,917, forward strand.
TGGGTGGGCCTTAGCCCAGTGTCTGCCCTGAGCAGAAAGGAAGGCCGACCGAGGAGGGGCAGGACTGCAGGGCAGAGACTGGCCTGATGCCGCCATGGTCCAAGGACCCCATGGGCCCTGTCCTGCACCAGATGCTGTAGGAGCCAGGAAGGACCCTAACGTGGCCCTGTGGCACCTTGATTTTGGACGTCTAGCCCCACAGCCAAGAGGGAAGAGACTCCTACTGCTGTAACCTCCGTCTGTGGAATTGTCCTGGCTCCTGGGAAACAACGCAGGACGGGCTGAGTGCTGCTCCAGGCCTCGGCAAACCACTTCCAGGAGGCCCCCCGATGTGGCCTTGGTCTTCAGTCTGGGAGCAGCCTGGGGGTGGCTCCATGTGTGCCTCTGCCCAGCTGTGGACCGTCCCGGGCTTCCGGAGTGGACTCAGCCCCTCCTGCAGGATGCTGGGGGCCACCGTCTGCCCAGCCGGAAACTCCCCCAACAGCTGCAGCCGCCTTGTAAAAGTCAAAGCAAATCGTTTTCTGCCCTCGATGCCTCTAAGATGTGTGTAAAATGTGTGTCCTTGCTGGGCCGTCTGTGGTGTGATGGCACCCGTCTCGCCCTGTCCTCACGGAAGCTCGCAGGCTGGAAGGGCAGAGCTGTCCTGGTGGAACCCAGATGCACAGGCCACCAGGGTCGAAGGCCCTGCCCACGTGGAGGCCACGCCAGCCCCAGCGCACAGCCTGGTGGCCCCGAAAGCTATGATTGTGACACATGATTTAACTTCCCAAATTCTGTTCAAAATTCCCTAACGTGTACAAGCAGCACACGGAAGGTTGTGAGTCTGAGAAATATAAATAAACAAACAAACCAGTCCCCCGTGTGTGAGCTCTGAACGAGCCGGGAAATAAAATGGAACGGTGACGCGTAGAGACCCAAACACCAGCTTCCCGGCGGGTCTAACAGCTCTGCGTCCACCAGTCTAGCGATAAACCCCCAAACTCACTGAAATGCGGTGCTTTTTGAATATCACAAACTTATTTGCAAACCCGAAAAATCCCTGAAAAAAAAAATCAAACTGCCTTGGACTTTAGAACCTGAGGTTTTCATTTACAGCAAATGCTGTAAATACACTGGACTTCCTGGCCTTTTCTTTTTCTTACAAAGGTGACAGAGCCTTTTCAACATCGCCAGCACCTTGCGTGGAGGCCAAGGCTCTGACCGGTACTTGTACGGAAGGAACGTGGACGTCTGCAGGCTGGCGGCCCGACGCAGCACAACCAGAAGGTCGGGCCTGGTTGTTTCAGTCCTGCCTCGGTTTCCCCACCACAGACAAACTTTGTTTTCTCAGAGCTGTTTTGCATGCGATCGGCATAATCACGGTGGAGGTGAAGTGAGAAGAAAGAAATTATAAAATCGAGAATTTCCGGAAGGAAAAAGAAAATGAAAGAGAATGCTCCATACGCAATAGGTAACTAGGACCCTATTAAGGCCTCGATTCAACATTGATCGTGCGTATTCTGACCACTGCACCCAACCTGTGGAGGAGGAGGAGGGAAAGGCCCAGGTTGGGGAGGGTGGGTCTCTTCACTCAGTTACTGAATGATAATGTCTTCAGAAACACCCTCGCAGACACCCCAAAATAACGTTTTGCCGGGTCCCTGGGTGTCCCTTAGTCCGGTCATGTTGGCATGTAAGGTCAGCGACACCGAGTCTCAGTTCCCACACAAACCCTCATCCATGGGGAGCGGCCGTTTGACAAATCACGTCTATTAGCGCCCGGAGAGGTGTTCGCCGAGCCATCAGTGGTGTCTGCCGGGCTGCGGGAGAGGGGACAGACACCCGGTATGTATGCCTGCAGTTAAGCACCAGACCTTCGCTCCACATCGCCCTCTTGGCCAGGAAATGAGGGATGAAATTCGCCCCTGGAATGCACAGTTGTCCACTCCGTGCGCAGTCCTTCATGCCAGTGGTTATCATAACACTAACACTGAGATAAAACCCTAGTTTCTCCTTTCCTAGATCTCAGAAAATGGGCATACCACTATCTCCTCTACGCCTCACCTGGAAATAGTGATACAATTTCTTTAACTACTTCAGTTTTTATGAGGATCAAATAAATTAATTAAATGCCAAATTTTTATAAATTGTCAGGTGTTTTTCTAAAGTATTTATATAACAAACTTCTTCATTCCTTAAGTTATTGTAATTATTTTTATTTTCCTGGGTGTCCCTTAGCCATCATGCTGACCTATGAGATCAGCCCCTTTTGGCCCGGTGGCAGCCCAGCATCCTGTCTAGGGCCGGCCACATTGCCCAACGGCCAGGGTCTGAATGCCTGGACAAACATTTCCCAGATGTCTGCTACATGCCAGACCCTGTTCTGGGACGTGTCTCCACATTTTTAATATGCCCAGAGCCAGACATTGATGGCATGTGACAGAATCTGAAATCAGGAGGCATCAGGAACACACATCAGGGACCTCTCAGAGAAGCCCAGGGGGGCTTAAACCAAGGTCTGTGGCACCGTGGGCCTCATCGCCAGCACATCAACAGTGCCCGGTCATCATGACCCCTCTGAAAGTGCAGCAAATACCCAAACACCATGTTAGTGTGGCCTAATTTTTAACCATGCTTTAGGGGTTTTATCTACCGACGTTGGGTCAACAAAATACAACCAAAAGGGAAAACTCTCCAAATGCAAACATGGCACTTATGTGTTTGTTTACTAGTAGCCACGATAGAATTTTAAGAAGTTCTGCAGAAATCCTGTGGGGTTTGAGAAACATAATCCCTTCCAATCCTCCCGACTGATGTTGGCCTCCTAAACGTGTTCTGGAAAACTCTGTGGTCTCCAGTGCCTGCTGGCTCAGGAATAAAGCGGGAGTGGAAGGGGACGTCTTCAACTAACAATGTGTCAGTAGTGACTCAACTTTCCCAAAAGAAGACAGTAACTTGTTTCCTCAGTTCTCCCTCTTTTTCAGGAAAGGTCTTTGTCTACCGACAAAAGGAAGTGGGTCTGTATACGAACACAGAATTGCAGAAGATCATCTCTGTAATGACTAAATGCTGTCGCTACAGACCCGTTCGGTATTCAGGTCACAGACATCTTCGCGGACAGGCGCAATGTCCTCCATGTGCTGCGAGTGTAGGACAAGCAGACAGGTAGGATGGGTGAACGCCCTGGAGAGGCTCAGACAGAAAGACAGACACAAACCAGCTGAAGCAGCACAACTCCATGTGGCTGTGACCCATGCGGTGGCCACTTCCGTGAGCACTGAGGTTGGGCTACAATCATGGATTACGGAAAATAAAAAGTGAAGGGGCGCCTGGGTGGCTCCGTCGGTTGAGTGCTGGAGTCTGGGTTTCGGCTCAGGTCATGATCTCAGGGTCTTGAGATCCCGCCGGTCACTGGGCAGCCGCACTCAGTTGGGAGTCCGCGTGAGATTCTCTCTTTCTCTGCCCCTCCCCGTGCTCGTGCTCTCTCCCTTTCTCTCAAATAATTAAACATGTAAATATTTTCTTTTTTAAAATAGAAAATGTAAAGTGAAAATGAGATTCTAAATTTGTTGGATTTAATCTATAAAACTTTTATTATCCATAATTACGGAGTTTTCACAAACACATTTTTAAATGACTGCAATTTTGCAACAGCAATCTACGAAACAGTCAAAAATAACAGATTTGACTATTCCGTGATGCTCAGAAAAAAATATTTCTCCATCTAAAATCAAATGGTGTAAATTAAAACCTCTCAATTCAACAACTGTGGATACTCGAAAATTCGTTTCGTTGCACACATGGGAAAAAAGTGTTAAGGCGCCATAAGCAGGCCCTGAGGCAAGGCGGGGTGCTGCCACCTGCCGGCGCCTAATTGAAGCGCGGTTGCACCGGGTCCAACCCGCAGCATCTCCGGCCGTCGCGGGCAGCCGCGGGCCACGGTCACCTCCTGGAGATGTGGCCCCAGAACGGGAACCGCAGCTCTGCGTTACACACACGATTACGGAACCCACCTCCGGGTTCCTGTTGCGCACTGGATTTGACTCGGGGCGGGAACCGTGTACGCGCCTGGCTCTGGGCAAAGGTTAAACTGTGTCTGAGACGTGCACAATGAGACGGAAAGGACCGCAGAGGCACGGAGTGGGGAGCAGGGAGCAGACGCCAACGTGCTCAAAGCAGGGCTCGGCCTAGCAGGTGCTTTCCGAGGTCCCGGGCGGGGCAGAAAGCGCGGCGCGTGGAGCGGCGGGGGCCGCGCGGTGGTCCTGGACGATGCAGACCCCAGGCGCCCTGAGGCCAGGACTGGCCCGCTCACCGGACGCCGTTTCAGACCCCGGGACCGCCCTGCTAGGCTGAGTGTTTGTTCGATTGCGCAGTTCCGAAGCCAGACCCTCCTCTCCCTCTGCTCAGCTTCGCTCAGCGCCACGCGCCCCCCAGGCGGGGTTCACCATCCGCGCGCGTCCTGCCTCCGCTCCACCCGGACGGCACGCGGCGGTCGGGCCCTGCGCGAACACACCGGTTCTCTCCCGCTCGTGGCAGGGCGTTCCTGAGCCACAGGCTTCACGCATCCTGCGTGACCAGCAGCGATCCCAATGCCCCTCCACGCTGAGGGCAGGGAGGGCGTCCCGGGACCTGTTCTCAGCGGCAGTCCCCCACCTGCAGGACCCTTCGCCAGAAAAAGTGGGCCCCTCCCCTGTGTGGCCCCGGGAGCGTGGACAGTGTCCCCTCCGTCCCCCGGGAGCGCCGACACTGTCTCCCCCGATCCCTCCGGGTCAGGAGTGCGGACAGGGTCCCCCCATTATCCCCTGGGAGCGCGGACACTGTCTCCCCCGATCCCTCTGGGTCAGGAGTGCGGACACTGTCCCCTCCGTCCCCCGGGAGCGCGGACACTGTCTCCCCCGATCCCTCTGGGTCAGGAGTGCGGACAGGGTCCCCCATCATCCCCTGGGAGCGCGGACACTGTCCCCTCCGAACCCCGGGAGCGCGGACACTGTCTCCCCCGATCCCTCTGGGTCAGGAGCGCGGACACTGTCCCCTCCGTCCCCCGGGAGCGCGGACACTGTCTCCCCCGATCCCTCTGGGTCAGGAGTGCGGACAGGGTCCCCCATCATCCCCTGGGAGCGTGGACAGCGTCCACTTTGTCCAACGCGAGCGCAGTGTCCCCCTCGGTCATCCGGGGTTGGCGTCGGAAGCAGACAGGGACGCCCAACCGCCCCCGGTTTTGCAGAGCCACCCGGTTAGGGTAGGAGAATTAAAGACACTCTCATCCTCCCTACTCTCCTGGCCCGGATGGAAAAACAATCCGAAGCCCACTTTCAGTTTCCTTATTAGATATATTTCAAAGCTCTGGAATACCGCGAGATGTGGACCTCGTACCAGGCCCACAGGGAGATATCGCGAGATGTCTGGGACCGAGCAGGTTTCGCGACAAGTGGAAATCCCGCGAGAGGCGACGCCGGAGGCGTTCTCTGTGTTATCCGACTGGGGCGGGGACAGCGGGACGGTGGTGGTGAGGGTGGGCTTTTCCGGGGCGATGCCGTCCGCCTTCTCAGTCAGCTCTTTTCCCGTCAGCATTCCTGCCGTGATCACGGTAACTTGCGGCCTTCTTGACCACCAGCTCGGGCGATGGGAGTTGAGGCCACTCAGGGTTTGCCCGCATCCGCTGTCGACACTGACCACACCGGATGGGGCGTGGGGGCGGAGCTTGGTGGGGGCGGGGCTTTCCTGGGCGGGGCTTGTCGGGGAGCTGGGGCGGGTCTGGGAGGTGCGGACGGACCGAGGCTGGAGTGGGCGGGGTGTGGGGCGGGGTGTGGGGCGGGGTGAGCTGCAGGTGCTGCTTTCGGGCTGTCCTGCATGCCCTCTCCTCCGCCTCTCTGGTCCCCTCCGCACAGTGGTGGGGACAGGTAGTCGTGGCAGGTTACTGTGGAGAGGCGTGCAGGAGCGGCAGGGGACGCTTAGAGAGTCCCGAGGGCTCTGTGGGACCCCGAGGCAGGTCCGAGCTGGTCTGCTGGAGAGAAGGGAAGGGCAGGGCTTGAGTGTGAGCTTGTATCGGGAGGTCTGAGATTGTGGAGGGAATCTGAGCATCTGGGGGGATCCGAGCATTTTTGTGGGGAGATCTGAGCATCTGAAGGGTCAGGGCATCAGAGCATCTGGGGGGAGATCTGAGCATCTGGTTGGGGGTGGAATCTGAGCCTATGGGGATGGGAATCCGAGCATCAGGAGGGGGGGATATGCTGGGGGGATCCGAGTATCTGAGGGGGGGATCCGAGCATCTGCGGGTGCAGACATGCCCACCATGAAGTTGAGACTCAACATCTTGGTACTGTTTGGAAGGCTGCCAGAAAGGTTGGAGAAAATAAAATCCCGCCAATTGGGATGCCTCAGATTTCCCAAGGCCTTAAGTGTCAGTCTAAAGGAACTCAAAATAGTTCTTGTTTTAAGTCTTGGAGTAACCAAGTGCATCCCCTAAATGAGACGCTTAACTTCCTCAGGTCACGGGATGATGATCCTTAGAAACCTTAAAACACGATTCTGTCCAGTTAACAGAAGGGCTAAGCCCATGGTGCAGTCAGTTCTGTGTACACAAACATCAAACTGGTGATGTTTCTCTTTAAAATCCCTGGACCGTGGTTGCAGTGTAGACGGTTCCCATTTCCCTCCTCCCCTTTCCTTCTCCAACACCTGTTTCTGTGAGGCCTGTAGGGAAGGGCTCGGGGTGCTCAGGAGTGAGGGACCACTGCGCTCCCTGACCCAGGAGTCATGAAGTCTGCCCCCCATTTGAGTTGACGACAATGAGATGATGAGTTTCCAGCGGTGTGTCTTACAGCAGACAGACTGGACCGAGCCGTGGCTCCTAGGGCTGGCTGCCTTCCACGTGCTGTGCCTGCTGCTCACATGTCTGTCATCCCAGAGGTATAGACTACAGGTCGGGCATTTCCTGTGCTTAGGTGAGTACAAGAAACAACAATTCCGTGACTCCAACTGCTGTGTGATGTGCAGGTGCCAGGTGGACATCTCAGTAAGAGGTGGTCCTGGGAGGAGAGTGAAGCAGTGACATGGTGTTGCCCAAGTAGCCCTGTGCGTTCCTTCCTGCACCTGACGGCTGTTGTCAGGTGTGTACTAAGAAAGCCAGGTGTATGCCTCCCTAGCCTCGAATCACTTTCAGACCTAGTTGTGGTGCTCTCAACTGTGATAAGTCCGAGACAGCAGAAGGAAGAGCAGCTGGAAACACTGTGAGAGGGCCCTGTTCAAGCTGTGCGGGAACACTTAAACCGAGGTGTGCAGGGCGTGCGGGGCGCAGCGCGTGTGCACAGTGGGGGCCGGAATGAGCTCTCCCCGCAGGGAGCATGGTGCCCGGAGGAAGGCGGCGGCCTGAGCAGATGAGCCGGCAGGTTAGAAACAGCTTGTCAACTTAACAACTCTGTGGGCTTATTATTTTCGAGGGTGGAGAGAGGGCTGCCTTTGCACACTTGGGGACAGTGAGTAGGTGATTTCTCCGTGTGGGCACGTGTTCTATGTTCGTGTGACTCTCAGGCCAGCACACGATGGATTTTGTTCAGTGCAGCATCATTTGCCGCATTTTTACAGATGAAACACAGAGAGGTCCCTAACCCCCCAGGTCCCTCAGTGCCTGGGTAGCTCAGCTGACACTCATGACGTTGTCACCTGGAGAGGAGCGCCTGGCAGAGATGGTGCCGTTCTCCCGCTCCACGCCTTCTGTGTCTCAGCCTATCTCCTCTCTTCTCTGTCTTTCTTCTTTGGCTTTGCTGATGTGCCTCCTTGGGTCCGTTCATGGAGGAAGGAGTCAGCAGATTGCAGAGCCCAGTGTAATCTGTTTTGTGACTTGGGTCAAGGACAGGAAGGTTCACACATTTTAATTTCCCCGAGAAACGAAAGCATCAGGCTTTCACGGCGGCTGTTTGCTGTGATCCGCTGTGTGCAGTTGGTGGGCAGGTCGGGTGTGAGCAGCACGCTGTGCTGAGCAGGCTCTCGGTCAGGTGTGGAACAGCTGCACGCTTCTGACTCTCGGGCCCCCGAGGGCGGTGGCCACCAGTACCGCTGGGCAGGTGTCAGCAGCTGGCTCACGCGCGTCCCTGGCCGGTAGAGGCATGAGGGTGGAAAGCAGGTCACGTCAGGCCCCGGGCGTTGTTCTGTGTGGCGTCTTGAACAGGGAGCCGTCACTGGGTCTGGTAGGAACGCAGGCGGAATAGCACGTGCGTGAGCGTGTGGTTTCAGGCATGTCCTGATGCTCCGCAGTTTTGCGCTGTTTGAGACCATTGACGCTTTCGTGTGGCTTGACCTTCCTTGGTTTTCTTCTGTTAAAGGGATGTGTTCTATAATTTTAAAATTCTACAATTTTGACCTCACACTTTGCCTAAAGTAGAAGGTATGTTTCTCATCAAATTCTTGCTATTCTGTGATGTGGATGTTAAATATATCGTTGCGGAAAGAACGAATAATTCTGTGATGAATAATCAGTCATCCAAACCCTGACAGGTGGTCTCTCTCTTTTCCAGTGATTCTAGTGTATTGTGCTGAATACATCAACGAGGTAGCGGCGATGAACTGGAGGTAGGCCAACGCCCCGCTCGCTTTGACTGCAGCTAGGAACCACACTCGAGAGTGCTTTGTCCAACGGGAGCATTGCACGCAGACCACGGAGTCAGAGAAGCAAGAGAAGCCAGGTGGCTGCAGCCCTGGGGAAACCAGGGTTCTCTGCGCTGAGAGGGTTAGGTTTGAGGAACGTCTTGTTGGCTCTTTTAGGATTTGAAGATCAGTTAACACAGTTCATGACAGCGTGAGAGAGTTGAGGGGGCTTTTGTAAAGTAGCTCTAGCTGCAGAATAAAGAGAGCGGCATTTTAGAGAGAGCTTGGTCCACGTGCGGTCAGGGCGGCAGGTGGTGTGTTGGGAGACCTCCATCCTCCCTGGACCTGCCGTGTCTTCTCGAGTCCTCAAAACATCATCCCGGAGAAACCCGGGGCTGCCCTCCTTAGACGGCAGCTTCATCCCCACGCTCGTGGCCTTGATCAGTCAGGGCAGCCCTGGAGCACCGTCACCACCGTCTCCAGCATCACCGCCCTCTGCTTGTCTTCTGCCCCCGATTCCAGCTCTCACGCATCCTGCTCGAGTGGCAGGCCCTGCCTCTGCTTACAGCGCCGCACCCACATCCGCACAGGCGCCTGGACATGCCGTGCCGACTGAGAGGGCTTCGACTGTGACCTCAGCCTTGTGCACCAGCTGCGACCCTCGCACGTGTGTCTAGACGCGGTGTCCAAACAATGCTCACTCACTTTTTATGTGTCCTATGAGCTTGAAATGGTTTTGACATTTCTAAGCACTGAAATGTGTATTGCTCTTAAATGTAAAGAAAAAAGAAAAACTTCTAGACTCTGAGCGGGAAGGAGTTGAAGACGTTGCCACGGAGCCTAAACATGTGGCCGTGTCCAGGAGGTTGCTGAGCTGTGTGCGTCCCGCCCCGACTGGTGACACCTGCTCTCTCTCCACCCCCAAACGCCTCCTTACTCAGCCAGGTAGTGAGGACGCAGAAGACACCAGACTGGACGAATCCCTTTTCCCTCTGCCTGTCCACCACGCTGCTCTGCACTTTCGGGGTCTGGCTGTGGCCCCAGCGTCTCCTCTCCTGCATCCTGGCTGTTCCGTTCTGAAGCCATCTCCTCAGCCGGACACACTGACAAGGTGTCCACTTCTCATTGTCAGAGGCCTCCCCCATCAGGATCCTTCATGAGGAAATTTGAATGGGGGTCACTGTCCCCTCAGGCCCGCACCCTACCTCATAGCAGAAACGCTCTTGTCCTTGACAGTGTGGTGTGCGTGGGGCTCAGCCCATAGTTATTCTAGTCTATGGGTTACTTGACCTCGACCTCTCCCCCGAAATCACCAGCTCCCTGGCTTCCAGGACACCATGTGCCAGTTTCCTCCTCCAGCTCTTTGTGGTTTCCTCTGTGTGTCGAGAGCACCAGCCTTCCCTCTGCCTCGCTGCCGGACCGTCCACTTGGATGTCTAATAAACATCAGGAAAGTAACACTCCCCTGGCCCCCCTTCCAGAGCTGTTCCCAAGACACTCTGCTCCAGCAGCTTCTCCTCCTGGTGACTTAGGCCGGAGATCTCACTCATCATGCAGAGATTCCTCAGGACGTCCTTGGCCTTTGAAACCAACTCCTAGCGTGGCTTTCTCCATCGCCACCAGTGCCTGCCCTCGCACAGACGACAGCCGCCACCTCCAGAGCGGGGCCCTGCTTCCCCGCGTCCCAGCCCCTCCGCGTCCTCAACCAGGCAGCGAGCGGCCTCAGCGTGGCCATGCAGAGTCTCAGCCGCACGCTGGCCGCCCCAGGCTTCACACACACCAAAGTGGAGCGTGGGGAGCCTTCCTGCAGTCCACGCCCAGGTCCGCGCCCAGATCCACTGCTCCATTTCTCTCCAGAACATCAGTCGTGACGTGTGCGTTTTGAGTGTTGTAATGATCTGAACCCTTTCCCCTGTAACATAAGCTCTAAACATGGCTCGTCTTGTCACAGCCACGACCCCAGGACCGACGAGTGGCTCCTCCGTCCCGGTCACTGAGCTGATGAATTGTTGGGTACTTCACAACTGGTGGTTGTGCATGTTCCTGTGCTGGCCGCAGAGGGACGCCTGGATGCGACCAGCCTCTGCCATTTACTGGCCCTGCCTTTGGGCAGCTTGAATGACGCAGTGTCCCTGAGCCCCCCTCATGTGAAAGCAGCGTGCGGGTGGGACTTCAGCCAGGCGGAGTGCCGGCTCTGTACCGGTCTCGGACTAGCTCGGGAGCAGACGCAGCCAGTGTGACCTGATGGCCCGCGGAAGCCCGGCAGCTGTTCTGCTGTAGCACGTGTCAGTGGGTGTCAGATTCACTGTTAACCAGAGCGCACAAGTGTTTCCGTCGCCCCAGAACGTCCTCGGTTGATTGCTCTTGCTCCTGCCACCATCGTCCCGGGGCCCCCGGGGTCCGGCCACCTTCGCCGTGGGGCCGACTGCGTGTGCCCCTGACGGGGGCCGGTGCGGGCAGCAGGGCAGAGCTGGTGAAGGAGCCGCGGGTGGGTCGGGTCCTGGGGCGGGCCGTGGCGCCTTAACTGACCTAGAGCTCTCCGGCAGCCTCAGTTAGAGAATATCACTAACGACATTGTTTTGTCACACCAAGTAATTTTTACTTCTTTCCTAAAACAGGTTATTTTCAAAATACCAGTATTTCGACTCCCGGGGGATGTTCATTTCCATAGTGTTTTCGGCACCGCTGCTGCTCAACGCCATGATCATCGTGGTACGTGCGCTCCAGCCTCTGGGTTCTGGTTCTCTTTCCGTGTGTGCTTCCCACTCTAAACACGTCTCCCCATGATTGTTTTCAGGTTATGTGGGTCCGAAAGACTTTGGGTGTGATGACTGACCTGAAAACCCTACAGGAGAAGAGAAGAGAGAGGAAGAGAAAAGACGAGTGATGCTGGGACAGTTGCGCCGGTTTTCTCGGGGCCGTCGGTTTTCCTCTGCATCGTGGTCGGTGGGCCTCCCTGTGAGCACCCACGCGAGTCTGTACGGAGGACGCGCCCTGTGGAGCACGCTTCAAACTGCTCTTTGAAATAAACGACGCTGTCCGTGCGGGTGTTTGTTCAGCCTGGGTCTGTGGAGCACGCACAGCGTCTCCCTGGTGAAAGTGTATAATCGGGTCTCTCTGCAGAGCTCTTCCTAATTTGCTGAGTTGTTCGTGTCCTTTGTGTGATTAGTGGTAATTACAAGCGATGTAAAAACTTGGAACCAAGTGATGAACTATGCTGTCCATGTGTAAGCATCATCACCCCCCTGCACGCTCTGCTTCCTGGGCCGTGGCCACTGGTGGCCCTCCATGTGGCGTGCGGCCAAGTCGGTGACATTCTGGGTTGTCCCCAGAGGGCTGGAGCCCAGGGATGCGGCTGGGCTTCCTGAGGTGCCCAGGGCAGCGCCCGTGCGATTGATGATGTGACCCGGAACCTTAGCAGTGCCGAGGTTGAGAAGCCCTGGGCAGGGCTGGTTCCACGAGACCCCGGAGCAAGGTCCTGAGAGGGCACGCACTTCTGAGTGAGGGAGCAGGTCCCAGAAGGCGAGGCTTCTGTGAACGCTGCACAGTCGTCCTTGGACGGAGGGAGCTTGCGGCTCCTTTGGGTTCTCATGGTAGTTACAGATGTTACGGTACGAAGGCCTGGAAGTCGGGAGTCCATGGGAAGTACGTGAATGAGCCTGTGGAGCGAGTTTTTCAGGGTGTAAGATTACGAGGAGAAATATCAGCGCCTGTGCGGCTGTCGAAACAAATAGATTTTTATAACAAGTAGCAAGATTATATTCCTTCCTAAGTTTCTCTTTAAAAAAAATATTGCGTGCTCGGGAACATGCTATGAATGTTAGTAGAACAGGTCTACTCTTACTTTGTAGTGTCCACTTCCAGGCTGCTGTCCCGTGCTCCTGGTTCTGTCCAGTGTGATCCCAGCTGCAAGACTGCAGGTGAGGAGGGATCCAGGTGTTTAAAAATGCAGTGTTCAATGAAGGGAACGCCGATGGCTCCATGTAGGCTTGAAAAAAACCGTTTGTGAATAATTGTCTAAATTTTAACATTTTTCTTCCTAAGTGAAACATATCCTTCAAATTTCAAAAAGAAAAATACCCTTATGAAAGCATATATTTTTAACAGCTTAAGAGGTAACACTTTGAAAGATTTTGAAATTCAGTTTTGAAATCCGGACTTAAACAGGGTTTTCGTGGACATTCGTGGACTTTCAGTAGAGAAAGGATTTCCTGAATTCTGACAGTTTTACAAGTGAGTTGAATCTTCTGGGTAGATCCAGTGGAGTTCTTACCCTGACGTGTTTTCCTGTTCCTTCTTGATACGTTATCTTTTGTATGAACGTAAGATACGGCTTGAAAGCAGCTCTCTCCGGTTTTCAGTCTGTGGTGCCTGCAGCCTGTGTGGCAAGCTCCCGAGCAGGTGTGGACTGGTGCCTTGGATCCCGAGGAGCTCCCACGTCAGGGCCCGGCCCCAGCCCCTGGGAGGAGCCACAGGAGCCCACGCGAGGCAGAGGGCAGGTGCAGGACGAGCTCGTTGCCCTGGTCTGTGGCAAGAGGGGCCACGGCTGATGTAAGGAGGCCACGCTACATTTTCACCATCCATCTTTATTTGGACGGTCACAGTACAGGCCCGTCTGAGTTTCATGGTGAATAGCTTTGTTAACTTGACCTGTACGGTGTGGACACTTGACACGGGCCTTTTTTTCTTCCTTCCACTTGCGTGTGTATAATTTGAAGGGGCAGTTGTAGTTTTCACACACACCCCTTATTTTTTACCTGTCTAGTAAGTTCGTATCCACGGCTTGAATTGCAGTGCGAGCAAGTGTCTTTCGCGCTGAGGAAGGTCCTGCAGACCAGACTGGTCGGCAGAGAGCGGAGCAGCGTGGAGCGTGCTGACCGTGGGTCCGCGTTCGGGGGTGAGGGGGTGCGTGCAGGGAAATGTCCGGAGGGCGTCTCCCCCGCAGTCCAAGTGAAGCACACGTTTATGTCTTTATTTATAAAAAGACAAGAAAAAGAGATTTATGATAAAAATACATTGTGTGTATTCCAAACGTTCAGTTTCTTGATTGCTATGAAATGATGTATGTATTTAATAATACATAGCGTTTTCCCCCCAGATCGTATATTGCTTTGACTTCTGTGCACACAGAGCAGGAGCTCCCAGAACGTTGGCCCCACCGGTGGGACCGTGTCATCCTGCACTTGGTGTCGAGCTTCGCAAACCCAGAAGTTCAGTTTTGTCACAAAGTCAGCACAGGCACAGACACGCATGTCAAATAAGCAACATGCAACGCTGCATTAATTTACTGTGACAGAGTGGCAAGTATGGTAACATGTTCTCATTTTTACAAAAAATTCAAAGTTAAAAAAAATTTAATTTGGAATATTTATTGAGTAGGGATTTAGAATAAGGAATTTCAGTGGAAGTGACAGTTAACCACAGACAGGAGCTTGGGTGATCCAGGTCACCGGCCGGGCCCCTGACATCTGGTCTGTGCTTCGGGAAAGTCCTTCCTGTTCCGAACATCCTCTTTTTACCACGTTTTAGAGAACACCCTTCCAGTGCATCCTGCATCACTATGTATTGAAAAAATGAGAAGCAGTGACAAGCCTTATTAATCCTCAGAACAGTAAGGACAAATGGTCTTTTTTAAAAGATTTATTTGAGAGAAAATCCCAAGCAGGTTCCTTGCCAGACGGGGGCCTCCATCCGACAACCCTGAGATCATGACCTGAGCCAAAACCAAAAGTCAGACACGTAACCTAGCGAGCCACCCAGGCGCCCCCAGGACAAATAATCTTAGCAGATCTCCGCAAACCCTTGCATGTGATGCATAGTGGCGGGCTGCACGGTGGGCTGCACGGTGCTCGGGTCGGGGACGCAGGAACACTGCCTGTGTCCATCAGCACCGCTGGGGCCTGTCCATCGCATGCTGCTGCCTCTGTGGCTGCCTGGTCTGCCAGCTTCTGTCCCTGATTGTCCCTGATGCTCGGGATTCTGTCGTGACGTGTCAGGGTTGGGCTTTATTTGTCCTGCTTCGTTCTAGGGTGGACAAGTGCTCTTTACTTTGGGGGAAGTGGCAGCTCTTCCCATGACAGCATCATTGGAAAGCTCTGACACTACCCACAGGCCAGGATCCAGTCCGGCCGCGCTGGAGGGACCCCCGTCTCTGTGCACGCACCGCGGGGACTGAGCCAGAGGGAGCGGCTCCCAGAAAGCCTCTGCTGGCCAAGCTGAGATGCAGAACCCATGCCCTTCAGACTCGCCAGGCCCTCTCCCGTGCTGTGTCTGCCCGTTCTGCGCTCCAGGGATGCCTGACGATGTGCCCGTCCCCACTGTTATGTCTTGTTTGGCTCACGTTTCTCTGTGCTCATGTCTCCCTTCCTGGTGCCTCCGTGTGGCTCAAGCAAGCCCTGCCCCCACGCGCACAGGACCGAGGACCTCCATGCTCCAGCTGCTGGCATGGCCCATGGTGGTGCCTTCTCGTCCGTGGTCTCGGCTTACCTTTGTTTTTAATTTCCTTTCTGGGTGCTCAGCCTCGCTCCCTGTGTTGCCTCCTTCCAGCCTCCAGACCTGGCTCAGAAATGGTCCGGTGAGGGCATTCTGGGCTCCCGTTCCATCGTGAGCCTGGGGATGGACCCTCCCCAGACAGAGGGTGACTTAGCTGTCCCCACCTGCGCCCTTGCGTGACCCCAGCCCAGGCAGCAGGCAGACCCTTATAAGTCTGTTTTGCTCTTTTCTCTCACAACCGGGTCTGGTCGTGGCCTCCTGTGGACTTTCTCCATCCCTGGGGGCCTGAGCATGTCCTCCTGGGCCTGAGCCCTGCCTGACGCTTGAGTGGTTTGCTCGTGGTCCTGAACCCTAGCTGTGGGCCTCCTGCCTGCCCATGTCTGCTTTGCTCTTCTTATAATCTCCGATGTATTTGGAACAGAAGCAAATGAGCAAACGTCCATTTGCTTCCCCTACATTTTTCTGAAAGTCAGTTTCTTATATTTTCTTCAATTCCTTTTATCACAGTCATATTTCAGTAGGTGGCATCATTGTCAATGACTACATAGTAGCCCAGCTGCGTAAGTTCAATTTGCTTAACCAATTACTGGTACTGGAGACGCAGAGGTTTTCTACTTGTTTTCCTAACGTAAACGACACAAAAATCTCTGACTTCGGAGGCATACTTTTACATGTGAATTATTGACGTGGACAATAACGGTGCTTTACTCTGCAGGCCCGTGTCCCAAGCTGCGAGAGGTCAAAATGTGGAGCCCCCATCTCTCCTCAGTTCTGCAAAATGCTTCTCCGCCGAGGAAAAGTGCATTTTCTCTGAAACCTGCAGAGGGCGCGAAGGCACTGTGTGAGGCCGGCGGAGGCTGCGAGGGGAAGTGTCGCTGGTTCAGAGAGAGCAGTCTAATACTCTTGATCGAGGCATACTACCTGCTCTAAAGGGAACAGACCGAGACCTACCTGATTGCCCGTCTTCCTTTGAACGAAGCTAACCGTGTCCAAGTTATGTTGTAAAGTTAGCATTGACTTTACCGGCAGCAGACTAACCACACACACACACACACACAGGAAAACAAGGAGCTGGATCACCTTCCATCACACTAGAAAACACATGCACCCCAGTGTGCATGCACGCCCAGGCCCTGGACTCCATGTGAATTAATAAACACAATTATAACTTATTTGCTAGTTTCTGGAACACTTTTTAAAGATTAAGCCTAAGTCAAGACGATTGAAAACAGAGGGGATAATGAGGCTGTTGCGGGATGAATAGGTCAGTCGGGTGCTGAAATGCACGGGTAGCTCATTACTCACCCCCAGCGTGTGAGGCACCGAGACGTGCGGATCAGAGGTCCGGCCCTGGCCCTGCGGACAGTCTCAGGAAGGCATTTTAACGATTAATTTAAGCTGGAAGCTGCAGGGAGCGTCTTGGTCACTTGCCTCACATCTGGGCTCAGTGTCCACGAGCTCCTGAGACACCGAGGAGAAGCCTGTGGGGAGAACTTGCCTCGTCGTGGACCCCTTCCCACCCCCCTGAATCTCTGCTCCGTCTGGGGCGCATCATCGGGAGACAACAAACAGCAGTTCAACATGTAAATAATGGTTCCAACTGGGCCCCAAATCCCAGAGGGTCAAAAGTGGATTCTGCTCTTGAATGTCTGCTTCACCCTCTTGACTTACGGTCTCTGCTTCCACTCAGCCGCTGCTGACATTTACCACCTGCCCTCACACAAACACGAAACAGTGTGCATCACTGCTACACATGTATTAAATATATCTATTTTCACGGCCCTGAATATAATCTGTGCTCCAGACATCCACCCCCCACTCCCAGCAACCACTGATCTTTTTACTGTCTTTAGAAAGTTTTGCTTTTCCCAGATTATTGTACAGAAGGAACCATCAAGTGTGTGACCTTTTCACACTGGCTTCTTCCACTCAGTAATATGCATTTAAGGTTCCCTCATGTCTTGTCATGGCTTGTAGCTCATTTATTTTTCGTGCAGAACGATATTCACTGTGTGGATGGACCAGTGTATTTATCCATCACCTGCGGAAGGACGTCTTCGTTACTTCCAACGTTTACCAGTTGTGAATAAAGCTGCTGTGAACATCTGTGTGCCGGTCTGAGTGTGGATGTAAGTTTTCAGCCCCTTCGGGTAAATAGCAAGGACTGTGACTGCTGGATCGTCTGGTGAGAGTATGTTTGGTTTGGTAAGAAACCGCCCAACTGTCTTCCAGAGCGGCCTGGCCATGCTGCGTTCCCACTGGCGATGAGTGGGTGTTCCCGCTGCCCCACGTCCTCGCCAGCGCCTGGTGTTGCCGGGGTTCCAGACTGTGGCCATTCTCACAGGTGTGCAGTGGTATCACATTGTTGCTTTAATTTGCGTGTCTCCGAGGGCACGTGATGTACAGCATCTTTGCCATCCTTGTACCTTCTCTGGTGAGTTGTGTGTTCAGGTCTTTTGCCCATTTTTAAGTTGGGATGTTTCTTATACTTGTTTCAAGACTCTTGTATATTTTGGGTAACAGCCCTTTCTCAGACGTGTCTTCTGCCGATGGTTTCTCCTAGTGTGTGGCTCGTCTTCTCATCTCTTGAGAGTTCCTTTCACAGAGTTTTTAATAGTAATGAGTCCCACTTATGAATTGTTGCTTCTACAGATTGTACTGTTGAGGTCATATCTAAGAAGTCGACCACTGAGTTGCCTGCCTTCTCTCCCCTCTGATGAGAACTTGGGCTCCAGAGTGAGAGTGTGTGGAGGAACGGAGAATCTGAAAAACAGACTTAACTTCAGAAGAGGCCCCATTTTGGCTGCTGGGTGGTGGTGCCAAACGAGAAGGGAAGGAAAGCAGGGGAGAGGGTGTCCACGTGCGGGGCAGTCTCAGGAGAGGGTGTCGGTTCGCGGGCAGGTGGTCTCAGGATGGCCATCTTGACTACCAGATCCCGCGTGTTTCTTCTAGACGTGTTGTTTACAGCAAATGAATGCTTTTCTTTCTAAGGTCAACATTTAAGTTTGCATTTCAAAGTATAGTTCGTGTTCTAGGGATGTCAGTATTTTTTCTAGTCCCTCAGAAGATTTTCTGATGTAAAGTAAACCAGAAGAAGGGCAATAAATAGAGTTTAATCGGGTGGATTTGAAGCAGGACAGTGAATGCAGGGGAGACAGTGGAGGACAGAGTGTGTGATTTGTAGGGTCCATCCATTACAAGTGACTGAGTCGTGACCAAGTGGAGTCAGACAGGAAATACCCCAGGACACAAAGGCTCTATCTCCTGGTCCCAGCGAATGACAGAAACAGAAGGTTGTGTATGAATCAGGCTCTCGGGGGCAGCAGATCCCCAGCCTTGGCGTCTTCTAGACGCCAGAGTTCACGGCTTCACAGCAGTGACAGGTGAGGTGATTCATGACCAAAGATTTTATTTATATATATATATATTGGAATTTTCCCAAGATTCAACTTAAAAATATAAAATTTGGTTTGGTTGTTGTTGTCACAATAACTACACTAAGAAATAAGGATGGCCAGAAAGTGGAGTTTCCATGAGAACTAAAATGTAGGTAACAAACCCAAACTGCAGTTTTAAGAGAAAATAATGCTTTTCCATTATTGCCCATCAAGGCTTAGCTTTTCTTTTTTTCTTGTTTTAGACTCTTTGTTGAAAAAATCTCTGTTTTTAAGAAGACTTCTGTGGTCTTTATTTATTATGCAGGAGGCTAGCCTATTC
The DNA here is from genome assembly GCF_023065955.2 of Ursus arctos. NCBI lineage: Eukaryota > Metazoa > Chordata > Mammalia > Carnivora > Ursidae > Ursus > Ursus arctos. Next base: position 85,057,687 of record NW_026623100.1, read on the forward strand.
CCAGTCCTCAAAAGACAGTCTGTAACTTCCGGAAGCTTCCCCTGCATTGGGTTGTCGTGCTCACCGAGCACATGGTCCGCCTACCGCCATGGGGATGGTCCAGGCTAACGCGGGCTTGGGAGAGCATGAACAGAAAACTAAACCCATATATATGGAACAAAGATTTATTATTTTTAGCATTATCACTGTGCTGTTACTGTGCTAAGACTATTTTGATACAAGCCAAGGGGACTGAATTAAGGACAAATATTTATTAAGTATTTATTATGTGTACCAGGATGGTGCTCAACCAGGTAGATTTTAACACAGCCTGCACGCCACCGCGGAGCCCGGCTAAGGTGACCCATATCCTGCCTGGGGCAGGGCAGTGGGTGTTGCAGAATTCCCCGGTGAGTCAGTGTCCCTGGGCCCTCTTCTTGCAAAGACACGTCATACTGAAGTAGGGCCCGCCCTTGGGACCTTATCTTAGTCACCTCTCCAAAGGCGCTGTCTCCAAGGAAGGTCACACTCTGAGACACTGCGGGTCAGGACTCAGCATAGGAATCCCGGGGACACAGCTCAGCCCATAGCAGATCTTCCCAGCGGACCTACCAGCTAACTTAGGTGGGTCAAGGACTGAGGTGTGAAACTTGAAATACTGAATATTTTAGAGAAAATACCACAGAATAGCGTTCTGATCTTGGTGGAGAAAGAAATTTTCTACACAAGATAAAAAAAAAATCTATTAACAATAAAGGGAAAATCTGTAACACTGACTACATTAACATTATGAATTTTTCTTTCCAAAAGATGCCTCGAAGGATGTGAAGGGCAACGCGGGGAGCAGCCTGGGAACGCCCACAAGTAGCAGAACGGTCCTGGTCGGTGTTCACACAGAATTTTCTCAAGTCCGCAAGTGAATGGCAAACAACCCAGCGGAGAAGCCGACAAAGCACTTGGAGAGGCGTTTCTTGGAGGGGCTCGCGGTTACGATAGCACGCGGGAGCCGCTGAAGTTGGCGAAATTCAAATGAGCACAAGTAGGCGCGTTCTGCACCCTGCGGATGGCGACGAGCCCAGTAACAGGAAACGTCCGTGAAGACCAGCGAGAGGACATTCTGTCTGCCGCGTGCCAGGTGTACGTTCACAGTACCTCGAGACACTTGGACGCGTCCTCGCCAGGCGGATAGGGAAGGGGTGCAGGCCAGACCCTTCCCTGGGTGACACCGAGGGAGACTCGCAGCTCTGCTCCTGTCCCAGCTGCAAATGAGCCAATGTCCATCTGCACAAAGTGGGTGGATTGTACCGTATAGAACACGGGACTGTTCAGCTCTAAGTTTCAACGTGGTTACATCTCAAAACCAAAATGTGAGTGAAAAAAAGTCACAGAGAAACTTCATGCACATGTTTTTCATTCACAAAAAGCCAAAATACGGGGGCCATGGGACATTATGTATCCCAGGGACACACACGTGCCTGGTAAAATTATGAAGATAAGCAGGTAAAAATAAAGTTTAGGTTCAGGATGTTACTCGTTGCTGGGTGCAGGCAAAGGGGGTGAGACCACGGGGCTGGAGGGGTGTTCAAATGTGCTGACGACGTTCTCCTTCTTAGAGTGGGTGCTAGGGATATGGATACTCATTTAATACTATGGTTTTAAGTGCACTATGCTTTTTATTCGTTAGTAAGATATATTTTAATGAGAAATAAAACAGTAATCATAAAATAATTTTAGAAGTTTTATCTAATATTTCTGTTTATGCTCATCGATGACCATTTTCTACTGTATCCAGTTAAGTGATCTACTAGCAGGAGGAGGAGGAGGAGGGGGAGAAGATGAAGAAGAAAGAAGAGGGAGGACGGGAGGGGGAGGAGGAGGAGAAGGAGAAGGAAGGAGGAAGAAGGGGAAAAAAAAAGAAAATAGCCCAGCAAGCTGGCTGGTCAGCTGGCTAAGGGGCTCGGTCCGCAGCAGGGACACACACGTAAGGGTTAATACCTACTAAACTCAACCGAGTGCCCAGCAGGAGGGCAAGAGAGCCTGGCTGGGGGCCTTCAGGGCAGAAGAAGCCATGGCTCTGTGCCAGGTGCCCTCGGTGTCCTTCTCATCACTGTCTCCACTGGCGAGGCCACCCGCACATGTGTCATGGCTCCATTTCCCCTTGTCCAGTGAAGGGCACTTTTCCTCTGGACAGACACATGTCCCACTTGGTCCCTAGGCCCCTCCTTGCCGGGGCCAGGCCTCCTCTCTGCCCCTGCCGTCCGCTCCTCACCTGAGGGCCCCTGGGAACCTCAGTCTCCTCCTCGGTCCAGGTGCTCTCCTGTCTGCTCCCGGCAGCTGCCTTGCTGAGTGGTTCCTGGGTTGTATCCTTTTGTTTTGTTTTTCTGATAATCACTTAGTCTACTTAAGCCCGTTCACTGCTTAAAAGAAAAATAATTACAAAAATTCACAGGAAAAAAAAGATTTTTTAGTGGTATCTTTGATAGTAGCTGAAATTTAATTGCCCAGCCCAATAGTAAATTTCATTATGAGAGACGCCTTATCGTCACATAGGAAATGTTCAGTGAGGCCGGCATTGTCCTCCTGGTCCCCCTGTCTGATGACTCTTCTCAAGTGAGACGGCTGCAGAACAGAGAGGCGGCCGTGTGTCCAAACCCCACAGTCGTACAGACGCAGGACGGACCTGCCTCTTCGACGCCAGGGCGCCCCAGCTCTCCAGCGATGCCTTCCTCCTTCCCGGTAAACGGTGTTGATAATGGAAGATGAGACCGGACCGAAACACTGTACGCTTTCATGGAGACGCCGGCGAACAGCCGGGGGTGAGCCCTACTCCAGCATCCCGCCAGCACTGTGTCCCCCACGACCGTAACAGCAGGCTTGTCCCTCCCGCCACACGCGTGCAACACGCCCATCCCGCGACCTCAGCAGGTACGAACCTGCTTCAACGGAGTTGCAGGTGTGCTAGAATTTTCCAGCTCCCTTTCTCTCAAAATCCTCGCTGGAGAACACCTAGGTCTGACACTGGGGCCTGAAGCGCTAGACCCCGGGGGGGCCCGTGTACTGGTGGGAGCGGAGGCACGAGAGCTTGGGGGCCCAGATGGGGGGTCTTCCTCCGAGACCGGGCGCTATTCCCGGAGCAGTGCCGTTACCCACGCTGCCGCTGAGCCACGGGAGCCACTGCAGTGACCAGCCACGTAACGCATGACCCGTTTTGATGCAGCAGTGGTCTGGAATTTTGCTGGAGAAATTACAGGGAATAATTTATCTCAGCACCTGTAGTAGTTTCTTATTCTGCAAAACACACACCATGTATTAGCTCAGGGTTTCTGCGTTCGGAGGCTGGGACGATGAGACAGGCTGCGCTGGCTTCCGCGGGGCCCTCGGGCCGTGGAGGGAGGACCGAGCCCTCAGCTCCGAGGGACTGACGGTCGCTCAGTCCCTGCCCTGCCTCTGTCTCCTCAGCACCAGTTTGCTCCTTGAAGGCCTGCACGGCCCCACAGACTGCTTCCTGTGTCCCCATGGCCATGTGGCCTCCGCGCCCAGCCACCGGAGCCGCTCGTGCTGGTGACCCGAGGAAGGACACAGCAGCAGTGGCGCTCTGGCCACAGGGAAGGGGGGGTGCTCCTGCTGAGACCCTGGGGACGGCTGCAGCTCCTGAGTGGTCCCAGCAGAGCCTCGGGCGGCCCACCGGCTCGGCTTGCATCATGGGCTTGGAAGCACAAAGCGTCATCCGGTGCTGCTGAGTGCTCAAGAAAGCATTTCTTCTCGCGTGGAAACTGGCAAAACTCAAGGAAATTGCATAGAAAGTAATGCCTTTGAGAGTCTCTGGTCCGCGGGCGCGAGAGGGTGTGGCCAGGCCCCGCTGAGTGGAACCTGAGGCGCAGTGGGGTCGGCCGGCTGGCGGGGAGGCAGCCGTGCGGCTGTGAGCAGACCCCGTCCCCAGGGTCTCAGCAGGAGCACCCCCTCTTCGCTGCGGCCTGAGCGCCACTGCTGCTGTGTCCTTCCACGGGTCGGCAGCACGAGCGGCTCCGGTGGGCTGGGCACAGAGGCCACGTGGGGCCCCAGGGGGAACGGCTCTAACCCCCTTCGGGGCTGTTCTGAGCATAAGTTCCACGGTCATTCTTCGTCCCAAGGACACGATGATGAGTCTTTGACCTGCATCTCCTCACTTCACCTGTTTTATTACTGTTCTACGTGAACTGTCTTGAACAGACCGCAAACAAAGCCTATCCTTCCACACGCACGAAAGAGATCCCACCCAACAGCCACCTGGAGACACTCGGGAAATCAGGCCTGGAGGAGGTCCCGGGGTCCGGTCGGTGGCGAGCCCAGCAGCACCAAGACCTCGGGCGTCTCCCAACAACAGTGCCGTGCTTGCCCGGAGGGGGTGGGCTAACGGTTGGCTATTTAGTTCAACTTTCCAGTTTTCCGTAAATGCTAAACGCCTGGTTCCCCGTGGAGAGCAGGACTGAAGGGAGCAGGGTGAGGGCAGAGCCACAGGTGGGCCAGGGTGGGTGAGCCTCTCCCACTGGAGAAGCTGGCCTCACCGACCAGCTCGCAGCTGAGGGGCCTGCTCGGGCAGCAGACCAGCCGAGATGGAGACACTGGGAGGCCAACTCCCACCCACCCCGTCCCGGCGGGAGGCGTCGATCAGGTCTTGCCTGCACTGTCCAGCATCGCCCTTTCATCTCTCGCGAGTTCCCAAGGCGGCAAAGGGAGGGAGCTCCATGCCGGCCTCTGAAAAGCCGTTTCCGTACAGTGACTCCCTGGAAGAGAAAACAAACCCTTAAGTTCAGTGTGTCAAGATCCTTTAAAAACGGCTGTGCGTTAAGTAGCCCGAACATGCTGTCATGTGGTGTTAATTCAGATTATTACAGCTCTATAACTGACCCTACTTGGTCGGTGACGTCTGACAACGCCCACCCCTGAGCTGCAAATATTTAGAATCAATTCCAGAAGATCACTTCCCAGATTTCTGAGTACGACTGGTATTGATTTCATTGCTTCTCCCCAATAAGCGGAGTATTTTGAATGCTTCAGTTTCCCGGGATTTGGTGCCACGTAGACCTGACAGTGGCGGCTCGGGGCAGAAGGCCCCCAGTGCAGGGAACTGTCCTCAGCGCCATCTCCACAGACCACCCCGAAGACACGGATTCCCTCGGCGCTCGCGCCCGGGGCTGCGTCATCCATCCCAAGCTCGGAAGCTCCTTCACACGGCCGCGGGTCAGAGGTCCAGCCAAGCCCGCCCACAGCGCAGGCCGCAGGGTCACCGTTCCCCTGTGGATGGTCTCGCAAATGGTATAGAGAAAGCTAACCTAACATGGGGGCGATGAACGCGCCCCCGCCGTCCGGGTCGCAGCAGGATTAACGAGGAAATGCCCCACCAGGCTCAACATGGTGCTTGGCCCCCCGCTCGGCCTTCAGGACCATGGGGTGGCATCCCTGCTGTGTCACTGGCGTTGTCGGTGCGATCAGCACAGCGGAGCTGGGGGCCTGCGTGAGGGGCCGCGCTGCCCAGCTGCTCTGGGGACAGGGCTCTGCAGTCTCCTCCGCTTTGGTAAGGACGCAGATGCGGGGACGACACAAATGCGCATGTGCCGCTCGCTCTGGACCCGGTCCTCAGCCCCCACCAGGAGGCGGGGCCAAGGCGGCAGGAACGTCCCCACCTCCAGTGGCTGTCGGGTCCAACCCAACAGGACCCAACACAACCTCTTTTCCAAATGTCTTGTTGTCCCAGGGCTTTAAATCTTTAACTATGGCACAAATTCCAGCCAACTGTTTCAGCCAAAAACTGGAACCCAGCTTCACTACTGCCACTCTGTCCCCTTCCAGAGCTGGTTAGTCTCCAAGTCCTACTGGCGGGCTTCTCGCCACCCTTCCTCCACCCCATTTCCCTGTACCTGGCCTCTCTCTCCCGCACTCCGCTCTCGGGGAAGGTAGCCCTTTGGCGAGCCCGGGGGGGTGGGGGGGTGGGGAACTGCCACTTCTACTGCCCTTGAGCTGAGGAAGCCCACTCTTGAGGAATCAGCCTTGTTGGAGACCCTGCATCGCCACATCCCTCCCCACCTACACCTTCATCCCTCATACTCGGGTAGCTGTCCCTTCTTCTTCAAAGCAGCTTTCCCTCGGTATCTGCCCTCCTTCCCTTCCCCGCTGCCCCCCCCCCCCCCACTGCCAGGACCAGCCCTCCGCAAATATCCATCCCTGAAGGATACACGCACTGATGTAATGACGGTGGGAGGTGTGGGCTGGGGAGCAGCGAGGCCGTCGGAGGGCAGACAGACTCGGAGGCCTCTGCTCTTTGCATTTATGAGAAAGAAAGTTCACATATCAGGCTGAGACAGAACAGAACCTGTCCACGTCCTCGCTGCAGACGGGCCAGAGTGGCCCGTTCTCCTCAATCCTGTGACCCTAAACTGAGTCTAAAGCTGGAGGCCCGGCTAGGTGCTGGGAGTCTCAGCGTCTCCCCTCGGCCCCCACAGCTGCAGACACTGGTCCCGGAGCCTTCACGGCTCCCAAGTCTCGGTTGTTGGGATTCTAGGGTGATCCCAGATCCCGGAGGCCAGGCACAGGCTGGGAAAGCCAACAGCCTCAGGAAGGGCACTCTGGGTTACACAGGCGCCCCGGGAATCCTCGGGCGTTCTCAGAGGCCTGGGCCCTTGCTGACCTAACCCCTCCCAGATCTTCTCCCGTATTTCCCGTCCTTCTTCATGCCAAACGGGTTTTCAGTACACAAGCTGTCCAGCTGCTCCGTGCTTTTGGTTTTTTTAAAAAAACTTCCTGTCCTTAAGTCGAAGTGAAATTTCATTCATTCTTAACCTAATTCTATATCTTGTCTCTGTTTGCTTTTTTTGAACTTTGGTAAAATGTTCAACCTCTTTGACCCTGAGTTTCTGTTGGGAAAAAAAGATGGTTAATACCTCCCCACAGTTTTGTTGGAAAAATCAGAGACAATCATAGAAACCACACGTTTTATTTGGAGTCTGGCATATTGACCTTACTTAACAAGCATTCATACTCATTACTGTGGTTTCAAGTGTCTCTTTAAATGTTGTTTCATCATCTTTCTAACCAGATAATAATTTCCATGAAGGTAGGAATCAGATCATACAAAAAATATTGTTATTTAAAGATTGATGGCTTATCATTATTTCCGTGTCCTCCCCATCGCACCTGGAGTAATGTCCAGACTCTTCCAGCTTGTTCTCTGGATAAATCTACAGATGCATGAAGTCTATAGAAAAATAGAATTCAGAGGTTTGCACCGAACTATAAATTCAAAGGGTATTCCAGCAGAATGGTAGGGAAGTTGGAAAAGAATGATTTTCTTTCTATCAAGACAGATGTGCTTGGCGCAAAGCCCATATTTCGGGAAAACAAATGACAACGGTATTGATTGCCGTAACAATCGTGTGGTTTCTGAGAGCTCGAGATTGCACCTAAAGGTATGTGTTACTTCAATCGTTTGCAGGTGTGCTGTACTTAATTCATTAAAGATGCATTTCAGAGTCATTTTGAAAATATTACCTCATTGATGTGGGCGAAAGGTTGCCAGGAAGTGTGAATTGCATAGACCTGAACCCACCTGATCAGCAAAACCCTAGCATCACCTGTGGTTTCTGGAGGTTTCCCCTGAGACGTGGGTGGATTGGAATTTTGAGTAAGAACATCGATTAGCTCATCCGTGACCACCTATTTGCTGAAGGACCCTGGCCCCCTGGTCAGCTCAGATGGCCTTCTTAAAAAAAAATTCTTTTTGCCAGATCTGTATTTGAAAAGAAAACCACGGTTCTGGTTAGCAAATCTGTATGAATAAACGCATAGGTATCTTATTCTATTCGGCTGTATTTTTCATATAGAGAAAAATACTGTCAAGACTTAAGTCTGAGTAATGCTTCGGTATTTCTATTTGATAAATTGTTGGGCAACCTGGAGACATTCACTGTCTTCAAACTTAACTCTTTATGCAACTGGCATGACCTGGGGGGACTGCTCTGGAGGCAGTTACTTCTTCGCAAAAGGAGAAATTAGAATGCCATGTCTGCAAAATATTTTGGGCGAGGTTATCTCCCACACTTAACAGGCTGTAGATCGAATCTGTCCCAGGAATAGATATATCCTCATGTTTTTGAATTTATGAATAAAATGCACAATACTGTTGGGATCTGACACATTCAGATTGTTGACATCGTTCTCATTCATCCTGAGAACACATCCCATCCCTGCCAGGGAGCTTCGCGGGGGCGAGAAAGTCTCCTTCAGTTCCCCAGTGACATCGTTCTTCATCTTGAAGTTAACTGCAAAGTCAGGCCATTCGTCCCACATCTCTCCATTAGAGTGAGTATCTGATGGGCTCGGCCCGGTAGGTCCCGCTAGCTGCTCTTACAAACTCACCCCTCCTTCGGCTGCCTGACCCCGAGGGGAGCCCAGGCTGACAGGAGACTCTGTGCTTAGGCTCCTTGCTCCCCGCGGCTCCCCATCTTCTAGGGCCTTCCACATTCAGCCAGTAGGTGGGGAGAGTTGGGCCTTAAAGTGGTGCCTGTCATTTCTGCTCACGGTTCCTAGGCCAGAATCAGCGGGGGAGCCCACCCTGGTGCAGGGGCGCGCCGTCAGGGAGACAGGCCCCGGCCCTGGCACTGCCCGCCCAACGCAGCTCTAGAATGCATGATGCAAGTGTGCAGGCTTGTTTCAAACGCTTGTGGCGAAACGGACACAATAGGTGCAAATACTCGTGTTTCTTTCTCTTGGCAAAAATATATGTAACATTTATACATATGTTTGTATATATTATAAATATATGAAGATATTATAAAAACATGATATATTGAAAAAATACATATGTAGTGGTCAAAAATTCTCAGTTGTAATTAGGTTTAAAACTTCAAGGAACCTAGTTTAATATTGTTATATTATGATTTACAATAAAAAATACCTATTTGGTCTTCATCTAGTTTCTGGCACAAAACTCCTCAACTTCTGGAATTTCCTAAGTGATAAGGGAGTTGAAGGTGTCTTTTGTTAACTAAGTGACTGGCGGAACTCACCAGGGATGGGGGATGGGTGTCAGGGAGACCAGTCTTGAGATTGGAGGGTTAGACCTTTCAGTTCCCCTGCCTGACCTCAGGTCAGGGGAAAGGGGTCGGAGGTTAAATCAAGAGTCAATGATTTAATGAATCATGAGGATGAATAAAGCCTCTATAAAACCCCAACCAAGGACTGGGTTTGGAGAGCTGCTGGGCTGCGGAACACCAGAAACTTGGGAAGGGTGCTCGGAGGGCAAGAAAGCTCCCTGCCTTTCCCCACACCTGCCATCTGCATCTTCTCCATCTGCCTGTTGTGATAAAGCAAAACTCCCCCTAGGAAACGAAGATAACCTGCTATACGAGGGATTCATGAATCGGGCAGCATCCCGTCCAGCAAGCAGAGGGGAGCTCGGAGAACTTGTACAAAATGGAAGGTTTTTACGGGAAGGAGGGTGGGCAAGGGAGTTACCAGCAAAAGAGAAGAAAGGATCGTTTCAGGCAGGGTCACCTTCGTTTCGGAGGGAAGGGCAGGGGCCTTATTAGGTGGGCGGCCTCGTCTTCCTTTGGGGGCCTGAGAAGGCCCCGGGGACAGAGGCCTCCTTGGTGCTGATCAGACAGTGGCCGACCGACCAGCTAAGACTCACGTTTTCGGGGGGAGGTTGGAACCGCAGTCAGGTCAGGTATGAAGGCCCAGTCTGGTGACTTGGCCTAAGTGACACCATCTGGGGGCCCGTGGTTTTCTCACACTGCTCATCTAGTAAGTAAAATGTCTCCGACTTCTGTGAGGTGTGCTGGTAAATTAACGCACCCCAGGTTGGGAGTCGGGGACCTACAGACTACAGGGTCAATGGCTGGTCGGTCAGAAGCGTGCGTGGCGATCTGGATGCCCGGCTGAGCCCTGACTCCGCAGAGCACGGGGTCCTGCAGGACTGAGCCCTTCACCACTGGGATCTGACCGTGCAGGGAGGCTGTGTCAGCTGGTGTTGGAGCCGCGCTTGGTCTGGGGGGAGGCCCCACCCACTGGCCCACTGGAATTTGGGGTCAGAATAGGAAATTCAAAATAAATTTATTTTATTTTAAATGTCTATTCATGTATTTAACATTTACTTGGTCGTTCGCTCTACCGTCACCTGTTTGTGATTGTGAGTCTGGTCGCTGTAGGAAGTACCGCGCCGGCTGGGAAGGGGAGCACAGGGGGTACCGTCCCCGTCTGCCGAGCTGGCTACATACCCGTGTGGTTTACTGGAGGGAGAGAGAAGGAAGGCAACTGGGATTGTCTTTTGGGGGCAGAAAAGAGAGCCAGTGTGTGAGAAATTTAAAGAAAGGATGTTCGGGGGGAGCACATGGAACTGTTTTACCCATGTCACCATTGAAACTACATCGATTCCTATCTACACATTTTTGGTCACTTGCCTAAAATAACATGCATGTCAATTAGGTTTTGATTGTCGACAACCAGGGAACCACGATTTGGAAACCTGAGCCTCTGTAAATGAAACCGGATCAATACACTGAATCCAAACTGTGTTCACTGCAGGCTATTGACAGACATCCGTTCCTCCTTCCCCAGGATCAGGTTTGGAAATGACATATTTAAACGCATTTCTGTACAAAACTCATGTACAAATAAACTGCAGCCTAGCCTGATAAGGGAAGGCGTCAGGCAGAAGTGGAAGCTGCCCCGCGTGTGCCCTTTAACATCGAAGCTGCTCCGCCCCCACCCCCTCTGGGCGCTGCTCTGAGGCTGCCCTGCAGGGGATGCCCGTCTTCTCAGCCTGACGGCCCTGTGCTTCCAGGTCCTTTCAGCCGCTAACACTGCCTTGTTTTAAAGCTCGGGCTGTCTCCCGGTGCCAACCACAAGCACCAGGGTCCATGGGAGACCAGACTGGGTGGGGTTGGGGGTGATTTAATCCAGATGAAGGCAAACGGGCAGGTCTGGGGGGTCAGCTCTGGTGACACGAATATGAAATGGCCTGTTCTGCATGGGGCGGAGCAGAGCTCCACCGTCCACACGGCAGGAGAAGAGGTGCTTTGTGATGGAGGGCTGCAGGTTTTCGAGGCCTGGGTCACCCCTGGGCTTGCGGTGACTCACCTGCTAGCACGTGGATGGGTCCGGCAAGCCTGGCGAGGTCACGGGCTGCCTGGGCACTGAGGCACGGAACCAGGGCTTCGTGATGCGGGAGGGGAATGCCTGCGGTGTGCGAGGGGCAAAGGAGCAAGATGGACCTCGGGGACCGTCCCCAGCGGGCTGACGGAACAGGGCAATCCCAGCACGTGTGGATGGATGTTCTGCGTGTAGAATTTGCAAGTCAGAGTCATGAAGGCAGGGACCTGGGGTTATTTGGTGCCCAAATAGCGGGGAAGTGTCTCTGTGTCCTTCTCTGGCTGTGTGCACACAGCCCCCTCCTCCGGATCGGTTTGATAGACCCTCAGTCGAGACCGAGCTATCTGGTGTGGAAGGGCTCACGGGTATTAGTGGCCTGGCCACGCTGTCTGTCAGGCTGGAGAGGCGGCTCTCCCTGGAGCTGGTGATGCTGAGGCTTCGGGGCCCTCGCTGGTGTGGGGCCCTCACGGTGCCCTGGAGGTACTTACAGTCCAGGGCCGCGTGTTCTTTCTCTCAGAGCTCTGTAGTATATGAGGAATGCTCCCCCAAATCTGGGTCTGCCTCTGCGGAGCTGGGTGCAAGGGTAGCAGGAGCCGAGGTCTGCAGGGCGCAGTTTTCGAACTGATTCCATTTGCACGATAATCTCTGACTTTATTGCACGAGTTTGAAAGGCTTATGTTTTGATGCTTAGTAATGGATAGAATGCATGAAATAAAATTTTAGTCTTTTAGGCCAATAGTTCACTAATGAAGTTCAGTGGACTTGCGTCCATTTATTTGGGTAAACTGAGATAATTTTCCTACTTTAAAGTGTGTGTTCAGGGACGCCTGGGTGGCTCACTCGGTTGGTTAAGCATCTGCCTTCGGCTCAGGTCATGATCACAGGGTCCTGGGATCGAGTCCCGTGGCCTCGGGCTCTCTGCTTATGGGAGGAGTCTGCTTCTCTCTCTCCCTCTGCCTGCTGCTCCCCCTGCTTGTCCTCTCTCTTTCTCAATCTGACAAATAAGTAAAATCTTACAATAAATAGGGTGTGTATCCATTACTCAGGTTTGAAGAAGCTGCCCCTGCTCCAGCTCCTGTCTCCTGGCATGGCCAGTCTCGGGCCCTTGACCACATTCTGAGCTGCGCCTGCGGCCGCGGGGCACACAGCTCCTCTCCTTCCTCCTCCCTCCCCACCCACGTGCCAACTGCAGAAATAGAGGAATGAGTGTGGTTACATGTCACCTCCACAAGACACTCTCCGGTACTCAGGCTACTCCCTGTGGTTTCGCTCCTGTGCCCCAGGAAGTGGTTCCTCAGTCAGGGCTGACCTGCTCTGGTTGAGGGAGGAAAGGGCTACGTGACAGAGTCCAGGACACCAGTTCCCTGAAACAACGACTGTTTTTGATGCAGGTGGGTTCAGACAATGCAGCCGAAGGCGGAGTGCAATGAGCTTGCCTTTGCTTCTGGGACCTTCCCCGGGCACATTGCAGATACTTGCATGTTTGGTAGCGAGAGAGCAATCTCAGAGTTGGATGGAGGCCGTCAGGAGGTACCACTGCACGGACGCCCTGGACGCTGTGGAGGTTTTCATGCCTGGGGCCCAGTGAGGTGCAGATGAAAGGCAGATTCCAGGATTGCCCTGGGAGCTCTGAGAGAAAACATGGTATAATCTCCTGAAATCGTTCATTTTGTAATGAATTAGGGGTGAATCCTGGTGAATGATGGGGCCTGTTTAGCTTTTTGACATGTACTGTTCGTTCTAACAGCTCAGACAGTACAACTAAAGATCTGTGGGGCTGCTCTGACGCAAGGATCATTCCCTGACCCCTGCTACCAGGGCAGACATTTCTTTCAAACCCAACCTCCAGCCCATCAGGCCGGACCACCACCCACACCGCTCTTCCTAGCCTAGACTGTTTACACCCGTTTACTCCTCCTCAGAAAGGAAGAGCCCTCTTGTGCCCCAGGTGGAAATGCTCATAGTCGGTTCTTCTCCCCACATGACCGGGTCACTTTCCCCTCATGGTCGAGAATTTCCCCCCTCATAGTTGGATCCTTCTCCCCTCATGTGTGGGTCCTTCTCCCCTCATGGTTGGGCCCCAACCCCCTTGTAGTTGAGCCCTTCTCCCCCTGCTGCGAGAACTTTTGGATAAAGTCTCTCCCTACTTACTAAGTCAGGACTCGATTTCTTATTTGGCACCGCACTGCTCTTATGTTTCCTATTTGTCCTCCAGGTGAGTGTAAGAAACAGCCAAGTGACTGTGTGCAGGACACTTTGTCAATTATACGGCACATGCTTGAGCTTTTCCCCATCTTATAGTGAATGACAGGCGTCAAGCCTTACTGTCTCTCTGAAGCGAGAGCCACGAAGAGCTGCCGAATTAAAGCAGCAGGTGGCACCAGAGGTTCTCCTTCTAACAAATTACCCCCAGAGGCGTCTGCAGGTCCTGAGCACAAAGGCGGTGCCGCAGCTCCCCAGGGTCTCAAACTGCTGGACAAGAACGGTTATCGTCTACACCAGCACTGGTCTTAGCCAGTGGTCCAGGCCGGTGTTTGACCCTGACGGGAGCACGGGGGTCATGTTGCAGTAACACGTGGACACTGTCACTACTTCAATGGAAAGATCTGGAAAGTTTCTAAAATGTACCCCTTGAAGTGAACACAGTCGCTTTTCAAAGGGCTCCTATTTGGTGCATTCTACAGATTTACCATCTACGATGTAGAACGGCTTTTCTTTTTATTTATCTTAAATTTACTTTTTCTTTAAGTGTCAAAGGTTGCCCTAAAATGTCTGTATTTGACGTTGGTGATGTGGTTCGTTCGGCGTATCTTCCCCCGTTTGGTGATTTCAGAGTCCTCCTTGGCCCAGCTGTAGCTGGCACCGACGAGCTGGGGAAGGCCCGGGATGGGGAGACCGTCTGTAGAGTGGAAACCAGCGGGACCACCCTGGTGGAAGAGGGCCTGAGCACGACGGCTCTAGGCACTGGGCCGTGCCGCCCGGGAAGTGGGTTCTCTGCAGATAAAACTGGCAAGGCTGGCGTTGTGACTTCTCCCCAGAGGGGACCGTGACCAAAGGCTGTCCCTGCTCTTGTGTGAATCCCACCGTGCAACCACACGTCCCTATGTCCTTGTGGTCCGTGCTTGAGCCTTTCCTGACTCCCTTCTGTATTTTCTTTCTGGATACTCTGCCTGACCGGAACTTCCATTTGTTCCGTGAAAACCCTCTCCCCACCCACGTCCTCAGTGCCCTGGCCGTGCCCTTCCCTGTGACCCCGTGACCCTGCTGGCTGCATGTCAACCACACACTTCCTCTGCCTGTGTGTTCCTTCCTTTCCCAAACTCGCCCGTTCCCAGCCTCCCCACACTGGTTGGTGCCAGCATCCCAAACAGCACTTGCATGGTCCTGCTCGTCTTTGAATTTTGGTCATAGCGCTTCCTCCACATGAAATATCCTGCTTTTATATGCACCTAAAATGAGCATGGCCTCAAGGCTCAGCTAGTTTCCCACCTGCTGTCAGAAGCGTCCTAATCTAATGACGGCGGCCAGCAGCGTCTCTTGTGGAGAGAGACGGAGGTTGCGTTGGACGCGCTTCATGTAGCAGTCGGCTCAGGCCTGTCTGTTCCCTGGTGGGCGAACTTCCCGGAGGATGTGACTTCCCATTGGGAAGGAGAGCTCCCAGACTTTGAGCCCGTATTCCCACACAGGAGCGAAATACCCAGGGGTCAGTTAGAGCTGCTGGATTTCACTGACACCTGGTGCCACTTCTGGTCCCACGGAGTGGCGAGGCCCCTCGAAGGTCGAACTTGCAGGCCCTGCAGGGCTGACTTAGGGCCAGCTCCTCAGAGAGGAGATGTTTGATACAGAGTGACCTTGTTTCTTGAGGGGCCACGGCCGCCGCAGATTAGCGTGAGGATGGGGACCTGGGTCTGGAGGCCTCTTCGTTGTGGTCCTTGCAGGCAGCACCCGCCTCACCTGGGAGCCTGGAAAAGCCCAGGCTCCAGACTTGCCTGGGCCTCCAGGGTCACACGTGCCAGGTGACCCGCATTCCTGTTGGGGCTCCAGACTGCCTGTGTCACTGCCCTCCTCATTCCCCAAAAGTCCCCCAATATCTCCTTGTCCTCACTCAACAGGAATGGCCATGCCCCCTCTTCAGCTTCCAAACCCCCAGCTAGAGGAAGGGGGGCGTGCACCCAAACATCCCTGCGGTGGTCACGGGGCAGCAGGATCAGTAGTGCTCCAGGATGAAGCCAGCGCTCTGGGATTACCAACTCAGCGACACTTCTTTGACTGCATTTCTGTGTTTCTCGACTCTCTGTCCTGAGAAGACAGCGCATCTGTAAACCAGGGAGATCCTTGTACCTCAGCTGTAACATGGGCTCAGACATGACCCACGAAGTTGGAAGTTTTGAAAACTAGTGCTGGCTGTTAAAGAAAGTATGATTTTTCTTTGGTTCTATTGTTAAACACACTTGTACATACGACACAGTGCGTTGCCCGTTACACGAACACACAACAGAGAACGACACGGGTGTGAGGGCCACAAAGGGTGCATGGGAGCTATTATTTCCAAGTTCCTGAATATATTCACCTGTAGCTAAAATTCTCACTTCAAATAGTAAGCTAAACATACCGTTTAAGAACAGGGTGTAAAAGCTCGTTTTGTTCATAAAGTAAAGAAAACGAATTCATAGGTTAAAAGGAATTTTAGTCATTGTAAAATAATATATGTTAGCAGAGTGATTTTTTAAAACTCAGTTCACCTACAATAGCACGCTTGCCGTGTCCAAGACAGATATTTAAAACGGCAGATTTAAAGTCTTAGTAATACAGACATAATCAACTTAAACTTTTAATGTTTTACAGTACTTTACATTTAAACAGGTAATCTCGGTGCGTGGCAATTGTTATAAAGAATGAGGTGTGTGATGTGTATTTTGTTCTTGTAATGAATGTTAGCTGAAGGATAAACTTTATTATCGTCCCACCTCGTATATTCCAGCAGAACAGGACCGTTCCAGAAAGGATGGCGGAAGGCGCGGGAGGGGCGAGCTGGTCGCAGCCCCAGATGTGAACACGGGCCCTCGGGCTAGAGGCTGTCATTACTCCTTAATTAAGCTGGTACAAACCTCACACCCTCGTTTGCCAGAAAACAGGCTCATTCAGGTAACACTGACCGAGACAGAGGCAAGGAGCTCAACGCATAATCCGGTAGGTTCTCCCAGCGCTAGTGGGGACAGACCAAAAGCCTCAAAACCTGGAACGTGGGGGGCAATATGGTCTTGATCAGTGTGGAATACAACGAGGGAGACAACTTTAGCAGGGAAATACTGAGATCTTAAAGTCAACTGCAGGGGACGAGGCACAGATGAAGGGGATCGTGGTGGGGGCACAGGCCTTCGCTCCCCAGCTCCTGCTCCGGACTCCTTCCCGCCCTCCTCCTTCACGGCTCCCCTCGCCCCCTCTCCGCTCACTCTCTCCCAGAAGAGTTACAGCCGATTTACAGTCAAAGGTATAAGAACAAAATCAGCCAAACAAGGACTGAGTGCTTGAGTCAGGCGGTGGGGGGGGGGGGGGGAAGTCTGGGCTGAGAAAGATTCACTTGTGAACTTTTTGGCCTTTGAAGCAGAAAATGAAGAAATACAGAAATGCATACACACGTAACTGCATAGCTATGCCCCCGTGTACCCAGCCCGGTGGTCCCCTCACGGCCCCTGGAGACAGGTGGCCTTCCATCCCACCAGATGCCCCCAGGCCTCCCAGGCCCATCCCCACGGTCTGATGTGCCTACAGCACTGCATGCGGCTTCCTTGGAGCAGGCCTCCACCGCAGTCTCGGGGCACATGAGTCTGGAAGCACCTGCAGCTCAGAGACAGGCCCCCGAAATGCCCTGCACCGTGCTCTGAAGACCGCAGGTGCTGAATGAGCCCACCTCTAGTTCTGGTGAAACTATCCTGGTGATGTTCTGCGTGTGGTGATGTGATTGGCAAACATCCTTTAGCCAACTCACTGATTACAGGGAGCTCCAGAGGGCACTGCGGCTGGATTAGGGCGTGGTCCAAGGACAGACACTCAGCTCCCTGCCCCCAGTGGACGGCTCAGGGACCTTCTCTGCACCTACGCTCTTCTCACCCTTGCACTGATGCATTTAGTCAGTCGACAAACACTAGTTGGACACCTCTCGAGGACTAAGTGCTGGAAATAGAAATTAGTAAAAAAAAAAGAAAAAGGTTTCCTCCTCTCTGAGCAGACCTGCTCAACAGAGGAATTAAACGAAGAAACAAACAATGAAACAGGAAGCTTCCGACGGTGACACCACCATGGAAAACTGACAGGCCTTGATGCAGAGGCTGAGAAGAGAGAGGTTCCTTGAGACAGGGTGGGAACAGTGACAATAAGGAAGCGGGGAGTGGGAAGGGTCATGCAGGGGGTGCTCCCAGCAGGGGATCTCAGGGGAGAGCTGTAGTCATGAGGCTGTGTGGCTTTAGGTGAAGTTGGAGAGGAGGGCGAAGGGTAGTCCGGGGCCCCCAGGAACTGGAGTACATCCGAGTGCATTGGAGGGGAGCTAGGGGGAGGCAGGGACAGCACGAGGCAACCTGGGTTCCAAAAGATCACTGTATCCAGAATGGACTGTGGGCAGCAGGAGACCCAGGGCCGCCAGTGTGCGGCCCTGATAGCACCTGTCAAACGTGGGGGACCACCTAGGAGCATGTGGGGGCTCAGCTGCAGTGTTACATGAAGGTACTAGAAAAGAAGGAAGGCTGAACATTAAGTCATCATCTCAAAAAGTTAGAAAAATACCAACAAGATAAGGAGGTAATTAGTGAAATAGAAACCTCTTAGGATAGAGAGCCTAAAGACAGAATAGATCTATAAAAATACTATTAATATTGACAAAGCTCTACAGGGCCTGATCTACAAAAGCCAATTCAGAACTGCCAATATCAAGAATAAAAAAGGAGGTCTATATAAACGGCAGATCAAACAAAATATAATAAAATAATACTATTAACAAATTGTTGCAATAAGTTAATAAGTTCTCAGAAAAATATAACTTACTACAACAGACTTAATCAATTTCCCACCGAAACAGCACTTGAGGACTTATTATCTTCAGACAGTGTTTGGACACATGTCAACATTTCAGTAAGGGTTACTAAAAAAAAAAAGAGAGTCAATAAATAACTTTGTCATTACAAAAATGGAAAAATATGAAATGAATCAATCAATTCAAAAGCAGTCAGGAAAGTAGAAAACAAAATACTGCCAATACCTGGGGTCAGATAAACAATGAGATTGCATGGTTGCACCTGCAAATATGTCTCTCACCAAAATACGTGCACGCGGATGAATCGGAAGTTCAGATCCAAATGGTTGTTCAGTGAGTACAAGGAAGATACAGATAGTCAAATTCACTAACAAGAGACTCATCAAAAAATTTTAAAAAGGACATTAAAAAAGTATTTCTTCATATTTGTTCTCTAAGGGGTTTGTAAAAGTTTGGGATTATCCCTACTTTGATGCATTGATGTAATTCATATAAAATCTTTGAGCCTGTTAGTATTTTTGTAAGTAGATTAAACAATTCCTTTAATTAGTTTAATGGCATAAGCATTTAGTTATATTCTTAAATTATGATTTTCAGCCTTTAAAAATTATCTCTACTATGAGCACCTACGGCCATAAATTGTCCTCCATATACTGTTCACCTGTCTCAAAAAGGTTAATACGCAGTATTTTTGCTATTCATCTGTACATATTTCCTAACTTTCTTTGGTGTTTCTTTCATCTGTGAGTGATATGTGGATTTAACTTCCTTTATAAATGTACGCCATTGTATGTTAAAATCGCATTCCACTTTTTATTTCTAACAATGTTGCGATGGTCAGGAAGTTCTTTTTTTTAGTGCTTTTTTTTTTTAAGATTTTACTTATTTATTTGAGAGAGAGAACAAGCAGGGGGAGGAGCAGGCAGAAGGAGAAGGAGAAGCAGACTCCCCGTTGGTCAGGGAGGCCCACATGGGGCTCAAACCCGGGACCCTGAGATCTAGACCTGAGCTGAAGGCAGACGCTTAACCGACTGAGCCACCCAGGTGCCCCAGTCAGGAAAGTTCCATGTCTTACACTGACTTTTTGCAATGATCTGAACTTGTTTTATGTCCTGATAATGGCCAGTTCTTGAATGTTCCATATGTGCTTGAGGAAAATACATCCAAGTCTTGGGTGTGGATTTTTATATCTGTAGGATTCAGATAGTTAATTTGTTACTCAAATCATCTGTAGCAAAACATAGACACAACACACACACACACACACACCCCAGAACAAAACAACATGTCAAGACAAATTTAGGATGATCCTAGAAAGGAGTAGATGGTTTTAATATTACAAATATATTAATGTAATGAAAATTGCTATCAAGCTAAACAGAAAAACCATATGATCTTCCTACTAGATGTAGAAAAAACAGCATTTGAGCAAATAAACACCCATATAGTTTTTAAAAAATAACTCTTAGGAAACCAAAAGAACTAAACAGTTTATAAAACTAATGAAGCTTATTTACCAGAAAATAAAGTGAGCGTCATACTTGGAGGACAGCCAGAGACAGCCGCTAACAGCACTTCTACTCAACTCATACTGTGAGTGGTAGTGCGTTCTGCAAACCAGAGAAAAGACAGCAAAAAGCTATAAAGATTAAAAAATAAACTCTATTACTATTTGAAGATGATTATTTGCTCAGCAAAACCAAGAGAATATAATGAGGAAAATTATCACTTTTTACTGAACAAAATTAAAGAACAATCAGCTAACCCACGTACCATATTGATGGATAGGAACACTCGTTATCAGAAAGATGTCATCTGCTCCCTGATGAACCTACAAGTTCTCGATAGTTCTAGTGAAAAATCCCAACAGGTTTTTACATGGACCTTGAAAATGTTATTTAAAAATTTATGTAAACAGCCAATTTGGAAAAAAAAATGGCATGGTAATTTTTCCTACTATGTGTATATATTAGAAAGTTGGAGGGAGCGCATATGGTCAGTAAAGAATTAGCTTCTGTAGAATGGAGAAAGTCGATAACATAATACGAAAATGCTGAAAACCCGATATAATGGGCAAAACATATAAAAAGTCTATTCACAGAAAGGAAATCCCCAATGATCAATAAGTATATCGAAAAACATGGGAAACCACACCAGTAATCAGGGTGGTACAAATGAAAGTCCAATGAAATGCCATTTTACACTCATCAGGTGATTAAAAATGTCCAAGTCTAAAAATCCCACATGTACAGTCCCATGAGATCTCAAACCTGGGTGTGCAAAGTGTAAACGGCCCAACCACTTAGAGCAGCCACTTAAAAACTGTCAGTTCAGTGGAAGATTTGTACGTGTAGCAATTCTCCTCCTGCACCTGCACCCTGAGGAGTCCACCACACACACCCAAGGAGACACACAATAATCTTTATGGCGACATTATTTATAAAAGAGAAACACTGGAAATGTCAGTGACCATTACAGGAGAATGGAAAAAAGGATATCGCATTATATCTTCTGCAGAGAGTCATAATATCTTATTTCCAGCTGGGTAGTAGTCTTTCTTAAAGAAACTAAGTTATCTTAATTGAATTCTTCAAGATTTCAAGATATCAAATTATTATAATTTCAAATTCTGTTCCTAATAAAACTATTTGTTTCAAGCATTTTCCTCTTAAACAAATGGATGTTTTTTCTTCTCTGTCCCTCTCTCCCTCTCCCTCTCTCTCTCCACCCCCCACTCTCTCACACACACCTTCTATAGTCATAAAATGAAGAAGCGAGAAAGTCCAGCCCCTTAAAATATAGGCTGCCTACTTGGAGAAAATATCAGGGATTTTTTAAATCGGTTTTGGTGATCCTGGACCTACTGGTTCAGCAGATTTGCTGGAATAAATTCTTCATGGAAGGCAACCGGGTATCCAGGTGACACCTTCTCTACATGTGTGACCCTTCTCGTCATTACAGATTGCGTCTTCTTCCACAAGAAAGGTGTTCTCCACTCTTTCACTGAGAAAACAAAAGATGTGAGAATGCTTCATGTAAACTCTGTGAGCCACAGACCTGAATCAGCTCGCCAGCTTCTACACTCAAGGGCTTCCTTTCCTGCAGTTTTCTTCTAAGCAGTGCACATCTTTCTCTTTTGTTTGAGTTTTACCGATTTGTACTGGCTTTGTGTTTATTCTCTAATGAGTATTTCTTTACACTTTAATTTCAGTGTAGTGCTTTTCCAATACATGTATCTCTCTTTTAGACTAACTTTTTTTTTTTTTTTTGTGCCAATTCTGAGTCTGGGAATTGCTACTTCTTCATAGATGAAACAATTTTACTACATTTTACTTGAAAATTATCATACCATAGGAATTACATTCCTAATAATCAGAGCTAGTTATTTATTTTTAGTGAAAGCATCACGAATGGGTTGATGATAAATACGGTCTTAACGATTAGTATAAATGTTATTTTGTATAGTTGTAACTGGACATGTTGTGTTTAATAATTGATGGTTTTTCTTCCTAGGAGTTGTGAGTTCAGGAGCCCAAGAACCCTGCCCACCACTGAATTGTGCTGGCACATAGCAGGGAAATCAGCGTTCGTGGAATTACTTGCTTAGAGCAGGCTGAACCCTACAGCCGCGTGTTCGCATGGGGACATCTCAGAGGCATCACCGAACAAAAGTACGAGACCACCAGAGGCTCTGCGCACCGTGTAATCCATCCTGCTGGTATTTCGGGGCTCGTGCATCTGTGACAACATGACAGTCACACGCATGAGAGGGGCAAGAGCCAGCCTGCAACAGTGGTTGCCTCTGGTGGGCCGACAGTGGGGTGTGCGGTGGTCTCCGATGCGCTCTATCTCGGGTGGTGGGTACACAGCTGGGGCATATGGAGGGCCACAGGGGCAGTCTGCTGGGAATTTAAAGACAATAGTAAGGGTGCCCGGCTGGCTCAGTCAGTGGAGCGTGCAGCTCTTGATCTGGGTGTGGGTTCCAGCCCCATGCTGAGTGTAGAGATTACTTAAAAAGAAAATCTTAAAAAAATAAACAGAATAATAAAAGTCACTCTAAGTGATTGTTTGTCTAAAGCCCGTAATTCCAGATAATTTGAGTGATATTACGCTGCACCCACTAAAAATACTTCATTGACCTCAGTTCTGAACAATTGCTTTGGTTTCATGATTCTACAGGGTGGCTTCAAATCCCACCTCTGTAGGACTTCTACTCCAAGAGCCCTTGAACACGGTAAGCATTCACGTCAGAGAACTTCCAGGTGCACAGCGGGCCCTTGCCACCGGTGAGTCCAGTACGGAGCCCTTGCCGACCACGGCGGCGCCCAGGGGCTCCGGGTCCTTCTGCAGCCGGTTTGTGTCCCCAGCCCCTGAGCTTACACGGTGGATCTGAAACCGGCGGTGAAGGCAGACGAAGGAACAGCCTGAGTTCAGTTCTGAGCGAGTGCACGAGAGTCCCGGAAAGCACGTGCCAGGGGTCAGTGCCTCCGTCAGACCCTCCAGAAAATGGGCACTCGTCCTGAGCACGGGTCAGGCAACGTCACCCAGCCATTGTCTCTGATCCAGAAGGAGAACAACATAGGCAGTTTCATAGGCTGTACCAGGAAATGTCGACGTATTCTGTGTTGAAGATACACCAGCAGAAGTGTATGAATGCTGGAGACCCGGGAAAGCGTCTTGAATTGATCTCCAAGGGACGCTGACATAGACCGCATTGCCATTTCTGGGATTTGTTGTGAAATGGAATGCTTATAAATCTTGACCAAAATAACTATCTTAATGCGTAAGTTATTTCCTATGGACACACATATATGTCTCTTCATTAGAAAAGAAATCCAGATTAAAATGGCTGCAATGCGCTTTTCCGCCCCTGGGAAGACCGGCACCCCTTGTGCTGTCACCGCAGTGTAGACATGGCCGCGTCATCCGAGGGAGTCAGCTTCCGGAGCAGCCCTTGCAGGGCAGTGGCTCCCACTGCGGTGTGCCAGCACGGACCTCGTAGCGGAACAGTGCTCACATTACTTCGTTCCTCTTTGCCCCAGATTATTTCTTAATTAAAAAGGAATTTTGTGTCTTCATCATACATACAAAATTCCGTGAAGGGAAATTTCCACTGGTTGCATTTCTTTCCTGGTCATTATTATTATTATTTATTTCCTGACTGTTGTGGCATTTTTTTTTTTCCTGAAGGAGGGTATGTGGAAACCATCTGCTTTCTGTCGAGTGGACACAGTGCCACGGGGGTCAAGGAATTGCAGTGTTACTTTGCGCCAATTCTGCAAGTCATAAACTGTTCCTAGAGGTGTTTTAAGAGTGTAAGTGGGAGGTAAGCATTTTTTAGAGACGTTCATTGCTAAGGGGAATCGAGAAGCTGGATTGTAGCCGTGTCAGAATATACCAAGATAACCGTGTATGTGAGACACACACGTAGGAGATACATACGTGAAAGATGAAGGGTACGCCATATGGCATTGTTCGCAGACTTTCAAGTTAGCTCCAAACTAAAGCACTCATCATTATTCCTTATTCGTCATTAAAGTTTTAAAACCTTTTGCTTTATTTAAGGCATAATATAGTTGGTAAATATTTCACTAAAAGATACTCTTTGTATATAACTTCATGTTTCACTTCTTCCTGAGAGCCCTTCCAGGAATGCCACGCTACAAATTATCATACAGTCTTACCGCACTCTCTTTTGCAGTAATTAAAAAAGTAGACGATAAGATATATATTTTCTGATATGTTAAAACATTCACAATATGCAAATTCCAACAGCTTTGAAATTACATGGTTTTTGTAACCTTGGGGGATTAGAATTTTTTTTAATTTGCACATAAATTACATGTTAAGAATATATTTGTATCTCCCACTGGGTGTTATACGCAAACAATGAAGCATGGAGCACGACATCAAAAACTAAGGATGTACCGTATGGTGACTAACATAACATAATAAAAAATTATTAAACAAATAAATAAAACCAGTGGAGAGACATTTGGCCAAAAAAAAAAAAAGAGAGTGTATTTGTATTTTACCATTCAAAGTTGGTCAGTTTGAACACATACCCATCACTGCATTGTGGTTTCGAAATCCCTTTGAGTCATTTATTTCTGTATTCCCGCTGACTTGGTCTAGTGATGCGACTGCTGCTAACAGACCCAAGAGAGAGGGCGCCCTGCTGTCCAACGGGGGACCCTGACCTGCTCCTAAAGTGTGGCCGTGGTGAGGCTCCTTCCCAGTTGCCTCGTCCCCGGCCCCCACTGCAGCCTCGGGGTCAGGCCCTTGCGGCCCTGGACGTGAGCGGTGGTGGCCCTGAGCTACGCGCGGGTCTGCGACCTTCCGAGCGGCTCTGTGGGTGCAGCCCGGTGGGAACTCGGCAAACTCCAGACTCGTCCACTGGACAGACAGACGGGAGTCCCAGCAGGGCCCCGGCAAGGCTCCCGGCAGTCATGTCGGTCTCAGGAGGAGTAGCCCATGCTGAGACCGCCACCACCGTGTTCCCTCCTCCCCATGGTCACACTCGAAGCCCAAAGTGCGGCCGGATCACCGGTTAGACAGAGCGGCTTGATTTAAAATGAGACGCTTTTTCATCTTTTTAATTGTTCATTTATTTAGCATATTTATTGAATGCCTATTGCATAGACATAATTTTGAAGAGAGTTATACCAAAAAAAAAAAAAGACCGATTTCATGTTACTTAGATTGATCAGAACTCCCAGAATCATCTTTTAAAGCTAAGTGTGGTTGTTGGAATCACTGTCTTGTTTTTATTTATTAATGGGATTACCCATTAATACGATTTCTACAGTTGGTTAAGACAGCTTTTTATCAGGAATGGGCGTAAGACTTCATTTTTATTTCATTTGGACTCAATGAAATACATCCCCTCACTTGACTGAAAGAGAGAATAAAGCACGATACTCAATTTCCTAATATTAAGCCCCCTTATTTGAGAAACGCATGTTAAACATATAAAATGCTTCCCTGCTTGGGATTCTTACGTGTATGTTGGAGGGTGGGACTGGTCCATGGGGTCCTCTGTGAAGATTCTTTGACAAGCTTTTCTCACGTATTACAGTGAACTGGGTAGTTCTCTATCCCAGAACAGACTGGAACAGACTTGATATAAATTCTTGAAATCTTGAAAGAACTCATGGGCATAACATTCTGACTCCAGAACCCCCGTGGAGAATGCTCATTATTTTAAAATTTTCTGTATTGACAATTTATATAGTCTGATTTGTAAAGATTTAAATGAATTTTGGCCAATTGGATTTTTTCATGAAGTTATCCATTTTACTGACATTCCCAAAGTTATCAGTGCTCAGCTATATCAAGTGTGTTTTCCAGCCCCAATCCTGCCCCCACATTAGACTCACTCCCCAGAGGTCATCATAAATGCGAGTTCCCACACCCGCCGCGTCGGAACGCTCTGACGGAGCATCTCTCGCCTTTGGTGGGGGTGGAGCGCTCTTCCTCTGGCCCCACGGTCAGTGAGCATCCCAGGCTCATTGTCCTCAGTGAGCATCCCAGGCTCAGTGCCCACAGTGAGCATCCCAGGCTCATTGTCCACAGTGAGCATCCCAGGGTCATTGTCCTCAGTGAGCATCCCAGGCTCATTGTCCTCAGTGAGCATCCCAGGCTCATTGTCCACAGTGAGCATCCCAGGCTCATTGTCCTCAGTGAGCATCCCAGGCTCAGAGCCCACAGTGAGCATCCCAGGCTCATTGTCCTCAGTGAGCATCCCAGGCTCATTGTCCTCAGTGAGCATCCCAGGCTGAGTGCACACAGTGAGCATCCCAGGCTCATTGCCTACAGTGAGCATCCCAGGCTCAGTGCCCACAGTGAGCATCCCAGGCTCATTGTCCTCAGTGAGCATCCCAGGCTCAGAGCCCACAGTGAGCATCCCAGGCTCATTGTCCTCAGTGAGCATCCCAGGCTGAGTGCACACAGTGAGCATCCCAGGCTCATTGCCCACAGTGAGCATCCCAGGCTCATTGCCCACAGTGAGCATCCCAGGCTCATTGTCCTCAGTGAGCATCCCAGGCTCAGTGCCCACAGTGAGCATCCCAGGCTCATTGTCCTCAGTGAGCATCCCAGGCTCATTGTCCTCAGTGAGCATCCCAGGCTGAGTGCACACAGTGAGCATCCCAGGCTCATTGCCCACAGTGAGCATCCCAGGCTCAGTGCCCACAGTGAGCATCCCAGGCTCATTGTCCTCAGTGAGCATCCCAGGCTCAGAGCCCACAGTGAGCATCCCAGGCTCATTGTCCTCAGTGAGCATCCCAGGCTCATTGTCCTCAGTGAGCATCCCAGGCTGAGTGCACACAGTGAGCATCCCAGGCTCATTGCCCACAGTGAGCATCCCAGGCTCAGTGCCCACAGTGAGCATCCCAGGCTCATTGTCCTCAGTGAGCATCCCAGGCTCAGAGCCCACAGTGAGCATCCCAGGCTCATTGTCCTCAGTGAGCATCCCAGGCTCATTGTCCTCAGTGAGCATCCCAGGCTGAGTGCACACAGTGAGCATCCCAGGCTCATTGTCCTCAGTGAGCATCCCAGGCTCATTGTCCTCAGTGAGCATCCCAGGCTGAGTGCACACAGTGAGCATCCCAGGCTCATTGCCCACAGTGAGCATCCCAGGCTCAGTGCCCACAGTGAGCATCCCAGGCTCATTGTCCTCAGTGAGCATCCCAGGCTCAGAGCCCACAGTGAGCATCCCAGGCTCATTGTCCTCAGTGAGCATCCCAGGCTGAGTGCACACAGTGAGCATCCCAGGCTCATTGCCCACAGTGAGCATCCCAGGCTCATTGCCCACAGTGAGCATCCCAGGCTCATTGTCCTCAGTGAGCATCCCAGGCTCAGTGCCCACAGTGAGCATCCCAGGCTCATTGTCCTCAGTGAGCATCCCAGGCTCATTGTCCTCAGTGAGCATCCCAGGCTGAGTGCACACAGTGAGCATCCCAGGCTCATTGCCCACAGTGAGCATCCCAGGCTCAGTGCCCACAGTGAGCATCCCAGGCTCATTGTCCTCAGTGAGCATCCCAGGCTCAGAGCCCACAGTGAGCATCCCAGGCTCATTGTCCTCAGTGAGCATCCCAGGCTCATTGTCCTCAGTGAGCATCCCAGGCTGAGTGCACACAGTGAGCATCCCAGGCTCATTGCCCACAGTGAGCATCCCAGGCTCAGTGCCCACAGTGAGCATCCCAGGCTCATTGTCCTCAGTGAGCATCCCAGGCTCAGAGCCCACAGTGAGCATCCCAGGCTCATTGTCCTCAGTGAGCATCCCAGGCTCATTGTCCTCAGTGAGCATCCCAGGCTGAGTGCACACAGTGAGCATCCCAGGCTCATTGCCCACAGTGAGCATCCCAGGCTCATTGTCCTCAGTGAGCATCCCAGGCTCAGTGCCCACAGTGAGCATCCCAGGTTCATTGTCCTCAGTGAGCATCCCAGGCTCAGTGCCCACAGTGAGCATCCCAGGCTCAGTGCCCACAGTGAGCATCCCAGGCTCAGTGCCCACAGTGAGCATCCCAGGCTCATTGTCCACAGTGAGCATCCCAGCTTCATTGTCCACAGTGAGCATCCCAGGCTCAGTGCCCACAGTGAGCATCCCAGGCTCACTGTCCTCAGTGAGCATCCCAGGCTCATTGTCCTCAGTGAGCATCCTAGGCTCAGTGCCCACAGTGAGCATCCCAGGCTCATTGTCCTCAGTGAGCATCCCAGGCTCATTGTCCTCAGTGAGCATCCCAAGGTCATTGCCCACAGTCATTTGCTGACCATTAATTTGATCATTCAACTCTTCCCCTAAGAATTACCAGATCATACTTTGCATTTTTCCATTATCTTTTTCTTATTAATTTGCAGAATATCTTTATATATGATAGATATTACTTTTCTGTTTGTTCATGAATTTTTTAGTGAATCCTCTATTTAACAGGATCATCAAAAAGTAAGTTACGATGAATATTAACATGATCAATAATGAAATTCTTTCCACTACTATTCAAAACAAAATGTATGGTTAAATCACCCAGTGTGAGTGTCGGAGTTAACAGAACTCATTGTTCTGGTCTTTGCGGCCGTAAGGAAATGCCACACAGTTTTTAGCCAGACGCAGATCACGGTGCAGACGTGCTCATGAGACCAGTCTGGGCTCGTGGACTTTACTGCACTGGGCTTGTGAAAGAAGGGCTTTAAGGAGCTTTTAGGTATTTACTTTTTAACGCCCCATAATGAAAGTACTGGTAACTAATAAAGCAGTTGACGAACGTTCAGGAATTATCTGTCCCTTTTACGTGCTTCTCTCACCTTTTGTAATTCCCCACCTGTCTTGGGTGTCTGATCGGCATTATTGTTGGCTGTGCTGCGTACCGTTTTCTGCTAGACCACTTTCCAGGAGAAAAAGAGTGTGGAGATCCTGGACCACCCTGGTCAGCGCAGTGCCCGGCCTCACAGCGGCAAATCAGCAGAGGCCAGCGGAGTAAGTGGGATAGACTTACAAACAACGGTGCCTCGAACGGGTGTCCAGCACATCGGCATTTCAGAGTCAGCTCAAGGCGGGACTCCTTTGGGGTCATGTGTGGTCTCTGCAGAACTTCTGTTTCTTGGTTCTGGCGACGGTTACCTCCTACACGTTTCCCAGCCTTCACAGGAAGTGTTAGATGTCACAAGAGTCTTTCAATCAGAACTGGATTTAAGAATAAGACCTCTGTTATCTTAGCTAACAATCCAGGTGTAATCATAGCATTTCCACACTCCATGCTTATCTACAAAATGCACAAACATTTGCTTCATTTCACAATCTTTAGTATTCTGTTTCTGAGCTTCATACCAGCACTTTCTATCAGAGAGTCAGGAAAGCAGAATTAACACAAACGGGGAATTTTGAAACATGAGATATCAGCAAGAGAAACCCCGGCGGGGAAGGTGTGCCTTACGGTGACGGTTAAGGTTCCTCTTCTAATTTCTCCAATACCCTCCGGCTGATTCAGCTTCCTGGCTGGAGTCAGAAGGTTCCTGATCTGACAAAGTGGTGACAGGCATCAGGGACAGGACAGCCGCCCGCCAGGACTGTTCTCTTCCCTTATTTCAGGCTGAAAGCCAAAAAAAATTACATTCTTTATCATAGCAAGATCAGAAAAAGAATGCCTTGTGAGAGGTACAATGCCTGCCACTCCTGACGGAGGGGGAGGAACACAACGAGCCGTGCCCCATGGCCGGTGTAGAGCAGTTTAGAAGTTATGAAATGCTTTCACAGGTGTAATTGCAAATCCTCACAGTTATGAGATTTTGAGAGACAGTCTCAATGGTATTTTATTGGAAGGCTGCGTATCTTGCTTAAAATCTAAGACGTTCTGTATGACTCTTTCCTCGGGAGGTCACTTTTCTTTGTGAGCCTCAGTGTCCTTACCTACAAAAGTAGAATTTTGGTTGGACAATGTTGAAATTCTGATTCTTCTGAAATATTTCATTAAAGTCCTTTGCAAGTCCTTCGCTCCAGGTCATACAAACAAAAATTGGTTCAGGGAAGCAAAAAGTCTGTGTTAATCACACCTGTAAAAAAGCGCTCCTACTTTCCGACACCTCCATCTAGCCACTTCGGGTAACATGTGACTGATAATTACCCTACGTGCTGTGCCTGGGTGAGGGGACTCACAGCAACGGGAGAGCGGTATTGAAGACGGGCCACACTCAAACCCACCCAGGTTTTGTAGATACCCGTGAAGAAATGCATACAGCCGTGGATACTAATCTTCCCTCTACACTTACTCAGGATTCGTTAATTTTATATGAAGAATACCGGCGTTAAGTTCACGATGATTACATCGATGACACGACCATCGTGTTGTATGGAATAATGAAATCCAAACGGATTGATTTTCGAACAGCTCACGCGAACAGACCCTCAGAAACAGGTACCCACAGGCACCGTGACTGGGCGGCCGGGACGCAGGCGCTGCTGTGTGTGCCCAGCTGGGCTTCGCAGGGGACACGGGTGTTGCTGCAGCCCCGGCGGCCGGAGCTTCCTGAGAAACCACTGGCGCGAAGGAAGTTGCCCTCCCCAGGTCTCGCTTCTTGCAGGGCAGCCTGCCCACCAGCGACAGCAGTGATGGCGGAGGGGAACACAGGCCTGACCCCGGCCTCAGTGGGACCACGCCGACACTCCCCCCCAGCTCCAAAGTACCCGCCGGTGTGGTTCCAGAGAGCACGCCCCCTAAACCGCGTGCAGCACCTCAGCCTGGATCCCTTTCCTGGGGAAGCCGATCGTCACTGGGTGGCATCTCTTCTCTCCACGTCCCAGAAATTCACGTAGCTTGCTGAACTTTCCCAACCAGTTAGCCTTTGTCGGGACCCACGTGGGCCGACCACAAAGGCAATTCATACATTCACACACAGACGTTGGTGTCTCGGCTCTGACATGTATTGGGAAGGAATGTCAGCATATATGGAAATCATACAGTATGCAATATATGTGGTATATACAATTATGTATATATTATATCTAATATGTGTAATACTAATTAAAATACACAGTAAGGAAATACATATATTTCCTCTAAGAATGAAGAAGGAATTATGTAATACGGAATATGCTATAATGTGTAACTACATATGTCATCTATTTCCTTTTTCTTTTTTTTTTTTTTTTTTAAGATTTTATTTATTTATTCGACAGAGACAGAGACAGCCAGCGAGAGAGGGAACACAAGCAGGGGGAGTGGGAGAGGAAGAAGCAGGCTCCCAGCGGAGGAGCCTGATGTGGGGCTCGATCCCAGCACGCCAGGATCACGCCCTGAGCCGAAGGCAGACGCTTAACCGCTGTGCCACCCAGGCGCCCCTATTTCCTTTTTCATACCAGTGCCCTACTTGTGAACTCATGGTGGCTGGCGAGCTCACTCGTCAGCTCCCCCAGATATGGCGGAGCAGAAGGTCCCATCACCAGGCCAGGCCAGGTCGCTGAATAGAATGCAGACTGCTCGCACCTTTTGTTTTAACTCCAGCAAAGTGAGTCAACTGGAATTAAATAACCCTTATATGAGTGTGGCCCTGTTTGCATTTGGAGAAAAGGAAGTGTAGAGGAGGGTAGAACTTATTGTTCGTTTGATAACTATGCAGTGTTTTCTAAGAGTTGGCAAGTATCGATGACCCACACCAGGAAGGTCCGCTGCACGGACCTCACTTCCAGTGGGGAAGGGGAAATGGACGGTGGGAACTCATGACATGGTGAGTGATGAAGATAAAGGTGAGAAAAGCCGTGAAGAAAAATAAAGCAGTTTCTTTCCGTTTCCTCACTCAGCTCCCCTGGAGCTCACACCACCCGGCAGCAGTCAGACCAGCCTCAGGCTTCGTCCCCTGTCCTCACCTGCCCATCTGCCCTCTTGCTTGGGTAATTTTGTATTAAACAAATAAATGCCCTCTCTGCACACTAAGCCATCAGAAGTGAACAAGACATTCCCGGTCTTTTGTCCTAAATGAGGCTGTGTTGCCACATGGAGGCCAGTACGTGAGCATGTGTGAACAAGGTTACCGCTGGCGAGACAAGAGCTGTCTAAAATGTGCAGTGAGCCCCAGAAATGCCCGAGGGCCTCTCACGGACTGGGATGGTGAAGACCGTCCCCTCTGGTGACCTGACATCCTCCTGAGGACGGCAGGATGGGGTGAGTCAGCCCATAGGGCAGAGACCGCTGTGCCCAGGAGGAGGGCGGCCACGCGGCTGCACATGGGGGGCGGTCTGGTGGCTCCAGAGGGGTGAGGATGCGGACAGGGTCAGATGCACAGGGCCTGTGGGGTCAGGTGGGAAGAGGAAACACTCAGCTTTCCTCCAGGAGAACCATGGAGAACAAAGGGAGTCATTTAGACCAGGAAGCAGAGGGATGTAAATTACGCATTTGTTGATTGCAGGAACCCTCAGGGCAGAGGGTGGGCCTGCAGCGCTTCTCGTGGGCTGGACGGCGGCTCTGTACCCAGCGGCCAGACACAGATGACAGAGTGGGGATCTCGAGTCCACCGCAGAGGGATGCTAGCGGGACGTTGGGTCGGGGGTGAGGAGACGGAAGAAGGCAGGGAGGATCGGTATTCCGCACTCTGAGCGGTCTGCTGCATGCCAGTGCCGAAGTGAAACGGGGAAACTTCTGGAAGGAAATCTGGGAAGGTGGGAGGCGAGAGCAGAATGTGGACGCATGCGCCCAAGGTGCCTGTAGTCCAGCCGAGCGCACGTGGGCTCTTGGGGGCAGCTTCTCCTGTACAGTCAAGAGGCGCCTTTGGGAGTTCAAGCTGGGATCTCGTTACTGCTGCCCCAGGGCAGGGTCCTCTGACAGCCTGATGAGTCTTCCTAATCACCAAGACACCTTCAGCATCTAGCTGGCAAACGAATTTAATTAATACTGCAGTGTGCTGGGGAAACTTAATTTCCAGTGTTCTCTGTGCTTTTGTACAAATACAATTCTATTTCCTGTGTTGGTTGGGATTTGTGATGATAATATGTAAAGACACCAAATGAAATGAAAAGAAAAATAAACAAATTAAACCAATTATTTTGACTCACGGTGGGATCTGTTGTCCGAATCCTGGAACCCACCCTTTTCCCCAGGCCAGGAGAAAGATCGTCCGTACGGTGACTGCCACGGCCGATAGCAGTCTCAGTTGCCCCGTGCGGCCGCTCGTTGGAGAGAAAACTGGAGGCATGGATGACTTTCTGGGACCTCCTCAGCCCTGACTCGTCCATCAAACATGGTGAGGAGGTGACCGAGCCCTGGCGCATCCCAGACATCGCGCTGGCCGCTGGTCTGTGGACGTGAGGCTGGCACGCACCAGACCCTGCTCTCTTTCTTCAAGAAAGTGGGGGCTGCTCCCACCTGGGGACACTGCAGGGGACAAACAGCGACAGGTGCAGTCTGGTAACCGCGTCCTCTGGGGAACTTCGCCTCGCGATGATCACTGAGGATCCCTGCTGTTCACAAGTTCCTCATCGGAGCGCCCAGTCTCTTGGCTACAGACACTCCTGAGGGATGCCTGGGTGGCTCAGTCCGTTAGGCGTCTGCCTTCGGCTCAGGTCAGGACCCCAGGGTCCTGGGATCGAGCCCCACATCGGGATCCCCTTGCTTCTCTCTCTCCCTCTGCCTCTCTGTCTCTCATGAATAAATAAGTAAAATCTTTTAAAAAAAATTGTGCGCCCACAGCAGCTTTCTTCTCGGCCACAGGCCCCAGTCCTTGGCGGCACCGACACTCCTGCCCCCCGTCTTCCTGGCGCCACACCCCAGCGGTGTCCAGGTGAGGACACGGCCAGCCTGCAGTGTGGCCCTCCCTGGGCAATGGCCCACGCACCACTCCGGGGCCGTGAAGAGTGAGAATGATGTCTCACTGAGGGTCCCAGGACACGGAGGGTTTCCACTGGGAAGAGAAGTGCGTTGCTGGAAGCCTGAGCAACAAGGCCCCCAGCAAGAGCCCACGGAGTGGTTGGCGGGAGGCGTGTCACACACCGCCAGTAGGTCATCCCTTCCCTTGCGGAAGGAGGCGTCTTCCCGGGAGCCGGCTGCTTCCTGTTGGGACTGGCATGGTGGGAACGCACAGGGTTTCAGGGCGACGTGTGTCCCAGCAGTTCTACCAGATCTCTAGCCTCAGGTCCTCCTGCATAAAGGGGCTGTGACCCCCCACCTCACACTGATGCTGACACCATCACGTGAAATGGGCACATCACATGTACATTTGTCATGTCTAAGGCTGTACCTCCCGCGTCTGAACATTTGCTGCTAGAACTGGACACGGTGTGATCGCTAACGT
Source organism: Ursus arctos (assembly GCF_023065955.2). Classification (NCBI taxonomy): domain Eukaryota; kingdom Metazoa; phylum Chordata; class Mammalia; order Carnivora; family Ursidae; genus Ursus; species Ursus arctos. The sequence continues at coordinate 85,091,594 of NW_026623100.1, forward strand.
TAAAGTACGGCTCAGCGTGGATTTGACAGTGCGTGATGTTACCAGAAATGCTCCCGTGTGTATTTAAGGGTTCTTCCGTATTGAGTTTACATCTCATGACCTTTATAGACGAGTCGACTCACTTCTATAAATGAATCAGACACGACCCAAGACTTATTCCGTAACATGGTTAAAGAATTTCTCCTCCCATTTACTTCCCGTTGTGTCTGTCTGAAACACCGAGACGAAGCCATCGTGGGGTCAGGACTGGAAGGTGACCTTGTAAACGCAGCCCCCAGCTCGAGAAAAGACACGACTCAGAGGAGAGCAGCTCAGGAGGGACAGAGACCTTGCTTTCACGTCCGTCTCCAGTGCACACAGGCCTCCAGGCCCCTCACAGCCCGTCACACGGCCATGGCGAGGGCCCCAACGGCCAGCTCACGAGTCAGACGTGGCTGCTGCCTGCGTGGCTGCCGGGAGGCACCGAGTCGCAAACGTGTTGCCACTGCTTCACGGAAAGCCAGCGCATTGCCTTCTGCTCTAGGAAGGCGAAACAATTCATCGAGGACCAAACGGTTGCCGGGTGTCTTCCCTAATAAGGATCAACATAAACGCGAACGGACGCCACATTCCCAGCGAGCCAGCAGAGCTACGTAGACGCTTCGCGGGCAGCCGTTTAGCGACCAGAGCCGCCGTAAGTGGTGCTGTGGTTTATCAAACGGAGCTTTAGTCTGTGCCCAGTACTGCCCCTGACTTGGAAATGACGGGATAGCTTACGATCCTGCTGAACTGGGACACCAAACAAGAGACGTCCCGCTGTAAACACGAGCGCGGCCTCTGTGGTGCGGGGTGGCTGCTCCCGGCCTCGGCTTGTGCCGCGAGAATCTGAAGGTCCGCGTAGGGAAGGGTGTCAGGAACACCGTACATCATCAGTGCTGCTTACGTGGTGCGTTGAGGACACACAGCGCTGTGTTTACATACGTTTGTAACATTTCGCAGGAAACACAGCCATCGTTTTCACGGAAGTACAGCAGTGGGTGGTGGGAACTCGAGGGAAATGGATTGTGTGCTCTGGGCCCGCAGCCTTAGAGCCATGGATTCCGGGGGTTTCCACGGCCAGGCCAGGGGAACGCGGTCTGCTAGGCGGGAGGAAGTCTGGCTGCCCAAAGACGCCGTGCTCCCCGCGCTCCCTCCCTCACTCACGGGGGCTTCTCCCAAGCGGCATGGCCAGCGGACGACAGGAAAGCCTGCGTCTTGTCTGACCCTCCGACAGTGTTCACGACATCCTTGCTCCACTCTGTAATGAGCGTCCAGAAAGCTTGTGATGCTTCTTCTAGCAACTTCCCCAAACTTCCAAACTATCTAATGACCAGTTCTTAGGAGACTGTATTATCCCACAAGCGTTCTGCTCACCTGGGAAAAAATAGTCCCGTAGGGTGTAAAAGTCAAGATTCTTTGGTTATGAGTGACGGGATAACTATTACTGTATTTTATTTGCTCGAGAGGGAAGAGTGTTATGGTCTTAACCTCGTCTCACGCTGCCCCTCCCCGGGCTCTGCCCACGCCCCCAGGGAAAGCCTTTCTCTGTTAGCACAACCACACAGCTTGTCACCCAACATGGTCCCCGGAGAAGAGCGAGCTTCCCTCGTGGTGCGTCGTGCCACCCGAGGGGCAGACTGATCAGCCTGGCACCGGCCACCCCTGTTGTTTCCACGTCAGAGCCGACGGGGTGCTGGCGGGTCCAGCGTTCTCCAGCGGACCCTCAGGGCCAGGCGGTGTCTGCAGGAAGCTCAGGGATCTGGGCAGACAGGGACAAGGAGGTGTGGCTTGTGTGTTCTTGGGACGAAAGCGTTTATGCAGAACTCCGGACACACGGGTGTGGACAGCAGGGGTTTGGAGTCGATAATCCCCACGGCCACCTGCAGGCCGGCCCCTCTATGCCCCCGTAGGACCCCGGACTGTAATTTCAGTGCTGTTCTATTCAGTGTTACTGTGTAAAAGAAGTGTCATATTTAATGTGGTGTTGTATTCTTCTGCAAATATCTTATTCACTGTTTCGCACCATTGTTACGAAACGAGAGATATTTGCAGTTTGTATGGTTTCACTCTTTGCTTCTGGAATTAATGCTTCACTCCTAGTAAAGATAATTTGGAGGTTTTCCTTTTCCCTTGTGCTTTGATATAATTTAAGTAGCATTAAGATAATCAAATTTATAAAATCTGACGGAATTCCCCTGTTAGAGTATGAGGGCTTTTTGCTTTCTGCAGGAGAGGTCTTGATTAACTTTAGTTAAGCCCATTGGCTGAAACTTTCTGACTCTGTGGTCAGTTTTGTAACATTTATAAAATGAATTTAAAGTTTCTTTCAGTTTTTACATTTTATATGCATAAAGTTGTACAAAGTGTTGCCTTGGGATTTTAAATTTTTCTTCTGATTTACACTTGTTTTTCTCTTGTCATTTCTAATTTATTTGTTTTTTTTCCTCCTTTTTTGATTAACTTAGCCTGTAGATCGGTCTGTTTTTGTTAATTTCCTGAAAAGACATGGCTCTGATTTATTTGTTGTGCTCTGTGTTCTAATTCATCCGTTTCTTCTTTAATCTTTATTGATTCCTCCGTTTTGCTCATTCATTGTCCATTATCTGAATTTTTAAATCAGAGGTTTGTTTTCTTTGAATATTTTTTTCTAGTCTTTGAAATTTTTAGGTTTTCTTGGGGGGCCAATATTTAAGAAAGCTCCCTGTGCACTCAAGACACGGGTGTTTTCTCTGGTTTAGGGGACCCACTTCCCTACATGCCTGTCCTCGGTCACTTACCAGTTGTCTTGATCACGGCAAGTCTGTTCTCACAGAGTCTTCGCCACTGGCCGGTCTCGGGGGCGAGACCCGTCCCGGTCTGTGCGCTCCTGTGCGTCTCCCTCACCCCTGCAGCGTCGGGTGGGGGAAGGCTCGGCTGGATCAGAGCGCGAAGGCGTGAAGACCTGAACCCACGAGAGCAGAAAGCTTCCTTCTGTGCGTCTTCACACTTGGGCTTCAGAACCCTGTCGTATCTGAGGTCGCAGCCGCCAGGCCGCCTCCTACCTGCTCACACCGGCAGTGTTCCCTTCAGTTTGCCTACCGCCTCTCAAACCTTCTGTTCTTTTTTTATTTTTATTTTTTTAAGATTTTATTTATTTATTCGACAGAGAGAGAGACAGCCAGCGAGAGAGGGAACACAAGCAGGGGGAGTGGGAGAGGAAGAAGCAGGCTCACAGCAGAGGAGCCTGATGTGGGGCTCGATCCCACAACGCCGGGATCACGCCCTGAGCCGAAGGCAGACACCTCAACCGCTGTGCCACCCAGGCGCCCCTTGAAACTTCTGTTCTACTCGTGTTTCTTTACAGAAAATAGTGTTGGATTTTGCTCTGTTAGTCGACCTAAACGTCTTTTAAGGAGAACATTGAGCCCACTTACCCACTGATACTGATACGTTCATCTCAGCACGGCCGTGTTGCTTTATGTGGTCGTTACGTGACCACGTCTCCGTCTGCCCCCGTCCCCCTCTGAAGGAACACTTAGGGCGCGTGGGAAGGTTTGCCTTTCTGTTGTGCTGTTAGCTTTGCCCCAGTCCTTTTACACGTGGCCTCCTCGGATCCTCTTTATTCGGAACCTGCCCCTGGCTCCCCTGCAGGCGGCATCGGCCTGGCCGGCGTCCACTGGCTCTCCCTCCTTCCTGGCATTTCATTGGAAGTGACGTCCTTTTACCCCAATTCAGTATCTCTTGGGCAATTGACAAGATGTTTTCTGACTTGTCACGTTCCCTTTCAATCCCTGTCCCCCAATTTGCAAACACGTTTGCTAGACTCCCCTTTGCTTCAGAAAGAAGCGGGCCCTGGCCGCAGGACTCCTGTCCACACTTATCTGCTCCTGGTGTTTTGGAAGACGTCCCAACACTGCGTTCTGGCTTCCGTTGTCCTGTTAAGACTGTTAACTGTTAGTTTCAATTTTCTGCTTTTATGAAATGGAATGTCTTTTCTTTTTTCAGGCTGTTTTTAAGATTTTCTGCTTGTCTTTTTTATCTTTCTTTCTGGAACATTATTTCAAGGCGCCTCCATGTGATTCTTTTATATTTATTCTGACGGGGCTTTATAGGATTCTTGACTCTGTGGCTTGATTTCTTTCATCAACTTTGGAAATCTTTTCAGAGATGGCTCCTGCTGCATCCTGTCTGTCCCGTCCTCCCTGTCAGCCTCTCCCTGCAGAGCCTACGTGACAGGCTAGCGGAGCTGTGCTCGGGTTTGACGCCCTCTCCACACTCTCCCTGCACACACTCCCTGCTGGGCTCTGTGTGTGACCTTTCACCTCCTGTTCGCCGGCCCCTCCTGCTTAGGGTACTGAGTTCTCAGCTTTAGCTCCCGAACTGGTTTAAACTGTAAACTTTCCATATCTTCTCATAGCTTCCAGTTCTCTCTAAAGTTTTTCCTGTTATTGTTCCTTGCACATTTAATCAAACACTTTGAGGTCCCTGAGTGCCGACTCTGATAGCCACAGCTCTGGGAGGGGGCTCTGGCTGGGCTCGCTTCTCAGGCATCAACCCTGAGCCCTGCAGCCCTGCCCACCCGCCAGCCAGGCGACACCCCGCTGCTGCCTCTGTGGCCACCAATGTCCATGTTAGGCTCGCCATGTGGGGTCCTGAGGGGCCGCCCGGCATGAAGCAGCCCCTTCACTAGTATGTGTTGTGCTGATCAAACATTTGCCACATACCTGCTCTCCGAGGGACACAGGCTGGTGACTGCGGTTGGACCGTCCCTAAGGCCTTCCCTAGCCCTGGGGCTCGGAGGAGTGGACGGGCTGACAGCAATGCACGCTGCAGGCCCCACGTCAGGGTCCCGCAGAATAAACCATGGGGGCCAGTGGAGAAGGTGCTTTGTCTGAACTCAAGGGAGAGGGGTCTGTGTGTGGAACATCAAGCCGGTATTTTAGGACGTTACCAAACGCACGTTTATTGGTTTGCCTTTATTATGATAAAACTTACTTCCTTGTGTTCCCAGCATGTTCCCAGGTTATGAATATGCTGCCAGGACCTGTGTTCCCCTGGAGCGACCTCCATTCAGGAGGGAGGGGCGTGAGGTCTCGAAGCCGCCAGGCCCCTCCACCCAGGGCAGTCGTGACAGGGCTCAGGGTTTTCCTGGGAGAAACCAGGCACCAAAACCACTCGCTCACCAGAGTGAGAGCAAGTCTACCAAGGGCCATTAGAAACCATTTTAGTGTTCGTGCCTCCCACTCGTGCCTGAAGGAGGGCCCCACAGTGCTACGCACCGGGGCCGGGAGATAAGCCCAGGGTCCACACTGCTGGTCTGCGTGGAAGCCCAGACTCCAGGCCAGCGCCAACGTAGGGAGCTGCTTCCGTCCCAGGGACCGCACTGAGCTGAGGAGCCGAGGCCCAGCTCCAGACTCGGGGTTCCAGCTGCACCCTGGGGGGTCCCGACGGCACCATCCAGGCTACTGCCTGACTCAGATCCAAGCCTTCCAACGTCTGAAGAACGAGATTTTTGCATTTGTACAAGCTTTTAACGAAGGCCTTTTTTAGAAGAGTCATTTCCCCTTATTTAGACGTGTCTGCAGCTAGTCCCATAATTAAACTTTGAAAGCCCCCTCATTTCCATGGACATAAATGCCTTACGGGGATGCAGCTGTGTCGTTCTTGGCGTCTTTCAAAGAAAACACACAAATTAGAAAGTGTAGAAAGAGAGGCTGACTGCTCTCAGCAGTTACTCAGAACCGGCCCCACCTCTGGCTCCCTCTCGATCAGTGATGCTCAAACTTTCCCAGCACCAGAGGGGGCCCTGCGTCTCTCAGGGATCCGAGGTGCGGGGCTCTGACACTTCGCAGCCAGGAGATTGTCCTGGGCCTCAAGGAAGAGGAAGACACAAACTCCTTGCTTGGAATCACTAGTAGCTTGATTTTGGCAATTCTAATTTTTACTTAATGCAGGGATAAATCACCGTCTTTTCCACTAGCACAGCCTTGAACCTAAGAAAGAGAAGATTCTGTGTCTGTCCAGGCCATATGCCCAACTGTGCAGGTGGACACTGGACTTGGAAACAATGAAATAGCTCTTCAATTAATAGACCATAGTCATAGATTTGTAAGGTGGCAACCACTGACACCTGTATTAATGCATAGAACTCATACTTACTATTCCTCCCAGAGAACCAGAGCGTTTACCTTTAAATAGAACGGAAGTTTTGAATGCAAGTTGGTACAGCCACTTTGGAAAACAGTGTGGAGGTCCCTTAAGAAGTTAAAAATTGAGCTACTCTATGATCCAGCCATAGCACTACTGGGTATCTACCCCAAAGATACAGGCGTAGTGAAGAGAAGGGCCATATGCACCCCGATGTTCATAGCAGCAATGTCCACAATAGCTAAATCGTGGAAGGAACTGAGATGCCCTTCAACAGATGACTGGATTAAGAAGTTGTGGTCCATATATACAATGGAATATTACTCAGCTATCAGAAAGAACGATTTCTCAACATTTGCTGCAACATGGATGGGACTGGAGGAGATAATGCTAAGTGAAATAAGTCAAGCAGAGAAAGACAACTATCATATGGTTTCACTCATTTATGGAACATAAGAACTAGGAAGATCAGTAGGAGAAGAAAGGGAAGAATGAAGGGGGGATAATCAGAAGGGGGAATGAAACATGAGAGACTATGGACTCTGAGAAACAAACTGAGGGCTTCAGAGGGGAGGGGGTGGGGAAATGGGATAGACTGGTGATGGGTAGTAAGGAGGGCACGTATTGCATGGTGCACTGGGTGTTATACGCAGGTAATGAATCATCGAACTTTACATCAGAAACCAGGGATGTACTGTATGGTGACTAACATAATATAATAAAAAATATTATTATAAAAAAAAAGAACAGAGGTTTTGAGGGAAGAAAACATCAGTCAGACAGTCGGGGTCCTTACGAAGGGGCTGCATGAACGGGAGAGGCCGTCGCAGACAAATCCTATCTGAGTCCAGCCAGCTCACTCCCTGGACACTCACTTGGCTGGGATGTTGGGTGGACAGACCACCCTCACCAGGTAAGAACAGTCGAGAAGCTGACCTCCGAGTGGCTTTGTGGATAGGGATGCAGAAGGAGGATAGGTCTCACCATGTGGACCCCCAGCCTGTCCTCCAGTGGCTAGTTCTGTCCCTCGTCACCCACTCAGCAGTGTGGGCATAGAGGGGTCTGGGGCCTTACTGCATCTTGGTGACACCACGTTTAGGCTCGTCCTTAACTTCCTACCTTTTTCATTGGGGCCTCTGTACCATTTCAAAGACAAATGGAGACAGGAAGCTGCATTGTAACAAAATCCTAAACAGAGCGAGTGAAGCTGTTCCTTCCCCTGTGAAGCTGATGGCGGGGTGAGGGCAGGCGGGGGGGTGACATCCAGCCCTGATATCACAGGATGCCGAGGGCTGTGCCAGCCGCTGGCTTTATTGGCCACGGAGCCCAGGTGGCCAGGCCCTCCACCCGCTGCACAGCCAACACCCCTTCCACCAGATACCGCGGCCGGAGGTGTTTGCTCTCATAAACACGACACGAACCCAAGCTTCTCCACGCCCAATCGGCCAGGCTAGCGGGTGAAGAGCTTCCCACAGCAGTATTCTGAGAAACAAGATAGAATCAGTTCTCCCAAATAAGTTTTAAAATACCCAAGGAAGAAATAAACAAGGAAAACAAAAATAGCCCACAAGGGAGTTGAATGACTTTCCTCGTCTGGGTAACCTTTCAAGGGATTTGCAAGAACTCCACATTTCACCAAGTGTGTTATGAAGACTTAGTTTTTACAGATCTGTATATACTGCAAAATTAACAGGAATCCAGAGAAACCTTGAGGCTGCAGAAAGGAGAGTGGCAACCATTTGTTTCTTGCACGCTTTTTGTTGTAAGCACCCAATTAGATGTGTTTATATCGAGTTTCTGTTCCCGGTCAGCTCCCGCTGTGTCAGAACCAGCCCGAGTAACCTTTGAAGTCGGCAGGATTCTGGGCAAAAGCAGACACTTAGGATCGATATTTGGCTACGGCAGATGACGTGAAAGGATGGAGTGTCCACTTTCCTCTGCAACACTGACGTCCAGCCTCCGGGGTTCACCTGTGCTGTGCAGCCTTGTCTGCCTCTCGCAGACATGCTGGGACAAGAGGTTCTGAACGCCCCTTCTTTCAGAAGAATGAGGAATATTCTATAATCCTCAAATACGTCCATAATCTTTACCAATTCCACCCACAATTTAAGGGACGACTTCACTTGTAAATATTATGCAAACTTAAAACCTTCCATTTAAAAGTGACTCTTTTTCATCAAATGCAAGAGCTCTAATAGTTCTCATGAAAGCAAACCTTACTGGGCTTGACAAAGCCCAGACTTAAAACCGGGGGTGATGATTACTTCCAGAACCATACACTCTGGTTTTCTTGGCACGGAGAGAAGCCCGTTTCTAAAAAAAGAGAGAGAGAGCCCAAGTGAGAGCGCGAGAGCCACGGTCCTCTGTATGTGGGACCCCAGCTGCGTGGTGGCCTCCCCAGGGCAGGTGGCTGGGTCTCTGCACACAGTGGGATGGACACGGGATGGACAGTGTCGTGAGGAGGAGTCAGCACCCGTCCCCAGGGGCTGCCCCTCCCGTCTTCAGAGCTGGAGTCCCTCCCGGGGCCTCCAGCTCAGCCTCAGGGTTCTGGGGCCCTCTCAGGGCACCCTGTTTTCCCAGGCTAAGCTTCCGGTAGATTTGCCCTTTTTTCCTCCCCAATTGTCTATGAATTGCAATTACAAAAGGTGTGATTGTTTATCTTCTTCTCCTGGGTGTAAAGTCCTTGAGTGAGAGAACCCCTATTACACCGTTCCCGCATTATCCGGACATGAGAATGTCGGAGAAATGGTCATTGAAGGAAAATGAGCGAATCCCCACGCAGAGAGCCCTCGGGAGTGAGGAGAGCCAGGCCGGGGGGATGATGCTTCCTGCAAGTGTCACGCTCTGGGCCTCGTAGGCGGAGCTGTTGGGGTGATACTGTAAACTAATTCCAATTAAAACAGTGAAACAAATTGAAGTCCCTGGGGACACAGCAGAAATAGGATATTCTGAACATAAAGTCAGATAGGAAAGGAAGTTGCGAGTCAATGTTATGTGAGACTCTCCTAAAAAGTGGTATTTTCTATTATTCTTTTAGACAAAATAGGAAAAAAACTCTGATATTATAGTGGAGACTCAGACTTTTTTGCTATTTGTGTTAATGTCAGAAAAATTGATGCAATATGTTACAGTTAGTGCACAATGCTGCAACATGTGTTCATATTTTTAAGACAAAAATACTTTTCCTTCTTGTAAAAGCAATTTATGTTCAGGGTAGAAAATTTAGAAAACAAATAAAAGTAAATTTAAATCACCCATATCTCATCACCAGGAATAATCGCTGACATTTTGACGTGTGTTCTTCCAGATTTTGTCAGTTTGTAGGCATTATAGTTTTAAAAAGTAAGATAGAGTTGTATTTACGCTTTTGTAAACTCTATTTTTCACTTAAGACTGTATTGCCCACATTTTCCCAAGCCAGCCTGTGTTCTGGTTTTTTGTATTATTACCGTTATTTTAATTCCAGTGGTTAACGTGCGGTGTCGCCTTGTTCCAGGTGTGTGTTGAGCGGCCCCGCAGCCCGGACCCTGTGCCGTGCTCAGCGGCCTCAGCGCCCTCGTGTCCACGGAGCTCGGCTGTGTGGGTTTATCACAATTTATGATTTAGCTGTTCTACTGAGAGTGTCTTTGCTTCCAGTTTTGTTTTTAGTTTTATAAACATCGTTGTAAAGATTACCCTTAAACACACATATTTGCTTGCTTCTCAGGTTTTTCCCCTTACAAAAGTTTTCTGGAAGTGTTGTACGTATTTTAAATACCGTCAGTCACACTTCCAGATGGGCTTTCTGCAACCTGTTCTCGGACGTCTCATCATTAGACACACAGGATGGTGCCCCTTCCCGTCCCTTCGCTGGCCAAGGGGACCGACATCCTTTTTTATTTTTGCCAATTTGGCTGGAAAAGGAAGGACATACTATTGTTTTAATTTTTATTTTTAGAAATCAAGTGACAGCAAGCCTTTTCATGCACTTCTACTGGTTATTGGACTCATATAAGGATGGTGGTGGTGATGGCTGTGTTGAAGAAAGTCCCACACAAACCTCTGGAAACAGAAGACATCCGTCGTCTGACTGGAGCCCGGAGCTCAGAACAGGAGCGAAAATGCTCAGCCGAAGTCAAGGAGATGCACTTGTTTTTGCTTCTGAGCAGGGAGGGGGCTCTGTGTTGTTCTGAGGCTGGGCCGAAGTGGCGGGGGCATCCCCAGGTGGGGGGTCGTCCAGGAGCGCTTCCCGGCGACGGCGCCCCAGGCTTCGGGAGTGCACGCATGTGTGAGGCTGGGAGAGTAAAGATAAACTACCACTCGGCTGAACTCTTAAATCTGAACTAATTCAGAAGGAGCAGAAAGCTGGGAAGACGTGACACCAATAGACAATCTCCCAAGGAAATCCCAGAAATTTGGGAGAAGGCTTTGGTCCTCCCTGGGCTTAAAAATGACCTTATTTAGACTTCAGGCACCCACAGGACTTTCATGACATGTGGAGCCACAGGAGTAATTACGCATCGAGCGATCTCCAGAGGCTGGCATCGTGCTCTCTGCTCTACGGAGATTAACTCACTTCCTTTTAATGACGTGCGGGCACGGGTCTTCCTGCAGGGATGAGGTGGCCCCTGCAGGCTGCAGCTGCTGCAGGCTGAGCTGGGCGTCCTGACGCCGGAGCCGCTCTTCCCCGCTGCGCTCCCCCCGTCTTGGCGTGACGACAGCACGCGTACGTCAGTGCGTGTGTTAACGGTCACTGTGCTGTTTGTTACCGATGTTTTACAAAAGCAATTTGTGCCTGAAGTGTACTAAACATTTTAACAGATAGTACAAATATTTTCATTTTTAATGTTGCTTATGGAGCTTTTGAAGAATATCACAGACAGCTCCTGAGGTGAACCCCCAAATCTCTGCCTCACCGTGGCCATACCTGAGTGAGGGCAGAAGCTGGGATTTGCTTCTCATCAGGAGAGAACGGTGCGAAGGAGATGGATGTCATCCCCTTGAATAGGTGACATTCCGCGAGACCCCATTTTAGCAGACTGGAGCCAGAGAGTCTCCTCGTTGGCTTTCTGAAGTGAGGACCATACGAGGGGTGCCCACTTAGCCAGGGGCTCGAGGTGACTTCTAGAAGCTTCCCGACAGCAAGCAGCCAGCAGCTGCAGCCGTGGATCCTAGAGCCACACGGAATGGACCTGCCAGCCCCTGTGTGAGCTGGGGAGTGGGCTCTTCTGTATCGTGGCCTCCCCATGGAGATGCGACTGCTTGATCACGGCCCCCGGGAACAAGACCCAGCCGTACGTAGACACCTGACCCACAAGCCTTAACCAACATGCGTGTTGGTTTAAGCCTCTGAATGTATGACAATTTGTTCGGTAACCACAGGAGGTGCTGTGATGAGCGGTATACTTTGGGGCACTTTAATGACCTTTCGGTAACACCAGAGATTCACAGAAACTGGCATATTACATTTTTGAACATGTATCAAGGCAAAGAAAAAGCAACAAAAACAAAAAGACTATAACACTTAAGCACATACATGTTGAAATTAGAAAATCTATTGCAGAAAAATTAGAGGAAAAAACGAGAATGCAGACCGCGAGCAGATGGATGGGACAAACGGCAGGGCGGAGTTGGAGAAGGAGATGCCGCCGGGGAAGCTCAGCGGGCTCAGACGGAGCCCTTCTGTGAGGCAGGTCCACTCTGTCAAAAGCGGAGATGGAAACTGAGTACAAGAGCACGGAGGTCAAGTCTGCCCACGAAGGACGGGCTCAGCACGCAAGGCCGAGGCCCCAGCACCAGAGCCCGCCGGGCGGGAGCAGCCTGTGCCCGCCTGAGACCCAGATGTTTCTCCCTGGAGTCTGAGAGGCCGCCGTCACTCATCTCTCAGCTCGGGGACGAGAAGTGCAGTGAGCTCAGTCCCAGCCGCTGGAGAAACTACCCCCGTGCAGGAAAGGTCTAGGTATCAAGCACAGGTGTTGGCTGTCGGCCAGCCCAGCCCTGGGTCGTCTTCCCAGCGCTCGTGGGACCTGGAGCAGGGTCAGCTCCACGCGGGGGAGCCCCTCGCGTGATCGCAGGAGACGCAGCCTCGACTGCTCGTGGCCAGCGCAAGCATCTTTGGGAGCAAGGCTTCACAGCCATGCAGAGCCGCCCTTCTGGGGTACCCCGTGGTGAGAAGGTGAGTTGCTCTAGGCTGAAGGTCAGAGAGCAAGCAAACACAGCTCTTCGTGCCGGCCGCGCTCAGGGGCGGGTGTCAGAGGGGGCGGCCGCTCCAGGGCTCTGGACCACAGGAGGAGCGAGCGTGGGAAGGAGCCGGCACAACGCCGCGTCTGAGGCTGGAGGCTCCCGAACGGCACCCACAGCTGCACAAGTGTCTATCCTCCCCTCCTCGTGGGAGAGAGAGCTTCCTGCAGGAAGGGTCACGGTTTACACCATGACCGCCAGAAAATGCAGAGGGAGTTGTTTGGTTTGAAGCTAATGACCTTGGGTCTCACATTAAAGGCCGGTCAGTAACTCCTCTTAATCCCACGGTCCCCTGTCTTTACAGATGTGGCAAGAGAGACCAAAGTCGCCCACGTGCTCACCCCACAAAACGCACTGAAGCACGTTCTGGGACGCGGCTCCAAGGGAAGGAAGGGCGGGGAGGAGGTGGCCTCTGGGCTACGGGGGGATGGGTTAGTCTGAGAAAACCTAACTGGGGTCTCACTGCTTCAGAACAGCAGTGTATATGAATATGCCCTTGTCTTTGATAGAAACCTGGAGAAGCATACTTAGTTTAAACATCCAGCACGTCCGCGCGTTCCAGTCCCATCGAACACGGGGTGCATTTACTGCAGATTGGAAAGAAGCGCTCGTGCACGTGGAATCATGTGGCATTTGTCCACACGTGTCCAGCTCATCTCACCGAACAGAGTGCCCTCCAGGCCCAACTGTGTTGTGGCACACGGCAAGGTTTCCCTCATTTCTAAGGGTCAATAATATCATTTATATATAAGGGGAATAACATCCCCGTATATATTGTGTTATTTATATATATAATGGACTATTGTATGTATTATCGTACCTACCTGTCTATATCTTACAATTTCTTTATCCATTCATCCGTCACACGTAGGCGGTTATCAGACCTGGCTACTATGAATAATGCTGCAGTGAACGTGAGGTGGCAGATGTCTCTTTGGGATAGTGATTTTATTTCCTTTGGATGTAAACCCAGAAGTCGAGTTGCTGGATTGTAGGGTAGTTCTGTTTTTAGTTTTTTGAGGAAACTCCATATTGTTTCCCGTGGCGGCTGCTCCAGTTTACGTGCCCACCAACAGAACCATACACCTAAAAATGATCAAGATAGTAAATTTTATGTTACGTTTATTTTTCCACAATAAAAAATTGGAAAAGAAAGACATGGAGAAAGAACCCTTGTTAACAGCAAACACTTACTTGTTCAACAGGACCCTTTACGTCACTCATCCTGAGGCAAAAACCTTATAGACCCCACATAATTTAATTCCTTCCCGGTAACAGAACTGACCACTGAGGTCACACTGTGGGTGTGAAGCAGTGAGATCTGCGTGGTGCCTTGTGGAGGAGAGCAAGACTGGCGGGGGATGTCCCTGTCAGTGACGACGGTTCCATCGTTGGCATTGTGCCTCTTGATTGAAATAAGTTAGGGTGAAAACGAAAGTAAAAACAAAAACAATCAATGTATCAACCATGAAAGTTCATTTTTCAAAGATGTCAAAATAGGCAAATAGCCAAAGAGGGGAAACTGAGACTCACTGCCTCTGTTGAGGTCTTCCAGAGGTGGCATGTCTCCAAGCCTCAGGAGCAAAAGGGTCTGAGTGGGCACAAATCTCCCTGGTTTCTGTCCTCCACCAGGTGTTGGCAACTTCTAGGGTTTCACCTTTCTCAGCATTGTGACATCTAGAGGATCGGGTCAAGAAGGAGCCTTGCTCTGCACCCTCGATTGCTGTGATTTAGCCACAAGTCTTCCTTGGGTCCTGAGGACCGCCATGACTCAACCTCCTGCCACCTCTCCTCTTGCCCACAGTTGACTCTTCAGGTAATGTTTTAATTTCTTTTTAGCTTCTCACTAGCCAGGGCTGTAGGGAATAAATAGCTTATCAACATAGCCTTGGTATATTTTTGCCTTCCCAGCTGGGCTCCCATGAATAATGTGACCAGCTGCATGCGAACAATGTGTACAAACAATGTGTGAATGAACAAAATGGCGTCAGGACAATGTGAGAAGCTCCATTTAGAGGCTCAACATCAGCAGATGGGACACTGACGGGAGTGACAGGAATGCAGTCTGGGCGCTGCGGGTGATGGGCACCATGAGGAATCAACGGAGTTGAGAACAATGGTTCTGGACTTGATTAACGTTTGTATCTGAAAACATTTATCCAAGTCCCTGGAATAAAGTTGAAGAGAACTGTGATTTATTTTTTAGGGAAAAAGTAACTATAGATCATTCCTTCTTCTTCTAAGCAGATGTTAGGAGTATGGCCTGGGCAACCATGGATGAAGGGTACTGGCATGTTGCTCACTTCTTAGCCTGCAGATTTATTCATCTATGTATATGTATGTATGTGTCTGTGTATATACACATGTACCTGTATATCTGTAGTATGAGTGTGTAGTGCATATGTAAAATAATCTGTTCTCATACAGCAACACGCTTTTTAAATATTTTACTTTTTAAAGCAGTTTTAGGTTCCCAGCAAAACTGAAGGGGAGGTTCAGAGGTTTCGTATAAACCCCCCATCCCTGACACACGCACAGCCTCCCCCACCATGGACCTACATGGATACATCATAATCACCCAAAGTCCATAGTCTACATAAGGCATCGTTCTCGCTGTTGTGCGTTCTATGACTTTGAACAAATGTACAAAGACAAGTGTCTACCGTTATGGCGTCTTGAGTATTTTCATGGCCTCAAACTCTGTGTCCCCTGTTCGTCTCGCTGCTCCTCCCCAACCACTGGCTACCCCGACCTTTTACGGTCTTCACAGTTTTGCCTTTTCCAGGATATCACATAGTTGGAATCAGATAGTATATAGCCTTTTCAAATGGAGTTCTTTCACTTAGTAATATGCATTTAAATTCCTCTATGTCTTTGCTTGGCTTGATAGCTCATTTCTTTCTTGTGCTGAATAATATTCCGTTGTCTGGATATATTCATTCACCTGAACATGTTGGTTGCTTCCAAATTTTGGCAATTATAAATAAAGCTGGTATAAACATCCATGTTCAGGTTTTCGTGTGGATGTGACCCTTTAACTCCTTTGCGTGGATACCAAGGAGTGTGATGGCCTGATTGCTTGATGAGAGCATGTTTACTCTGAAACCACCAAGCTCTCTTCCCCAGCGGCTGCACCACTTTGCGTGCCCACCAGCGACGAGAGAACGTTCCTGCTGCTCCACGGCCTCGCCAGCGTTGCTGCTGTCTGGGCTCTGGATTTGGGCCATTATGATAAGAATGTAGTGTTATCTCATTGCTGTTTTAACGGCATATTTAAACATAATATTAAATGTACTAGCACTAAGAAAAAATAGAAAGATTTCATTCTACTAAATTGTATTGGTGGCACTGAAATCGTTTATACTCCCCGAGCCTCAGGTCATCAGCTGAAACTGACTGTAATGATAACTCCTACATGATGGGGTTTTACAGAGATAAAACGTGATCATGGAAAGTGCTCAGTAAGAGATGAACTGCTAAATAAGCATTATTGTATCCAGTGCACTGGTCGCCAGGTGGAACACCTAAGCAGAGTAAGAACTTGGAGAATTTTGATAAATTGGTGAGTTGGACACTCCATTAAGACACGAGCCCCGTCCCAGGTCTCCCGGCACTTTATTCATAACTCTTACACACTTGCTGCAGGGAGGGCACAGCGCCATCGAAGCAGAGGCTTTGTCCTCCGTGCTTCTAAGTGACCTTAGGAGAAAACGATGGGAAATACCTGTCACCCAGGTGGTAATGGGACTTACTAAATAGCTGATGCCGAAGCAGCCTCGATGAGAAAGTTGGAGCATTCTAGGCTGTGGGATTCAAGCCACGAATCTCTGCAAACTCAGACATCAGCAGCTGTAGACAGCAGCATGGCCCTAGAGTCCTCCCGTTCGTTGAAAACTTGGGAAGCTTTCTTTCCTTTGGCTCGCGTCCCTGAGCACTGCCTCTGGAGGGTGGCGTGCTCGTGGTGCAGGTGACTCAGCGAGATCCGAGCACCAGACTCTGACTCACAGGCATGTGCTGCTGTCACCGGGCCCGGGAGGATGCGGTCACTGGGCATCATGTAAATGATCCAATTTCTTACTCTTTGCGAGCTCAGTGCAGCCACAGTAGAGAGAAAGCGCATCTGTTCATTCCTCAGCAAACAAGACAAAGTTAATACATTGTACAAGCTCACCATTTTCTCTAAAGCAGGCGTGGGACCTCACGCCTCTTCTGCTGACGATCCACTCAGATGCGAAGCTTAGCGCACAATGTGGTTTGATGAGCTCTCTTCCCACGACTTTTTCAGGTTGAAGACGTTACTCTATCTTAAAAGAAAGATGCTGGATCAATCCATGCTCTCCTTGGCGTGTGTCACGCTGCTCCCCACACGGTCTCAGGAGGACCCCGCGGTCTGGGCAGGAATCTGGTGTGTGCTGCCGTCCCCCCATTCCCAAACAGGCTGTCTGCAGACTCGCTTGTTCTCCACACACGTGGCCGCCGACGCCTTCGGTCAGGCGGAGCTGACGGGCTTGTGTGCGGGTCTCTGTGTTTATGCTTCATCACCCCTACGCTGCACCTCGCCTCCCCGCCTCCTCCTTGCTGGCACCTTGCAGGTCTGCCTCACAGGGAGGCTCAGAGTGAAGGGAGCTTTTATCGACCCCAAATTTCCCTCTGCCCGACACGCAGCCTTTCTGGAAACTTAATCCACCAAGCATCCACATGGAAGCGTCCGTGTTGACTTCCCATCTGTCTCCAGGCTTGAATTCACTTTCCAGCTTCCATCGTCTCCATGAGGGCTCAGCTCCCCCGGCACTGAGACCGTGCGGCTGCTGCGGCCGGGGCAGGCTGACCTGTGTGGGCTCTGGAGTGACCTTCTGAAGTGGGACAGTGACACCTCGACACACAGCCACCTCCACGAGTTGTCCACGCTGAGGGATAAACTCCATCGGTGACACCATGTTTCTTTGTCACCAAGTGTCATGAGAGTATCACTCATGTAGACTTCTCTTGCAGAATCCACAAGCTCTAGGATTCTTCAACAATACGCACGTGTTTATAATGCTGCTTGTTGAGTGCGCCACATTTCTGCCGTGGCCTGCCGGGGCACCTGCCACGGTGCTCACGCGTGGGCGTCTCTGAGGCCCCCTTCACCTGGAGGGTGCATGGCCGTGCCACGGGTGCTTGGCAAGCATCATTTTCTCAGTGTGCCAGGGGCCTTGGGGCCAGAGCCGTGAGGCCCTGTGCGCATCCAGGGTCAGCACCCTCCGCGTCCCCACCGTTCCCTCTCTCCTGGCAGCTGCCGTTTTCTCTCTCCAAGTGCACAGAACCGTAGGATGTGTGCAGATAGAGAGGAGCTGGTTCCCACGGTGATGGAGGCTGGCACGTCCCCAGCTCAGCGGGCTGGGTCAGAGAGAGCCCAGGGTGTGGTTCAAGCCGGAAGGCTGGCCGGCTGGAGATCCATGGGGAGCCTATGTTTCAGTCCCAGACCGAAGGCAGGAAAGAAGCCGATGTCCCAGCTCAAGGCCATCAGAAAGGGGGAATTCTCTGGGCTTGTGGGAGTCTCAACCTTTTGCTCTATTCAGGCCTTCAACTGATTGCATGAGGCCCACCCACATGGAGGAGGGTAATCTGCTTTAGCCAGTCTACTGATTTAAATGTTAATCTTATCCCAAAACACCTTCACAGACACGCCCACAATAATGTTTGACCCAGTGTCTGGGCAGCACGACCCAGTCAGGTTGACATGGTAACCTCCACAGTATCTACGCACTTCCTCCCTTCCCTCACATCAAAGCCTCCGAGAGTGTTTCTGGACACTGTGGCATCGTCACTGTATTACAGAGGATGACGGGCTTGGGGACACTAATCCCCTTGTCACCATGGAATGGGAATGTCTGGGGGCCCAGGTTTTCCAAAGCCGGGGTCTTCAATATCTTCATGGGAGAACACTGCTTCCTGGGACCTGAGCCGCACCTCCTGGGAAACTGTGACCGTCAGCCCTGGCGCATCAGCTGGATCCCAACTACAGCCCTGAGCAGAGACTTCATAGGTCAAGTGTTAGAAGAAATAAATGACCTTATTTTACCAAATAGTGTGTCCGAACGGGAAAGGGTTTCCATCAATATTCAAGGATGACTCCTGCAGGACAGAACAGAATTAACAGGGTGTGGAGTGATGGTGAATCATTGGTGTGACTCACCTCTGACTTCAGGCTCAAGTTGGGAACTTTTTATTGATTTTAATGGGATAACGCGAGGCAAAATACGGAGGAAGGCCAGAGCACGAGCCTGAGACTCAGTCACAGGCCGGAGGGCACCAGAGTGCACGCGGAGGGCCTGCTCCCACAGGAGCGACGCTGCCCTTCCAGGGCCGCCTCAACCCAGCCCTCGGAGGCCGGCGGCGTCCAGGCTGGAGGGCAGAGCTCACCGCCTCCTTGCAAACGAGATGCACGAAAAAATATGCTTTTCTTTAGAGATTGCTTCTGACCCAGCCTGAGCAGTGAGTCACTGCCCTTGATAATACTGTTAAAAATGAATTACAATTTTTGAAGTCTCTGACAATTTGCGAAAACTAAGTTCCTTTGTTCCAGACTAAAATACATACCTTGTATTTGCTCACAGCAATTCAGTTCCATGGGTTTGAATCGACATGGTAAGAAATACAAGTATTTCGGCACACAGACTTGTTTCAAGTCAGGCATGATGTCTACCTTCGGTAAGTGAGGGGCTGCAGCCCGTTCCCACCAAAGGCAGAGCAAAGGTCTGGCTCTTGTCCCGGCTCAGGGGCTCCCATCAGCAGCTGGGCACCAGTCCCCTCTCCTCCAAGTCCCACGTGGCCTGTGGGCCTTGACCCACGGCCGACGACGCTGCGGTCCGGGCCTGTCCCTTCTCAAGGATGCAGCGATGAGCCGCTTCCAGTCGGGAATCAGCAATGTGAGACATGAGGTCAATTGGTGGGGCTTCCGGCTCACACAGCCAGGTGAGCTGTGTGCAGAGCTAGATTTCCAATTCTCCTCCTTCACGTCTTCTTCTTGCTTATTCCCGGGGCTTGTAAAACATCAGCAGAGGTAGCAGACGTTCTTGATTCCTTCATCTCTGGAGGGAGGGAGACCCGCGCTCTTGCCAGCCGTGACTGTGCGAGGTTTTCTGCATATGACCATTTTCCCACCGAGGAAGCGTCCTTTCATTCCTAGTTGGGCGGAACTTGTCTGTGGATGTTATCAGCGATGAATACACATTGTATTTTGCCAAACACTTTTTCTGCATCCGCTGATATAATTTTCTCCATTCTGTTAATGTGCTGATGTACATATGTCCATTTCTCTGAGGGTGTGTGACTCGCACGCGGGCTGCTTTCTTGTCGGCTTTGCAGAGTCACTGGGAGCTGCGTTTAAACACCCAACAGTGTAACTGAGGACCCGCCTGTTCCTTTACTAGTATTTTTTGCTCCCCCCAGCTTTACTGAGCTAAAACTGAGAAAAATTACATGCGTTTGAGGTGTGTGACGTGGTGCTTGGCCCACATTCGTGTGTGGGATGGCTCCACAACCAAGCTCCCCACACGGTCACCTTCTTAAAACAGGGTGCTGCGCTGCGGTGTGAGGGCCTACCATCCACCCTCGCAGGAAACTTCAAGGAGGCAAGATGGTACCACTCCCCGTGGCGCCGTGCGGTGCGGTAGCTCCCCAGAGCTTATCCTCCTACTGACCGAACCCTCCGCGCCTCCTGCACCCCCCCGCCCCCGTCGTCCGCGGCCGCAGCCCCAGTAACCAGGCGTCTGCTCTCGGGTCCCATGAGTTCAACTGTCTGGATTCCACGCAGACGTGAACGCATGCAGTACTTTGTCTTTCTGGGTCTGACACCTCACTGAGCATAAGGTACTCAAGGTTCATCCATGGTGCTGCAAATGGCACGATTCCTTCATTCTTAAGGCTGAGTAACACTCCATTGTTTATATATTTGTATGTATTTATACGGAATATATTTCTATATTTCTGTTTGATGTCTATATTTACATGTATCCATTTCATAGCTACGCAAACATAGACCACATTTTTAAATCCATTTATCCACAGACAGACACTCGGGTGTCTCCTTATCGTGGCTGAAGGACACCGCAGTGAACGTACCGACGCAGGGCTCTCCTGAGACGCTGATCGCATTTCCTTTGGGTAAATACCTACCAGTGGGATGGCTGGATGAGGTGGTAGTTCTGGTCTTCATTCCTGAGGACCCTCCTCGCTGTTCTCCGCGGTGGCTGCACCAGTTTGCGCTCCCACCAACAGCGCATGTCACCTACATAGCCACGTCCTTGCTGACACCTGTTACTCTCGTCTTTTTTGTAACAGTGCCCGTTACTTGTTGTTATTCTGAAAATTCATGCTGTTTATTCTTGAGATTATGTTATTGTAATGATACGCACTTTGAACTGTGTGTTATGCTTGCGGACAACTTTTATTCTCACTTACGTTCTTGTTCTCCTCTGGTTATGCCTTCTGCCTTAACTTCCACATGGTCGGATGTCGGTGTGGCTCCCCCGGGTTTACTTTGCACGGCACGTATTTTTCCGTGTTTTTATTTTCAGACTTTCACTGTGTTCCAGGTACGTCTCGTAAGCCACACAATTGGATAATTTTGATCAAATCTATACGAGCAGCATGAAGTGAGATTGCTGATCAACTCTGAAAATTTCTGTCTTTAAATTGGAGAAGGTAGGTAATTGACATCTGCAATAATAATATATTTAGATTTAAATCTTTTTGTTTTCTATTTGTCTTTCCTTCTATATTCCCTTTCCTCTGCTTTCTTGACTTATTTTGGATTAATTTGGTTTATTTTCTTCCTACTAGCTTGTTAAATATACATCCGTTTGCTGTTATTTGAATAATTTTCAGGGTGATTGTACTGAACATATTCTTGAGTTATTAAAATCGAATACAAACTAGAAATTCAATATCTGCCAAATAATGCAAAGGTCTTATAACATTTTAACTTGTTTACCAGACTTTCTTGCTACCGTGGCCTTTTTGTTAATGCTGTCATATGATTTTAAAAATATGTAACCTATAACATACATTACGATATAAACAGAAGCCATCACCCGCCACCCCGTCATGTCTCTGTGCAGTAGTGTTTATTTGGACCTGCGTATATTCTTTCTTATTATTCTTTCTGTCTTGTATCTTCATGCTTCCATCTGGGTTTCTTTTCCTTCTGCTTAAAGGACATTTCTTTAGTGGGGCGCCTGGGTGGCTCATTGGGTTAAGCATCTGCCTTCAGCTCAGGTCATGACCTCCGGACCTGGGATGGAGCCCTGGGCTCTCTGCTCAGCGGGCAGTCTGCTTCTCCCTCTCCCCCTCCCCCCACTCCTGTGCTCTCTCTCTGTCAAATAAGTAAACAAAATCTTTTAAAAAAGACTGTCTTGAGTACTTATTTTGGTGTGAATTTGCTGTGAAACCTTCTCATGCTTTTCTCATTGCCTGGAAGTCTGTTTCACTTGTATTCTTGAAGGGCCCTTCCTCTGGGCAGAGACCCCACGTCTCGCGGGCACTCTGACGATGCCTTCCCGTGGACTTCTGACTTCCCTCGCTTCTGTCAGTCTCAGCATTTTCGCTTCTTGGGAGGTGATATGTGTTTTCACCTGTCTACTTCTAAGGTGTTGGTTTTGGTTCGGTTTTCAGCTTTTTCAGCATGCTGTGCCAAGACCTGGTTTTCATCATCTTATCCTGCTTGAGGTTGGTGGGCCTCGTGGTGACGCTGTGTTTCGTAAGTTTTAGAAAAATCAAAGCCATTATATTAAACTTTTCCTCCTCCTCATTTTATGTGTCCTCCCCTTCTTTGATTCCATTTATACACGTATTAAACTTCTATCATTTTCCATCTGTTTCCATTCTGTGTGTGTTCATGCTCATCAATTCTCTCCTGTTAGCTGTGCCTAGACTATTAAATTAGTTCACTTAATAATAGGTATTATTAACAATAATACCAGTATGTTAAATGTATGCATTGAGTTTTTTATGTACATTATTCTCTTTTCAGCACGAAAATTTTCATTTTATTTTATAGTTTCTAATTTTTGTGCCCCAGTCCTCCATTTCAGTATAATTTTGCACATGTTACCATAGTTATCTTAAAAGCTGTCTGATAATCTCAATCCCTGCATCTCCTGTGGGTCCAACTTTTGTTTTCAATTACTTCTCTTGTGTGCATGGTGCTTTTGACTGAATGCCAGACATTTTGCATAAATAATCTTAGATATAATGAGAGGTTCTGGCTGAAGCATTCTTTCATAATAATTTAAATTTGCTTCCGAAATATACCTGGTCTAAGGATAGATCACCTTAATACAGTCAGGGGTTCTCTCCATTCCCCTCCCACTGCTTATGCTTTCTTTGCATTTCTAGGGAGCAGATATTTGAAGACGGTCCCCAAAGGCTCCGGCTGTTTACCAGTGTCTCTGCTCCAGAAACCGAAATCCAGTTATTGCCCCTCTGCTCCTTTGAGACTTTAGGAATCTCTAATATGTTTTTCAGTGTCTCATTATTGGCAATTGTGTGAAGTGACAGATTACCCTCAGATGCTGGGCGTCTGCCTCCTGGTTCTTGATCCTGGTCATGCGAATGCCCTCGGCCCTCGGAGTTCTGCAGTGCCCGCAGCCAGATTCTGAGAAACGCTGTGTCCAGCTGCTCTAAGTGCTTCCAGCCCAGCAGCTTGGCTGGCGGCCATCGTGAGACGTGCAAGTCCTCACAGCAGTTTGCAAAGACCTTCTTTCTTTCTCTCTGCAGGCCAGCAGCCTTTCTACCCATGCTGGGCCCTCCCGCCCCAGGGCGTTCCATGGGCCTCGTCCTGGCACATCTCCCTAAAATAACAGGAAAACACTTTCCTCTCAGGTTTAAAAACCTATCATTGAAAAGATGCAACGGTCTTGGCGAGATGTGTGCAGAGGGGGAAGGTGTCTCTTGCTGGAAAGGGGATTGCTTTCCTCAAGATTTGCTCTGTTCTCGTGCTGGTGCTCCTGTCTCGTCACATCTTAAATAAGGAACATGTCGGCATTCATTCAGAGCAAGGAATTCTTTCCCTAATAGATGTGCCCGTGGTGCGTGGACCCCACTGCAACCTTGGCCTCCTCAGCCGGCCCGCGCCTTGTGGGGAGGAGGCCATGTTGGACTCGGACCAGCAAGGAAACCGGGCGGAGCAACTGTTGAATCCAGTGTCACGAGAAGATTTCATGCTCGATAAGTGTTGACATTGTGTTTCTTAAGGACTTTTCAATCATTCTGAACCTTTGCAGGTCACTGGAAGGTCGCTGTGGGACCGCTCCGCGTTTCCGCTAGGTGGGCCCGGCCCGCGCTGAGAGGCTCCCCTCCTCCATCGAATCAGCAGGTGAGTCATAGCTGCAGGCATCGCACGGGGTAAGTCAGACCGAAGCAGACTCCTCACCCAGCTGACGTCATAGGAGATTCAAGTCAGTGGGTACCAGCTGCAAGACGCATCGGTTTGGGGCAGGGCACGGGGCTCGGGGAGGTGGGATTCCAAGATGGCCTCGGGGGGGCTTCTCCCATGAACCCAGCGGCATGCCTGTCAAGATCCGAGGGTCTACTTGCAACATATTTCTAAAGTCTGCTAGCGCCGCTGAGGCACGTGGACAGGACGTGTCCCGGGGAAGTGTTATCAGATACCGTGAGCCTGGAGGCTCCCAGCGTCTGGTCCACAACAGGCCACATGTCAAGAACTTGCAGAAAAACTACCTTTCAGTTTGGCAAGAGAACAAGAGTAATGAAAATTAGAGTACTGCAATGTGCAGTATTCTTAAATTATTGCTATATAGTCAAGTAAAAAAAATGGAAGGAGTTTCTCATCAGCCGGCTTTATTTTTGTTTTTCTATGGTCAGTTTCCTAGAACCCGAGAGACAAGGACTGTCTCTTTTGAAATTAAATTTTATAATTACTCCCAGAGCTAGAGCAATGGAAACAACTAGAAACTGGAAATAAACAATGGATTTCTGCTGGAAAGGATGAGGCAAAGCGCCCTGTCCCTGTTGGCGTGGTCAGGACACAACCACGCACTCAGTGTGAGGGACGTGGAGGGATGGCAGGAAATGCGGGTTCCAGATGTGACTGTCTTGAACTCCTGCTGTGATTCTGTCTCTTAATTCCTTGACTTGCAGCCTTCTCATTTGTAAAGTGAAAATATTAAAACTACCAACCTGTCTTATGACCTTGGATGTAGATAAGATGGAAAGCACGATGCTTCTGTGCGTGTCGTGCTCTTAGAGCCAGCGAATCTGACGTTGCTGGGGCTGTTACTAATGTCGCTACTTCTCTCGAGAATATGAAATATTCAGAACTTCAATAGAAGAAAGAAGCACCTGTCAAAGTTCTCTGTGCCCAGTGACAGATTTTAAATAATCAGATATAATAATACCTCAGATTCTTCATTCCCTAGGAAGCTTAAGATCATTTCTTTTTCATTACATACTCTTTGCAAAAAAAAGTGGGAGTATGAATTGTTGATTCATTCACCAGCTTCTCAGGGCTCACCTGGGACTCTGGAAGCCCTGCAGATCCGCAAGCATTATCATGCCCATGACTAAAACCTCCACCAGTCCAGCTGGTCAGCCCCACCCAAGAAGCTCCCACGTGGGAAAGGTCAGTCACACCGTCTACAGATAACTCACATCCTTCCTCGATGGCTTCGCGCTTTGCTGTGGAGTCGGCCCCACACTCCGGCATGGACCTCCCCCGCGCTGGAGCCGGCCAAGCCTCCACTCCGTCCTGAGCCACCTCATCTGCATGTGGACATTCTCTTCACATTAAATTGCATATTAATTACTTACATTGTAAGGCAAAGAAGGTCTTTAGCCAAAGAGAATTAGGGTGCCTGTCTCTTCACCCTCAGCTGAACCTCCTATCCTCTTGTGCTATCTTATTTTGCAAGCTCAGTAAAGTGCCCCTTTCTCTCCTCCTTATTCTTCTGTTACCCCAGATTTCATCAACTTGGTGTTTTTCTATTTTTATTAATTTATTTTATTTCTATCAACTTCCCTGGAAATTTATAACTGTTTGTGACTCCTCCAATGTAACCAATTCATCTCCAGATTAGTATTTCCCCACTCAATATAAATAAATCAGCATCAGATCTTCATCCTAGATGCACCTTGTAAACCCAGCACCCAGATCTTGTTTCAAACACTGTTTCGAAAATGAAACTTGGGCTCCTTGAAGAAACGGCTGATCTAGGACTGGATCAGGGAGTTCACAAGATAAGCCTGGGACGTCCTGTAGGATCAAGAGGGAAAGCAGTGCCAGGCAAACAACAGCACTACGTTGACAGGGGATGTGTGCATCTGCTCACGGCCAAGACTGGAGTAAGTTGAGCAGGAAAATAAATAAATTAGTATTGGATTATACCTCCAAGTATAAAGCAAATACTGATGAGTTCATATTTATGTAAATGATTGAATAAATAAAGAGCGGAGAAGAAGACAACTCTTCCATGCACGAGAACTCCAAATAATTTATGTAGATGCTATGATCTCAATGAAAGAGAGCATAATGTCCTTCCTCAGGTGTGGGATGTGCACGGTGACTCCTTCCAATGAGCATGGGTTGGAAAGAGGGTCTACAGTGGAGAAACCTGACAACACTCCCTAGCCAGGTGCTCAGGTCAGCGTCAATGGTACTAAGTCGGGTTGATAATACATGCCTTTGAAAATGGTCCTGTCCCAGGGCTCCTGGGTGGCTCAGTTGGTTAAGCATCTGCCTTCAGCTCAAGTCAGATCTCAGGGTCCTGGGATTGAGTCCTGCATTGGGCTTCCTGCTCTGTGGGGAGCCTGCTTCTCCCTCTGCCTGCCACTCCCCCTGTTGTGAGCTCTCTCTCTCTCTGTGTCAAATAAAATCTTAAAAAAAAAAAAAGAAAAGGAAAATGGTCCTTTCCTTTTCCCTTTGTGGTCCTCTTCCCAACAACACGCAAACTCGCTCTGATCATGAACACAAAATCATATGATTTCCAGCTGTGGGTACCCTACAGAATGCTTGCCTGACCAGTGTTCCTCAAAACTGTCAACATCCTCAAAAACCAGGGCAGTCCGATAAGTGGCCACATTCAAGAGGAGCCCAAGGAGACAGGATGAGTACATGGAACGTGGTGTCCCACATGGGGAGCCTGGACAGGAAAGGGACATTAAGGAAAAACCAAGAAATTTGAATAAACTATGGGCTTTTGTGAATAAGAATATATTAATATCGGTTTATTATTGTAACAAATGTACCATCCTAATGTGAGACGTTGGTAATGAAGGAAACTGGGTGGAGGATATACGGAAGCTCCCTGTACTATCTTTGCAACTCTTCTGCAAATCTAAAACTGTTCTAAAAACTAAAATCTATTTTTGAAAGGTGACAAGATTATATTAGTAGGTCCCCAACTGTATTCAAAGATTCTGATAATTTTTTCTCAGCTATTGATAGAAGAAATAGATAAAAATTCAGTAAGAACATAGAAGCCTTGAATAATACTATTAACAAATCAGACTTAATTTTCACTTATAGAACACTCCACTAACTACAAAAGACATATGTCTTCAAGTGAAAATGAACATTTTTCAAAATAGATCATATGTTGAGCCATAAAGAAGTTACAATAAATTTAAAGGATTGAAACATAAGGAGAATATACTCTGGTTAAAGTGGAAGTAAATTAGAAACCACTGGCAATAAGATATCTGAAAGCATTTGGAAATTTGAAACATACTTCTAAATAACTAATGGATGAAAAGGGAATTTCAAGGAATTAGAGATATTTGGAAGATTATAAAAACCCAATATATGTAAGCATGTGGGATTCAGCTAGTGAATGGAGGGAAATGTATAATTATGAGAGAAGAAAGGTTAAAATCAATCAGCTAAGCTTCCACTTTAAGAAACTAAATGGAGAGCAAATTAAAACTAGCATAATTAGAAAAAAAATAGTAACAGTAAGAGCAAGAAATCAGTGGAATTGAAAACAGAGAAAATAAAATCAAAAGTCAATTTTTTGAAAAGCTTCGTAAAGTTAAAAATTTTCTACTAACACTAACCCAATAAAAAAGGGAGAAAATGCATATTGCCAATATCAGAAATGAAAGAGAGAACACCACTACAGACCCTACACACATCCAAAGGAAGATATGCAAATGCGATGAACTTCATTACGAAAATATATTTGTCAAGTTCAATGAAATGGACACATTCCTTAAAGAACACAGCTTACTGAAACTGATACGATGAGATACATACGTATACTAATTTAATAATACTTGACAATCTTCCCCAAGAGAAAATATCAAGGGCATATAGCCTTCCTGGTGAATTATATCAATCATCCAACCAGCACAAATACTTTCAGTCTAGAGAAGGAAGGGATATTTCCCAACTCATTTATGAGGCCAGCATTCTTTGGATCTTGCAAAGGGGCATTCAAGTGACAACGTTCCTTCTCTCGTTTGGGGCAGTTGCTGCACAGGTGGATATCACTGTCGAAACTCCCAAGGCGGGACAGTCAGGATTTATGTAATTTATGTAAACGGTAATTCAACAAAGTTATGTATTAAGAAACACACCTCAGATTGACCCCTTTCCTCATTTCTACCCCCGCTTCTTCAGTCTGGATCCCAGGCCCTGGTCAGGAGGTTTGCGGCAACCCCCACAGGGCCCTCCTTGGGCTTCTGGCACACCCGTGTGTTCCCTCATCACCTATGAGCTCCCGTTCTCTACTGGCTTCTCATTGCCTGTGGGATAAAGTCTGAACTTCTCAGTGAAGGCCTATGAGACGCTGACTCTCGCGGTGTCTTTGTGCCTCTTCCTGGCACTTTCTTTCCTGGGACAGCAACTGCGGTGCAGCTCCCGGAGCCCAGGGGTGAGACGTGGGGCTGCTTTTGTGCAGCTGACGGTGGGGGGGATATGGCTGAGCGATGAGCAGGGAGGCGCAGTGGCCAGCGCTGGTGAGCAGTCCTGGCCCAGCCTCCTCGCTGTTTGGGTCACTACTACTGGTTCCTTCTGTTCTTTGCTCCCACAAGGAAATGCCTCCCCTCCTGACCCTCACCCTCGCTACCTTTTCTGCCCGGAGGGCCCTCAGCGCTCATGTGCCCTCTTTCTTAACTGGATCACTCAATCAATTAAGCTCCATTTGTTCCAAGAAATATTGGTTTTGAATTTAAATGAAAGTTAAAAAAAAAAAAAGTGCCAACAACATTCCCAGTGTCTACCCAAATATGTTACCCCTGGACATTTCTGGAAGCTTTCTGTAGACTGTGTGATTAATGAGCTGTTGGTAGTAAATTGCAAGCACATTCACGCCTCTAAGTCACATTATTTAACCTTAAATTTATTGACTGGAGAAAACTTGGAAAACGGAAAGTGTGACTCCATGTGTCAGATAGACATCCCTAATTTGGGAATGTTGAACTTGAGAGAGCCTCAGATTTCTACGTGTCAAACCTTTACCTTGAGATAAATAGCAACTTCACGGTATCTTGATTTTCTTAAGGTAAAAGCAAATGATTGTTTTCAAGCTCTTAACCTACCATTTTTCCCCCAACATAGGCCATTTGCCGAATCAGAGAAACAAGGCAGAAACAGCTGCCAGCTGGCGTTTGGACCCATGGGCCAGCGCCCAGGTGGGTCATCACAAACCCTCGTCAAAGGCAGCTCCATCTCCCCTTGGAGCGAGGAGGGCAAGCAGGCCCAGCCTCACGTGGGGGTCCAGCTCCGGTACTGAAGCGTCTACACACACACACCGTCTTCACTCTGATGAAAGACACCTTCCCACTGCGGCCTGTGTTCTTCCCGCAGCTGCTTCCGGGGGGAGCGTCGGGGGTATTTTCACACCCTCATGCTGGTCAACACGGTAGGTGCCCGGCCTGCTGCCTGACACTGGCCGTTTCTGGAAGGGGCCTCGCAGACAGCTCTGCACGCGAGCGAACGGTGAATGCGCGAACCCACCCGCGAAGCCACCCCGGGCCCTGTTGTCACCAGTCCTACCGCTTCAACACCTTCCTTTGAGACAGACAAAACTGACCCGCGACCCCATGTCACCGGCACCCCATGTGTCGAGGCTCGTGCTTCTGCCAGTATTTCTGCGAAGACCCCTATGCAGCCTCATGTCTCTCGTGGGTCTGTACCAGCCCCCAACAAACACGCGAAAACAAAACAAACAAGCAAAAAGCAACTCTACTCTTGCTCTCTCCGATCTTTAGAACCCGTTGCTGTTCCAGTGCCCCACAGGAGGGAAACCCTGACCCTGGACCGGGTTCCACGGGACACACACATACCAGTCACATGCAACTCCAGGACACGGGGCTGCTGCCCTTAGTCTGGAAATGCCTGTGTCCCCTGCGCCTGCTGGGCTCTAGCAACCCTCCAGGGCCCTCCTGTGAGGCCTGAACCTTCCCCAAGGAGGAAAGTCCCCTGGGGCCTTGCCCGCACTGACCACACCGCACCGTCCCTATCCACGGATGTCCCTGTCTCGTGTGGAACAGACCTGGACCGCCGGGGTGGGTGCGGCCCCTATGTGTGCAGTCTGCACCCAGCACGTGGTGCCCGTTTCACTCTCAGGACATGACCTTCAGCCCTGCTGCCTTTCTAGACCATCTTCAAGACACACTTAGACGTCAGGAGTTTGCACTTCCAAAATGAATGTGTATTTTAGTAAGAGAATCTTTAGCAAAGAGACATACAAATAATTCAAAAACGTAACCAAAAACAAACAAGAAAAAGATTTTGTGTCAAAATCAGCAGTGTTGATTGAAAGAGGGTGTCCACTCTGGCCACACCCGTGCGTCGGGCCGTCCCTGTGTCTCAGAGGCTGATGACCTGCTTTCTGAAGTATGTTGTCCAGTCTCTAAAACAGAGGGGTTGTTGACTCCTGGCACAGACTTGCACAGAGAAAGAGATATTTGTTTTGCAAAATAAATCACAAACAGGCTCCAAACCACTGTAATTTGAAGACCTCCTTCATTAACAATCTGGTCAATTAGATGGTTCTTGGCCGGAGCCTGGGGCCCAGGTCCGAAGGCCTGAGAGCCCTGAGGCTCAGCTTGACCTGAGAGGGCCGGGGCAGCCAGGCTGTTGCTGGCTTGATCTCACACCCCAGACCTGCCTGCAGAGATTTCTGGCAAGGTGCCCGCCTTCCTGCTTCCTCCCGGCACACTCCCACACACACCACACGTGTCCCCTCAGCACCGAGAAAACCGAAAATCCGCTGAACGCTGTGGTGCCGGCAAAGGCCACAGGGGATAAGAGCCTGGAGTCACAGCCGATACAAACCCTACAAACCCGCAGTCGACCGTGGGTTAGAGCCCTCTGGCTTCGCAAGAACTCCGCGCAGGACAGAAAGCACGGGAGGCCGGCACCGCGGTTCTTGGTCACGAGGAGGAGCCCGCTGTGTCAGGAACGGCTTTTCCCCACTGAGTTCACGTCCAACCGCTGACTGGAGCCGTCGGGCAGGCTGCCCGGAGCTGGGGGTACAAGACGGCTGCTTCTGCGCCGGACCAGGTCCCCTAACGCTAACCCCGTGAAGACAATATGAAGCTTCACAAATGTGTGAACACGTACCGTTCATAAGGAGCTCGCAGCTCTGGGTCTCACGCTCCTGCTGCCGTCGAGCAAGGAGAAGGCCGAGGACAGGAGCCACAACGGCAAAATGGGCCATGAGCCCCCTCCTCCCAGCACAGACTTCTTCAGTGTCCCGGTGAAATGAAGTGCCGTCCTGCCCTTGTGCAAAACAGGCTCTTCTCCGCCTCGGAAGCAACAGGTTGTTCATTTTGGTTACAGTGAAAACACGGCGATGGTTTTTGTGTTCCTGTTGTTGGAGGCACGGGCCCTATGGAGCGGCCCCGCAGGTATACAGGAGGCCCAATCTGCCCCCCAGCTGGCTGCGGGCCCTGGATGAGAAGTGGGCCGCCTGGCGGCTAGCCGTCGCAGGCAGAGTCCTGACACGTTCCCCTGGAACAGCTGGGGTGTCCGCAGCAGCCCCGCCCCAGCCAGGCAAGCCCGAGGCCTCCCGCGGTCGGCAGGAAGGACTCTGCGTGTGCCGCGAAGGGGGCACTGAGCAAGGGGATTCCACAGGCAGAAGAAAAGTCCAGGGGGCCGGAAACTGCCAGGCGCCAAGGACCAGCTCCTAACATGGGGGAGAGTTGGAACACGCTTTGGGCATCTCTCGGTTTGGCAAAGCATCCATCTTCAGGGGGAAAATTTCAGGTGCCTGTAAGGTAATGCCATGGGGCTCGGTCCATATCTGTTTTCAATTATGCTGATTTTGTCCACAGAATTATTCACAGCACCTAAGTATTTATCCAAAATTTATCCAGTTGTCTTCAGCCTCAAAGAACATGACCTTGATCCAGCCCTGTTTTCCATTTCCAAAGGAATGAAAATCCATGTGGCCTCCGCTCCATGTGGGTCGCCCCGATACAGCAAGAGCCTGTGGGTCATGTAATTGCTCAGCACACGGCAGACCTGGGATAGAACTCGGGACGGCACTGTCTTCCCCAGGAAGGCAGAGGGACCGCGGAGAGCCCACAGCCTCGGCGTCTGACCTGAGTGAACGGAGGCCGGTTCGCAGCTGTGGTCCTGCTGTGCCCCCATCAAAAGTGAGGAAGCACAGCACGTAAGGCAGGCACCCCCGATTTTTGTAAGGTCATTGAAATAGGTGTTTACGTTTGCAATTATCTGTGTTAACAGATATGAAAATTCCAACAGAACCAAAGCGAAGGGCGAGCTGCGGCCCAGGCTCTGCCCAGGACGGAGTTTCCAGCCCCATGCGGCCTTCCTTCCCGCCCGTGCAGCCGATTCCAGTGAATGCACTCCTTCAGAACGCACCTTCCCGTGTCCTGGGCCTTGGAGGCCCGTGTAAGATGTGAGCACGCGTGGGTGGATACGTGTCTGTGCGTGGCTCCTAGCGGAAGTTATTACGAGGGGAATTTTGTTCATATTTTCTCTTTTGGCATCGATTGTCTGCTTCCGTATTTTTAGAAGGTATCTATTTTACGAGCTAGGACTTTGGTTTAGGCGGTCAGTCAGCACCGTGTACAGGTGTGGGTATAGGACTTGGGGCACTCACGTGGGATTCCCCAGGGGTTTGCACGTGTGTGTGTGTGTGTGTGTGTGTGTGTGTACACACTGCCCACCCTGGCCCCGGGGTTGGTCCTGCGGCTGACGAGCAGCTCTGAGCCCAAGCAGCTCATCCTTCCTTTCCCACCCCCGGGTCCCCTTATTTCAGCGTGATCCGTCCGCCGATGCCCTCCGTAATTTGTACCCGTTTTTCTTGCTGCGACACGCTCCCCATTTTGCCCCGTGTTCACGTTGTTTTCACTTTGCAGCAAAGCAGCCTGGTTCTTCCACGGTCTCCTGAGGATAAGGTTCTGGGAACACTGACCGTCCTCTTGCTTCTCAGTATAGATGCCAGCGGCTGTTTCCCCCTTTAAAACATGTCCGAAATTGAGAAAAATGCCACAGTATAATTTACTTCTATTCTGGCCAGCGAAGATCAGATGAGATGTGTTTGCTGTTGACCCACAATCATATAACTATCGCCGACCCCGGGCCCCAGGCTGCACTGTGTTCCCTCGTCGGCTGTGGCCAGAATTCCCGTTTCCCCTGTGACCACACACATTCCCTGTTCTTCCTCCCATCCCCATGGAAACGTGGAAGACACGGTTTCAGGAGTCTTCAAGTCTGGACCACAAATACTGCTTCCAAGTCAGAGAGACCTGGAGGCCGAGCTGAGGGCCCCCCCACTCCCTCTGGGAAGTTCTCAGAACTCAGCCTGTGACCAAGATCAGGTCCAGGTCGTTCGTCTCTTGAATTGGTCTGGTTCTTAGGTGAACTCCCAGCAACTGGCAGAAAGAAATGAGGTAGGGGCGCCTGGGTGGCACAGCGGTTAAGCGTCTGCCTTCGGCTCAGGGTGTGATCCCGGCGTTCTGGGATCGAGCCCCACATCAGGCTCCTCCACTATGAGCCTGCTTCTTCCTCTCCCACTCCCCCTGCTTGTGTTCCCTCTCTCGCTGGCTGTCTCTATCTCTGTCAAATAAATAAATAAAATCTTTAAAAAAAAAAAAGAAAGAATTGAGGTAAACAAACTCTGAGGTGACAAAATATTTCAGACTTCCTGTTCAATTTTTTTAAAAAAATATTTTGTTTATTTATGAGAGAGAGTGAGCGAGAGAGAGAGTTCTCGAGAGGGTGCACAAGTGGGAGGGGGAGGGACAGACCCCCGCTGAGCAGGGAGCCTGATGTGGGGCTCGAACCCAGGACCCCAGGATCATGACCTGAGCTGAAGGCAGATGCTTCACTGACTAAGCCCCCCAGGTGCCCCTCTTCTTCCATTTTCACGGTCTCCAGACTTCCTTGCAAAACCTGGCCAGGGGTCCTGGACGGAGTGTGAGGGACGAGCCGTGCAGCGCGGACACACGCTCGGGTGGGGGTGTGCGCCCGAGCCCGGCTCCTTCTTCACGTGCGTCTGTGCCTCCTGACCGTCCTCGTCTCTGTTCTTCCCCGCATCCTTGTGTGACTTACACGAGAAACCAGTTCCAGCTACACTTCTAGAATTCTAGAGCCCTCTTCCTCCACGTTACATGCCTAGATTTTGATATCTTTCTGCCCTATTATAATCTTACACTTTTGGTATACCTTACTTATTTTACCAATAAATTATCAATGCTTCCATAAACTCAGTATTGGGGCACCTGGGCAGCTCGGTCAGTTACGTGTCCAACTCTTGGGTTTCAGCTCAGGCCGTGGTCTCAGGGTCATGAGACCGAGCCCCACATTGGGCTCTGTGCTCACTAGGAAGTCTGCTTGAGATTCTCCCTCTCCCTCAGCCCCTCCCCTCTACACGCATGGTCTCTCTCTCTCGCTAAAATAAATAAATAAATAAATAAATAATATTTTTTAAAACCCAGTGTTAAAAGATAAACTGAGGCATATTAAAATCATAAGAGTGTATTTGAGCAAAACCCATTGGGTTGGACAGCAGCACGGAAGTTTGACGGCACGGGGACAGACTTGGAGCAGGGGCTGAAGCCCATTACCGACTGGCCGCGGCTTAGAGCCTCACGGTCCAGTTTTAACCTCCAGGCATTTCAGGCTCAGGTCTGGTTTGCTCAGGCAGGCCGCCAGGCGCTGGAATCCGACGGCCTCCTTGTTTAGTCAATTTAACACCAGCATCCCTGTTGAGTTGGGAGTTCGAGACATACTTGTTCTGTCGGAAGAACCTGGTCCTGTGGAATAAAGACGGGACGCAGTGAGGTTTTCCGGGGCAAGAAAGAAGGAAGGTAGACGACGTTTTACCAGACATTAAAAAGCCGTCAACAGCTACAACGGATAAAAGGCAGGTGTGGTGTTGACCTATCGGTAGACAGAACGATTCAGTCATTCACCCGCGCGGCAAGCACTTCCAGCCTGCACTGGGGGCTGTGGCAGACGACAGAAGCAGAGGGCTGCAGAGGCTGTGCCTCACCGGCTCTGAGACACGCCGCGTGGCCTGGGCGGTCGGGAGGGTGGGGAAGCCGCAGAACTGCGCACAGTTGCCGACAGCTCGTGGGACTCGAGGTGTGACAAAGATGAAGGGATCAAGGATTTGAAGGGTGGAGCTCTATTTAGTGGGGTGAAGACTGTGGGGCCGGGTTGGAGGGGAGTCAGGGGGCGAGCTTCCAAAGTACGTCTGAAGGTCCTGAAGTCATCTGAGGACAGCGTCCTGCAAACAAACAGGCAAGGGCACGATGATCCGCTCTCAGGATTCGGAGCCATGCTTTCTGTCTTCATTTTCCACTTTTTCTCAATAACCGTTTATTGTTGGGTCGTTTAAAAGCTTTTCTAAAAAATGCCTCTTGTCTTGTGACGTGCTGTCTTTCCCTCTGGAAGAGTCCGCTCCCTCGGAGGCTGGGACTAAACCCTGCCACTGAAGTGCCCTCCACTCACGGGCTCCGAGGTCCGTTCGTGGAATGAGAATGCAGCGATGAAGGGGAGCTCACCTGCAAGGTCTGTTATTTCACGGGAGCCCCAGGGTCACGTCTGGTGGGCGTGGGTCCAGCCGGAGACCACACCTGCCACCTGCCGCATAGTCCCTGCTGGGCTGAGGGAGGCCGGGGCTCGGGAACCACGCAGGTGAGGGTCTGCTCCGCACGCCCGCCGACAGCATCCTGTCGTCTGCTGTAAGCTTTGGGGCCCCAAGTATTCCTCAGCTTGGAATTTGCTAATTGCTTCTACAAGTGACAGAGATTTTCTGAAGGTGTTGGAGCGAAGGTCCGTCCGGCAGGAGGGCGCGAGGGCAGAGTCCCTCAGCCGGAGCCAGAGTGAGATCTCAGGCAAGGAGATGCGAGCCGCTCCGTCCGTCTCGGCGGTGGCGTGTTCTCACTGCTGAAGGTTAAAGCCCTCGACGTTGAGCCGGATGGACATCAAGCGGCGGACCCGCGGTGTCTGCAGAGAGAAATGCGTTCCACGGGGCCTCAAGCTCTCCCGAGACTCGCCCGGGCGCCCCCACGGCTCGGGGCCCGCTAACTCCGATGCCAGCTCATGTCCCCAGCAGCTGAGAAGACGCGCGGCTGCCCCCGACGCACGCTGAGGAGCGTCTCCACCCAAAGCAGTTGGGGACCACGGAGCTGGGAGGAGGAGCCACGTTTTCAGCCACGTTTTCAGAGTGAGGTGCTCAGCCTCTCCGCGGGAGCTGCTCTGCGTCTCTGCCAGCAGCCCTCCTTCCGCTCACAGAGGACCGGACCTCTGCCTTCCTTTGTCCCCACGGCCCCCAGCCCGGCCGAGACCGTCCCTTCCCACTAGACCGCTGCAAACGCACACTGCTGGGTCCTCACACTGGCTCACAACGGTCCTCACAAAAGGCTTTTAGCACATCATGCGTTTTGTTCTAATTTTTGTCACCGATTCACGGCTGCCCACTGAGAAATTTCCACTCCCGACTCCTACAAGAAACGCTGCCCCGAAGGGCTCTTCACTTGAGAAGCCTTGTGTGCTCAGCTCTTTAGGCAGCCCTTCTGGGTACTTTTTACATTCTGTGCACGGTACTACACATTCAGTACGTCTCTGTTAGCGGGAGAAGCACATCACTGACCAGCGGATGTGCTGTGTGCGGCCGGCAGGCGGGTCGGCCCCGCCAGCGGCCCGGCCCCAGCACGGTGAGCGCCCCAGCCTGGCGCAGGTGCTGCTCCCCTGGAACAGGCTGGGCTCCCAGGAACAGGTCATCCCAGCTGCCTGTGGCCCTCCTGCACCTAGTCAGGCACGCACCACATTTTACTCCGCGCGACCGTGTCCGAGCCGAGGAGCCGAGGCCCAGCAATCCCGCAGCTTCTGGGAGCACAGCAGTAACCCCACGCTCGTCTTGGGCTCTCCCGGGGTTTGGCGAAGCGGACGATGCCCAGCAGGCCTTTCCTCAGTCACCTCGCGAGGCACACTCCATCCTCCACCATGCGCTCCGACTTCGCCCTGCCGCGAGCTGTCTGAAGAGGCAATCTGCGGGAGACGCAGCCACCGGGCCTTGAGGACCAAGGTTCCCTTCATCAGCGGCCCCATCGACCAGGCTCCTGTTTTTCTTGCTGAGCTTGGCTTTCCGGGTCCCGGAAACACCACGGGTAAGGACGTGGTGGCTCCATGACACCATCTGAAATCGCTCTCCACGGGCCACGGAGACCACAACCACCTGTGTGTCCCTTAGAACAGCGAGTGTGGGTCCACACAGGACTTGGTTTTGATCTTTCATTGGTCTTTTTAATTTCACATCATGTCTCTGCTTGTCAAGGCAGAACGAGAGTGCTGGAGTTTTGGGAAGCACGGATTAGAATCAGGAATAGTCTGTTTGCTTGCACGTTCCGAATGCAGAATGTTCATGGCACGGCACGGCGTGCGCCTGGCACTTGAGTGGGAGTTAAGAAGATCATGGAGACGCTCTGACCAGTGTTTCTGCTCTGCTGGACCAGAGAGGCAGACCTGCTAGTGGACGGTGGTGTCTCCTTCACAGTTCTGGGGGTTCATCTGCACGTCACGGATGCTCTCTCCATGTGGACTGTGGCAGATTTGGTGGGTGGATTATGCGTTCTTATTAGAAACTCACCTGACGCCAAGAAAATTCCTTAGAACTTTTCTCTATGAAACCTTCACCTTTAAGGTTTTTAGTGACAATCACGGTGACAACCATAGATTTGGGGTTTGACAGATTCCATTTTTAAGCCCACCTTCCACTTCCTAGGAGTGACCATGGGCAAGTACATAACATTTAAGCCCATTTCTTCGCCTGGAAAACAGGGACGTAAGGACAAGGAGTGGCCACTGTGTAAGATGGAGTGAGGCCCCAGAGCCAGCCCAGAATGGGCTTGGTACTCCGGCAAACGTCCGGTCAGTGAACAACTAGGGAAAGGAGATATGTGCAAACGGGAAGGTGCTGCTTCCTAAGAACAAAGAAAAACCCAAGTGTCTGTGGTTGAAGCCGCTCTTTGTCTTCTTGCTCAAACAACAAATGAAACACTGGGTGACTCTATCAGGAGTCGTTCATGCTTGGAGTAAAGCCTACGGAGTGTGGACCTGTTTACAGACAAGGTGAGTGTGTGACACAACACGGAGTAGGTGCTTTCCACTGCGGTCTCCCACTTCTTTTCTTCCCCGAACACGTGACTCAGTTGGCTCTTTCTGATGCTGCGAACCTCACGGTTCATGTGAGCAGGTGGATTCTGCTTGCCTTCTTCACCTCGCGCTGTCAGCGGGGATGGTGGGGCACACCCCGGTGTCTGTAGCTCAGCCCAGCACCCCCACAGCCACCTCCCCCCATCTTCCAGCCCTGGCCTGCTTCCCAGCTTCCACTCCGCCATGCTCTCCCCTCCAGCTCCGCAGGACTGGATCCTGGATGAACCTGGCACCTGCCTCCAGCAGCATGTGGGACCGCATTCAGTCTTCTGGGCTGGACCTGAGCACCAGGACCGCAGGTCCCTCAAAGGTGACAGGATGAGAGTAGTCGGAAACGTTCAGAAATGCCCTAACGTTCGCCTGCTCCCGTTCCTGTGTTCGGGCGGCAGCTCCACCCCGGTCAACTGTGATAGTGGATAACGGAGTTTGAAGTTAAATCCTAACGGCTTAGCAGCTGCGTCTCAGGGACGCTTGGGCACATGTGTTTGGTACAAAACAGAGCAGAGCAGACACAGGTGCCACACAGAAACTCTCACTGACAGTGTTAATTTATCAACGGAGGTTGACGGGTGCCAACTCGGCTCCTGTCCCCACGTGCAGCTCGGTTTACGGTAGAATCCCATAGAATCCGTGTTTGGGGATTTCTCTGGAGAGGAAGAAGACACGGAGTGGCGTGGGCACGGTGCTCCTCTGAAAATCAGGGTTAGCGCCTCAGCGGGATTTCCCGAGCCACTCTGACCTCCCTTCTGACCTCCTGGGTTTCGGGAGATCGTGGCTGAAGGAAACAGGAGAGTGAACAAATGATACTCTGTTAGCATTTCAACTGGAGGGATCGCCTCTCGTGTGTGTAGTGAAAGGGAGTCACGGGGAAGCAACACGTTCTTTGCATAAGGCAGACCCGGCCTGAGAGCTGTCACACCAGCTCCGGCCGTGACGGCTGCCGCTAAATAAACTAACGTTTGCAGGTGGGGTCGCAGCCGGGTGCGTCTCCGTGTAATTATCGATCCACAAACTACATCGTCACCTGCTGCACACACCGTCAGACGAGCGCCCGCGCCCCCTGCGTAGACCGGAGCAAATAGGAGGCAAGAAGTAAGGTCTTCCCTCGTCTCGCTCAGCCTGTCCGGCGCATCCTCGGGAATCCACACGGAGGCCAAGCTGGTCCTTCGAGAGGAGTCTGGTGACTGCATGACGGCCAGCGTGGAAGACAGATCTTAAGGAGAAGCATAAACATTCAAAGTCGCCTCTGAGGTCTGCGAGCCCAGACCCCCACGTCCTGCGCGGCACTTCCAGGTCAAGGACAAACAGGCCGGTGGGGAGGCCCAGGGCCCCGGGAGGAGCGGGCATCGTCCACACATTTCTGTGCACACAGCCCACGAAACGAAGGACAGCCAGGCCACAGAAGGCCTCTCGAACATCTGGGCCTGTGTCGCTGGTTGAGATGCGCACTGCCCATTCAGGGATGTTTATTTGTAAAGCCTGGGCCCCAGGGTGCCTGAGGCCCCACTGGGTTCAGACGAGTGGCACTGGTGTCCCTCTCCCAGGCCCAGGGACCTTCTGCCCCACGGGGGTCCCACTTACTGCAGAGACCACGCCTCTGACTGACATGTGGTCTGGAACCTTCTGCATGGACCTTGAGACTGCCGCCCCCCTGCAGACCAGCCTCCCTCCCCCCTCCTGCCCTCCAGGGCTGCCCAGAGGCCAGGAGAAGAGACCGGGAGCCACTGAACACAGGAGGTGTGGAACCTCAGCTCTGCAGCGGCTGAGACAGCCCACACGGGGCTGCGGACAAGCACGTTTCAGATCACAAACGTGAGAGCATTTGCTACCGGCAGACCCAAACCACAGTTCGTGGAGTTCGGTAAATAAATGCCGGGAGTTCTTCAGGCTGCAGGAGAGTGATGGAAATCAGACCACAGAAAAGACTGAAGAGTGCCAAAAACAATAAGTATGTGGAGGAAATGAGTGTCTTATACTTTCTGGTATTTATAAAGACCACTGAATGTTTAAAGTAAAAATTGTAACAACATCCTCTGGGAACTACAACACATGCAGAAATAAAGTCTATAAAAACAATAGCACAAAAAGTTTAGGGTGAGTAAAGTAAGGTTTTTATATGTAAAGTGTTATACTATTTATGTAATATGATAATTTAGTATGCATATTGTAATTGTTAACGGAAAAAATAAAACAGAGAGGAATTGTTAAAAAAAATACGAGACAGAATAAATGCAAAAAAATACAAAAAAAGCCATTGAATAATCCAAAAGAAGGTAAGGAAAGAGGAACAGAGGGGGGAAAAAAGAAAGAAAGAGAGAGAGAGATGAGAGAAATAGAAAATAGATCGCCAGATGGTAAACCTAAACCCGGCCGTATCAATAATTACAGTGTATGTAAGTAAACGGAACACCACAACTACAAAACACAGACTGTCAAAGTGGATAAACAAAGAAGCCCCAACTGCATTCTTTTTAAAAGACACACACTTTTAACATAAAGACGTTTAAAGCAAAAAGACGGAAAAATACATACTTTACAAATACAAGTCATCAGGAAGGTGTAGCAGGCATATTAACTGTAGATAAACAGACTACAAGAAAAACAAATGTAACCAGAGCTAAAAAGGACATTTCATAATGAGACAATTTGTTAAGAAAACATAATAATCATAAGCATGTTTGCACCTTATACAACATTACAAAAAACATGAAAGAAAACTTGATTGGATTAAAAAGATAAATATACAAATCTACTATTTGAATTGGAGATTATATCACTCATATTTCAGTAATTGAGAGAATTATTAGACAAAAGAATCACTAAGGACACAGAAAACTTGAACAATACCACCGATGAACTTGACCTTATTAATATTTATAGAACATTATAATCAACAAATGTAGAAAACACAATCTTTTCAGTTGTACATGAAACATTCACTAAGATACACTGTAAGCTGTACTATTAAACAAGTCTCAATAAATGTCTAGTGATTAAATTCATAGACAGTATGTTCTTTATACAATGAAATCAAATGTAAAAGCATCGATAACAAGTTACCCAAAATATATAAAAATTAAACACTGCATCTCTGAATAACTCACACATCAGAGGAGAAAACACAGAAAATACAAATTCTAACTTAAAAATAATAAAAACATGATATATCAGAACACGCAGAGTGCTGATAGAAACAACGTTTCGGGGGAAAGTTATTGCTCCTCAAGTCCCATAAAGTTTTTAAAGACCTAAGCAAATCAAAACATACTCTAAGAAAATGAATAGGGAAAACAAAAAGTGGGAAAGTATTCTTACACATATATGTGACAAATAACTCACCAAGACATTAGAAATAGTCAGCAATTCTATAATAAAGAGACGGTTTAATTAAAAAGGAGCAAAAGGGGCGCCTGGGTAGCGCAGTCGTTAAAGCGTCTGCCTTCGGCTCAGGGCGTGATCCCGGTGTTCCGGGATCGAGTCCCACATCGGGCTCCTCCGCTGGGAGCCTGCTTCTTCCTCTCTCACTCGCCTGCTGTGTTCCCTCTCTCGCTGGCTGTCTCTCTGTCACATAAATAAATAAAATCTTTAAAAAAAAATAAAATAAAATAAAAAATAAAAAGGAGCAAAAGACTTGAACAAACACTTCAAACAAACAACAACCCAAAACACCAGAGACAGGTGTATAAATACGGAGAACGAACAGGTGGCTGCCAGAGGGGAGAAGGTGAGGGGATGGGTGAACCAGGTGAAGGGGTTTAAGAAGTACAAGCTTCCAGTTATAAAACAAATAAGTTGTGGGAATGAGGCAATAGAAATATAGGCAATAATATTGTGCAACACTGTTTGTTGACGGACGCTGACTGCACGCATCCTGGCAAGCACTGAGGAACGTACAGACTTGTCCAATCACGATGCGGGACCCCTGAAACCGATACAACACTGTGTGGCCACTCTACTTCAGGGATAATTTTTTAAAAGCGTATACACAAGTGACTAATGAGCACATTAAAAAGTTCTTGACATGATGACTCATCAGGGAAAATAGTCTGAGATGAAATTTTCACAAAACATAATCGACACAGTACTTGTACCCATAATAGACACAGAATCATTACAGGTCAATAAACAACCCAGTGAAATACCTGAATAGACACTTTATAGAAGAGATACGAATAACCTGTAAGTCCATGAAAATCTGTCCATTCTTGGTCACTGAAGAGATGGAAATCAGACTCACAATGACAGTTCCATCTCCTTCGGTCAGATTTATATTGCTAACCATTTCATCGTCAGATGTATTCATAACTACGCGCTATCCTGAGTCTCGGAGTGTTCCCTTGTCAGTGGAGCTATAACTGAAAAATCCATTTCTTCCCAATTCAAATTATAAGCATTCTCAGTGAAATGTAACAAAAGATAACAGGAAATAGAATCTACAGATCTCACGGGAGAGGGAGGTTTGCAGCTGTCGGAAAGGATGGAGAACTTTGACGCTACGGAGGTGGGGGAAGTTGAACAAAACTGTCTATGGGGTTAGCAGACTGAGGGCTGAAATACTGTAGGCTGGGCTGGGGTTCTGACACCGGGGAGGGCACTGCCCCTTCGTGCTCACACCGACCTGACATGGAGTTACCCGGCAGAGAGCAGTGTTCGAAGGAGGTTATCACAGCAAGAACATTCACATCAGACACCGTCGGCCGGGGGAGCGTTACAGCTCTGCACTTCAGGTATTGCAAAGAAATATAATCATCTATTGTGCTGGAATCCACATTCACATTATCAATACGACTCTTACATCGAAAGCCAAAGAGTGATTGCAAGGACTATTAAAGAGCTGGTATGATCCATAGGACCCCAGTAGAGTCTAAAGGAAAATATTTGCAGACACACTTTGATAAACACACACCATAGGATTCACCAAGGGTAAACTCATAATGAACCTACAGTAATAAAAATTAATCACAGAGATCAGAAGGAGAAAGACATTCGATGACATGGGCGGGAAGTGAATTTTTCCACAAATTTTAGAAAAGCTGCAACAGTCTGAGAGAGAGCTAAAAATCGGAATTCAGAGAGATGCCCACGGCATAGACAGTGACTATCAAGGCAAAGAACAAGAAAGAGAGCTTGGAAGGAAAATACATACTCATTTATATAAAAACTGGATGGGAAGTATAAATTTCATTCTAGACACAGCCAAAAAGAAAATTAAGTAATTTGGAAGACAGCTACAGGAGATGGCCCTGAATGTGAAACAGACAGACGAGGAGTCAGAAGAGACATGAAGAAACGCTGAGGGTACAGTGACAGGTCTACACGGGTCAGACGGCAATTTAGGAAGAGAGTAGAGACTGGAGGAGGCGCTGGTTGCAAATCCCCAGGATGAGAACCTGAGTAAAGGGTCGCACAGAGTCCTGGGCAGGACTACACAGAACAAATCTATGCCTGAGGACAGTAGAAACGTTTCAGAATATCCAAGACCAAGTGTGTATTGTAAGTAGACGCAGTAGACAGTGCAGAGAGGCTATTCGAAGAGGTGATAGGCTAACAGTAGAATCCAGCAGAGAGCAGGACACAATGTCATGGTATCTTCAGTTAGAAAAGAAAGAAAATGCCGTCCTATAACTCTGCCTGATGAAGTTATCATCAAGAGGGATTGAAGGTACACACATTTCAGACTGTTAATCTAATGTTCGCTAATGGCCCTTCGAAGGACTACAAAGGATATTCTTCAACAAGGAACTGATCACCAAGGACACACCATGGGGAAAGGGTAGTGTCTTCAACAAGTAGTGCTGGGAAACCTGGATTTCCACATGCAAAAGAATAAAGTTAGATCTTACGTCACACAAACTCAAAGCAGTATGTGTCAGAGCTTAAAGTTAAGCTTCTACACAGCAAGGGAAACTATCAGCAAAATAAGTAGACAAACTATGGAACAGGAGAAAATAGTTACAAACCATATATCCAATCAGGTGTTAATATCCAAAATACACAAGAAACTCTACAACTCAACAAAGATAAATAAATAGATAGATGATGGAAAGATAGATGGATGGGTGGATGGGTAGATAGATAGATAGATGATAGATAGATAACCCAATTGAAAATTGGGCAAAGGGCTGTGTAGACATTTTTCCAAAGAAGACATCGAAATGGCCAGCAGGTATATATATGACAGGTGCTCAACATCACTGATCCTCATTACATTACAGGACGTAGATGCTGGTGGGCACGTGGAGGAGGGGCTCCCGACACTGATGGTGGGTAGGTAAGCAGGTGCAGCCACTATGGGAAAAGTATGGAGGTTCCTCAAAGATGAAACCTACCGTAGGACCCACATTCCCACTGCTGGGGGTTTAGCTGACGAAATGAAGTCAACATCTCAGATACC
Source organism: Ursus arctos (assembly GCF_023065955.2). NCBI lineage: Eukaryota > Metazoa > Chordata > Mammalia > Carnivora > Ursidae > Ursus > Ursus arctos. The sequence goes on from NW_026623100.1 coordinate 85,135,990, forward strand.
CGCACCCCCATGTTCACTCAGTGTCCCCCACAGCAGCCAGGACATGGAAACTACCTCAGTGTCCTGGGATGGGCGAGCGGGTCCGGCGGGGTAACGTGTTCCAGAGGAAGCAAAGTCAGGGGCGGGAACAGACAACGTGGACATATTCTATTTGGTTGGAGTTAGTGATGCATGAATATTAATCAATACATTAAAACCCAAATATGTGGCCGTAATAGATGACTCACTTAATTCCCTGCTGGCTTTAAATCCTAACGCCTAAACTTATTCTTTGCCAGTTAACTTCCTTCAAATCTCCAAAGTAACACTGTTACTTTCCTCTTTGTCAATTTTCCAAACTCATTTTTTTTTAATAGACGGATTTTTTGGCAGAAATCTAAGGGAATGGTGGGTTGGCTCTTACTAGATTTCACACTACCCCCTTACACAACCAGGCCCAGCAAGGTGACCCAGGAGGTCACCCAAACCGAGAGCCTCGCTGCTCTGAGCAAGCTGCTTGAGGACTGTGTTTGAATATGAACTGCTTTCCCTCATGGAAAAAGAAGGATTTTAAAACCACCAATTTAAAATTTGCATTAAACATTTTTATAATTCGTTATTTCTCTTCAGCTTCTAAATTGTTGCCTTGTAAGTAATTGCATTTATTTATTTATTTAAAGATTTTATTTATTTATTTGACAGAGACAGCCAGCAAGAGAGGGAACACAAGCAGGGGGAGTGGGACAGGAAGAAGCAGGCTCCCAGGGGAGGAGCCTGATGTGGGGCTCGATCCCAGGACCCTGGGATCACGCCCTGAGCCGAAGGCAGAAGCTTAACGGCTGAGCCACCCAGGCGCCCCTTAAAGAACATATTCCTGGAGCGCCTGGGTGGCTCAGTCGGTTGAGCCTCTGCCTTCGGCTCAGGGCATGATCTCAGGGTCCTGGGATCGAGTCCTACATCGGGCTCCCTGCTCAGTGGGGAGCCTGCTTCTCCCTCTGCCACTCCCCCTGTTTGTGGTCATGCCCCCTCTCTCTGTCAAATAAATAAGTAAAATCTTAAAAAAAAAAAAAAAAAAAGAACATATTCCTTCTTCTGTCTTTGCTCCATATTCTCCCAGTAACAGCACCCAAATTTCTCTGGGTACAGATATGTGAACATGAAATGGTTCATGGAGAAGGTTGTGCTCGTAAATGAAGAGGAGAATGGGAAGTACTTCTCCCTTACTGTCTGGTTGTATTGTGCTTTTCTGTCCTTTCCAGGGATCACACATCCACGTGGAACCAACAACTTGCAATGTCCAAGAAACTTGCAGGGTTTCTTCCGTTCTGACCATCAAATGGGCAGGGCCAGGGGCGAGCCGGGATCTCCCAGACCGTGGCCGAAGCTTCAGGCTCTGTCCTGCACAGCTCACCCCTCGCCAGCCTCGCAAAGCTGAAACCTAGAGATAGAGAACGGACCTACCGCCTGCAGAATACCCGCGCTGTCCGCGTCCTCCAACCTGGAAGAGGCAGGCAGTCTCTTGTTTAGTTGGTTTGAAGAGATTGAGAAAATGTTCCTGTTCCAAGTGTTCACGGAGCTGTGAGGAGCAAAATGACCCCGAGACACGAGGCAGAGCACGGGGGCAGGTACGGTCAGCGGTGGAGACACCGGAATGTGTGCCAGGCACAGACTGTGCAGGGTAGCTAGGTCCAGTAGGAAGACAGAGCAAATGAGAGCCTGGCCTTCTGGCTCAAGGTCACTGTGGTGTCGTGTGAAGAGCTCAGTGGGGACAATGATCCAACCTGGAAGGTCTTACTGGGCTGTGTGAGGGAGGGCAGGCCGTGGGCAGGCCTGCCACAGAGCTGAAGAGTGGTGAGTGGTTTGGGCCGTGTTTCAAAAGCAGCATCAGCAGACCGGGGGTGGGACTCATGACTGGCACCAAATCAGAGTTTGTGACTTGGGTGGATAAATTGTCATGTGCTGGGAGGTATAGGGAGTCTCACAATTCCTTGAGCGGCCATGTCCCTGGATGACAGACTGATTAAATCTAGCAAAACTGCCCCTTTCACAGCATGTTGAAGCTCAGACAGGTGGTGCTTGGACCTGACTCGCCTCCAGACAGGGTCCAGCAGAGACCACATGCACTCATGTCTTTGAGACAGTGTCCAGCAGTGGCCATGTGGACTTGTGTCTTCAGAACAGTGTCCAGCAGTGACCACATGCACTCGTGTCTGTAGGAGAGTGTCCTGCAATGACCACATGCACTCACATCTCTGGGACAGGGTCCAGCAGTGGCCACGTGGACTCGTGTCTTCAGGACAGTGTCCAGCAGCGACCACATGCTCTCGTGTCTGTAGGAGAGTGTCCTGCAATGACCACATGCACTCACATCTCTGGCACAGGGTCCAGCAGTGGGCTCATGTCCTTAGGGCAGCCTGCCTCTTGTGTTTTCTGAATTGTTGCAAAACTTCTCCTACTTTGTAAGCTACCACATTATTTGAAGAAGAAATGATGTTTGTGCTTCTTACAGCCGCAAGGGAACCCGAGAAGGCTGCGTTCTCTGACCTACTTCCGACTCGTGTGCTGGAGATCCGGAGTCACAGCCAGTATTTGCTTGTAAACCAAGGCGGTCCTCTCCGTAACCACCACCACCACCACCATTTGCACCGAAACATGGGAGAAGTAGCTTATCTGAGTTAAGAACTGAATAATTACTTCCTGAATTATTGCCATCCGAAGTCCTGAAAGTGCAGACCTGGGGACGCCGCTTGTGTTTGCTAGTGGCAAGGTGGGACCCTGCCGCCCTCAATCCAAGGCGTTCCCAGTAACGTCCAGGAACTGTGGCTAATATTCGCCCTCGCGGATGATGGACTCAAAATAAAGCATAAGGTAGCACAGCCTGACTTCTCTTCAGTTAATCAATCCCAAACTGCAATACCTTCAAACGAATCATCTCAAATAATTTAACGTTCTTGTCCAGTAAGTACTTGGCTAGGGAGCCCCCGGAGGGGAAACAAAGAGACGTGTTAACGGTTTCCCCGGCACTCAGGAGAGTCTTCATTGTCACTTCTGGGGAGGCTGCAAACATACTGGATGGCTCTGCACATGACCTGTATTTAGACGTTTTGAGGGACCTTCTGAAAGACCAAATCAAAGACAGTTTGCGGGGTGGGAGTTTTAAGCTGGCTTACTGCACTTCGTCTCTTCAGAAACAAGGCTTTCCCACTTGGGATCGGCTCCTGGCAAAGAGGCGTGCCAGGTCGCCCGGCTGCGAGCTGCTGGCGGGGACAGAGTGGGCAGCGCCGAGTGGTCCCCAGGAGCCCGTCTCGCTCGGGGTCAGGCAGCGGCCGCTGCAGGGAGGCCCCTCCCTGGGAAGACCATGGAGGCAGTGATGTCCTGCGTGAAGAAGTCGGTGTTTTCAAAAGGCATCGTGCCCGGAGTCATCTGACCCCGCACCCGAGTGGGAGACGTGCAGGGGTCCAGACCGTTGTTTCACCCTCCTAAGCCACCGCACTGTCCTCCCTCCCAGCCACCCTGCGCCGAGAGTTCCACGTGGGAAAGCTTCACTGGTCTCTAAACGGTGGACAGAGAGTATCCTAGAGCAACTCCCAGGCAACTACGCAGCCGTGTGCAGCCTCCGTCTGAAATGGTGGAGAGCGCCCCTCTTTCTACCGGGAAAGCACCAGACACACCGGTGTGCTCCTGGTGTGAGCAGCCGTGAAGCGGTGTGCGAGGGAACCCTGCCCTTGGCGGACCCCGGGTGGCGCTCCGCTCCTGCAGGAAGCGGGCTGTTCGCAGTGCTGGGCAGCCGGCAGCCGTCCTGTTCGCGGCTTCTTTGGAATCGTGGCCCTCCTGCTTTGTTAGGCTTGGCCTCCAACCAGGCCTGGGACGTATATCACGCCGGGGGCACGTCCTGTGTTTGTAAATGTTGGGTTCAATGTCGCTCCGGGGGTTGGAAGAGGAGGATGCATGTTTTTTGGGAACAAGGGAAAAGAGTGAGTCTGAGAAAACTGTGTAGCAAGAGGCGCGTTTTCCAGGGCAGCTGCCCGTCCCTGAGGGGTGGTCCGAGCGGCTGGCGTCTCACGGACGAGAAGCCACCAGAGGGAAGTGGGGGTGAAACTGAAGGTCCTCCACCCCTGAGGGAAAAGAGAAACCGGAATAGAGAACCAAGGGCTATGGACTATTTCTTGCTTAAGATTGTCACTCACACGGGATTGCCAAAACCATCCTGAAATTGATTTTTTTAAAAAATAATCACTTTACTGAGGTATACTTGACATCCAACGTTACATTAGTTTCAGGTGTACAACACAATGATTCAGTGTTTGCGTCTCTTGCAGTGACGATCGCCACAGTGAGCCTCGTTCACATTCAATACCATAGTTCACAATTCAATCTCCTTGTGTTGAGAACTTTCTAGATCTGCTCTCTTAGGAACTTCCCAGTATGCACTGGAGTATTGTCGACTGTGGTCACTGTGCTGTACATTACATCCCAGTGAATTATTTTCTAATTGGAAGTTTGTACCTTTTGGCCCCTTTGGCCCATTTCATTATTTTATAAACACTGTAGACTTAAGATATTGAGTGACTTTAAACAACAGGATAACCGTTAATATTTAATTTGTCATTTAACTAATATTTTTTTACTCTCTGGACATTCAAAACCAAACTTTAAAAATACCTCTACAGTCCCTGAGTTGTGGAGAGCCAAGCTAAGCTGCGGAATAATTTTATCATCAATTATTATAGACAATGAATCACTTTGTATAAACTATTAGTAATCAACCATCAAGCATTTCTCAAGAGCCCACCACGCGGCACACCGACTCCAGAATGCACGTGCTATTTATGCGATACGATATTCAGACAATGTGCCCCTGGCAGTCAGGACAGCTGTGGCCTCAGAAGGGAGCTCCCCCGGGTGCTCGGTCCCCAGGCCCCGTCTGGCCCTGTCTTCACTGCACCATGTTGTATGAGTGCCGTGGGTGTCAGCGGTGATACCTATTCTCTGCTGAGCTCTTGCTGTGCGCTCAATTCTGACAACCTGTCTGTGAGACGGGTATTCCAGGCTGTGAAAACGGGGCCCCTTGGGATGGAAGGAGATGGGTCTCCGAAGGAGGGAAGATGCCGGGGCCCCTCCTGGAGAGACAGTCTACAGACCCCCAGCAAGCACTTTGGAAGTAGCCCTGCTGGACTAGTGTGTCTCCCATCCTGGGTCTGCAAATCATGCAGAAGTCAGTAGGCGTTCATGGGCGCTGCACGCTGGCTGTACCCCCATCCCAACCTGCTGGGACCAGTGACTACAGCCTCTGAAGGGCCCACCCACATGGCCAGCTCCACCTCTGGGGTGAACCGCAAGGACGGTGGCATTGGTGATGAAGACATCTCTCCTTGAGGTGGGTTCTCCAGGGATCTTGGTGGACCCATGGGATGTGGCCAGGCTGGCATTCTCTTAGCGTGGCCCACGGAGAGGTCAGAGGTGGTGCTGTCGTGCACTCTCATGGCTGAGCTGTGACCACTCCTGCCAGAGCTTCCTTGCAGGACAGGATCCGGAAGATTTCCTTGTAAGGCAGGGAGCACTGGCCTCTTCCTCTAGGAACACAGACAAGCCATGGGTTTTTGCTGAACGACACCGAAATGCATAATAAATCTTCCACAATTAGAGATGGTTTTTAACCAGATCTCACGAGGACACCAGTGAGCCTGCAGGGAGAAGGAGGGTCTGTGCCGAGAGCCAGGGTGTGTGGGCCATGCCTGGGAGGGGGTCGACAAGGAGCACAGACCCTGAGGACCAGGCCGCACCTGTCAGTCCACTGCCGTCTGCTGCAAATCAGGCAGTCCATAAAGCAAGGGGGGATGGACGTCGAGGAACCTAAGGGTCCTTCCTCAGCAAGAACGAGATGCTGTCTTCACCCGGCAGCTCTTCCAGGCTCCCAGCCCACTCAGAAATGCCAAGCCTCCACGTCAAGAGGCCACGATCCACAGACGACTGGGGCTGGTGCAGCCAGCTGAAGCGGAGGCAGGAGCAGGGACCCAGCCGTGCGCCGTGCTGGGGAGGAGCACCAGACGTAGCACGAGTCAGCCGGTCTTTGCATGAGGCAGGCGAACCAGGAGAAGTAATGTCCCCAAAGCCAGCGTCGCCGCTGGTCTGTGTGTCTGGACTCACGACCGCACTTCGTGTCTGGGGCCCAGGATGTGTTTCCTTGAGCGCTGCTGCCTTGCTGGCCCTCGTGCCACGGCGTGGAGCACGTGGGAGGTCATCCCGACGCCCTCACGGGCTAGAACCGCCAGCTAGACCTCTGGAGCGGGGCCTCCTCGGACAGCAGAACTTTGCCGACTGCAAAGTGAATTACACGCTACATGTGGGATCAAGTAAGAGGCTTTTATGGGGATTAAGTTCTGAAACAAGACCCATGTGACGTACAGCCACATTCCCACAGGCGTCCCGGAGCCCGTCGTGGATGTAGAGGCCAGACCCTCCTGCCGCTCCACGGTCCACATGCACGGGGAGCGGGGCCGCGTCCGGCTGGAGGGTCAGGCACCCTGCGTACACACTTGATTCAGGAACGCCGGGACTGCGGCCGCCAGACTGTCCCCCAGTCAGCTTCACTTAGGCTAATATTCGCTACGTTTGCCTCTCCGCCTACAACAGCTGGTCGGTGTCGGGGGCTGGGCCATAGAGGGAAGTCATACTTTCATTACAAACTGGCTTCAGAGACTCCTTAAGATACTAACGTGCACGTGGAGGTCCGAGAAGTCACCGTTTGAAGCATGTGTTTATCTCTGACACCAGTTCACATTGCTGTGCAGACCCTCAGCGCTCGTGTGGTGGCGAGAAGAACTTGGGGCGGCGAGGGCGCTGCTGGAAGGCTCGCCCACGTTTGCCAGAGAACTAGTGTTAGTAACTATTTCTTAGGTACCGTTTTCTGAAATTCATCCTGGAATTCTGCCGACAGAACATGGGGGTAACCGGTGAATACACACACTGGGTACAGAGCGTGGTATATTGCAGGGGACGGGTGCAGTAGTGTGTCTGTCTGTCTGTCTGTCTGTTGAGGTTAAAGGGAGAATTAGGGCAATGGGAAGGGATTGTAGGGAGGCTGCCATTTTCAACGGCACGGTCGGGGCGGCCTCACTAAGAAGGTGAGGTCTGTGAGACAAGAACGTTCCAGACAAGGGACAGCACTTGCCAGTGCCCTGACGTGGGCTGGGTTGTGTCTGCCTGGCCAAGGACGAGCAGAGAAGCTGTCTGGCCGAAGAGGACGAATACAGGAGAGCGGGAGGGGCCAGGTGATGCTGGGGGTCTTGCAGGCCTGGGGGCAACAGCAGCTTCCATCCTGAGGAAGCGGGAGCAGAGAGGTGCAAGAGTGCAGTCTGAGGCCTCCCCCAGGCTCCTGTGTGGAGCAGGGACAGCTCCTCCCCTGGCAGGAGACAGGTCAGGAGGCACCTGCAGGAGCCCAGGAGACCCCATGTGGCTTAGACCAGGCCGGCTGCACCACAGTCCTGAGGCTGCAGCTCACCCATGACCGAGGGGGCTTGGAGCTGCGTGGGTCCACTTAGACCTGGACTTCTTCAGTGCTGTAAATGTATTTTCTTCCTTATGATTTTCTTAATAACATTTTCTTTTCTTAAGTTCACTTTCTTGTAAGAATCCAGTTTATAATACATGTAGCATGCAAAACAGCTGTTGATCAACTGTTACGGGCAAGGCTCCTGGTCAACAGCAGGCCATTAGCAGTTAAGTTTCGGGGAGTCAGAAGTTACATACAGGTTTTCCACTATGTGGTCAGGGTCAGGGGCACTGATCCCCTCATTGTTCAGAGGTCAATTGGATTTGGGGTGTGAAAGAAAGGAGAACATTAATGCTTAATTCAAAATCTTTGGCCTAAGCCCCTGAAGGCTGGTGCTGTCCTCACCTGGGACGGGTGGGCAAGGGTGATGCGCAGGGACCGATACCTGTAATCCCACGGTTCCTGCTTCCTTTGCCTTAGGTTAGGGTCCTCTGAGTCGTTCTGCCCACGGCCTGTGAGAGGAAACAGCTTGCTTTATCCATAAGCCCCTCTGCCTCTTGGCATCCCAGTGACTGCAGGGCCTTGGGCTCCGATGGCCACCTGCACCAGGGCACAGCCCCGTGAGCCTCACCCAGACCAGGGCCAAAGGTGTAGGGGGAGGAGAAGTCGAGCTCCTGGCCAGCTCTGGGGCCATCTGCAGCACCTGGGAGCATGATGCTGGAGGCTCTGGGGGCACCTGCAGCATCTGGCAGCGTGATGCTGGAGGCTCTGGGAGCACCTGCTGCCCCTGGGAACATGATGCTGGAGGCTCTGGGGGCACCTGGAGCACCTGGGAGCACGATGCTGGAGGCTCTGGGAGCAACTGCAGCACCTGGCAGCATGATGCTGGAGGCTCTGGGAGCACCTGCTGCCCCTGGGAACACGATGCTGGAGGCTCTGGGGGCACCTGGAGCACCTGGGAGCACGATGCTGGAGGCTCTGGGAGCAACTGCACCACCTGGCAGCATGATGCTGGAGGCTCTGGGAGCACCTGCTGCCCCTGGGAGCACGATGCTGGAGGCTCTGGGAGCAACTGCAGCACCTGGCAGCACGATGCTGGAGGTTCTGGGAGCACCTGGAGCATCTGGCAGCATGAGGCTGGAGGCTCTGGGAGCACCTGCAGCACCTGGGAGCACGATGCTGGAGACTCTGGGAGCACCTGCAGCATCTGGCAGCATGAGGCTGGAGGCTCTGGGATCACCTGCAGCACCTGGGAGCACGATGCTGGAGACTCTGGGAGCAACTGCAGCACGTGGCAGCGTGATGCTGGAGACTCTGGGGCACCTACAGCACCTGGCAGCATGATGCTGGAGGCTCTGGGGCACCTGCAGCACCTGGCAGCACGATGCTGGAGACTCTGGGGCACCTGCTGCACCTGGGAGCACGATGCTGTAGGCTCTGGGAGCACCTGCACCACCTGGCAGCGTGATGCTGGAGGCTCTGGGGAGCACCTGCAGCACCTGGCAGCATGATGCTGGAGGCTCTGGGAGCAACTGCAGCACCTGGCAGCACGATGCTGGAGGTTCTGGGAGCACCTGGAGCATCTGGCAGCATGAGGCTGGAGGCTCTGGGAGCACCTGCAGCACCTGGGAGCACGATGCTGGAGACTCTGGGAGCAACTGCAGCACGTGGCAGCGTGATGCTGGAGGCTCTGGGGCACCTACAGCACCTGGCAGCGTGATGCTGGAGGCTCTGGGGCACCTGCAGCACCTGGGAGCACGATGCTGGAGACTCTGGGGCACCTACAGCACCTGGCAGCATGATGCTGGAGGCTCTGGGGCACCTGCAGCACCTGGGAGCACGATGTTGGAGGCTCTGGGTGGAGTGTCTGAGTGGGGCTGGTCCAGCATGTGGAGCAATTTGTCCCTGAGATGTGAGCAGCTACCTCGATCATGAGTAGGAAGTTTGGAAGCACATGAGCTTTACATGGTGGCAAAATAATTACCCTCCCCCCCACAACAACTTGGCAGATAAATTGATTTTTTTATTTTTAATGTTTTTGGTTTATGAGCTTGTTTTCTAGAAAGCAATCCATATAATAAAGTTAATGTGGGAAGGGTTTTCAGATTAAAATAAGACTGTAATTTTATGTGGCTGTACCTTTTTATCCCAAAGCCATTTTTTTTTATGTACTGGTTACTTTAGAAAATTCCTAGGAGATGTTAATCTGCTGAGACATCCCAGAAACCCTAACCTCCTATAGCATAATAAAATGGACAATATTAAAAGCCACAATTCTAGAAAGAGGGTGACCCTATGGTACTGGGGCATTGGAATCCTGCATACTCCTCAGATGTACAATTTCTAATTTCAGTTCTGAAGGGTGTTTCATTTTCAGCAACCACCTGTATAAATAATTCATTCTCTTTAAATATTCTGAAAACATAGCCACTGGAGTAATTGGCAATTTGGGGAGGAAGCAGACAGACATGCATGTTGTGAAGAGGTCGGGTTTCCTATAAGTTATTGTCTGAGGCGTTGTGTGATGCTGAGTAAGAAAATCTAAGTCAACTAAAACATTTTCCTTGAAGATCTCAGAAAATTTAGAAATACTGTTTCCTTTGTGTGAACTTAAATAGAAAAGCAATTATAAATGAGATGTTTAGAATTTTATCAGCTTTGTCCTGCTTTAAGGAAGCCCAGAAAAGCAGCTCATATAACAAACCCACTGTGTGAGCAGATCATTTTATTACAGGTTAGTTCCTTAAAGTCAACAATACTTTTTATTTTATGTAAATTAAATAATTTATAATTTGTCAATTCCACATTTTAAAATTCTTCAGAAAAAGAATATAACCCTTGTAAACAGCAAGGGTGAGGCTGGTATGGGAACTCCTGCCTGGTGGCATTGGCTGTGAGAAATTACTTTCCCCCACCGGAGCCTCGTTCCGTTTAGACAGACAAGTAAGTCCAGTGAGTCCTCTGGTTTGCTTTTAAACCAAATTCTTAGGGAAATACGGGGGAATGCGACCAGGCTAGGAACTAAGCAGATTCACTTCACATCAGCTCCTTTTACCAGCTGACCGTGCATTGAGGGTTTCCTGTTCAGAGCTCATATGGGGCTCAGAAGGCCGCACAGAAAACAAACAGAAAAGGAGGGCTCACGTAACTGCCCTAACGAATACTTTTTATTCAATACATTTTATTCATTGCTACAACATCCAGATTCCCTCTGTGTTTCACCTCCCATGTTCGCAAAGATTCTCTGCACGCAATGAGCACTAGCTGAATACATGACATAACTGCATGTATTTGAAAAACGTTCCAAGAAGAACTGTAGAGCTTTTCCCCTCAAGAACTGAAGCTTTTTAGTATGTCGGCTTTTGTTAAAACCAGATTTCAGAGTCGTCTGCTAAAGAAGGGCTTGAAAGGAATAGTGAGACAGGGAGAGGTCAGGTGCGCCCAGAGTCCTGGATGCTGAGGAGGGCTCCAAATGCTGCCCGTGAGTCCGGTCAGGTGAAGACTCCGCACAGCAAACACTCGCTGCCAACCTGCCCCCTTCACATCTGAGAGAAGCCCACTGCCTCCCGTGCCAGCTCGGGGCCCTGTGAGGCTGAGGGTCATCTGAGGAACGGAAGCAAACTGGACACTCCGTAGAGTTTCCAAAATAAAATATAACAATGTTACTTATGTTACCTATTCATCAAAAAATAACTTAATTTGATTTAAATGTGTTCAGTCTGCATGTTACTTCGTGCATTCTTCAGGCAGTATTGGAACAAGAAGTAGAACGACAAGAGAACGAGGAAGCACGTGCCTGTCTCCTGGCACTGCGGGCCCAGAGCCGTGCGAGCAGCCCCCTGGCGGGGTCTCCGGGGGCCAGAGACGGAGACAGCACGGCGAGATGCGCAGCCCCGGCTTGAACGGGTGCCCCGGAAACCTTGGTCGTCCTCGTGGACTTATTACTAAACAAGAAATCATTGAAAATATAAAAGGGAAATTTGAAACTACTGTTCTATCTAAGAAGTTAAATATATTTGAAAAGGCCTTGATTCATACTTTACTTAAAGAGGTCGCCAGTTCCTATCTGTACATATTGAAAAGTTGTGTAGTTCACCGGCTCTGATAGCGAAAGCATATGGCGTGTCTGTCTCGGCCAACAACCAGGCGTGTGTGCTTCCCCGGCCCGTGCAGGGTCCGTGGGACCTGAAGTAATACTGTTTATCTCTTGACAAAAGACCAGCTGAGGCCGAGGTAGTCCAGCTGGGGCCTTCGGGGCGGCCAGCCATTCATTTCTCTAGAGCCTGAGTCCAGCCTGAGCGCAGCTTAAATCATGGGAGGGAAGCCTCACTCTGACAGCGCCGACTTGGCCCCTGCGGAGAGCGGCCGCAGAGCCACAATTCAACACGTGGGCTCAGACGCCGTAGCAGGAAACAGCTCTCGGAGGACACGTTGACATCTGCTGAGCAACCGCGAGGGAGCCTCTCGGACGTCCATCATGCGTCTCCCCTGGAATCCAGACCAGCCAAATCTAACCAGGAATTCCACCTTTGTAGATGTTTCTCAAATGGCGAAGACCTCGGCGCTTGTTTTCTCCTCTCCCCCCTCCCTATCTGCATCCCCACCTCGACCTCTCTGCCGTTCTTGCACTCATCCACTTATTCGATCAGCAGACATGTCCCTAGCTCCAGGTTTCCTGGCTCAGCTGCGTTCGTGAGGACTGGAGACGGGAGGAAGGAAAGACACCCCCGGCCTTACGGGGCTGCAGCCAGATTGCCCGATGGCCCCTCTCCTGCGGGACATACGATGCCTTGTCCTGGAGGATGGCAGGCCGGCGGCTCCTAGCTCCCGGGCTTCTGCGGCTCCGCTGCGGAGGCCTTCGGAGGGCCGGCCGCCACTGGTGAGACGGAGGGGGTGGGCCGCTGGGAAGAGGCTCAGCGGCCCTTAGGGAAGGCGATGTCAGGAAACCACCATGCTCTGAGTTCTTTACTAGAAAGCTCTGTGACTCTAGGTAAGGAAACACTTTTTTTTTTAATCAGCAGATACACAAATTAAAAAAGCTGAGCTATTTGACCCAAAAAGAAGAAGGGTGGGGAACAGCAAGTTCGGGGAGTGCTCAGCAGCAGTGGGGCCGCAGAACGCACCTGGCAGGTACCCACACAGGCTGCTGACATGCTCAGAAGTCAAGATCCACCCTGGGAAAATGAGCGCCCTTGAATGAATTCACACGAGAAACGGTCTGACTGAACGCATATTCGGGAAGACAGCTATGGCGTGGAGATCAGGGAGGAGAGAGACCGCGGCAGAGGGGCGCCAGGAGGCTTGGAACAATCCAGACAAAGGAAGCTAAAGGCCCCAAATAAAGCAATCCAAAGGTTTGAAAGCGTTTTACTTTTCCTTCAGCCCAATTGTGTCATCTCTGCCTTCTGAGCAGGGCTCCCCTTTCTCCATTGTCGCATTTTTAAATGTTTTCCTCCTTATTTTCCTCCTTGTTATAACACACTCATATAATTTATTAAATATAAACTACCTCCAGTGCTTTTTTGGAAATAGGTGTGATGCAGTTAATGAATTTTTATATAAATAATATTTTCTTTTCCCCTGAGTATCATGATCATTTTCTGGAAGGGCAGCATGTACATATGGGACTAAAAATCAGGAGATGAGAATGGACCGCGTCATCTGTTCAAGCATGTGTCCCACCATACACATCTATAATCAAAGAAAATTAAATAAACACTGTTTAAACAAGACCCACTTCAGAGACCATATAACGTAGAATTTTAATTGACATTACTTACGAGGCTCTAGAATTTCACCATAATATTCCTGTGACGTGTTCTCCGAGTTGAACCAAATGATAATTGGATATGAAAACATAAAGATCAAGGAGGAGGCAGACATCATGCTAGAACTTTCATTCCAGCCCTAGAGTGTAGCAGGGTCTTCTCCATATACTATGTTCTTTGCTTCCCGTCTCCCCCAGACCACAGACGGAAGGAGATGGAGGTCTGCTCCCGAGGATGTCGCAGGTGCAGGTGTGAGAAGAGCGATTGCCCCGCCCGCCCCTGCACCCCGCCTCTGGCGTTGGCCACAACTCACTCACAGCCTTTGCTTCCATCTCTTCAAAGACCCATTTCTGCTTTTAAAAATAGGAGCAGGGCAGGAGATAGTTTCCAGAAAATGCTTTTTTGGACATCTTCCCAGCAGCGAGCATTTTCCCTTTCTTATTCTCCAGAGCATCTTCTAGCCATGTATATGCTTCCAGGAAGGGTTGACCCAAAGCTTAATGAGAGCAGGTGTCGAATTCGATGGTGGGATATGAACACGACCGGTACATCGGCTGCCTGGAACTTGCCACGTCACTCCCTCCACCCCGGAAAACACCTGCTTCTTCCTGCGTGGAAATGTACCGTTACTGTCCATCGCGAGCGGTAAGCAGCAAAAGGCCAGCACCTTCTCTGGAAGGCCCCTGCTGAAATAATGACTAGTTTAATTCTGCCCCCCCAACCCCCGGTTTTATCGCGGTACAACTGACGAGCATCACACTGCAGGACACGTGGTTCACGTCCGCCGTCTCGCATAGCTACAGAACCGAGGAACAGCAAAAGGGAGTGCGCTCCTCTTTGTGACGAGAACTCCAAGGAACGCTTTAGCCTTACTCTCTTACCACATCCATGCAAGTTAATGCTTTTATTTTGTTTTGTTTTACTGGTTTTGATATGGGGAAATAAAAGCCTGCAAGCAGAGGGCCCTGAAAATCTGAGAAAGAGGAACTTGGAGCCCAGAAGGGGACACAGGGGATGGCCTAAGATCAGACCCTGGGCCGCCCCACAGCCTCCTGCAGGCCGGCAGGGCGGGGAAGGGGCTGCGGGGCGGGAGCACAAGACTCGGGGAGCACAGCGGGGGCACTGACAGCCGCTGGAGACCCCGAGACACCGCGCAGGTGCAGCAGCCGGTGCGTGGGCGGGTGTGCACCTGGCACCCACCCCGACATCTCCTCCAGCTGCGGGCTCCTGGGGTCCGTCCTGGGTCTTCTCTCTGTGAGCAGACCGGCTAGTTGGTCACCCGCCTCTAAGGCTCTAATGAAGAATGTAAGTGAATGCCCCCCCACTCCTGAGCCCCACAAGGCGGGTTCCGACTTCGCCTCCCTGCTCAGCCTGGGTGCAGCCCCCTCTCCCCACGCTTCCTGGCCGGCTTCCTTCCCTGCTGCCCCAGGAGTGGACAGTGACCCCAGGAGGAGCACGAGTGGGAGGAGGCGCGGGAGAGAGATGGACAGACAAGTGGCTCAGTCTGCTGGGTCCGAGGAGGAGGAGCCACAGCTGGAAGGCGTCTAAGCCCTAGGGCCTGGAGGCTGGCTCCTCATGACCAGGGCACGCCCCCCCGGAACCTGCAGCCGGCCCCCGGGCTCTGTTACTAAACAGGAGAGAGACGCTGGGGTCCCTCCAAGTTGGGCCCGTGATGGCCAGAGAGGTGTCCAGTCACGTGAACAACCGGGGCTCCCCCAGCGAGCTGTTTCAGAAATAACTGGTGGGCCAGGGGAGGGTGGGATCCGGCCCGGGGGTTGCCCAGGGAGATCCAGGTGTTAGAGACCGGCGACCTCGTAGACGCCCCGACAGACACCAGGGCAGCCCGGTGCGTGAGAGCAGCCACCGTCCTCCCGCTCAGCGGTGTGATTCTGCTCGTGGGTTTTCAGGACTGCCTACGAGGGCTGCCGTCCGGAGCAGACTCCCCGGCCTTTCCTCCATCCCAGGCCCCCCCCAGAATGTCACACGCACTTTGGGACCTACAGCATCGCGCAGTAAAGGTGTCTGCTCGTGCCTGGCTGGCTTTCCGCTCCAAGCCCACCCCGCACAGGAGCTGTGGGGTTGCTGGGGTGAGGTCGTTCCTCACCTGTGGCCTAGCAAAGTCGCCTTTCCTGAGAAAATGAGGGCTGCTCTAGGACGTTTTCACCTGAATTCCAACTTAATAGGTATTTACCTATGATACAAGAATGATGGCGACAAAAACAAGGAAAGAAAAAATGCACATGGTGGACAGACATTCACACAACTGGGTTGGGGAGATGCAGTTCATTGGGGATTTTTTTCCAAGTTTTTAAAAGTACTTCTTCCATCACGCTTCACAATTAAAAAAAATAATTTTGAGGGCATAAACTATGTAAAACTTTAAAAATTTGCTTCACTTAAAAATAGTACTGGAAAAAGCTATTAAAACATTTTTCTATGCTTTTATCTACATTTTATTTCATATATGTTTTAATTATATATTATATATCTATATTTCTCAAGGGCTTTTTTAGTGAATTACCCCACCCAGCTCATCAAGGGAATTTCTTCTGCATATCAATCAATATGGGTTTAGAGTGAACAACATGAAAATATTATGAAATTGTGAACATAACTGTAGTGAGGAAGGAAAGCGATAGGAATTTAAAGATTGTATTTACTTATTTATTAGAGAGAGAGCAAGAACAGGGGGAAAGCAGAGGGAGCGGGAGAGACAGAGAATCTCAAGCAGACCCTGTGTTGAGTGCAAAGCCCGATGTGGGGCTCAGTCTCACGGACCCTGAGATCACGACCTGAGCTGAAACCAAGGGTCGGATGCTTAACAGACTGAGCCACCCAGGGACCCCAGAAAATGATGTGAATTTAAGAGGAAGTTCGAAAAGAAGAAACAGGGTTCTTTAAAATTATAATTATTTTTCCATGTCCTCATTCTTTCACCTTTTTTTGCTAGATATCATAAATGTATTAGTTTCTCTCTCAGTAAATTCTCTCTTTTCCTGATTTCTACCAAGAATTTTCCTTTTTCTTTTTTAACTAAAAAAAAAAATGTAAGATTATCTGGGGTTTCTCTTCAAAATAAGTACAGTTTTAACTGTCCAACGTGTAGGCTACTCAGGAAAGACAAGCACCTCATAAGGAGGTCTGGGAATGAGCAAGGCCGGGGGCGCTGGGGACGGGCCTCGGGGCGCGGGTCAGCAGCTCCTTCCTGTGCCCTTCGCAGCACGCTGGGCTCTTTCTGACCCATGGTGTGTTGGAAGCTGCTCCAGAAAAGGTCATTGGACCTAGCTCATACTATCTTTTTTGCCATTACTGAGTTATTTTTATGTGCATTTTTCAATGCTGTTGCACTGGTGATCATCTTTAAAATGGTGGGTGTTTTTTTTTAAGATTTTATTTATTTATTTGACAGAGAGAGACAGCCAGTGAGAGAGGGAACACAAGCAGGGGGAGCGGGAGAGGAAGAAGCAGGCTCATAGCAGAGGAGCCTGATGTGGGGCTCGATCCCATAACGCCGGCATCACGCCCTGAGCCGAAGGCAGATGCTTAACGACTGAGCCACCCAGGCGCCCCTAAAATGGTGTTTTGAAACTCCTTGGGGGTGGGAACGATGAAGAACCAGACTTGACTTCATTTTTAACCAAATCATGAAGACGATGTAGCCAAAATGGACCTATTTTCCTGTGCCCCCCCCCAAAATGGGACGGTTGCTCCGCCGGAAGAAAGCGGTCACCCTTCAGTGGGTGAGGACAGGTCCGGGCCCGACAGTTGTCAGGAGTCAGAGAGAAGCCGCGGCTTCCTGAGAGTCTGGAGGCCGCTCCCTCGTCTGCGCTTCCCTTGTTTGTGGGTGTATTCATTCATTTCCATCCTTAGTTTGCTAATCTACTCATGTGTCAAATAACCCGCCCGGAGCAGAAAGTGCTACACAATGTCTCACTCTGGGCTGTCTCCCGGCTGGTGGAGTCAGGGTCACGCCCGCGGGGAAACGACAGGGGTCAGTGCGAGTCGTCAGACTCCTTTCTGACAGTGACTTCACTGCTGAGTACGTGTGTGGGGTTAGAGAAATGCCGCGGGTTCAGGCAGGTGACACGGGATGAAATCATTTCCCCAAGAAGGAGGCAAAGCCAAGTGTGTTCTGTACCTGGACATTTGATTAATTGAGTTCCATGAGACTGGCTGGTTTTCCAAAGAATTTAGCAGCCCACATAAATCCTGTTCACAATCAGTCTCCAGCTCTATGAGATCTGTGGATTAGGGCCTAAATGGGTTGCCAAGTTCTGATCAGTCTGTAGCTGAGCAGATGACGTGAAGGAATACCCCTATTTTATGAACCTCCTGGCTTTCGTTCAAATTCTGAATATTTCTCTTAGTTCTTCCCATTAAAAAAAATCAAAATATTATATTAACTCATTGTGATTTTTTTTATGATAGGAAACAACCGTTAGAAGAAAATAAAATTGTTCTTAATAAACAAGGATGCTATGCCCTGGAAAGATAAGCTAAGAAATTAGAGGGAAAGTCTCCTTCAAGAAATCCGTCAAACGGACTCCAAGGCTGACCTACCTGCTGGACACGCCGTGGCGGTGTGGACACAGGTGACGGGGCCACCTTGAGTTCCCGAGGCTCCCGTGGAGGAGCTCGGCCGTCACAAGGTACCTGATGTTTAGGGAGTAAATCCCCGAGCTGGCAGCAAAGCTTTAGGGGCCCTCAGCTCTGGCTGGAGGACCCGGGAGAGACTGCGGGAGGAGCTAACTTTGAAGCTCGAGTATGAGGGGTAAGTCTGAACAACGCGAAAGCGAGGGGTTTGTAGATTATTGCCGCCTAAAGAATCAACATTTGCAAAGACCATTCTAGGTGTGAGAGAGAGCATGGCGGGTTTGCATAAACAAACGTTTTCACACGGGATCATTACCTTAGGAAACTTGGAATAAAGACTGCCACTTGCTGAGGACTGCTGTATCTACGTGCGTGCGAAGTGGAAGCGTGGTCAACATCACCGCCGTGAACGGCCGGACGTTCCGAGTCAGGTAACGCACGGCCGGCCGCTCTGCAGACTGAGTGGAATCTGGTTACTCAGCCCTAGAAGGTCGAGTTCGGGGGAGTCACCAACAAGGCAGGAACGCAGAGCATGAGTCTGGCAAGTATTTGCTGAGAAATAAGCCAACGTCTACTCAAGGGAGTGTCCCTCCTGCTGGCTTTCCCACTCTCTCCCCGGCGCCCCCACCCCCATTAGGGCTCTGTGAGCAACCCCGTGCCCCTGCCGCCCCCGTCTGCGTGCCCTTCATGCACTCACACACACACGTATCCCATTTCCCTTCGTTCGCACACCGCGTGCGGCTTCAACGCCTTTTTGTGCTTTTTGCCGCTTTGTCATAGATCCTGGAAATCACTTCCTATCATTTCGTGGAGATCTTCCTCATTCTTTCTAGTTTACAGCAGTGCGGCATCCCACCTTGTGGATGCAACGGGGTTTGTCTAACGTGTGGACATTTGGGTTATGCTCCCTATTTAGCAATTTCGGGGAGGCAACGAAAGGAGAAGACAAAACGGTAAAGCTTGTGCGTTTGCATTTTGTACGGTTGGAGATGTGTCTTCAGGGAAGATTCCCCCAAGAGGGTTGGAGAATCAAAACGTAAATGCTTATGCAGTTTTGATAAATGTTGTCAAGGATTCCCGCAAAGTGGTGGTAACAGCCTCCACGCTACTAGAGATGAGAGACTGAGCTTATCCTCCTGCCCGCGGCCACACCAGCACTGTGCGCGGACTTCTTTTCTGCCCAGTTAATCCGGTGAGAAACGGCATCGCACTCCATCTATAATTTACATTTCTCAAATTATGAGTGAGTTTGCACATCTTTTCATATCTGTAAGCGCCATGCCCCCTTCTCACAGCAGCTTTATGGAGACACGGTCCACACCCACAGAATCCACATCCACAGAATCCACACAGTGTGGCTGTAGGTTTCTTGTTTGTTTTCGGGCGTGCAGCACTGGCCACGACGGCACCCATCAGCCCGTAGTGCCCCCTCCCAGCCCTGCTGCTCTGGCCTCTGGGGCCTGGCCACCGCCTTCTGTCTCATAGAACCACCGCTCTGGACATTTTCTGTAAACAGGTGCACGCGATCTTCTGTGGCTTTGTGACTTTGTGATCTTTGCAGGATGTGATGCATTTTGTTTACCCAGCTATCATCTGATGAACGTTTGTATTGCTTTTCCATCTTCCATGCATGAGTTGTAGTTCTGTGTTTGGCGGATGCACGCGTCAGGTCTGCCGAACACACGCCGCGGAGCGGGATGCCGAGGCTGTGTGTTAGGTCTGTGTTCACAACCTTTCGAAAATGACAGCATCGTAAAATCTTTACTATTTTTTCATTTTAAGAAATTGTCAAAGAGAGGAACAGAAACTTCATCAGAGAAGAAGTACAAATAACCAATAAGCATGTGAAAAAACTGTTTGATATCATGTGACTCCCATATCTAATTAAACCAGTGACAGCCGAGCGTATCGCCGAGAAGTCGCCGAGAAGTCGCCGAGAAGGGCCTCGCTGGCCCAGGGCCGTGGGGAGGAGGGACTCCTGAGTGCGCTGCGGACAGTTTCCGAATATATTACAACGTTAAATGTACTCCTCGTTCTCATTAATACATGCTAATGGTATAATGTTGAGTAATACATGCTAATGGTATAATGGTATAATGTCATAGATAAAATAAAGGGTTATCTATAGTGATGCTGCAAAATACCGTGTTTGTCAGCAGAACACAGATGAAAACGAGGAACACGCGTTAAATGAACTCCGGCTCGTTAGTGTAGTCGTAAGCAGCTACTACCAACCGTGTAAAAGAATAGTTCGTAACGGGGGATATTGGTCACAGTTACGACGATGTTTGTACAACAGTGTGGATAGTGTTACAGACAGCGTGTCCCCCCAAAACTCATGTGTCGAAACCATTACGGCCAGCGTGGCCGCACTTGGAGAGAGGGCAGGTGAGCAAGCCAGCAGGTGAAACGACGCTGAGAAGGCGGCCCTGGTACCCTGCACGCCAGGGGAAGCTCTGACCGGGAGCCAGGTTGGCCGGTACCCGGTCTCGGACCCGCGGCCTCGGAAGTGTGAGGAGCGATGTCTGCTGTCTATAAGCCGCCCCGTCTGTGGCGCTGTGTGGTGGCGGCCCAAGCTGACCCAGCTGCACCATATCATTCCGTTTTCCACTTTTCTAGAATAAAAGTACCGCCTGTGATTTTCTTATGACTGTGGGATTACTTGGGGATTTTGTTCCATTTTCTCTCTGTATTTTAAGTCGGGTATATAAATTTTTCATTGAAAATATAAGAAATTCCAAAACAGAAGCAATGAATAAAGAATACTCGAACTCACCACAGTCACTAGTCCTGAACAGAAGAATCGCAGAATGCTCCCTCCCCGGGGCGCTCCCTCTGCCCCACTCCGTCTGCTCCTGTAAGTGCTGTCTCCCAGGAGAATCGAACGAGTAACATGAGTGATTGGCGCAGAATACTAGGAGAAAATTAAAGTTTTAAAGTGTTCTATCTATTTAAAAATATATATATATATATATATATATATATATATATATATATATAAGATTTATCTATTTGACAGAGAGAGAAAGAGCTGGGGGAAGAGGGAGAGAGAGAATCCCAAACAGACTCCCCGATGAGCATGGAGCATGACTTGGGGCTCGATCTCACGACCCTGAGATCATCACCTGAGCCAAAACCAAAGTCAGACGCTCAACCGACTGAGCCACCCAGGCGCCCCCATGATATATATTTTTATATATATCACATATATGTGTGTGTATAGAGAATTATTGATATGGAAATATCCTGAGGAAGTGTTTTGTAAAGAACAAGAAAAGAAATAAGCAAAACACCATTAGAGTCAATTCTTAAAATATCTGATAAACAACTTCCACATAAACTCCATCTGGTGAATTTGGGGTGGTGGGAGGTACATACAGATGCTGGCTATGACCAGGAAAAGCCCACGGATCACACTGGAACGGCGTAAAACCTGCTCTAATTGCACGAGCTCCACGCGTCTCCTTACACAGGTACATGTGCTTAAACATACACACACGTACACGTCCAACATTAACACCCCGCCGTGAGTCACACCTTACCGCCATCAACGCCTGCCCGAAACAGCAGGTCATCCTCTAGGAGGCAAAGGGCAGCGTGGAGACGGGTCTGTTCGGACTCGGTTCTCTTTCTCGGGAGATACAGATAATTAACCAGGAATAAATTTTGATGAAGAAATCCTGTGCCCCTTTAGGCTTAAGCTGGTTTTTTAGCGCACACTCGTGTTCCGGCTAAACGGTGTTCTAATGAGCTCTTGCATAATCGTCTGTGAAGCAGAAGAAGGGAAACAACACCAAGGCTTCACTCCCGTGTTCTCAGCCGGAGCCCGCCCAGCAGCCTTAGCTGTCGCTTCTGACTTCCGCGTATTTCCGCAAAGTAAAAGGTAGGCATAAAGTTAGTGATATCTGCATCTCTCAACTGTTTTGTGATGATTTCTGTGTCATTTGAGTCAAAAATGTACAAAAATTTACACAAAAATTACTTAAACCTCACAAACCACATACTTTCGAAAAATAAAGTCATATTTGCCAAAATGCAAGGAGACTCATTAGAAATCCTTTATAATGTGCTTTTCAAACCACAAAGGGCCTGCAGCTGGCCCATGGATCTCTCAGAATGCAGCCCCACGCCCTGTGCTCTCTCAGGACTGGATGTGTGTCTTACGCTCTTCTGTAAACTGCTGAACGTTCCAGTGTTCACGCCTGTCCCTAAGGGAGTCAGCGCCCCGCGGGTCACATCCCTTTTTCTGTGGAGTCACACCGCCCGGCCTCCTGAGTTTCTGGCCGGCTGTGTCGGCTCACAGCAGCACCGCATTCCTCACCCGCACCGGCTACTGGTCGGGGTCCACAGAGCAGTTTCGGTAGCGAGGGCTGGGTTGCCCCCGTTGGAAAACTGGTACCTACTCGGGCTCCCAGCTGCCGGCCCTTCCAGTCCTCTCCTGGACCAGGACGTGGCCGTGCGCTTGCTGAACTCCTGCTGTCTCTGGGGCCCCCGGCCTGCCTTTCATCCTAACCCTCCCTGCCTTAGTCCCACCTCTGCTGTTACAGAGTCCAACCTCGCCTTGGCCAGGAGCTTTGGGGAATATTTATCACCCTGTGTCTGTAACAGTCCCAACATCTGTCTACAGTTCCTGAGGTTTTCCAGCCCTATCCCCTCTCCTGAGTTGGCTGTGGAGGATGATTTCATTCTGTTCTGTTAGACACACGTGCACACACACATGCCACAATACATGTACATGTGTGCACTCATGAACACACACACCACAAACACATGTGTGCACACATGAACACACAGGCGTGCACTCATGAACACACAGCACAGATGCATGCATTCATACATGAACACACCAAAACGCATGTGTGCATGTACGAACACATGTGTGCACACCACAAATACACATGCATGCGTGCACACATGGACACACAGGCATGCATGCCACAAGCACACACTCATGCATGCACACACACACTGGGAAGTTACAAGGAGTCAGCTGCCATGCCTGTCACCAAGAAGGAGGACTGCACCACACCTGTCTGTAGCTGTCTGCTATGATCCCCACCTGTTTCCTTACGAAGACGGTGTGTGTATGATGGCACACCGTCTTAACACCTTAGTACAAAGATGATCTTTCTTTTTTTAAAAATTTATTTATTTTTATTTATTTTTTTGCTATTTTATTTTTATTTATTTTTTTGCTATTTTAATTTTTATTTATTTTTTTAATAATATTTTTTATTGTATTATGTTAGTCACCATACAGTACATCCTGGGTTTTGATGTAAGTCTCGATGATTCATCAGTTGTGTAACACCCAGTGCACCATGCAATACGTGCCCTCCTTACTTCCCATCTCAAAAAGTATACAAATGGCCCATTAGCAGTAGGAGTGAGGTACATGAAAATACAAAATAAAATAAATCAGTGAGAAGGCTATGAAATTACAACAAGAAAAGAGAAGGTTTTGATGTATCTAGAACACTACTAATATAAATACATTTTTTCTCTCATTTAGGGAATTTTTTGCCACTCTGAAGAGAACAGAGAAGAAGTTAATACTCTTATGTCATCTACTTAGAAAAAATTCAACAGCAAATGTGAACATGTTTTAACATGTTTTCTTCTAATTTTCTTTTTCAAAGAACCAAGAAGGCCCCAATGACACCCTGACACCCCACCCAGATCGTCCCCGTGCCCTGAGGTTGGACAGCACCCATCCTGCAAAGTGTTTTCTGCCCTGACCACACACATGTGTGTGACCACAGGTGACCACAGCTCAGGCCAACATAAATAGTGTGCACTGGTATCCCTCTCAGCTCGCGATGGCCACCGGTCTGAGTTTCCGAGACTTACGCACGCTGCACACGGGCTCAGACGACTCCTTTCCAACGGCTGTGTAACGTGTGATGGCGTAGAGCTCGGCGTCCTCATCTGCTTCCTTGCTGATGGACGCCTAGGATGTCCCCGTGTTTCACCTCACAAACCACGCCTCCATGCACATCTGTGGCCAGGTCTCTTTGTGCACTGATAGGAGAATTCCTTTGGGGTGGGGTAGTTGGGTCATGGGTTACATACATGCCAAACTTTTCTAGATGTGGACACACTGCTTTCTTCCGTCTCTGTGCCCACTGCTCTCCTGCCCTCAAAACAGGAAAGTCCTGTGCTGGGACTCCAGACTTGTCGCAGGTCAGGGTCGTGTAGGGCTGTCAGGGCTGTGCCAGGCCCTAGTTGCTTCTACCGTCTTGGGTCGGTTTCCCTGTGGAATCCCCCGTACCACATGCCTCTGGCTGCCCTTTCTCACCTGTAACTGGTTGTTTTTCACCCAATATACCGTCTCGATGAGGAGCCTTGTCACCATCTCTCAGAGACGAGGGGTCACATTTTCCTATCCTGAGAAAGGGGTTATGTAATCCCTGGGTTTCTGTTCTCAGTTTCTTCCGGACTGCCCAGACCGTCGTATTTAATCAGGATTTTAACGCATGGCCGCAGACCGAGTTACGGATTCCGCGTAAATGAGTTATGGCTTCTGCAGCGTTTCTGTCAGCAGGACGTCGCCTGTGACCCAGCTCACAACTTTTGTCCAAAACATGTATCCCTTAGGCCAAGGCAGCAGAATTTTCTGTAAATGTCTGAATGTAGATACTTAGGCTGTGAGCCATTGGTGTCTGTGACAAAAGCAGCCACAGATAACACACATAGGTCATAAATGAGTGAGTCTCCGTCCGTGTCTGGACGTGGCCCA
Source organism: Ursus arctos (assembly GCF_023065955.2). NCBI lineage: Eukaryota > Metazoa > Chordata > Mammalia > Carnivora > Ursidae > Ursus > Ursus arctos. Next base: position 85,160,561 of record NW_026623100.1, read on the forward strand.
CGGCCATTGCTCGCTGGTGCGTTGTCCACACGTAATCCAAGGAGTCTGTTTTGAGAAGCATGCAGTACTAGGACGGCACCAAGAAACGCCTGCGTAATACAAACCACGTCGCCCAGCCATCCCTTTCAGGAAAATAAATCCGGGGAACAAGGTGAGGACTGACCTCTTGGTTAATTTAAAAAAAGATTTTGAAGAAGAGTCTCTCCATTTTCTCTCGAGCTGTGAGCCACTAAGCTGATGGCTTGCCCCCTTCCTCCCGCCCGGCTCTGTGTGCGAGATTCGCCGCACACCGGACGCGGCCTTCCTTTCCACCGCGTGCAGGGGCAGGAGCGCGTGGGTCTGGGCGGGTCTCCCGCCGAGGCTGTGCTGACACCGGGCTGGGCTTCGGCGGTTCCTTACGCAGCCACGCGTGACGCACAGGCCCCCAAGGCAGGCGCGTTTCAAGGTCCTGAACAGACGCGTCCTTTCGCTCTGGCCCAGTTCACCAGGAATGTTAAACCGCATCGTTGCCACATCCTGACGGGATGGCAGCCGGTCACCCCCCACGGTGAAAGCCTGTGCGGAGCGCGGCCCGTCTGCGTTATTGCCCAACACCTTCGCAGAGCTGCGGCCGGGAAGCCTCCCAGGCTTGCACGCGTTTGATTAAAAGAAACACATTGTGGAGCTCCAAGAAGTCATTTTTTTCCCTGAAAGCTGGTTTACGGTAGAAGTATTGGTGACCTCAAGTGAGAGGATTTCAACTTAATTCCTCTTTGGAAAGTAGAACTCTGTGCTGAAAAGGTAACATGATACGAAATGATACGGGTTTGGCTTTGAATCCCAGCTCTGCCTCCGCACGCCCTGTGGCCTCAGGCGATGACTGACCCTCTCTCGACTCCAGTTCCCAAATTCCTGTCCTTCCCTCCCCGGGAGCCAGCTCACCCCTGCGGAAGTGCGAGGAAGCATGGTGAGAAGCACACAGGCCCCGGAGCAGCCACTCCGCCCGCCCAGACCCGGGAGGCCGGCCCCTTCTGCGCTGCGGGTCTGGGAGAAATCCTGAAAGCACCTGTCCCCCTCCTGCTGAGCTCATTCCCTCTGGAAAGAACAGAAAACACGCTCAGTGAGCCGCCTGCCTTCCCAGAATTTTCCTGTGTTCAGCCCAAGGCCTCCCTGCCTCAAGGGCCCTCTAGCCCTGGGGTTCTGCACCGGCTCAGGGGCGTGAGCCCAGCACCCCAAGATCTTCCTCGTTGCCCCTCTTGGCCTGTTATGCTGCCGCCAGGCCCCGGACACCCCCTGTCATGGTGCCCCTCTCCCTCTGGCCGTAGCCCAACCTCATGTGTGCACACACAGGAGCCCCAAATCTCCACGCTCCCTGGGACCTGGGCCCAGCACCTGCACCCCTCAGAGTCTCCCTTCTGTCCCCAACAACGGCCAAACCTTCTGGGACAACACTGTCACCCTCCTCAGGATGGGCTGCTGACCTTTCACCTGCCCCCTCCCCTGCGGGATTGAGTACCCTCAGTCTTCCTTTGTGCATAGCTCCTGCTGTCACCAGTCTCCACGCTGGCCCCCATGCCTCCACACACACTGCCCCATCCTCATCACGCCTTTTTCAGCTCCAAGACATTCACTCCAGTGGAGCCTCATCTGTCTGGAAGCAGGTGCTCTGCACCCATCCCCAGAAGGTCTCCTCAGAAGTGGCTCCCCTCCCGAGCTGCACCTGCTCCTTGGTGCTGGAAGCCTGCGAGGTGACTTCCCTGGGGCTGCATGTGTCACAGGTGCGCCGGGATCTGTGGCTGTGCTGGCTCCTGTCCGCCGCACTCCTGCCACCTGTCCCAGGCAGGCAGACGCTGCCAGCGGCCGAGACATCGGCTTCCCTGCACCGTTGGCAGGTCTCAGCTCTATCATCTGACTGCAGCAGTAGTAACAGTACCTCCCTCCCTGGAGCCTCGAGGAGACTGAACTAGCCTCCTCACCTGAAACAGAATGTGTTCGAGGAACATGAGCTGCCACTGTCACCTCTGGCCACGGTCCCCATGCTCCCCGTGCTCCTGGGTGGACATCCCCCACAATCTTCAGGCCACTTCCTGAGCATCACCCTTCCCCATCTCCCCACTCGGAGTCTGCCCGAGCCTTCATTGGCCTGGTGTCCTCCGTCCGGGGAGAACCACCCCCTGCTGCCCGGGCGGGTCTGTCCACCTGAGTCACGCTTCCGTGTGTGTCATCTGCGTTCTGCTCCCTCTGTGTCCCTTCTCTGTATTTTGCTCCACTCCCCAGCCCACGGCTTCTCCATGAGCTGCACGACTGACCTGAGAAAAAGGACAGAATGTCACCAACCCTGGGCCTTTCAGTGGCCATTTCTTATAGAATATTTCAGAGCGAAACAGCACAAACTTTTACTAACTACTCTTAGCCGGTCCCGTTCTATCGGGGCATCAAAATTTCCACAGAAGGCTAACTTTTCTCTGAGGCATATTGAACAAATAAAAATTGAAATATTTAAAGTAGCTGAACTCAGAGAGTGGATTGGTGAGTACCGTGGGCTGGCGGGGAATGGGGGCATGTGGCCCAAATGGTGTAAACTTCCAGGTATAAGTAGAATGAGTGCCGCGCGGGGACTATAGTTTGTAAGACTGTAGCATGTGCCTGAAAGTATACTAGGTACCCATCATCTTCACCAAGACGGTGGGTGTCCTCACTGCAGTTACGCGAGGTGATGGGTGCACTGTGGCGACCACTGCCCAAGTGTCCACCCACTGTACCCTTCGAACTCACACAATGTTACATCCCAGTTAGAGCTAAGAAAGCTGGGAAAAAACAGGTGTGCAAGCAATCAGACCTTCCGAAGACTCCGGAAGTCTACAAACTTGGGCTGTAACGAGAAGAAAGTAGACTGACAAAGAGCTATAAGCAGGTTGAAAAGACAACTCCTGATAGAAGTGGACAGTGTTCACATAAGAGAGATGTTATCTGAACTCCTTGCTGGGGTGAGGGGAAAAAGAACAGAGCTCTTCGCGGAAAAACTGGCTCTTGAGATAGAAAGTGAAAGCAAAGCAGAATCAAGAGTCAGGGAAGAATGAATGAGCTCAGAAAAGACGGAGGCATTTCGCGTTAGCGACTGGGTAGAATTACATGAACCTATGAAGGAAGAGAAGCTGAGACGCGTCCGTAGGACTCACATGTGTCTTGGAAAGGATGGCGGGACAGAGCGGAGAGGTCTGGGCGGAAACTGCCTGTTTTCTCTTGGATAGAAGTCTCCCTGAGCGGGAAGGACCGCGTGCATTGCCATCTCAGCCTCCCGGGAAGAGGCACTGCAGGGTCTTCGTGGGGCATCCCGGACCCTTCAGTGTGAGCCTGACAGGCGCACAGGCAGGGCCGTTCTAGATTCACAATCCCAATCCCACGAAAATCTACCCAGCTGTTTCCATCTGTTTTTAGAGTTTGTGAAACAGATTCCATTTTATGGACATGTGCGTAGAAGACAGCAAGCCTGTATTGAAACTAGAGTGGGGTGAGAAGGTTCCAGAGGTGGAGGCCAGGAGGGACTCACCCCCTCCTCGCCTGTAACTCAGTGGGACACACACCTGCTTGTTTGTCTTCCAGGGTTTAATTCTGCGGGCGTTGGCACTTGGCCAGCTGTGGGCAATCCTCAAACCCTGGTCTGGGTCCTTCTTTCAGGGCTGCGTTTATGGAAAAAATCTTTCAGTTTTTTCGGGGGTCTCAATTCAGGCAATGCTGGTATATTTGGAGCACAGTATTAGTTTTAAAGTTGGTCTAAAAACACAGTCACCCTCTTTACCAAGTGTTTTGTGGACAGTGGGGATTAGCCACTTACCAGGCAGCTCACCAAGTGCAGAGCCCGGGGAACAGTCCCAGGGGGCAGGACGACAGGCTGGGCTCAGCTCTTCACTGCGGGACACACCCCAGGGTTATGGTCAGTGAGTGCTCAGAAACATTTCAGCTTCGATCAAAATACTTTTTCCTAAAGCAAGTACATGAGCCTAATAATTTAAGAGGGTTTTTACTAAGAAGTACGTAGTACAGGAAGTTGGTTATACTTAAAGAGTACTGCAATTACTTCAAAATTTATGCCTCATTCACAGAAACTGCCCATCAGTGGGGCTTGCGGTCCTCGGGGGAGAGGTCACCAAGGTGGGGGCAGGGTGCGCCCGCTGTGCAAACCTCTCCACGCCTCGTCCAGATGAAGTATTCCCTACAAGTGCGCCTGGTGACCGGCATGTAGATTTTCACGAAGAAACACAAAAATGTTTGAAAACTGCAAGATTTTGCATCTATTCACAGCCCATGCCCACATAACCCAAAGTACCCATGGTGCTTTGTTTGTAAACCGCTTGTTTAAGCATGCTCAGCAGAAGCAAAACAACTTGAGACAGGCTCCTGACGCAGGAAGCCCCAGCTCGGGGCCGCTCTTCAGAGCCCGGTGCTGGAGCTCCCGAGCGGAGGACCCACGCTCCGCGGAGCAGCACACCCGGCGAGGCCCAGCTGCACGGCGGCGGTGCGCGCTGCTCATCTCGCTCCGGGACGGCGAGACCGCGCAGACCCGGCCAGGGGAACGCAGAAGCCGAAGCCGAAGCCGAAGCGGGCAGCCGCCGCTCCGCGCCCTGGCCTCCCTGCGCTCGCCTCGTGCTGAGAGTGAGGACGCCAGTGTGGCCCCTCACAGACCCTTCAATCCGGATAACTACATGACCGCTTCAACATTTATTTTCTTAATTTCCTGAAAGTTTTTAAAAATCTGGTAACACTTCATACATAAAGAAAAAAATACTGTCTGGTTTTTAAAACCCAGTTTGGAATATGACAAGTGGAGTATGCGGAGAGGACAGGTGCACTGCGCACAGCGCGGCCGGGGCCGGGAGGTGCGCGCGGGAGGTGCGCGCGGGGAGGTGCGGTCGGTGCACCGCAGGAGTCGGACCATGGGCTTCACCTCCTTGTATTGTACACTTAAAATATGTGCAATTTTTATTTAAAAATATGTAAATACCAGGCAGAGACAGCAAATTTTGGGTTCCCCTCCTGCTCTGGCCTTCCGGGGATTAGACTGCGGCCACCGCACCACAGAGGGCGATCTCCTACCCAGGCCCCGACGTGAACAGCACCTTCATCTGGAAACACCCTCCCAGACATACCCGGACACACTGGCACATAAAACTAACCACCACAGTGGACACGTAAGTTAGTACTTCTAGCCCAAATCAACAATGATTCCTTCTTGAAATTTGCTGGAGATCGCTGCTCACCGTCCCGCGCGCGCCCGCCTGGCTGATGCTTCCCCAGCCGCAGAAGCAGGACTCAGGGGCCTCCAGGGGAGGGATCCCCAGGGCTCGGGGGCCTGGCCCGTCAGCCCTCTGGCCCCAGCCTCCTGGTCTGATGCCGGCGGTGCACAAGACGGCTTCCCAGGTCCGTGGAGACTCTATTATGGTGTACTACCTTCCTAACCACAGTTCTGGGGTAGGGATCTTGGGTTATCCACATGGAAGGGCTTTTCCTCCCACAATGGACTTGAATGACAAGGTCATTCCTCCTACTGGGGAGACAGGAATCTGGATCACCAGGTCAGCAAATGTGCCTGACACTATCCCGTGGGTTACCCAGGACTCTTACAGGGTTCTGGCACATAATACACATTTATTCCATTTGTAATGAATTAATATGCTGTTCTTTGTCATTGAAGCATCTTATATATTTAAGTTTTTTTTTAAAGATTTTATTTATTTATTTGACAGAGATAGAGACAGCCAGCGAGAGAGGGAACACAAGCAGGGGGAGTGGAAGAGGAAGAAGCAGGCTCACAGCGGAGGAGCCTGATGTGGGGCTCGATCCCAGATCGCCGGGATCACGCCCTGAGCCGAAGGCAGACGCCTAACCGCTGTGCCACCCAGGCGCCCCATATTTAAGTATTTTTAAAGTAAATACGGTATTTATTTTAAAATAAGCATTTTAGTAAATAATAAATAAATAGTATTTATTTAATAAAAACTAAATGTCACTATTTTTGTCTTTCTTTGTGTCTCTACCAGAGACAAGCTTACATGTAGATACGTGGGAGGGATTGTACAGAAAAAAATGAGTCTACCCTCCTACCTCATTTATTATTATTAGGCTCAAAAATCATATGCCTGATTCTAAAATGTTTCTATATGTTTGGCAATGTTAAGATTAACAAATGTTTAGGGGGAAAACCTATAATTTAGTAAATATACCTGAAGATGGTTAAGGTCTTTAGGATAATGCAACTATTTAGAAAATTATAGTGTCTACACAAATAAATTATTTATTACAAAGCAAATTCAGTGATGAATCAAACCATTTAAGATATATCTTTTTGGGGGACCTGGGTGGTTCAGTTGGTTAAGTGACTGACTCTTGGTCATGATCTCAGGGTCCTGGGATCGAGCCCCACATGAGGCTCTGTGCTCAGCAGGGAGTCTGCTTGTGGATTCTCTCTCTCTCTCTCCCTCTGCCCCTCCCCCTACTCATTCACTCTCTCTCAAATAAATAAATAAATAAATAAATCTTTTAAAATATATTTTTCAAAAGTTGGTAAGTGGCTAGGCTAACACTAAGAAACACTTTGAAGTCTGAATGTTGAAATGCTGGTTGCAGGGGAAAAGCACAATGGCTGACTCTGGGTGTCTAGTAGGTGTGGAGAGCTTGGCCATTGCCATTCCTGTCCTCACAACAAGAGAATAGCTACTCAGACTGAACATCTGTTTAGATTCATCAGAGAACTAAGGTCATAGGACAAACAACACCCTGAAAATGAGACCCAAGGAGGAAGACACAGAGCACACCAGCACACCAGAGCAGAGGCTGCTGAGACAGCCGATGAAGGGTAATTGAGTAGTTGCTGGAGATGGTGTAGACAAGCTTGAGAGACTGATAAAACCCCTTTGGGCCCCGCCACTGGAAGGCCCACAACTGTGGTGAGTTTTACCTCCAGGAACTCCCCTAGGTTCTCAGAGCAAAGATTAGACAGACTTTCCCTCCAGCTTGCAGTAGTGGGAGGGCAAAAGGAGCCATTCTGACATATGCCCAGGGCACTCTGTCCTTCTTACAGGGCTGGCCTTCCAGGGAAACGGCTTCACCAGAGCCTGACCAGTTGGGCTTTATCAGAGCCTGCCACCCCAGGGAAAGGAAAATGCCCAACTCCAGTGGGTTCTGGACGTCCCATGTTCCTTTGTGGGGAGGAAGCAAGAGGACCAGAAGCCAGGACAGAGTCTGACTGCAGGACTGAGGCTGGTTACAGGACCAGGGAGCACTGCACCCCCACAGCTCCTGGCATCGGCTGGGCCACGGTGTCACACCAGATGGAGCTGCATGTCTGAGACACGAGCCCCAGAGCAAGAGGGAAACAAAAGCAAGAACAAGAGGGAATATTAACCTCTGACACCACAGCCACAGCAAACAATACACAAAGCTGGGTTCCTTGTCAGATAAACAAAACCTCACACTAAAGACCTGTTGACCTCACTCACTTGAATCCAACACATCATGTCTGACTTCCAACAGAAAAGTACAAGGCATGCCATAAGGCAAAAACACAGTCTGAAGACACAAAGCAAGTATCGGAACCAGACTCAGATATGACACAGATTTCAGAATTATCTGACCATGAATTTAAAACAATTATAATTAACATGCCAACAACTCTAACAGAGAAAGTAGCAACATGTGGGAAAACATGGGTAATGTAAGCAGAGAAATGGAACCTCTAAGAAAGATTTTTAAAAAGGCTAGAAATAAAGACATTGTAACAGAACTGAAGAATGTGTTTAATGGGCTCATGAGCAGACTGAACATGGCCAATCAAAGAACCAGTGAGCTTGAAGATATGTCAAGAGAGAAATAAAGACAAAAGAGAACAGAATGTCCAAGAACTGTCAGGTAATTACAAAAGAAAAGAAAGAAAAAAACAGAAAAAAATATTTGGAGTAATAATGTCTGGCTGAGATTTTTCAAAATTGGTGGCAGACACCAAACCACAGGTCCAGGAGGCTCAGGAAACACCAAAGAGGATAAATACCATAACATATGTACCTAGCATATCACATTCAAACCAAAGATACAGAGAATATCATGAAAGAAGCCAGAATGGGGAAAAAAATCTACTTCGCTTAGAGGGGACAAATAAGAATGATATTAGACTTCCATTCACAAACCACACAAGCAAGAAGAGAATGGAATGAGATTTTTACATGTTGAAAGAAAGTATTGTCAGCCTAGAATTCTGTATTGAGCAAAATTATCTTTCAAAAGTGAGAAACAAAGACTTTACCAAACAAACAAAAATTGATTTTGGCCAGTAGATCTGCCCTGTGAAAGTGTTACAAGAAGTTCTGAAGAGAGCAGGGAAAGTATACAAGCCTGAACTTGGATTTACATAAAGAAAGGAAGACTGTGCGAGAGGGATTACACAAAGGGAACTGTAGGGCAGGGAACCCACTCCGCTGTGCGAGAGGGATTACACAAAGGGAACTGTAGGGCAGGGAACCCACTCTGCATGATGGTGTGATAATGGATACGTGGCACTATGCACTTGTCAAAACGCACAAACAGTATGACACAGTGAACCCTAACGTAAGCTACGGACATGAGTCATAAAAATGTGTCAGTAATGACCCGTCAGCTGTAACAAGTGTGCCCCACTAATGGGTGATGGTCCTGGGGAAGAGCGCTGGTAGGGAATGGGGGGAGCGTAAAGGAGTTCATTACTCTCTGCTCAGTTTTTCTGTAAATACAAAAGTGCTTTAAAATTAAAGTCTATTAAAAAAACGAAATGGCAACAAATAAAGGGCATCCCAATTGTCCCCCAGACAAATTCATATCAGATTTATCCACAGCAATGACCGTTCCAGACAATACTAATGCGTCTTCAGGAGAAGTGGCTCACATTCTGGCATGATTTTGCCTACTGCCGCTCTTCACACATGGGTGTACTCCTGTGCTTTTGTCTGCACGTGGACATGCACATGTATGTTTGATGCAGGCTCAGGATCTTGGGGAAAAGCAAATTGTGGGATATCTTGGAGTGATCTCTCTGGAGGATAAAGGAAGAAGGAGAGGGCTGATTTTGTTATGACAGTGAGAAAACCTTCATTTTTTCCTGTTGAATTGCATTTGCATGTCCCTGCTGTAAGGGAGCTAGCCAAGGGGGTCTGGTTAAACATTTGGTGATTATTAGACTTTAGAAGCTAAATTACAAATCTGGCCTCATCACTCGTTGAGATGACAGATGGGGCTCAGACACATGCATCCTTGCTACCCACATTGTGCTACGACTACTCTTTTAATTTTATAAACTTCAGAAATTATTTTTAAGAGCATAAAGCATGAGTGCATTCACTCACCCACGCTGCTCCATCTCTAACTTGGGGTCATGGATGGCTGAGGACAAATGATCTCTCTCACAGGAAGGACGAAGGTCTGGGCTGGGTCCCTTCAGACTACAAGTTGCACCCCAAAGTGTAGGGCAGAACCTGAAGCCCTGCACACCCTCTGTTCCTGCAAACCGCTGATGGGCATTTCGAGGGCATGCCTAGAAGCTTCCTGCCCGTAGCAGAAAGATTAGCATGGGGGCTCTAGCCCAGAGAAATATCACAGGCTCACGTAGCAGAGTAGAGCTTTTCCAATTAAGATGCAAGAAAGACAGTGGGAGCCTCAGACCTCAGACCCGCCCTCTTTGTTGCCACAGATTCAACTCTGCTATGGGGTCACATGGACAACAGCTTTCTGCAGATGAAACTTTCTCTTTCTCTCTCTCTCCTTCTCTCCCTCTCTTTCCCTTCCTTCTTTTCTTTCTTTCTTTCTTTCTTTCTTTCTTTCTTTCTTTCTTTCTTTCTTTCTTTTTCTTTCTTTCTTCTTTTACTTCCTTCCTTCCTTCCTTCCTTCCTTCCTTCCTTCCTTCCTTCCTTCCTCTTCCCCTCTCCCTCCCCCGACTCTTTCTTTCTTCGTTGTTCTGAGTGTACTTTACAAGATTTCTCTGACAACTAGAGCTGCCCACCATGAAATGGACGCCCTTGTTCTGTGGTCCTCTGATCTGGGCTGCATAGCACTCTGCCAGGTAATATGGGTGATCAAGTTTCCGGTTCAGGGGGCCTGGTGGGGAGACACAGAAGGGGAATTTTGACAGGATCCCAGGTGACCCTCAGGCAGCTGGGTGGAGAGTCCTACTTCGAGAAAACTTTCGCTGGCAGCATCCAGACACTGCATCTACGTTCCAGCGATGGTGTTAGGGAGACCACCTGTCCCGTCCCTCCTAATGATGAGATTCTAGGGCTCAGGGATCCGAACTCTTCTCCAGAAAGAGTAATCTGCTATGTATGTGCCAAGTAGACAGGAGCCAGAACTGCAGGACACAGAAAGCCCACTGAGAAGGGTTTGAACACTTGCAAGTGCTCAGTAGCATGTCCCTACCCTGGGTGCGTGCCCCTCCGTTGCCCTTTCTCTGCTTCTGCATCAAACACAGCAAGTTCTCAGCACTATTATTAGGCCTTGTCCAGACTTCTCACAACTGCTAGACCATCACTTGGACTCTTTGCCGCCATGAACTAGCAAAAGTATCAGATAAAAAACTTAAATCCAATTGACAAAATGAAGACTTAGCAGTTACTCTTTTCCCTCACCATGGATCATAGACTATTAAACAATAAAACACAGGATCGCAGCACCTAGCTTAAAGTGGGAAAAATTAACGGGGCGCCTGGGTGGCGCAGTAGTTAAGCGTCTGCCTTCGGCTCAGGGCGTGATCCCGGCGTTATGGGATCGAGCCCCACATCAGGCTCCTCCGCTATGAGCCTGCTTCTTCCTCTCCCACTCCCCCTGCTTGTGTTCCCTCTCTCGCTGTCTCTATCTCTGTCAAATAAATAAATAAAATCTTTAAAAAAATTAAAATAAAAATAAAAAATAAAGTGGGGAAAGTTAACAATTCATTCTGCAGTGCTTAGAATCTTTTTCAGATGGAACATCATTACAATTTATAAAATACATTAAGGGAGACGGAGTAGAATTCCATGCTGTCTGAAGAGAAGACGGTAGAGCTGACCCAGGGTCACGGCCCAGAGGAGGAGATGTGACCAGGGCCTGGGCCTGTCCCCCGATACACGCCATTTCCTTTGGGAGCAAGTGTTCATCTCTCGTTATTGTCCGTGGAAGCAGCACAGATGGGAAGCAGCCTCTCCTCACCCCCCTCCTCTGCCCACCCCTGCAGAAACAGGTCTTGCATGACGTACTAAGACAGCTTATTTTTTGACACGGAATAGTCCGTCAGTTCTGGTTGTGCACGTATGCTTATGTGTCGGCACCCTTCCCAGGAGAGCTAACCCAGTGGGCTTACTTTGAACGTGGACATTTGAAACCATCACAGTGTGTGAGTCCCGCTGTCAGCACACCCCAGGCTGCCGGGCTGACCTGCCTGACCTCACCGCAGACTCTTCTGCAAGGATGCTGCCTCCAGGGTCCAGTGAGAAACACCATGCGGTTCTGCCTTGGCCCCCGGAGCTCCTGCCGGCAGCTGCCTTGCTTGCAGGGTTAGCCCTGCCCCCAGGATAGTGCCAGCCCCAGGACACTGAAAATCAGAGGTGCCTGAGCCTCAGGGCCTTCAAACTGCGTCTTGATTCTAAGGCACCGGAAACAGTTCCTTCTCCTCGCAAGTGGAGTCAGCGAGCGTGGAGGGTCTGCCATCCATCCGGGCAGAACTGGGTTCAATGGCTGACTTATCACCACATGATACTTTCCAAAGTATCACGTGAATCGTTAGTCTTGTGAGAGCCAACACAGGAGAGTGAGACTAGCATTCAACAAGACATGCAAGGAACAGAGAAAAATGTGCATAGAACAGGGATGGTGAAACAAACAGGAAAGGTAGGATTTGATCTTCCTGGCCAGAATGCGGTAAAGCTTAGGGAAAATCACTGGGATCTCTTTTGCCATTAAGATAAAAGCAAACACAACCTCCTCCTGGTATTTCTTCCACTCATCCAGTGGTCTGAGCTATAAACGTGCGTGCTGCTCCAAATGGCTATGGCAACACTCCTTCTGCAGAGAGTCACTGAGGACCTGGGGTACGCCAGGCACTGACCAAGGTTGCCCACCTCAAAGCTCTGACCTTCTGTGTGAGACGGTGACAGGCCAGAGCTGGGACACCTGGGGACATGCCGTGAGGACGGCTCATCACACTAGCTACTGTGATGACGTGTTACAGGGTGTCTAATCCTGAGGTTTTCTCATTTATTTCTTTTTGCAAATATACAGTGTAATTTTCATTCTCTGAAATCAGGAATTGCAAGGATTTAATTTCAAAAGTTGCTTCAGAGTTATTTCTATGTGTTTTCCAGCATAGAAATTGTGGGAAAGCATACAACTATTTTTAGAATGTTGTATAAAACAGCATCAGATTACAGCTGTGGCCCCTACTACTGATACCTCGAGATGATTCCATACAGAATAATGCTACTGTGTGTATAAATAAAATTATCATTGAGTTTAAAAATTGCTTTATATTTTCCCATATCAGATGACCTTCTCTTCTCAAATGGACCATACAAACGTCCTTTCCACGGAGGGAGGGCTGAGAGGAAATCTCATGCCTCAACATCCAGGTCTTTATTTAACTCCCTGCGTATTTAGAGGACCCTCCCTTTGCAAAGTTCCCCTGAAAAGGCCAGGAGTGCAAGTGTAAGGGTCACTGCCTTGCCCAGGAGACCAGACTGGCTGGGCACAGCTCAGCGTCACACAGAATCTGAGCTCGTTAGCAAGGTGCAAAGTGCCATCACACTTCAAATTAGGTTAACATGATTTTCGGCTGGTGATATTTTAGGTCACTTCATGGAAAATGTGGCATGTTAAACCAAAAATAAATTGAAAGATTTAGAGCTGAAAAAGGTATTGAAATTAGCATTCTGGGTGTAACATGAATAGAGCAATTACGACAAAATCAGGCCTGGATTGCAGTGGCGTTCTGCACATTTTTCACGTGGATCTTGAGAAGAAGTCTATGCATCATAAGTGCTTGCAAATATCTAATAGGAGACATTAGCTTAGGAAGTTGACTCTCCCAGGGTCAATAGCAGTTCCATGAAGTCACCCTGACCAGAGCTTTGTCCGAAAGGCCAAGGTTTTCTATGCAGGACAGTTGCCTTTGGAACAAAGGATAAAATAGCATTTGTTCAGAAAAGGGAAACACTATTTCCAGGAGACTCATGACAGACATGTGAATGTGGAGGAGGTTGAAAGAGGGAGAGATTGAAATGTTAACTCAGATGTCATGACCACCAGGCCAGGGACGTGATGATGACAGCAGCCACAGAGGGTCACAGAAAGTAAGTGGGTGCGGAAGCGTGAAGCCTGAGGGCAGGGCTCACCATCACACATCCAGTATCTAGCCCAGGGGTTGAGAAAAGGGTGGTGTCCAATATGCTTGCTGGGTAATTCAGTGGATGCCTAAATGGCTTTATTTGGTGAGTTAGTAGCTGCAAATGTCATAGGGCATTGACATTTTGGCAAAACACTTACATTGCAGTTGTGTCTCATTGCCTATGTCGAAGTGCCCTGAAAATCCAATTAATGTGCCCAGATGAGGATTCAAGCAAGAGGGGTAGAGGGGAGAGGAGAGGAAAGGGGAGGGAAGGGAGTGGAGGCAGGGAGAGGGGAGGGGCAGGAAAGGAGGGGTGAGCCAAGCTATTTGAGCTGGGTAGTTCTATCTTCCATTCCAATCAATCAATTTGTTTTCTGAAGTGAATAGAAGGTAGAAGAACAATAGACTATACATAAAAGGGAAGAATCAAGCGTATGAAACAAATTGTAGGGAACTACAAAAACCATTCCTGGAAGTAAGAATCGGCCGACTTGCGGGTCACGGAATTTGTGGCGGAAAGGCGCCTCTAGGACATTGTTCGGGAAGTTGCTACATAGTGTCTTCCCAGCCTCCAAGAGCTGGTTGTTCAGGGATGTTTGGTATATACTTTATAGCCTGTCAGCTGTCTTCCAGGTTTTACTTTTGGTTTAGTTGTTTCTTACAAGACTTTCGTTCAGCCACTGCTCCTAGTTCACGAATCCTGTTCTCCCGTTGTAAGGGAGCGAAGATGCTGTGTCCCCCGGCCCCTGAGAGGGGATTCCGGGGCTCATGCATCGCTGTGGAGCTGGGATCTTTTGGAAGCGCTGTTTCCTGAGCAGCGTTAGTCACGGTGCAGACAAGCAAGGGCTGTGCCTCTCACATGTTGTTGACTAAAGAAAACCAGCATGAGGTCATACGCTCAGTGTGGGCTGCAGTGTGCTTGCGTCGAGCAAAGAGGCTTTAATCCGTTTGGGAGGAAGCAATTTTTCCCTTTTCTGAAGAAGAACAAACCACCGGCAAGGCGGCCTAACACGCTGGTGAAACGCATGTATGCGGACTGAAGTCCTCTGAAGCTGATGTGACCCACAGAGTATCATTTGTAACTCAGCCTGGGCACGCGCTCGAGTCCTGGGCGAGAACACATAGTCATTTGGACACTCGTTACTAAAAACCAGATCTAAATTATCTGTCATTAGATTAAAATATAATTCAGAGAAATTGTCTGAAAACTCCCCAATATGCAAATGACTTTTGGAGGGGTCTAGTGTGATACCAATGTCTTCATTCTCACCCAAAGTGTCCCTCGCGGAGTCCCCTTCTCCTGTGATGCCCCGAGGGTCCCCCGCTGATGTCTGGCCGCAGGAGGGGGTCTCGCCCAGGGTCCGGGGGTGCCGCCCCTCAGGGCCTCCGGTGCTGTTGCTCCAGGCTCCCGCGGCTCTGACCTTCTGTCCTGTTACGCCATCAACTTCTCCTCACCCAAAATCTGTCCTGAAAAACATGTGGCACTGGAAGCAACAGCCAAGGCATTTAAACAAATACGTGGAACAACGCTGACCAGGAAGGTTTCCCGCTACGAGTTCAATCACTAGAAGACACAATAAAAGCAAAGCCTATTTTTTACCTTATTTTCCTCTTTCTCAAACTGGGCATTAGCACCGACATCCAAACATCTGGTTTTAACTTCTATCATTTTTTCCCCAACTCATTTTCTGTTGAAAGTATAGTAAACTGAATACTTTCGGAGAAGAAAAAAAAATTAAGCCTGACCAATGGAAGTTATTTGAAAACTAATTGGCTATTTAGATGAATTTCGCTACGGACACAGTGATTTCCTTACACCATTTTGAAGACATGTCCAAAGCACAGAGAAAGAAGAATAAATTCTGTGTTTTTGCTGCTGAGAACTGGAGTAACAGGAAGGCGAGTGAGCGTTTTGCCAGCGCGTGTGGTTCTTTACCTATCGTGCTTTACCTCTGCATAACTCTCAGAGCAAGGATTCATGATAAATGAGAACCCACGAGACGCCAGCTAGACCCTTTCCGCTTCTCTGAGGGCCGGAGCCCGAGTACCCCAGAGACAGTCCCCACATCCCGCACACCCGTGCACGCACAGACGCACACGCTCGCAGACACGCTGTGTGCAGAGATGTCCACACCTGTGAACTCGTGGTTGCTCCCAGGGTGGAGCTGGCCAGACACAGACTGTGGACTGCAGACCCCGGGTGCTCTGGGGACGTGCACAAGGGTCTCGCGTGGACCACAGACGCCGAGCCGCGGCCGCTCTGTCGGCCTTACAACGAAAGCAGCAGAGAGAACTTGCATTGTCAGCCCCTGGATTTGCCCCCGAGGGTGACCCACCCACCCTGGCCCTTCCAGCCAGTCCAAACCTGTGACTTCCTGGATTCGAGAAGAGCAGGCTTTGGAATGCCGCTATAACAACAATGTTCCATCAGGAAACACTCTCTTCATCAGCGTCTGAGGGCAGGGAGGAGGGTCTCCAAAGTACTGGGGGACTAGGCCACCCATGCACTGAGGGCAGTGTGTCCAGGGGAGACACAAAATGTGCTGTGACCTTAGGAACGTGGTTAATCATCAGACTAGTCCCTTCTACAAACAAGGCCTCAATCCTATCACCGGGAACATTGGCGGACTCTGGCAAGGGAACAACGGATTTGGATTACTTAAAAGTATCTGAAGAGCTGGACCCCTGAGTGGGCCCCTTGCCCAATTTCAGCTTGAATTTCAGAATGTGGGTGTTTGTAATTTATGACATATGCTCCATGTTTCATGCACCATTAACAGATCGGAATCATTTCTATTTCCTTGGCTTGGTTATTTAGTATCAGACTATGGACAAAGGAGGAATGTTTTTGGGAAACAGGAGACTCTATGAATTTCTCAAGCCCTTTGAGATGGAGGGACTTGCATCACCTGGTGAGAGCAGAAAACGCCCAGGTCTGGAAAACGGGAATGGCCTTCTGCCTCGGGACCACTCCCCGTCTGAACAGGTCAGACAATTATGAGGCAGTCACTGTTCATTGTGGCCAGAGGGTGCTATTCCAGTTTCAGGTTTTGCTCCATCAAAACACGCTGCAGAGAGGCCCAGTGATCCTGGCTGGCTGTCCCGTGTGTCAGCGTGCGTCAGCCTGGGGTAGGTCTGCCAGGGTCCCAGGGGCACTGCGATTCTCTCCCTTACACTGTAAACACGCCTTTTCTGTTGAAAGTATAGGAAAGATCTGTAAGAAAGTAGAGATCTTGCTCGCACAGGTTGTAAGTTCTTGAGTTTGAACCTTGCTCTGACCACCTCCACAGTTCTCGACCTGGAACGAGGATAAAACGTGGAAGATGCGTTTGGTGAGTGCTGGGCTGTGCTGTGCTCACACACGGGGTGCTTGTAGACCAGGGTGTTTCCCACCGTGCCCTTTGGAGGACTGTGTATCAGACTTGAGAAGGGAGGCTGTTTGGGCTCGGGTAGCGGTGGGGACGTGGGCAGCCCCTCTCTGGACGCAGCAGGCCTGCTGGGAAGCTGGTCGCTCTCTGGCCAGCAGTCCTGGCGAGTTATTTAAGCTCTCTGTGGCCGAGTCTCCAGCTGTGAAGGGGAAGTAATACTACAACCCTCAGGGTGGAGGGGCCGAGGGGAGGGGACACGTGGGTCTTTGTGAACACGGGATGGAGGCAAGGCTGTGAGCCCGAGCCCATGAGGCCCCCCCAGTGTTGCCGACTTTAAATACAGTTGCCAGCGTGTCAGGCCCAAGCCAAGCCACAGGTGGTCAGCCCGACAAGTCAGCGACCGAAAGGAGGACAGAGGACTGGCAGTGGCCGCTGCGACCCTGAAACAAGACCCAGACAGAGGGCACAGAGGGCCGTCACAGGCGGAGACGAGAGGAGGCTGCGTGGGGAGGCGGCCCTCCGTCAGAGCCTCACCAAACCAACCAGCTCACACAGAAGAGCCAGGCAAGGGCCGTTTTATCAGAGGGAACAATGTGAACGACACCTTGGGGCAGAAGAATGTGGAGGAACAGATAGCAGTCTGATTTTTCAGTTGTTTCCCTGTCCAACTGGAGGGGCAGTTTGTACGGAGCGTGTGAGGGTGCCCTGTCACCTGCCGCACCCTCTCCACGCGCAGGCTGCTCGGTG
The DNA here is from genome assembly GCF_023065955.2 of Ursus arctos. Classification (NCBI taxonomy): domain Eukaryota; kingdom Metazoa; phylum Chordata; class Mammalia; order Carnivora; family Ursidae; genus Ursus; species Ursus arctos. Next base: position 85,178,027 of record NW_026623100.1, read on the forward strand.
GTTGGGCCTCCTGAGCCACCCTGGTCTACACGTCATCCCAAGTCAGCGCGTCACCCAGCGTCCACGGACGACCTGAGTGCTGACTCCGGGACATTGTCCGCTTTCTTCGCATCGACGAGCCTTTGTTTCTTTGATGATGTCGTTAATATCCGCCGTAGGGCTGTTATTCACTCACACTCACACCCACGCGCACACAGCTGCCCTTCAGGAAACATCAGGCCGTTCCCCTCTTTCTTCTCTGAACACATAGTAGGTAAAAATAACACGATGATGAGTTAATTAGCAGAAAAGGAAGATCCAGCCGAATCATCTCTGGCAAATCTCTACACGTTCATAACTTGAACAGCTGCTGCTTGTCCTGTAAGAGTTGTGCTCTAAACTCCTGCCAACACACCTGGCTCGGGAAGAGTACGCTGGGGGGTCAGCCTTAGCCTGACACCTCTCTCCCACGGCCGCACCGGGCGCTCAGCTCTCCCTTCTCACGGACGGCATGCCAACACCCTGAAATTGTTACCGAAGGACGGACCACCAGGCAAACGGACCTGGGAGCTTTCCTATCGTGCAGTTGTCAAGTTGATCCATTTCTGGACCCAAGTCCTCAGGCGGACGGCAGGCCTCACTGATCAGAGGGTCTGCCTCACAGAACTGCTTAAAGCCAATTCCCGTGGCCACCGACAATTCACCAGGGCACTGAGGTCACCCCGGAGTCGAGGGTGGCATGCGGAGCCTTTGCTGAGCAATGAGCTGGCAACCTGTTCATTTCACAGAGCGGCCATCCTCTGGACCTACCAGGACTCTGGGCATTTGGTGCCCAGATGTTTGGCTCTTTTTCTATTTTCAAGAAAAACAAAAACAACAAGAAGAAAGCCTCTCTGAGGAACGTCCAGACTTGTTAAAGAAAAAGATGAGCAGTTTTCTTAGCAAGTTCATCATTAAAAAGCTTTGTGAAGCAGCCGTATGCCCACAGAATGGAGCTGAGCCCCAAGCTGCCCTCTCCGGAGACCACAGCAACGGAGCTGGAGGGAATAGCAGTCCCAAACACAGGGCCAGGTTCCCATCGAAACCAGGGCCTGAACAGCTCATCTCTCATGGTGGCTCATAACTCATGAATAATATCGTGGCTCTGAGTTTGAATCTTCCTGCCAAATCTTTGCTTATTTTGTGTCCTCAGACAAACTTACTGACAACTCATTTTTTGACCAGCTTACTTATGCAATGCCAGCATGGGTGCTGGTGGGAATTGAGGGCTCCCCCAAGAAAGCACGATGACCCTCTGACCAAGGACAGTGAGGGTACAGGTGAAAAGATGCGATTACTCTGTGAGAATGTCAAACTGTCTAAAGCAAAGTTAGTGACAAAACCCCAAAACACCAGCGAAGTGGGTCTTCCCTCATCAAACATGCATTCGAACAGGCCACCTCGGGAACACCAATGTTGTGGTCCTCGTCACCTCTTATTATTACTGCTTACTAAACTAGATTCCGCACCCCATTAAAAAAGATGTGTTCTTCCTATTAAAAATCAAAAGTCCTGGAATCATTGAATAGTTGTTAAATACTAAAGTTTCTGTTTCAGGAAACCTCTGACCCTTTACCTGTCCTCTGTCTCCTTTCTGAATGTAACTTGAGGGCCACCTGTCCTGCAGTCTTGCCTCAATCCCACAACAGTAATTTACCAGGCATCCATTAATTCATTAACTCGAGAAATATTGATTGAGTAGACGTTCTGTACTGGGCACTCTTCTTTAAGAACGAGAAATACCTAAATGAACAAAGAGAAAACTCCCTGCCCTCCTTAAAGAAGACAAACAAAAACATGATAAATGGGTGAAAACGTGTGAGTGCTAAACAGCATAAGCAATCACGCTGAATATAAATCAGGAGAGTGAGTAGAAAATGTGGAGGAGTGGCAATTTAGGCAGATTGATTAGGATGGAAAGACTGTGGGAGTAGACAGGGTCGGGAGCGTGACCTGAGAGATGGCGGGAGCAGGGGAAGATGTGGCGATGTCCAAGGTCAGTGTCGGCCTGTGCATGGAGGTGGGTGGTCGGGTGAGTTCCATTCCATGAGAGGTTGGGCTGGGGGCCTGACTTTGCAGCCCTCAGTGTTCAGGTGGACCAAGAAGGCCATGGGACATGAAGCCAGAGAATGGAGAAACAAGAGGGTCTTAGGCCTAGCCTGGGGCATGCTGACCCCAAGAGGTGGCATTGTGGAGGGTGAGAGTAGGAGGAAGTGGGAACAGCCAGTGAGGAGGGAGCAGGTCCAGGATGGTGGGTCCTGCAGAGCAAGTGACAGATTTGCTCAAACAGGACAGATTGGCACACTGGGTCCAATGCCTTCAATGTGTACAGTGAAATAGGGATTAAAACTTCTCCTTTGGATGCAGTACCACGAGGTCCTTTGTGGAAGTGAGGGGCAGTTCTGGGAGTATGGAGGCCCAAGTGGACAGGAGAAGGAGAGGGAAGAGGGAAGAGGTGGAAGCAGAGCGAGCAGATCATTCTCCAGGGTAGTTTTGCTCAAAGAAAAGCAGTGGTTGGAGTGGTTGGAGTGGTATGTGTAATCAAAAGTTTTGTTTTAAAGACAAGGAAAACTAGTAAGTTTGTGGATGGGGATTATCCAATACTGAGCAAAAATAATGGTTCAGGAAATAGAAAGGGTGCTGGGTGGAGCAATGTGCTTGAGTAGATGGAAATGGGTGGATTCTCTGCACTCGTGACCAGGAAGAACTTGCCTTGCATGTGGGTGAGAACTCACCCACTGCACAGAGTGGGGGTGGGTGGAGGGCAAGGCTACCGAGTGACCGGGGCAGCTTTGTTCCTTCAGTGGAAGTGTGGTCATTGGTCAGGCATGGAGAGGGAGAGGAGCTCCTGCAGCTCTGGGGAGAGAAGAGAAGGTCCTCTGGGAGGCCAGAAACAATACTCATCTCCATTGGGGGCACATATGGTTGCAAAGCAGGCCCCGAGACATTTGCCCAGGAATCTGAAGGTTGGTCAAGCCTGGGGTGGTTTCTCTCCATCTGTGTTCAGGGTCCTGAGAACAGGCAGAAAGTGAAGATTTAAATCTAACCTGGGGAGCCTTAGCCAAGCAAATCTGTGCGAGGAAGTGGGCTGAAAGAGCTAAGAAGGGCACAGATGACACCCCACAACATGTGAGCTGAGTGACACAGGGGCAGTGGCTGAGACAGCGGGAGCAGAGGAAGGTTAATGCCTGAGAGTCCAAGTCCGGAGGAATGTGCTGGGGTTGGAGGCACTTCTTCCCGTATTTCTTTGTCCTTCCATCTCCCAACCTGGAGTAGAACAAAAGGTCTTGGAGTATTCTGTCACCTCCTTTGAGATTCGCTTCAATTCTGTCACCTCCTTTGAGATTCGCTTCAGACCACCTTCTCATGATCACTTGCAAACATTCAGTTGCCGTATCTCTACTGGATGTTACAGTATTTCATTGTCACAATTTTTCATGGGTAATATTTTCATCCCTTGCTTTTCCTGCATTAAAACCCTCATGTACTGCATATTTAACCAATTTGAACATCTGCTACATTTCATTTATCTAAAACATGATCATTGCTCTAGGGTTTCTTGAAACCCAGAAGTGAAATATCAGCATTTTAAATTCCACTAACCAAGATAAAAATTCCCTGCTCTGAGAAAGAGGGAGAAGGAGGCAGGAGAGGCGAGGGAGGAGGGTCAGAACAGAAGAGAAAGACGCCAGAATGTTAACTCACCCAACTATCCCATAAACAACAAGTCTCATTCATCCAGTTAATTGAAAACACAACTGCTGTCAGGGATCAATTATCACTACATGTTACTTTACTTAATATATATTTATTTTTACAAAGCAATGTCTTGACTCAAGGAACACAAAATTTAACCAACTTAATGTTCCAGAGAAAATCTTATTATACCAACACTGGATGATAGTCAGGCATAGAAAAGCTAATTATAAGACAAATCACCTAGGAAGTAACCCCTGTACTGCCCATCTGATTTTTTTTCATTAAAAAAACTTGTAAATTAAGGACCTACTACATGTCAAATATTTGCCAGGTGAAGGGAATATAAGCCAGATGCTATTCATGCCCTCAAAGAGTGCAATAAATTTCTAGTGTAAATATTTTATTAATGTCCAGTAATTGCAAATTTAGCCCAAACAATGAATGTGATTGTTACTCAGGTAAACAGTGGGGTCTTATTGCCAGATTCAAATGGAATATATCTCATTTATGACTTAAGCTCTCGTAGACTTCTCTACTCACGTTCCCTTTTCTTTTCTAAGAGTGACACTACAAGTGGGGTGCATTTTCGTTCAACTTCTCTGGCCGTTCCTTCTCTGACCTCATGTTAGTTTCTTCTCTTTCTATACTTTCAGTGCCACTATTCAGAGAGGATTCATCTATTGTTTTCTGTGCTTCACCTTCTATAATTGCCCCTGGCTGACTCATCTTCTGATGAATAATATTATTAAATGCGAGCTCTGAGTCCACTCCCAAGTCCTGGTGCTCTGCACCAGTCATGATTACACTCATGTCATCAGCATTTTCACCATCACATCACCATTTCCATCATCACCATCATATCAACGCCATCACACCATATCACTGTCATCATCACCATCATCATTGCCATCATCATCACCATCACCACCAGCACCATCATCACTATCACCACCACCACCATCACCATCATCATCACCACCAGCACCACCATCATCATCATCACCATCACCACCATCACCATCATCACCATCATCACTAACACAATCACCATCACCACCATCACTATCACCATCATCACATCATCACCAGCACCACCACCATCATCACATCATCACCAGCACCACCAGCACCATCATCACCATCATCACTATCACAATCACCATCACCACCATCACTATCACCATCATCATCACCATCATCATCATCATCACCATCCCCATCATCATCATCATTATCACCATTATCATCACCATCATCACATCATCACCAGCACCACCACCATCATCACATCATCACCAGCACCACCAGCACCATCAATGTCAATATCAATAACACATCAACATCATCACATATCATCACTGTTACCATCACCATCATCATCATCGCCGTCACTACCACCATCAATATCACATCACTAGCACCATCATCACTATCACCACCACCACCACCATCACCATCATCGTCTCCATCACCATCAATATCAATATCACATCAACATCATCATCATTAACCATCATCACCATCATCACCATCATCATCATCACCATCACCACCATCATCACCATCATCACCATCACTATCACCATCACCATCACCACCATCACTATCACCATCATCATCACCATCACCATCATCATTATCACCATTATCATCACCATCATCACATCATCACCAGCACCACCACCATCATCACATCATCACCAGCACCACCAGCACCATCAATGTCAATATCAATAACACATCAACATCATCACATATCATCACTGTTACCATCACCATCATCATCATCGCCGTCACCACCACCATCAATATCACATCACCACCATCATCATCACTATCACCATCAATGTCAATATCAATATCATACCAACTTATCACTAACATTTGTAAAGTAGTTTTAAGTGTTTTAAGTCATGTTTGTATACATTACCTCATTTTATCCCCCTAAAAATTCTGTGAGGTAGATACAATTTTCATTTGACTCTTTCAATCAGTAAATGTTTATTTTAAATGCTCTAGGACAGGAATGAGAGATATTATATGACACCAGCCCTGGGGTACAGACAGAATTCAGTCTAGTTGGAGAGATAAGCACATATGTAGTTAAATTATAATAGAATGAAATAAGTACAAAGAGATTTACAAAATATAACAGGACCACAGAGAAGGTGAGTCTAACAGAGTTTGGTAGCAGGCTATAAAATGAGTCCTCTGGAGCTAAGCTCCAAATATAAGTAGGAACTGCTCAGGTGTGCAGGGTACAGAGGAGGGAATAAAAGGCATTCTATACAGACAGCACAGCATGAACCAAGGCACAGGAATGAAAGGCATCAAGGAGAAGAAGGCAATTATAAGTGGTCTGAAGTGCATGGAACATAATTTGCAAGGTGTGGAATGGACAGGTTAGCATCAGGAACTTTAGAAAAGTCTGCATGACCATGCCAAGGAGCTAAAGTTGCTCTCAGGCGAGGGGGTACCTGCCAGTTTTCAGCAAATGCTTGCTATGGTCTTATTTGTGTTACAGGCAATGTGTCTGGTAACTGAGCAGAGGTTGAATTTTACAGGCACAAACCCCAAAGTGTGGAACCCAGGCAGATGCTGTCGGAATCAGGGAAGAGATGATAAGAACTATCTGGCCTTGATATTGGAGATAGCAGGGAAGGGGCATTACTGAGGCATATGTAGGAAGTTAAGGAGCAAGGATCTGTGAAGTGCATCTCAGAAGATGCACTGAGGGTAGACAGGAGGTAAAGGATGAGTGCCATGTTCTTGTCTGAGTGGGTGTAGGGTGGTGCTGTCACAGAATGTGATGGAGGAGTGGGGAGCAGTGGAGGAAAGCTGTGGTTCACTTCATGCTGGGTGCAGAGTGCCATGGGTGTCCTCAAGAGGACACACCTGAGCTGGGATGGCAGCCCTCTGAGTGTGGGTGGTGACTGGAACCAAGGGTGCTGGTGAGAGAAGCCAGAAGATGCTGGACAAAATCACAGAATTAGGTAGTCAGAAGTGAGGTCCGAAATGAACTTCATGAGATCAAACCAGAAGTGGAGATCAGCATAAAGATATCAAAACAGTCATGCCAGTGAAAGAAATTGTATGGCAAAGGTGTCTTGTTAAGAGACTCCAAGGAATATTTGGGAAATAATAAGAAAATTTAGTTTGGTGGAGTAAAGCTGTATTAGAAAGTGTTCTAAAGTAAAATATGAAATATAAAGAGTAAGTATACTTGGACTTGAATATACTTTATGGTAGTGAATAGTGATTATCTACTAAATGTTCCCCAACATCGAATAAATTACTTAATGAATAAATGAATGCTAGTTCTGATTAGCTTAGTTATTGCACAACACTAGTTAAATGATAGCATTAGCTCATGGAATAATCTGAGCTCCAATGTAATCTATTGGAATATTACTTGAATATTAGAAAGAACTTATTGTCTCTTTTCTAGCAAAATAAGTAAAATCCCTAACAACTGCAAAACCAAAAGAGCATTCCCTTTCAGGTTTTTGATTTCCAGTCTTATGCTGATTTCCCCTAATCAGTGTTAGTCTCAGGCCACTGGGGACAGTCACGTCCATCATCTCCCAAATGAACCTCCACCTCACCCAATTCCTGCCACCTTTCTGGTTCTTCAGAACCTAAGGGAGCCATTGAACTCCTTGGCAGTCACCACTCAACCCCCTTCATTTACAAACCCATACACACTCATCGTCATCATTATCATTGTCATCATCACCACCACCATCTTTTCTTTGTCACCTGGTAATAAAATTATAGAGGTCAGACGTCCTGAGTTTCTTTTCTGTGAAAGACTCAAGGTTAGCCACCACCTGTGTTCTCCAATGCTTACCCTCTTTGGTGTTTCCTTAGGGTCCACTAGGCATGATGGGTCAGTGTAGACTTTTGAATACTTAGCTTACACTAACTCTTGGGATTCCCTATGAATCCAGAGGTGTTGATGCCATTTATAGGAGAAAATATCTTTGAGCTCTGTACGTGCCTGCCTTTGTTCAATGTTAATGGGTGGGAATCATGACACAGGGATCATCATAAATCATGATTTTAAAGTCATGTAAACCTCCCCAGTACTCTCCATGATGGCCATGGCTTTCCCTCTTAAGTAGGAAGGAACCTGATGCAGAGAGTGCATCATTAGTTTGTACCCAGAGTCACAGGTCGTGGGAGAAGAGGCTGCAATTCAGGCACAGGTATCTGATTCCCAAGCTCATCCTTCCATGGCACCTGCTGCCGAGGGGTTCTCTGTCTGGAATAATTAGTACCGTATAAAGCGGATAGCCATGCAACAACAACATAAGAACTATATAGGAATGTTGTGCCTCAAGAATAGGAAAGGCTTTGCAGTGCAAAAGTATTGGAGGTGAGCTTTGGAAGGATTGGTGGGGGATGGGCCGCTGGTGGTGGTGTTAGGAGAATAGCGTGGAGAGAGGACCTGGGACCAGAATGAGGGACAAGTCTTAAAAATCTTCTAAGTCATGTCATGTGCGACAAGAGAGGTAGGCCAGTTTGGTGAGACTGAACCATAACCTGAAAGGTGAATGGAACCAAATTGTACCACACCTTCAATCCACCAAATTCCTGACATTCCCCCTTTCATTGAGTCTCTGCTTGATTTTACCTCCCAAGTGCTTGGCATTCCCCTTCTTATTTTCTGTCTCCCCACACTAGAAATTAAACAACATGGTGATGGGTAGTAAGGAGGGCACGTATTGCATGGTGCACTGGGTGTTATATGCAACTAATGAATCATCAAACTTTACATCAGAAGCCAGGGATGTACTGTATGGTGACTAACATAATATAATAAAAAAACATTAACATAAATAAATAAAAAAGAAATTAAACAACATGAAGACAGATCATTGTGTCTGCTTAGCATTTAGAATGATGCCTGACCATAGAGACTCAATGAACGTTTCATGGAAAAATGATTTTGAACTGTAGGAAAGGAGAAATCACAAGGCTATTTTGGAGCAGGAAGAACACAGGAAGCTGCGTGCTCTAAGTTAGTGGATCGAAGGGGGTGGCTGAAGTGGGGAGGGCGCCCAGAGGTAGAAGCAAGAGCATCCAGAAGGGATCCAATGATCACCAACTTGAGAAACAGTCCTCACTTGGCCTGAATCTGAGCCAGAATCACGTTCCCTGGTTTTGGTCTACTCACAGGCTGGCCAAGAGAGTACTTTGAGAACTTGCAGATGTGTTTACTGAACCATTTTGATGAACTTTGGATTTTGATGGATAACAAGAGAACAGAGCCAGGCAATATTTTTCTGTTTCTCCGTAAAGGCAGTTTCAGGATCAAGGATACAGTGCTAGAAGGACTGCTCGCAGGTTGTAGTGAGGACTGAGCTCCAGGTGCTGAGACTCAGCCCGAGTGCACTGAGAACGTTAGGCTGTGCTGTGAATCTAGGCCTCTGTCTACCTTAACCAGGCTGGTGTTCCGAGAAAGCCACTTAGCTGATCACTAGTATTAGCACCTGTCTTACAGGATGTGTTTGAATATCAGATGCATTTTAAAGGTAAATATCTGTCGTATAAATTGCCATTGTCATTACTGCCATACAACAAAACCGCATGCACCTGTGGGTATATTTGTACAGATGGGCTTATGGTCTTACAGGGCAGGGAAGGATACAGATGTGGCAACTGTACAGAGGTAGATAGACAAAGATGGAGATGTTCCCTCCAGGATTCTGAGAGTGTTTTCTCAAAACAGGCACGGAGTAGTGGTCGATATTCGGACTCTGAGTCTCATGGTAGTCGGGGTCCTTTGGCCAGAACAGTCACGCCTCGGCTTCAGTGTTCTGGAGCATGAACTGCAGATGATGGCAGGACCTACATCATGGTTTTGTTTCATTGGGGATTAAACCAGTGAGCATCTATGAATGTGCATACGACACTCCCTGGCCCATAGTAAGTGCCTGAACAAGCCAATGCTGCAACAGCCCCCAACTGTAGAGGCTTAAAGCCAAAGGTGTGTTTCTGTCTCATAAGAGTTCAGTGTGGGTGTTCAACATTCAGACTTCACAAGATGATTCAGAAACTCATGATTCCAGTCTATCCTAACCCAGCCATCTTTCTCCAGATTTCTGCAGATTGCCAGCATAAAGGGCAGAGGGCAGACTGTGAGGACTCATCATTTCTTCTCAACATTTTGACCTGGAACTGACGGATTTCACTCAGCTCATGTCATTGGTGAGCCCAGTCTCATGGCCCCACCTCAATGCAAAGAGAGGCTGAGCAGTGTCCTTGTCTGCGCGGCCACATCACAGAAACACCACAGCTCTGCAAGGCCAGCCCGCTGTTGGCCCCAGCACTGCACAAAGAGCAGCAATGACTGTTTCCATCATGTCATTTTGAAAAAGATGAAGAAGTGTGAGTTACATTTTAGTGCATTAGCATGATCTCATAACTGAAGGACAAGATCCAAAGAACTTGCTTTGACTTAATTAATGGAATTACAGACTAATCATCCCCAAAGGGGAAAAAAAGTTATTTGTGAGATCATCACATACTTCACATCTCAATGCAAAATGTCTTGTGTTTTCATTACTGAACGAATATGTTTAGAAGATGCCTCTAAAAATGTAATACATAGTCCTTTGTCCTGGGTATGTATTACATCTGTTTTTTAGTGTCTTGAATGAGAAGATGATGTGTGAATCTAGTTTGGAAATGACAGAAATTTAAGCAAAATAAAGAGTACTCTAAGTGACAGAACTGAGCCTGCCTGCAGGACCTCAGCCAGTTGGCATGACACAATGGAATTACCAAGTGACAGTTAGTATGGGTCCATGGAAGGTCCACCACTTGGTTTCCAAAAACTGCAATTGATGAATTACAGAAGATGCTCCATCCAGCTTCACAGAGGTATTTATGATGAATCTTTAAGAATTGTATTCAACTAGAATTCAATGTAAGTTAATACTGTAATTCAGCTGTCCAAAAGGCAATATACTTTAGCCCTCACCAACACAAGTATAGAGTTTAGAGGAGAAAATGTAATGTCTTCAATATATTTTCCATGGTCCCAACTCAGAGTGTCTATTCAGCAGGACTTGCATGAAGCTGACAAAAGACGTGACAAGAAATTTGAGGGAAGGGCCACGTGGTGAAGCTGGTGGCTCCATGGAGAAGCAGCCATAGTGGAACTTGTATCTCCTCAAACTGTGAAGGATGTGACATAAAATGGGCTCATTCTGCATGGAATTGATAAGAAATTTAACATGAATAGGTAAAGATATTCAAAATCACAATAATGAATTTATTGACAAATTCTAAAGAGAAAAGATTTTAGTGTTACCTCCATTGTTTGAGACTTCGTTTTAAACACCATCTCTTCTACTCTTGCTGGTCTTGATATAGACCCTGAGGATATTTTATTTATGTTGGTTACATCATCATAATTCTGAGAGATCCTCATTAGAATTAAAATAATCATAGACAAAAATAGTATATCCAGACAAGTTGACATGTGTCAGAGCTTCAGTTCGTGGCTTCCCACTTTCTGTGTTACTATTTATCACTAGTTAATGTCCAAACATTAGGTTTTGTAACCATAGATAGGTCACGAAGTTCTGGTTAGTTCCTTAGGAGTGTCATCACCACTGTGGTATTAATATTATTATTGTTATCATTAATAGTACTTCTTACATGTAGCCTGTTTCTATGACATATTCTCAAGCTCCTAAAATTTTGTTCCGTAAAGCTTCTCGGGAAGACAGATTCATCTCCATAACACTGAGTGCAATTCCTTGTTTATCTTACAGAAAATTCATATTTTAAACACACAATGGGTCTTTGAAGGTAGGACTTGCCTTGCTGAATCCTAAATGTGAACCCATAGAACATAGCATTGTGGTCTTGGTGTGCTGCACCAGGGCTGGTCCCACACACCGCTCACATGCCCTCGCCAGGTACTCACCTGCCCTCCCCCCCAGGTGCTCACCCCCCTCCCCCGGGTGTGCAACCTCCAGGACCAGCTCCACAGGTTCACTTCCTCATGTGGCTCCATGTGTAGGTCCATTCAACCTGCAAATCTCTCTTCTTGTCCACTAATGAAGAGAAACACAGAGCAGGAAGGACTTTCCTCGCTGCACCTCTTGGCTTACTCTGACACGTGGACTAGGTGGCTGCTGGAGTCTGTGCATGAATGTCCACACATCTTCATGATTGCCCAAGTGGCACAGTGATTTGTATGAAAAAAATCAAGTTACACAAACTTCTAGTAAATATACTTTCCCCACCATGCATTTGAAGAGTGTGTCTAGGCTCTTGTAATTTAATCTAAGTCCATGTGAGACAGACTCTAGAAAGAATCTATCACTGGCAGAAGCTGGCCTTGACTCACAGGAAGAAGAGTTTGCTTAGCAACCTGGTGTAGACCACTACTCCTCCGCCAACTCCTCTACTCTGTCTGGGAAACTACATTCCTTCTCCAAAGATCTTTAAAATTATTCCACTACACCTTCAATATGAGTAGAAGGTATGACACTGTTTTTCTGGCCTCACAGAACCTTGTAAACATCAAAATGATAGGCCCACACACACCATGTGCTGATTCACAAGCCAAGCTCCTGCTCAGCATGGAGCTGCTGCCCACACGTGGAACCTGGAAGGTCCTACTGCGGGTTTCCATAAAGGATCCCTTCATATGTAAGATGGCTCCCATGAGTCAACTATCCCAATAGTGGCAAAGTGCCCATTTCTGTCACTTGAAGATCATGAAAACCTTGGGAGTCGAGTAATGATGTTGTATTAACCCCTATTTCATTTGGATGAAAGGAGTTTCCTTGGGGGAGGGTCCACAGAACAGTGGCCACCACTCACTTCCAGACTGTTGGCTATCACACCACTGTACTCATGTTTTTTTCTCAGGTGTGGATTATGATGGATTTGTGGCCCAATGCCCTGCTGCGTGTCCATGCAAGGAAGACAGGCTGATAGTGAGGACAGCCTGGAAATTGATCTTGATAAAATTAGTCATGTATCAAAACTGCTAAATCTGCTACTTTGTTTTATTTTAGAGTAAACATAACAAACTTTAGATTTTTCATATTTTCTTTTATTATTATTATTTTTTTAAAGATTTTATTTATCTGAGAGAGAGCGAGAGAGCACAAGCATGGGAAGGGGCAGGAGAGTGAGAAACAGACTCCCCACTGAGCAGGGAGCCTGATGCAGGGCTCGATTCCAGGACCCTGAGATCATGACCTGACCCAAAGGCAGATGCTTAACCAACTGAGCCACCCAGGTCCCCTAGATTTTTTAGTTGAATTATAATTCTAACAGTTCAGTTGAATTATAATTCTTCTTTAAAGGTTTATATTGTTTCTTCTTGTGGCATTTTTATTTTTTTAATTTTATTTATTTATTTATTTATTTATTTATTTTTATTTGTTTTTATTTATTTTTTAAAATTATATTATGCTAGTCACCATACAATACATCCCTGGTTTTTGATGTAAAGTTCGATGATTCATTAGTTGCGTATAATACCCAGTGCACCATGCAATATGTGCCCTCCTTACTACCCATCACCGGCCTATCCCATTCCCCCACCCCCTCCCCTCTGAAGCCCTCAGTTTGTTTCTCATAGTCCATAGTCTCTCATGCTTCATTCCCCCTTCTGATTACCCCCCCTTTCTTTATCCCTTTCTTCTCCTACCGATCTTCCTTGTTCTTATGTTCCATAGATGAGAGAAATCATATGATAATTGTCTTTCTCTGCTTTACTTATTTCACTTAGCATTATCTCCTCCAGTGCCGTCCATGTTGCAGCAAATGTTGAGAACTCGTTCTTTCTGATAGCTGAGTAATATTCCATTGTATATATGGACCACAACTTCTTAATCCAGTCATCTGTTGAAGGGCATCTCGGCTCCTTCCACGATTTAGCTATTGTGGACAATGCTGCTATGAACATTGGGGTGCACAGGGCCCTTCTCTTCACTACGTCTGTATCTTTGGGGTAAATACGCAGCAGTGCAAGGGCTGAATCATAGGGTAGCTCAATTTTTAACTTTTTAAGGGACCTCCACACTGTTTTCCAGAGTGGCTGTACCAACCTGCATTCCCACCAGCAATGTAGGAGGGATCCCCTTTCTCCACATCCTCTCCAGCAATTGTTGTTTCTTGCCTTGTTAATTTTTGCCATTCTAACTGGCGTAAGGTGGTATCTCAGTGTGGTTTTGATTTGAATTTCCCTGATGGTTAATGATTTTGGGAACATTTTTTCATGTGTTTGTTAGCCATTTGTATGTCTTCATTAGAAAGTGTCTGTTCATATCTTCTGCCCATTTTATGATTTGTTTATTTTTTTCTTGTGTATTGAGTTTGAGAAGTTCCTTGTAGATCTTGGATACCAGTCTTTGGAAGGAGCCGAGATGCTCTTCAACAGATGACTGGATTAAGAAGATGTGGTCCATATATACAGTGGAATATTACTCGGCCATCAAAAAGAACGATTTCTCAACATTTGCTGCAACATGGACGGGACTGGAGGAGATAATGCTAAGTGAAATAAGTCAAGCAGAGAAAGACAATTATCATATGGTTTCACTCATTTATGGAGCATAAGAAATAGGAAGATTGGTAGGAGAAGAAAGGGAAGGTAAACGGAAGGGGGAATGAACCATGAGAGACTATGGACTCTGGGAAACAAACTGAGGGCCTCAGAGGGGAGGGGGGTGGGGGAATGGGATAGGCTGGTGATGGGTAGTAAGGAGGGCACGTATTGCATGGTGCACTGGGTATTATACGCAAGTAATGAATCATGGAACTTTACATCAGAAACCAGGGATGTGCTGTATGGTGACTAACATAATATAATAAAAAAATATTATTATTAAAAAATAAAAATACAAAAGAAAAGAAAAGAAAATTAATTGCCTGGTTACGTGTTCACTTCACCAATTTGTGTGTAAGCTTGGATGGAACCTACTGCCTGACCAGGGGATGATTAAAATGATTTCTGTGTTTCTTTTCGTCTGGGTAAATTTTCCCTGCAGAGTCACCACGTAAGCTCTCACTGAGAAGCTGAGTGGGAGAAGGAGATTGGCGTCCACTTTTCTGTATGTAAATTTTCACTTACGCTCCGCTTACAGCTTGGAACACTCACCTTCTGCTGTGCGAGAGTCCCAGGTTCAGAGGTTCCAACCTTTGCAATGTGGTGGGATCACCTGGGGAATTTTAAAGATCTCAGGGCTCAGGCCACACACGACGCCAATTAAGCAAACACTCCAGGGTGGGAATTGGCGTGGGCAGTGTGCAGATCTCCCCAGGTGATGGTGGTGCGGCCGAGACTGAGAACCATATTGTGATCCTTGATACTCAGTGTGGTCCTCAGGCCAGCAGCACTGGCCTCCCCAGGGAGCTTATTAAACATGCATTGTCTCCAGTCTCAGCCCAGACCTATTAGACCATAATCTGTCCAGCAAGAATCTGTATGCATGTTTGAGTTTGGGAAATGCTTCTCTAAAAATTGGATCTCCTGAGTACTGTATCTCCAGACTTCTGCCGAGGTGGGGAGGCTATGGCCAGGCTTCTGTGGGTGGAAAGGGGCTATCGGATTCCATCTTTCACACACAGCAGCAGGACTCAAACTTGGCTGTGCTCAGAAGCATGTGCAAAGCCTCTGGGCTCCACGCACAGAGATTTCTGATTTGGAAGGGTTGGATGGGGCTTGAGAATTTGCCTTTCTAACTATTCCCAGGTGATGCCCATGCAACTAGTTGGAGACCACACTTCAAGATGCAGTCGTACAGACTTGGACAATAGCTGTGTTCTCAGCCTTAACTGTGCACCTGCAAGATTTACTTGGGAAATGCTGTGGTCGGGGGCTTCCCCAGCGTGGTTTCTTCAGCACGACTACTCTGGTATCACCTGCTTCCTGGTTCCCGGCTTCTTGCTGACCATTCATTTCCCATCTACTTTTTCATCCTGACTTTCATTTCTTTCTTTATTGATGTTTTCCGTCAGTCTCGTTGGTTTCCCAAATGTTTTCCTGTTTCCAATTTCATAGATTTCTACTCTTGCCCTTTATGTCCTACCTATTGCATGCTTTGGGTCTATTTGACTCCTCTTTTTCTAGCTTCTTAAGGGAAGAACTTTGATTAGTGCTATTCATTCCTTTGAGATTTTCTCTTTGACACACGTGGCTCCACTGTCATGGGGGCAGGAGTGCCAACCACCTCCCCACACACATGCAGCACGGTTAAACCTGTCCTTGCTGGACCAGGAGGGACCCACTCACATGTCCTGCTGGGGGAGCCAGGCACTGCAGCTGCTCCCTGCTCGGACTGGAGCCCAGCTGGCCACGGGTGCCACGAGAAGGTAGACGATGAGCTCTGTGTTTTTCTTTTTAAAACCGTGGTGATGGCATGTGTGTGTGTGTGGCAGGGGGCTGTTGGTGTTTTCTGGAATAGGACAAATAATGGTGTTTGTCTTCCATGGCTGCCCCACTGCTGCGCAGACCTTCGGCCGATGGAGCTGGTTCTCCTCGGAGCTTCAGTGTTTGCAACCGTGGGTGGTTCTGGCTGGAGGTCTGATGCAGCACCCACGTGGGACATCTGGGGCCACAGGCAGAAGGACTCCCCTGTCCAGGACGTGTGGGAACAATGAGGGAGCCAGCAGCGTGGTGTTGTTCACTCCTGAGGTCCCGAAGCCGCTGCATCTCCGTTCAGAGAGTTCCTGTGTCCTTGTCATGTCACGTCCGAGGTGTTTCCGTAGCCAGGGAAGCCCCTGGGGGGAATGAGACTCCCCTCGGGGAGGATATGTAGTCCTGCAGTGTCTCCACCCCGCCGGCTTTCTCTGACGCCCATGCTGTATTTACAGTCTCGGACGGCCCTGCGGACACACACTCCGGGCACAAGGGAGCATCCTGTCTGCCCACGGGGAATGACGGGACCCGGGGCCCTCGGGGTTGGCTGAGCTCCCAGCCAGACTTCCATGGATGTGGACTCCCAGGCCGCTGCTGAGTGGCCTCATCGCCAGTACTCTCTACATTAGCCTCTGAGAACGCTCTGCAGATGCCCCTCTTCTGCACAACTCAGGGAAAGGTGGCTGAGCTGGCTGAGCCCGGGGTGCCCTTTCCCATCCTGCACCGGAAGGGCCATCCCCACCCTTTCTGTTCTATTCATCTGCTCTCTGCCTGGAGCCTTCTGTTGAGAGAACTTATCTCCGGAGCAGTGTTTTTTTTGTTTGTTTGTTTGTTTGTTTTAAAGCTTTTATTTATTTATTTATCAGAGAGAGACACAGAGAGAGAGAGCACAAGCAGGGGGAGCAGCAGGCAGAGGGAGAAGCCGGATCCCCATTGAGCAAGGAGCTGGATGCGGGACTCGAACCTGGGACCCTGGGATTACCACCTGAGCTGAAGGCAGGTGCTTAACTGACTGAGCTATGCAGGCATCCCTACTCAACAACTTCTAATGAATGAGCTGCTGATACATGCAACGTGGACGAATCTCAAAATTAATGTCGTTTGGGGCACCTTGCTGGCTCAGTCTGTACAGCATGTGACTCTTGATCTTGGGGTTGTGAGTTCAAGCCCCACACTGGGAGCAGTGTTTTTAAAACGCTATTGGTGCTAAGGACTGGAGTTGCCTTAGGACTAATTCTCTCTAAAGTTACGGCCTTATCTATTTCTCATTTAGGGAGATTTCTAAAAAAAAAAAATTGGTATGTTGATGGCTCTGTTTCTTCCCTCCCAGCATTTCCTGAAATTAATCTATTTTAGCTTTGATTGTTTTCTGACATCTGTTTGGGATCAGAGGCCAAGGAAGGTCGATGTGTGTTCAGTAAAGTCACAAGCTCTTCGTTAAAGATCGTTACGTGTTTGGTGGGTGAACTGGCCTAAGCCAGCCCAGATCCTACCTCTAAGACATACGGGAACTGGTCATGGTTCAGGAGACAACTGAAATGCTACAGCACAAACATGTCTTATTGGCTCATTATTAGGGTCCTTCAAGAATTCCCCCAAGCTACAGATAAAGAAATAAGATTGTCATTCTTAAAGCACACACACTTATATCCCAATAAACTCTAATGCTGAGTTGTTTCAGTAACTGAAATATTTTATTCAAAGATGTATAGTGCAACTTTATGTATCTTTCCTACCAAAAGGACATCTTTTGAAGGAAAGCATGAGAAGAAAAAAATTAGCTGATCAGAGAGTCAAAGTGCACCACTGGGTTTGAAGAAAAGGGGTTAGAGGTACAGTTTTACGATCTGGCCAAAGGCACACAGGCTCGTGAACTCATTTACGTGCAACACTTGAAATTTGGGAAGATATTCATCAGCTTTACTATAAAGTTTGGCACATTAAATATGAATTGTGTAAGACAAAATATATAATGATCATGTCTCTTCTGGTCATTTTACCTCAAACGTTCAGCCAGCCCAGATGCACCATGCGGACCGAGCGTCCAAGCAATCACTGTGTCTGCAGACAGGACCAGCAGAACAGCATCAGGTCAGCACCTAACGGGCTGTACAGCGGGCGTGGACTCAGGGTTAACCAGAGGGAAGTTGCACATTTGTGCGTCCCCCAGCTAGTGCACTTCACTCAGCTCCTTGGCCTCTCCCAACTGCCCACCGATGGAATTTGGTTACAAAATATTAGGGAAATTCATAGTCATTGTAGGAAAAATAATACAAAGTCTTGTATGCGCTGTCTTCAATCCAGAGAAGAGTGTGTTGAAATCACACACATGGAGAGCCTTGCTTCCTTAAATGTGGAACTAGATAGTTAAAGTCTCTAAAATCAATGCTTGTAATCACTGAAGCTGGGTAAACATTATTATTAGAATGACCCAGTGCACAAAGAATAAATATTTAAACTCCCGAAATTTCTTCTTATAGAAAATAGAGATAATGCTAAGTGAAATAAGTCAAGCAGAGAAAGACAATTATCATATGATTTCTCTCATCTATGGAACATAAGAACTAGGAAGATCGGTAGGGGAAGAGAGGGATAAAGAAAGGGGGGGTAATCAGAAGGGGGAATGAAGCATGAGAGACTATGGACTCTGAGAAACAAACTGAGGGCCACAGAGGGGAGGGGGGTGGGGGAATGGGATAGACCGGTGATGGGTCGTAAGGAGGGCACGTATTGCATGGTGCACTGGGTGTTACACGCAACTAATGAATCATCAAACTTTACATCAGAAACCAGGGATGTACTGTATGGTGACTAACATAATATAATAAAAAAACATTTAAAAAAAAGAAAATAGAAATGTGGGAGGTTTACAACACAATATGGTTTAAGCTTGTATTTTACTTGTTTTTTATATAAGTAAAATACTTGTATAAAAACTTGTATTTAGACAAGTGTAAGCTTGTATAAATCTATCCTATTGTTTAACAAAATACTTTTCTCAATAAGATATTCACCTCTAACAGAAAATAGTTACCTACAAAAGGAGAATAAGCAGCTTAGTTAAAGCCTCCAAATGTGAGAATTCAGAAGGCCACTGCCATGTGAGTGGAGAAGTGACGCCCAGGGCTCAGCTCTGCTCGGCGGCCGTGGACTCCAGGGGCTGCAAGGGCCTTCCCGGCCAGAGCTCTGAACAAATGCAAAATAATGAAATGCTGAAATTCCTTCCTTCCGCAGTTTCTTATTCAAGACATCAGACCCCACATTAGGTCACTCCCTTCAGAGCGCAGGACGTGTCTGGCTTATTAACTTCCTGCCTAATGGGTCTTGCTACACAAATTGGACTTTTTGGGTTTTATTGTCCCCTAAGGGGATTACTGCTGGATTATGTTCATTTACTCTTTTTCATTCTTTATCTATTATTTATATGAGGAAATATTCCTGTTTTTCTTTCTGAAAATCCTCAGTTATTCCTGGCATTAGCAGAAGAATTTTTGTCAGTTTTATAAATGGCCTATTACTGTACGTTTCTTAGCCAGAACTCCATGCGGACTCTACTGTAAGTCAGAATTTACAACGTACAGTAATTGAGGCTGACAATGGAGACGCAGGATACTGCCTTTTTATTTCCCCGTTTAAAATCCTGGGCGTGGAGAATTTACCCTGGAGCGGAGAACGGGCTGGGGAGGGGGGCAGTCGGCGGCTCCGGCAGCTCCTGCCACTTGTCCCCCGGGGCTCCCAGGGCGTCCTCCTTCTGGGGAGGGGTCCACTCTGCGCAGGTGCGCACCGGCCGGCGCCTCGAGAGGGATTCTGCAAGAACACCGCCGGGATGACGCGGAAGGTGGGGGAGCTGCTGTGTATTCACTCGGGTCATGCGGCCTCGGCGGCGCAGGTGCAATGCATAAATTAGGGGGGTTGTGGGGTTCAGCTGAACAGGAGAACCATTGCTCTGTGACGCTTGTCCGCGGGGCTCCAGCTCCAAGAGCCGCTGTGCGCACGTCTCCACGGGCGCCACTTCTCCAAGTGCTGGGTCTCTCGTCCGGCTCTGCGTTGTCCCCACTGCCTGTTCACCACCAGCACCGCACCCATCTTCCCTTTGTTGGCCCCCTTCCGACTTTCCTCGACACAGCGTGGTGTTGTGTGTCCGTGGTCTTCCCCCGACCTGCTCGCCCGCCGGTCAGCGCTAGAGTGTACCCGCCTTGGTCAGACGGGGTCTTCTGGCGCAGGTGTCTCAGGACGAGGCTTCACACCTGGCTCCAGCATTAGCGACGCGCACTGGGCCAAACCAAGCAAGTCCTCTGACTCCCTGTCCTCCTCTGTGACACGTGGGCGGCAGCAAGCACCGCGAGTGAGTGGGAAGGCAGCACTGTGACCCAGCTGCCTCTCCCCCTCTCCGCCCAGCCCTCTGTAAGGAGGGGACCTTCAGCAGCTCGGGTGCAGGCCACAGGTATTTCTGACTCTCCTATAAAACGTTTGACTTCTGAACATAGAAATAAATGAACAACCAAATACTTTTTAGGGGACTGTTCATTCTGACCACTTCTAAGGCAAAAAAACATGATCTGCATTATGTAGAAATCATGCAGAATCACTCAGTCTCTCTAGAGGCATACTTCATGAATCTCGAGGCTAAGTGCTTCGGACAGTTCCCTCCGCACTGGATGGGTGGGCAGTGGCCGAGGGCCCACCGACCACAGAAGGCCGCCCGCGTGCGCTGGGACAGCAGACACCCTGTGGGAGGAACACCTGTTCTGCTGGGTCCTGGCTTTCCGCCGACCACATGAACAGGCACAGAAGGCCCCCTGCAGAGGCCAGCGGGGAAACGGGGTTAAAGGACCCCAGGAAGGAAAGAAAGATGGCTTGTCCATGGAAGGTTCCTGAATGTTTAAGAAAACTTTAGGAAGTGGACACCAAAACACCTGAGTAAGTATCGGCTCATTCACGACCAGCAGAGCGAGCTTGGACAAGTCACGTGACCTCTCAGGTTTTAGCTTCGACTTCAGAGAAGGGAGG
Source organism: Ursus arctos (assembly GCF_023065955.2). Lineage (NCBI taxonomy): Eukaryota > Metazoa > Chordata > Mammalia > Carnivora > Ursidae > Ursus > Ursus arctos. Next base: position 85,199,151 of record NW_026623100.1, read on the forward strand.
CAGCGGCAGGGTCTCCTGTGTGGGGCTGCCATGAGGTTAGATGCGGGCATGACTTGCTCTGAACAACACTTGTTCCCAACCTTCTGTAACTGGTGCCTTGTCCCAGTTTCCTGCATTTCCTCCTAAAATCTTAAAATAAAATCCTTAATCTAAAATGTAGACTGATGTGGGAAACAAAGGCAGAAGAGAAATTATTAAATTTCCTTACTACCAACAGCCCATTGGCAAGTCCTTGAAAAGGGGAGAGTGACCTTCATGCAGGAGCTCAGCTGCCTGGATGTTAACACTTTGCTGAGGGCAAAAGGCAATCCTAGCCCAACCCCTAGGATCCTGTAAGTCTACTTTAACGTATAAAAATTCCTTTGGAAATTTCCTTTATCTCCAAACCCCCCAAGATACGTGTTGGCAGTCATCCCCCAGGCATATGACCCACCGATAGACATCTGAAGGGTCTCATGACTCAGGTTCTATGAGACAGTAATAAATGACCTTTTCCCAACAACAGCTAGCTCTCCCTCAATGTCCTGGAAACCTTGCTTCCAAAAATCCTTCGAGACTCACACTATGCGGAACCCCCTCCCAACTTGAAAGTATGTAATGGACCACTCCTCATGACCCTTGTGCAGCTCTTTCTGCCCACGGGTCCTGTCCCCGTGCTTTAATAAAGCCACCTTTTTGCACCAAAGATGTCTTTGGTCACCAAGACATCTTTGATGCACGAAGAATTCTTTCTTGGCCATCAGCTTTGAGCCCTAACATCTTTCCTACATCATAGACTTTTCATGGTGTGAGCTAGGGATCCAGTAACATGTGGAAAAGTTAAATTCCATTTCCAGAAGGATAGAGAAATTGATTGTGAAAGAGTCCCACAGTGAAGTAATTGTCCAGCCGTGAAAATGCGTGAGGCGCAGCTGTGTGCGGTCCGTCAGTGAGAGACATTCTGGGTGAGCCCTGGGAATGGTCTTGGAAGTACTGATTCTCCCTTTAGCAGGTGAGGAGTACAAGCCCCCGAGACGAGGGGTCACCAAACACGACCCTATGAGTCAGGAGCAGATGGACACCGAGAAAAACCAGACGGTTTGGTTAGAAGTCCTGGGGCCATGAGACCCACGCCACATTGGACGGCATTAGACTCAGAGGCAGATTCCTAGAGACTCCGACAGCTTTCTCATCATTGAAATGGACGAAATTGTGATATTCTCGCCTAGCTGTGAAGGGACTCCTGTGGGTGGACCGAAATTGCTGGAGCAGGAAATCTGTGGCCTCAGGTCCAAATGCCAGTCGTTCCTGCTCTTTTAAAGCCTAGACGAGACACAGGTGTCCTGCCTTCCTCCTGCCCTACATGAAATTATTAAAGCAGTTGTTTTAAAGACGTGGGAAGCTCGGGATGAATTAAGATGTTTCTCACTGTCCCAAGGAGTGGCAATGTGTGTAAGGTAGCTTCCACGTCAAGTAGCACATATGTGTGCGTGCATATGATGGGACGTTGATTTAAAAATAAAAAGTGTGTTTGTGCAAAGTACAAAAGCCAAACCAAGTTTTCATTGTGCATAACGCAAGGGCTATTGTCTTTATTTCAAGTCAGTTTCAGAACTGCACCCCTGCTGCGCTAGGCAGGTGGTAGAGGGGGCCCCGAACTGGGGAGGGACACACACCTGAGCAAGTGTGACTTCCTCACCATGTGGCTTCTTCGGCTCTAGCTGGTAAAATCATTGTGGGAGAGACCCGGTTCTCTCGTGAGCATGCAGATTACAGATGGCTACGGAAAGTAGGTGCAGTCCAGATTTTGCAACTAGAAATAGCAACTGGCTTCAGCACAGCCACGTACTTTCCATTCATTCTCTCAACACCTGTGTTGAGCGCCTGGCTGCGGAGGCCCTCTGAGAGGGTGGGGGAGGCAGACGGCTCCCGGGCCCTTCAGTGCACCGGTAGAAAAATAACAGCAGCCTAAGATTTGGGTTAATCAGGGACCCACAGAAGTCAGAGCGATGTAATATTTATGTAGCTATATTTTATTTAGCTGTAATAATAATTATACAGTGTAACCCTTTTCAGTTGCTCAGAATGTGCTAAGTGCCAACAAGCGAGGTTCTGCTCATATTGTTTCGTTCACACCTAAAACCAGCCCCCCAGGTTAGATCCACTGCCCTTGTTCGCTGGGGCGCCACCAAGCCGGAGACCCCGCAACTTGCCCACATCAGAAGCGGCAGAGCCACGATGAAAAGCCGGGGCAGCTACTAGCAGAACATCCTGTCATTTGATAGTGAAGAGAACAAGTCAAGACTCCTGTTATAATTACCCACGAAGTCTGAGTTTCCAGATCACGTGTGTATCATCTGAACACCATCGGTCTAGGCACTTCGGGCAGAACAGGATTCGTCATGGGGTGGAAAGGACTGCCAGCCTTTCCTAAAGCTGCTGCCAGTTAAGGAGTGTAGAAATGACCACAGGGGATGGGGAGGGGCAGGGAGCCGGCAGGCTCCGGAGCAGAACGCACATCCTGTCTTCCCTCCAGGACCCTTCAGAAGCAGCGTGACCTCAGAGCCACCTGCTGTCCTAAAGCAAGTGAAGAGGGCAGCTTCCCTGGTGGGCAGCGTTCCTGGAAATGTGGCCTGTGGGGGGCCAGGCCCTGCGGTGACCGTGGAAGTGCCTCCAGGACACAAGCTTGCTTCCTGACACCAGAAGGAGCACGACGCCCTGCACCTGTCGGGAGAGGACGCTCCCCAAGGCTGCATCTGGGGCGCGGTGAAGACGGGCAAGACACCCCGTGTGGAGGGAGGGGCAGACCACAAACGTTCCTGACAGAAAAGTGTTTCATGCAAAGTTAGGCAAACGTGCAAATGAGAAAAAAACTGCAATGACTGGTTCCGTTCTCACATTAATTTGTAATCACAGATTCTTGGACCTAGAACTTAAGATGATGTCAGCCAGCTCAACAGTTCTCTGACCAGAACTGCCCAGTGGAAGTGAAGCGACTCACTCCGGACTGGCGGTCGGGGTGAGAACCAGACCGCGCTCTGCGCGTGGCCCCTCCGATGCTTCCCCCAATCGTCAGGCGGACTGTCTGCAGGACAGGAGTGTTTTGGTCTTATGTTTGATGTCCCATGACTTCCCGGTAACTCACAGAATGGTCACGTGATTTGACCTAAGAGACTGATTAGACATCCTGCAAAATGAAGAACAGTACTTCTATTTGGGGTGAATGAAGAACAAATTAGGAATTGCATTAATGCACATGTGGTGAGGCTGATACATGTTTTCATTTCCTTGAAACCCGCCTTCTATTCCCACACAGGCCTGCTCACAAGACAATAGGGTGACGTAAAACGGGAAGACGAGCTTCAGCCCAGAGCAGATCCCAAGTCAGTCCGACACTGCGGACCCCGCACCCCCATCGTGGGAACAGCTGTGCAGCCAGGCCTTCATGCAATTTAAATGAGGAAATAACTGTACATAGCTTTCTTGTTTTAATTGGGTCATTTATAAACAAACTGCCATGACCCTTTCTTTGAGACCATAAACCAGGGAGTTTTTCCTTACTGCCTTTACAACCTTTCCAAGTGATCTGAGCACATTTTGGGAAACGACTTTGGGCATTGAGATTTTAGTTTGTAAAAAATTACTCATTAAAACATTAGCATCAAAACACCTTTTTATCCCATAAAACTAAAAAAAAAAAATCAGTGCATTCCATTAAACATTAAAGAAAATGCATGAAGTCATTTGAAAGAAAACTGTGATTTTCCAATTCACTGCCTGTCCCTAAAGGAACATATCTTTATGAGCACCTGGAAAATGCTTGATGATGTGCGGTTTTTGCCAAAACAGCTTCCACCATTCTACTATCAAGGGATTTACTTTCCTCCGCAATAAATGCTGGTTTATTAATGTTCAAACTAAATTCAAGGGAAGAGATTCTAATTGAGGCAGAAAAAGAAGGGGATTTAATAAATAAGAACATGAAAATATACATAGATAGCCAGATAGCTGTGAAATTGATATAATTAATCTGGTATTTCACTCAGTTTTAATAAATTTTGATATGCATAGCTATGAATGTTGCTTCATAGATACATTATTAATCATTATTTCACTATTATTAAGCATTGTTTAAATTCCTTCTAAAGTCAACCCTATAAGAAATTTCAATAAACCAGAATTAAATAAATGAGTAGCTCAAGGAACTGGAGCTGTTGCCATACCCTTTTGGAAAATAACAAAATTAGAAACACCACAACACATAATTATGAAGAGATCAACCAACCAAGCTTTGTCAAGCATATTGATCTCAATTTGTAACACCTACAAACATATGTAACCAAAATTCATCCTTAGTATGAAAAGCATAAGTAATTGGAGAAGTCTCTGTTATTAAAGACATAGGATCTCAGTCCACTGGAAGGGAGAAGGACGTGGTGTGGAAGCGTGTTGAAGGACGTGGTCAGGGAGTCAGGTGCCTTCCACAAAGACGTGAAAGAAGTCAGACAGAATGGGGGTGATCCAGGTTACACAACTTCTTTTAAAAACAGGCAAAACAAAGGCTTTTATAGCTATCAGGAATCAAAGGAACATTTTTTAAATGGAAACAAAAAATATTCATATTAAAAGCCTTAGAAAAATAACCCTTAGCTCCTGTTGCCTGGACCACCAACTTCAGAGTAACTGTGGGTAGTTATTAAAAATGCAGACCTTTGATCCAACCAAGACCAAATCCCAGATGGACGGGTGGGGCACCTTGAGAAGTTCCCTGGGTGTTTATTAGATGCATCAAAATTATGTGTTCTGAGAGCCCTCTTTTATTTGTACTTTTGAAGGTTTGCAAAAGACTGTGATTTTCTTTCAGTAGTAACCCTAATTTTAAGATAAGAGAAATATTGCCAAGAAAACATATCAAACTTGTTGGCGAGTTTGAAGAATACAGAGGGAAGGTGGTCCACGAGGAGGACAGTGATGAGCCAGCGAGACCACACTGGGGCACGTTTAGGGAGACACCGTCCCCCTCGCCCAGCTGCAGGAGTATCAGCCCCGAGCTTAGATAGGCTTCGAGTCGGAAATCCATCAACAGGATGTCATAAGATTTATTTTGTGACAGATAAATAGATTTGTGACTTTTGATACCAACTATGGCTGCGAACAAATGAAACATTTTCTTCAGTTTGGCATTCACTGATATTCAAGAGGCTGAAGTTGGTAAATCACAGGGCTGGACATTCCTTAATTAGTGGATAACAATTCCTTAGTTGGTGAAGAGGCTTCTTTTCCTTGTGAGAAAGCCCTCACTCTTCAAGGTCTTCACCTGGCACATCTGATCCCAGGCATCAGCCCACACACCTTCCTCCCCAATCAGTCCTCCTGAGCTGCCCATCACTGGCTCTGAGGTCACCAGCCCTACAAACCCTGTAGGGGAGACATAACTTACAATAACACACTTAAACCTCTAGTTCTCACTATCTTAAAACAGTGACTTTTAACTTCAAATACATAAAATTAAATTGACACCCGCCGTCTCCCCAAACTTCCCTTCCCCGATGGTTTCTGATTTTGCATAGTAACATCTTTAAGTGTTGTCCTACAAATTTACATAAGTATGTATTCTCTAAAACTTATGAGCTTTTAAATTTATGTCCAAAATTCTGCTTTGACAAATGCCAAAATTGGCACACAGTACATTTCATCTCGTTTTTAGCTCCTTATACCACTAATTCACCCAAACTATGTTTTCATTTCTGTGTTTTGAAGCATGTGTCTTCAGTTGCTGGCTGTCGTTACCATGGGCGCTGAGCTGTTATCTGCGTGTAAATGAGGTCTGCACCGGCCAGAAGTGCCTCTTCTCACTCTCTGACTCTAAGTCCTACTTACCTGTTGGCTTCCTTGATTTTAAGTGACTTTCACAAGAAGACTTCTTCATTTAGCTCGTCAGATTTGAGACTACTGTCTTCTCTTGTTTTCACTTTTTAAATGATAAATGGATCAGGTAGAAACTAATTGACTCACATCTGTCTTCCGAGAGCCCGTGAGGGTGCAGGCGTGGCTCCTGCCCGTGGGACTTGGCTCCTGCTCCCCGCGGGTGCCCAGCACCCAGCACCCAGCACACCTGCAGCCTTCCCTGTTGCTGTCGCTCTGTGAGGCTCCTGCAGCGTGGGGAGTGGAGCCTGGGGACCCCTTTGCTCCCACAGCAGCACTTTCTTAGCATGTGAGTTAATTTCAATGTCATCTCCCACTTCATGTGCTTTCTTTTCTCAGATCTACCCTCCACACTCCAATACTGCAGAACTGTCCTCTAAGAAGCAATTTGAAGAACGACACCAAGCAATTACAGTGTTTTTTCTTCTGATGCGAATTCATATCTGCTTTTGGTTTCTATGTAGCTTTCCTTTGCTTTTTATTTTGGTCCTTTCCTGTTTCAGAGACGTCACACCCTGGAGGCTGAGCTGCTCTTGGTGGTGGGCAGGGAGTGGGCAGGGGCTGTGTAGGGGTGGGCAGGGGGTAGGCGGGGGGGCAGGTGGCGGCAGTTTGAGGACTTTCTCACCAAGTCTCTGCCATCTACCTACGCTTTCTACCGTTGGGGACTGTACCACGTGCAGGGAAGTCCCGCGTATGCACACTGTCTCTCTGACGGCTTGTTTTCCTTTATTTCTCTACACTAGTGTTGAGAAGCTCCCACTTTGCCACATGCTGCACACCCTGTCCTGCCTCCCACGAGAGCTCAGTGGCACAGGCCTTCTCCTTCAGGTCCTACTCACCTGAGACTCAGGTGACAGGACCACGGTTGACATGCAGCCAGCAGCAATCAGTGTGGGATTCTCTGTCCCAAACCCTAACCAGTTGCCCCTCTGCCCCTTTGCAAACTTCCTTTCTACTCTGGTTATCCTCTTGATTTGGCCCAAACTTCTCGGTAGTAGGCAGCTCCTCTTTGGGTTGGAACAGATGTGAGCAGGTAGGTGTCTCCTAATTCCACACAGCAGCGCTGTGCACTGCACCTGGCCCTGTGGGCTCCCAGGCAGCAGGCGAGGACTCCAGTCACAGCTTCCCTTCAGCTGCACCCCCAGTCGGCACTCAGGCTGGCTGGTTTCTAGACCACAATATAACGTGCCTCCTCCAGGATTTCAAACTTGTTATCTGTAAGGATATCAAAGATTTGTACACATTGTTCTTTTTGGATCACTTTTTAATGATATTACGTAGGAACTCCCAAGTTTGGGACCCTGACTATTTGGCCATCATACAAAGACTGCATTTCGTAGGCAGGATACTGGCCTCGCCATTGATTTTCTTGGAGTCTTGCTTCCCTGTCACTCCCCAGTCCTAACCCCCCCCCTTGCGCCCTGAGTCTTCCCACTGTCCTGACACTCACCTCCTTGGAGATGAGACGACACAGGGGGAGGGGAGGGACTTTCCTGCTTAGGTGGTGATAGAGGGCTACTGGCTCCACGTTTCTAGGGTAGTTGACTCTGTCCACAAATGCACCCCCTTCCCAGGACAGCACTGTTCAGTCAATTCCCAGACTGTGAAGAAAAGTGATTATGATTTGAGTAAGTTTTCGCATGGCTTAACCGGAATCATCCAACAGCGTTGCAGGACTCTTTCTGACCCACCGTTGAACTTCCCCGTGACGACTCAGGCGTCACTTAGAAATAGGACGCCAGGGGCGCCTGGGTGGCACAGCGGTTAAGCGTCTGCCTTCTGCTCAGGGCGTGATCCCGGCGTTATGGGATCGAGCCCCACATCAGGCTCTTCTGCTGTGAGCCTGCTTCTTCCTCTCCCACTCCCCCTGCTTGTGTTCCCTCTCTCACTGGCTGTCTCTATCTCTGTCGGATAAATAAATAAAATCTTAAAAAAATAATAATAAATAAATTAATTAATTAATTAAAAAAAAGAAAGAGGACGCCAGCATGTTTCAGAAGTCCGATGGCTGATTTAATTCACGTTTACTGTATATATTAAACATAGATTAAACCTTGTTTTTTAAACTTTTGATTGTTCTATGTTTTTCTAAACTCAAAAAACATGAAATTAGTGTTTTAAGTGATATATTAATAAAAGGTATCCTCCAGAAATACATATTACACATATAATATTAGAAATTATTCAACGAGGGCTAACCGTTCGAAGCAGGGCAGAACAACTTGCAGTGTGTCATCCATTTTTCTGGAAACAATCTCCAAAATTAATCCTTGAAACACATTATTCAGGGATATTCACGTGAGGCCCCTTCTCTACCACGTCTCCGGCTCCCTTCTGCTCCCCACTTCCCACTTCCGGTCCTTCTTGCGACCTACAAGCTCAGCCCCTTGTCGCCACCAAACCCCAGCTTCACATCCACGGACCTCATGGCTGGGGAACGTCACGCACGCTTCCCACTGATGACGGGTCTTGCTCCGGGAAGGGATTTTTCTTGGGAGAATGGGTTTCTGGGCAGGCGCCCACATGAGGGGTATCGAGAGAGCTTCCTGGCACCCACCCTCGCACTCACAGACCACCCGGCGTCTCCTGGCGGAAAGTGTGTTCGTGGACTCAGCGACTCTTCCTTTACGTCCAATTGCTCACAACGTGCTGTTCATCGCTGATTCTTCACACAAAATACAGTCTGCACGTGAGCAAGCCATGGAGAACCCAGTCAGGACACGACGGCGGAGAACCAACCCACAGCCAGGCCGAGTCTTGGAAAGACGCACGAGCCTAGAACACAGGTCGGAGGAGAAGAACAGGCCCGGGGCGCAGCCCCACGTGTGCAGGAAACGGCCGCGGCAGCGGCAGGGGCTTGGGGCTCTGGTGAAGGCCTCCGCAAATCCCGTAAAAATGCAGCCTCAGAAAAGACGTGTTTTGGGGCTGCTTATTGGTTATATTGTGCTTTTTGCAATTTGGAGCTCAGTGTCTCTGGGATCTCAATAATTTTAAGTCAAAGTGACACAAAGCTCTTTTAATTAAAAAAATGCAATTTGGGCAGATTGGAAAACTGGAGAAACTAACGCGCTGTGGTTGCGCGGAGGTCTGGGACCCGGAGCACGTGCCGCACACGCTGGGGCCCAGTGGTGACAGACGTGGCTCTGCCAGGACACCGTGCAAGGACCCAGTGCCTCTCCGGCCGGCTGGATTCCCGTGCAGGGCAAGAGGGATTTTGCCTTGCCCTCCTCGTCCCTCCTTGTCCACACCGCCGCCACAGTGCCGAAGCAGTTCTTGCCGCTTAAGCCCTAAGCGAGCGTGATGGCATTTGTAACTGTAAATTAGGACAAGGTTATAACACTTTCTTAATCTCTTTAAAACCTCCTTAATTTCCTTATTTATGAAGAGGACAATAGAACACATATCACAGTATTACTGTGAGAATTAACAAGATACAAAGCCCCTAGACCCTCCCTGGGGCCACGATTGCTGTTTGGGTAAGTGTGTCCTCCAGTACCTGCGGTTATCGTGCGTTGTGTCTTACGTCTCTGTCTCTGTCAGGGAACTGCCGCGGGTCAGAGGTGCTCAGTACAGGGAGGAATGAATGGACGATACTCATTCTTTTGTGCTGAGCAGGTAATGTTTGAAGCATGTTCACCGAAGTGTGTTAACCCTGCTGGTACCGTCATCCCTTAACTTACAGACACAAACGGAAATCAGACCACAGACGTGACTTCTCTCGGATCACAGGCTATCCGCAGCGAGGCTCTCCCAGGGCCGTCCGCTGTGCGTCCCTCATTCAGTCCTTTACGATGTGCTGCTCTCTGCACCTCTGTATTCCACAGGTCGGCTAAGTAATTCAGCAAAGTCAACCTTAAATTAACTGAGGTGGTGAGAGGTCTAAGGCATCTGTGAGATTGTTGAAATATTTACTAAACCACGTAACTAGAAGTTCGTATACTCCACAAAGAGCTCTGCTGAGCAGTGAGGCATCTAAAATGTGCCTTTTTAATTTCACATACTTCAAAGGATCGCAGAACTGAATAAATTCTGCTGGAGTGAAGAGCCAGAAATCACAGATCGGCAGGTCGCATTTTGAAATGCAGGTTTCGATTCACTTACGTGGCACACCCCAGACTGTGTCTCATTTTTTGGGCCTTTGATTCCGTTGGGTCGAGAAACTCTAACGGGGATCCGTACTTCCCTTGACCACTTATGGCTGCCTGTTTCTTTTTAGCAAATGTTCATTTAGTCCGTAATTTGGGGGGCCCACAATGACACTGGCTGTCCTCACCTCAACTTGCTTTATCATAGGTGGGAAATGAGGGAAAAACTACAAGCTGATGGAGGTCTTGTGTGCAAAGTGGTAGCCCCGTGTGACTGCAGCCCCACAGGGAAGAGCAGAGGGGCCCAGTGGACCAGAGACCTTGCTCCCGCCCCCTGCTGCTCACCCACCCACACGAGTAACAGAGAGTACATCACCTGCGGGCTCCTGAATGGGATCCAAGAAGAAAATATTACAGCGCTTAAAAGAAATTCTTAATTTCATTCGTTAGTGACTTTTTCTTTGTGTTTTTCACAATGAAAATTATATTGGTGAGTGCTCTAACATAAACACATCTGAGAATAACTGAAGTGTACCGTCAAAAAACATGTGGCAACCTTTGATCCACTGGGGGGAATCAATAGCAAATCCCTACCCTCACCAAGGCTGGCATCAGACGAATCTATACGCAAATCCGTAAGCTGCGCCAATGGTCGGGGGCAGACGAAGGCGGCTGTGCCCCAAGCGTGGACGCGTTGGCAGTCCCATTATTCCTCTTGTGCAGAAATGTCACTTTTACTCTAAACGCAAACATGGAGAGTAGTTTCCCTCAGGAGTGCGGAGTCCCTCCCAGGTTGCTGCTGGACGGGCCCCCACCTGCAGAGCTCACCCGGCCGGGCACGGCTCTCTCCACCTGCTGCCGGGCACGTCCCCCTTCTCACCTCTGGCCTCATGGCCTTCTGCCAGTCACCCTCCGTCTCCCTACCGCCAATTCCGAGCTTGTGTCTCTTTATTCCTAACAATGCTGATGGTTTACTCCCAGTAGGAGGTTCTTCAGGGACCCCTTCTCCTTGTAGACACTTCCCAGATGTCACACTTCTGTCTGGTCCCTGCTTTCCATTTGCACGTCTGTGTGTCTTTCATCCCAGGGATTCCTCGAGGGCCGCATAGCAGGTGGTCAGAAGCGTTCAGTGAACCTCTGGGTTCTGTAGTCCTGGGCCTTTCTTCATCTTAAATCAACACTCTGAGCATTACTTTTACTGCGTTTATATTATGTTTACATATCTGGCCATATAAAATCATATTAGTCTTAATACGTTCAATACTAATTTATAGTATAAACCTCATAAACGTGCAAAAATCATGTGTAAATATGGATATATAGAGATATAAAAACATGCAAAACTGTGAAAAATGAGTTACCTTTGGTTAATGAAATCATTTTTCCTCCTTTGGTATGGTTTTCCTTATTTTCTACAAATTTTAAATGAAATACACTAATTTGTAATCAATAACTCTAACAGTGATATTACTTACAAAATAAAAACCAAATACAGTGCCCAGGGCAATCTTCTGGGTAGTCACTTAAAAGCAAAAAACCATTACGAGCAACTGCTCTCAAGTGTCTGAAAAAGATACACCAGCAGGGAAAACCAGGGCAAATTCTCACTTACTCAGACTGATTTGATAGACCCATTTGTCAACAAAAAGACGGGGTCAACATTACGTTGTAAAGGTTCAAACCTAGAATCGGGTTTGGCGGCCCTGCATTCCCACCCAAGGAGACGGAGGCCAAGGTGTTGACCCAGGGCACACGAGGTCCGGTCAATGCTGGCCGGGCAGACCCGGGGCTCAGGTCCTGCGCCGGCGCTCTGCTGACCACACGCAGGCACGCTCACTGTCTTCTTGCACCTTCTCTCCCTGGGTGGCCCCCACAGCCAGCCGCGCTGGTTCCTCAGCTGCAGACCCGGCCTTCGCAGCCAATTCTGGCCCGGGGCCGGTGCTGGGGCACATCTGAGCTCAACAGGAGAGCACCAGACGGACCAAGAAGGAACGGCCCAGTGCCGTGGGCCTTCCCCTCACCACCCTGGCTGGGCGCTCTCTCTAAAAGCTGAGTGTCCGTCCGCCACAGCCGTTCACCCGCCACACCCTCCTCCTCGGCCACCCTCCGTCCTCCATCACTTCCTCCTTACCAAGCCTAGGTCAGCTTCCACCACTCCCGACTCGAACTAGTTACCGATTTTCGTCATCGCCCATGCGTACCACTTCACCCTACTTCTTGAAAATGGTAAACATGCATTGGTGTGCTTACTCGCGTCCTTTGCTGGCATCTGATAATCACTCACGTGCCCTCTCAAGGGACATCACCGCATACACGTTGTGACGTGCCCACAGGTGACTGGACCTTTGCTGGATGTCTGACCCAGAAAGGGTTGATACCTTTCTCTACGCCAGCATCTCTGAGTGTGGCAGCGAACTCAGGAGCAAGACAGAGGAGGTCCAGCCAGGAGGCCATGCACACTGCTTTTCTGAGCCTTTGTTGAAATATTTTCACACCACGTAGTTGGCTCTGGTAAGGAGGGGCAGAGGAACGTGGGTCTATGTGACCTGCAAGCTTGCCCTGGAACCAGAGGAACCAAGCGTTGGGAGAAAAGAGGGAGGGAGGGAGGGAGGAAGGGAGGGAGGAAGGAAGGAAGGAAGAGAGGAAGGAAGGAAGGGAGGAAAGAAGGAAAGGGGGAGGGAGGGAGGGAAAGCAAAGCAAAGAAAAAGTTGTATTTTGTGTTATGAATCCCAACAAAAGTAATTCTATGCAGGACAAACAGATCCAAAGGGAGCGGGTTTTCCTCACTGTTGCTGTCCTGTAGCCGGATGACCCTGGTATCTGCACACAGGGTGGAAACCACTCTGGAGTGACCCCCACCCCCACCCCGGGATCTGGCCTCAGGAGCAAAACCACCTGTGCCCTATCAATTCCCCATGAACAGAATCAACGAGAACCATTTAATGCTGCTCACATTCTTTCCTGGGTTCCTTTGTGGATCTCTTTTTGGAGATGAGAAAGTATAAGAATAGGGTCCTGGAATTTCTTCACTAATAGTACAGACAAGCCTTCCAATAGCAGAACCTGGAAGCCTTGAAATTACTTAGGGAAGTACTTGCTTTAGCTGATTTTTTTAGTTCACCACGGGAATGCTAGCACTGCCCCAAAAGTTCATGATTTAATCCACAACCGATTATGTATTCCTTCATTGAACAAATGTTTCCTGAATGCCACATGGAAGCCACGCTCTACGGACGTGCGAGTGGATAAGACAAGCTCAGGTCCCGCACAGGTGCAGCTCATGTTGGAGTGGGAAGACCCGCGGTAGACTGACCGCCAGCAGTAACTGCAGTGTCAGCTCGCTGGACAGTGTGCTCAGCCAGCCTTCCCTGGCCTCCCCGCCCCAGGCTGTTGCTAAATGACAGGTGGACAAATCATAGATAAACTCACAGGTAAGTGTGCAGGGTAGCTTGGGGGCTATACTTCCAGTTCTGTAAATACTGTAAATCTGAGCAAAGCGCTGAGGCGTCTGTGGGAAGGACTGTGAATTGGTGCGTTTCCTCACCACTGGCCACCTCAGATGGCGTGGGAAGGAGAGGCCTGAAGGGGACCCTGGACAGCCTGCACCACCACGTGGGGATGGATCTTTGCTCTTCATAGTCCCTTCTTTTTTTTTTTTTTAAGATTTTATTTATTTATTTGACAGAGAGAGACACAGCGAGAGAGGGAACACAAGCAGGGGGAGTGTGACAGAGAGAAGCAGGCTGTCCCTTGAGCAGGGAGCCCAACGTGGGGCTCGATCCCAGGACCCTGGGATCACGCCCTGAGCCGAAGGCAGACGCTTAATGGCTGAGCCACCCAGGCGCCCCCATCACAGTCCCTTCTCTAACAAGAATCTCTGACCCTCAGAAGAGCAAGTCTCCTGTTACGTAAATAACAAACAATTTGGTCTGTAGGGCACAAACTAAGACACTCAACTACTGAAATGTTCGAGGGGAAACCGTTTATTTCTGCGTTTCCTGAACGTATCATGATCATTACACATATTAATAATGTAATAAATGTTAGTTATAGGAATAACTCCGTAAATGAATCTGAAATATCACATACAACTACACTGGGCCAGAGTTTAGCATGTGAAATCCACCCCTCAACGGGGATACTCCCCCGTGAAGGTACATTTCCTTCTAAAACAGTGGAAAGCTTTGACTTTCAGTTGGGACTCATCAGAAAGATGGAGAAGATATGAGACTAAAGTTTACATAATGGATAATGAACCATGCGACAGCACCCGAAAACTATACAAGAAATGGATCATATGATGCTAGGATCGAGTCCATATCCCAAAGCTGCCTACTGGAGCTAACCCTCTACTGGGAACGTTGGATAAGCATAGGAGAAAATGTTCCCTTGTCGAAGTCATGTTATCCAATATCCCTCTCATTTCACATCTAAGATGTGCGAGCACCTACTGCGTATCGATAGCATCTCGAGTGCAAATCCTCTTCATTCACGGCTCAACAGAGGCAATCACACATTGAGGCTGCCACGTGGGCAGTAATGAAAAGAAGGAGACTCTGGGATTCATCAGAGCCGAAGGCTTGAGCTGGGTACTAATGTTGTCAGCACGATGCAAGGCCAGCCCAAAGTCAGAACAATCACAGCATCTGAGCTCCTGAAGGCCCATTTACTCCAAAGATCTTTGCTATCTTTGGTCATTTTTCTAGAGAGCCTGTAATTGTAATTATACCCTGCACATGCCCCCTTTCCTGTGGTTTGGCTTACCACAGCCAACATTCAGGTGCGGTCTCCCTGGAGGGCTTTACGGTAACTCTGAGCTAGGACGTACTCGCGGGTTACAGGCAGTGACGTCACATCCTGAGGAGAGAATGCACCCGCCAACCAAACTTCTCTGGGGAGAAGGAAGTCTCCATTCTTCTTCAAGCAGAAGAAATTGGAATATACTGGGTCAGATTACAGGATGCTGATTGTCCAGCTTTGCTGATGGATTGAACCACTGTTTGGGTCCCTCTATTTTCTTCCATCTACACTGGTGAACTGCCCAAGGGCACAGCTCCCAGGGGAGAAGTTTGGAGCATCCCCCCATTCCTATCTCTACCTCTGTGTCTATCTGTCTTTACCTCTTGGGTCCTATCACTCATGTTTGTCTTGGGAACCGTTGTACTCAGCCAGCCTGTGATAAGCTTTGAGCTTTGGCTGAGATCATACGTGAAGACCGTACCGTTCCCTGAGCTCAGTTACCATGGTGCAAACTCAAGTGTTAGTCTTTTTCTTGCCATTGTTCCATTGTACATACCACAGTCAGCAATATCATGAAGAGCAACAGAAACCATGTATTCCTGGATAACACATTAATATCATCAAAACCTAACTTTGAATTATGGTAGTCAAGAGTTGGCTTGATTCTCACCAAAAAAAAGGTAAGTATATGAGATGAGCTGAAGTACTAGCTGAAGTAACTAACTCAATTGTGGAACCCTTCAAAATGTGTATGTATATCAAATCACTACTTTGTACACTTTAGATATATTAGAAGTCTATTTGTCAATTATTCCTCAATGAAGCTGAAAGAAAGAATTGACTTGGAATTAGGGAGATCAAGACGTGAGGTGCAAGATCTCACAGAGAATGGACCATTTCCACATTAAATTCCATCAGACTTCAAAAGAGCAACAGAGTATATGTGGACTCCAGCAAACCAGAGCAAACAGGAGACAAAGAGACAACAAGAGACAAGAGATGCTGCTGTCTCTTCCGAATATGTGTGGAGGCCTCTTTTCAGGCCTTTTCTAATGTTTTAAATCCCTAAACGAGAAGGAATCTCTTTCCTTCACGAGAGGGGTCTGTAGTGGGCATCCGCTATTTCCAACACGCAGAAGCCATTCCCCTTCTAAGGCTGAGGTTTCCTGTCCCTTTGCTGAGATAAGATCATTGCATTCTGGCAAGTTCTGTGATGGGTTCAGAGATAGCAGGGACCCACTCAGAGCCTGTGGGGTCTTTTGTACTGGGTCCTGGTGCCATCTTCCCAGATCCTCATCTACTGGGATTGTTCAACCACATGGGCCCATCAACACTCTGATGCATAAGAAATTAGCTCCTGGTTTCAGGGGCAGAGAACAGGTCTGATTCTGAGGACAGAATCGAATCCTTCATTAAACGGAAGATAAAACCCTAAGTTTTTTCCTGTTTGAGAAGCAAATACTCAATGCTCCTGGGCATGTCTTGGTGGTCCCATAGGGAGTTCAATGCCGTGACGCACCCCTCTCCTGTGTCCATACTCCAGCCAGCTCCCAAGCTAGAGCATGTTTCCTCACTGACTCGGCCCTGTGCATTGACCTCCCAAACTCCTACAGATTCGTATCCACTCTCCTCCCACACCCCCACTCCCAGTCTGGACCACCCCCGTGGGGAAAAGCTTCCTGACTCCATGTCTTTGCCTGGGGTGGCCCTTCCCACCCCCAAATTCTCACCTGCTCACAGCATGCTCCTCTTACCAGTAGCTATCCACTGCCCTCAGGAAGAGGTTCGGGCTCCGTCCCAGAAACTCAAGGCCTTTTATGACATAGCAGCTCCTCATTTCTCCTATCTCCCCCGACCTTGCCCACCCCTTGCTTACGCATTTCCTTCAGTTCCTGTAAAGGGCCGTGCAAGCTCTTCCTTCTGGAACCTGCACTTGCCTGTGTACCTTCTTCCTGAAAGCTCCCTCCCCTGCACTTTGTCTTTTACTGAGTTTTACCCCCTGGCTGGTCTAAATAAGTGTTGTTCCCTCTCTGAACCCCACACCCTACCAAATCTGTCCCCTTCCAAACCCGATGCCAGCATCTCCCAGATTGCCTGGTTGATTATGTCTAGCCAAGAGGTGAACATGGAAACACTACCATGGTGAGTAAAGTGGGCTGTTCAAGGACAGAGTGGTGGGGACAGTGACTACCTGTGGAGCTCTTAAACCCTTCACTCATCTGATTTAATAATTTCCTGAACACTGCAGGAGTCCAAACACTGCTGTGACCCACATGCCACAGGCCAGCGAACAGAGCGTGACCTCTGTAAACAAAGGCCACGCCTCTCGTCTCCCTCGAGGTGTGCCCAGCTTTGTGCACTGAGCCTGTTCCGTGGTTGGCACTCTATGCATTTGAGATCTTTGTTGAAAGGGAAGGATTATTAGTGTAGAAACTACATTTTTATCCAGAAGAATGTACAAGAGGGAAATTCCCTTGGCTATAGAGATATGATGGGAAAGCTATTAAGAGTAAAGAAACATAAGCTTAAATTCTACTTCGCCAGGTTAAATTATAAATTATAAAGTGCACACAGTTTAAAGACAAAGTTTAAAGACAAAAGACAAGTTTGGGCATTTATATATACCCAGGTAACCACATCCCAAATAAGATACGGGATATTTCCCTCACGCCAGAAAGTTCCTGTTCTTTTTTCTAGAGGCAACTGCTGTCTTGGTTTCTAACACTACATGATGCTTGTCCGTTCTTGAATTTCATATACACGGAATTATACAACCTACGATCTTTTTGTCTAGCTTCTTTTATTCAACACAGTGTCTGTGAAAGTCATCATGATGCTGCGTGTATCGACCGTTTGCTCTCTTTAATTACTAAGCAGTATTCCTTTGTGCGGATATACCTCCAACAGTTGATCTCCTCTTGTTGATGGAATTTGAATGTGCTTTTGGCTATCATGAGTGTGTTTGCTTTGGATGGTCTCGTACAAGTCTTTATGAGACCACAAGTCTTCATTTCTTTTCAGTCACTCTCTAGGAATGGAATTGGCCATAGACTAGGTGCATGCTAACTTTTAAGAAATGACTAAACCCTTTTGCAAAGTGATTAGACCATTTTACTCTTCCACCAGAGATGTACGGTGGTTCCATTGCTCCACATCCTTGCCAACATTAGCTGTCGTCTATTTTTTTATTTCATCCATACCAGGTGCAAAATGTCTTCTCTGTGGGTTAACTTGCTTTTCTCTGAGAACTAACGGTTGTCAGTGTTTCCCACATCAGCTGGTGGCCAAGGAATGTCACACAATGAGGAAAAGGGGTCCTCTGCTCAGAGGGAGGTCTTGCAAGTCCAGTGATAGAGACATTCAGGAACCTGAGCAAGGAAGGAGCTGTGGTCAGGAATCATGGCGGGGTGATGGCTGAGTTGGGATGCCTCTTCTCAGCTGAGAGACCTGGGAGCAGGAGAGATGTGGGTGCAAACCTAGGACCTTCCTTTTTCTGCAGAAGAGCTCTTCAATCAAAACTGAGGAATGACTTGGCACTGAATCTCTGGTACATGAAAATAGTCTGAAGTGAAACTGCTGTGATTGATTTCTTTCAGCATTTTACTTCCCAATTCTTATCCTGGGATCTTCTATCACTTGCTTCCACAGTTAAGTAAAATGACAACCTCCAAAAATAAGTCTTTTTTATTTATTACCATTTGCATTTGCAATAGACATGTAGAATTCATGTAATTTTTGTATATAGTTGGTATGTCGATAATGGACAAGTCAAATGCGCAAGTAACATTCTTGCTGCCAAGAAGTAGAGCAAGTGCTGATTTTATGTGAAATTTTGTCAGTGTCCTCAGGGAGATACTTAGGGCATTGGACACTTGCAACAGAATGTGCAACCCCAAGGTCAGAAGCCAAGATAATAATGTTGGTGGAATCACCACTCCTGAATGTGTCAGCCTACCTGCTGGTTAAGGCAGAGGGGCTGTGATTGTATGGATGAAGTGATAACAGTATCCAGCGTCTTGTCTTGTGCATACAGTGGGGCTCAGACATCTAAAGGCAGTGGTGTCAATACAATCTGCTAAGGCTTCAAGACAGCCCTGTCTCTGCTTCCATGTGATTGCAGCAATCGAGAAAAGCCTCCTCAAGATAGACAGGAGTGTCCTGAACCAAGGAAGGCGCCAAGAACACAATTGGGGGATCTATATGGACAGCACAAGAGCGTAACTCAAGAAAGAGAATTGCAGGGGCACCTGGGGAGCTCAATCTGTTAAGTGTTTGCCTTCCACTCAGGTCATGATCTCAGGGTCCTGGGATG
Source organism: Ursus arctos (assembly GCF_023065955.2). Lineage (NCBI taxonomy): Eukaryota > Metazoa > Chordata > Mammalia > Carnivora > Ursidae > Ursus > Ursus arctos. Next base: position 85,218,192 of record NW_026623100.1, read on the forward strand.
GAACCCCGCATCAGGCTCTCTGCTTGGCAGAGAGCCTGCTTCTCCCTCTCCCTTTGCCCCTCTCTCCTGCTCATGTTCTCTTTCTCTCCCTCTCAAATAAATAGTCAAAAAAAAAAAAGAAAGAAAGAAAGAAAGAATTACAGAGAAGAAAACCAAACAGGAAAGAGCATGATGCAAGTAAAAAGATAAGCAACTTGAGTCTCTGCAGTTCAGTGTCCAGGTGAGTGTCCCAGGTGAGTGTCCCAGGTTAGTGTCCCAGGTGAATGTCCCAGGTGAGTGTCCAGGTGAGTGTCCCAGGTGAGTGTCCCAGGTGAATGTCCCAGGTAAGTGTCCAGGTGAGTGTCCAGGTGAGTGTTCCAGGTGAATGTCCCAGGTGAGTGGCCAGGTGAGTGTCCCAGGTTGGTGTCCTGGTGAGTGTCCCAGGTGAATGTCCCAGGTGAGTGTGCAGGTGAGTATACCAGGTGAGTGTCCCAGGTGAATGTCCCAGGTGAGTGTCCCAGGTGAGTGTCCAGGTGAGTGTCCCAGGTGAGTGTCCCAGGTGAGTGTTCCAGGTGAATGTCCCAGGTGAGTGTCCAGGTCAGTGTCCCAGGTCAGTGTCCAGGTGAGTGTCCCAGGTAGTGTACAGTTGAGTGTCCCAGGTGAATGTCCCAGGTGAGTGTCCAGGTGAGTGTCCCAGGTGAGTGTCCCAGGTGAGTGTCCAGGTGAGTGTCACAGGTGAGTGTTCCAGGTGAATGTCCCAGGTCAGTGTCCAGGTCAGTGTCCAGGTGAGTGTCCCAGGTGAGTGTCCAGGTGAATGTCCCAGCTGAGTGTCCAGGTTAGTGTCCCAGGTGAATGTCCCAGGTGAGTGTCCCAGGTTAGTGTCCCAGGTGAATGTCCCAGGTGAGTGTCCCAGGTGAGTGTCCCAGGTGAATGTCCCAGGTGAGTGTCCAGGTGAGTGTCCCAGGTGAGTGTCCCAGGTGAGTGTCCAGGTGAGTGTCTCAGGTGAGTGTCCCAGGTGAGTGTTCCAGGTGAATGTCCCAGGTCAGTGTCCAGGTCAGTGTCCAGGTGAGTGTCCCAGGTTAGTGTCCAGGTGAATGTCCCAGGTGAGTGTCCCAGGTTAGTGTCCCAGGTGAATGTCCCAGGTGAGTGTCCCAGGTGAGTATCCAGGTGAATGTCCCAGGTCAGTGTCCAGGTGAGTGTCCCAGGTCAGTGTCCCACATGAATGTCCCTGGTCATGCCATCCAGCTTGCAGAGCAACATGGTCATGTTCAGTCACTAACTGTGGAAAAAGCCCAGCAGTCAGCTTACAAATAGCATGTTATAGATTAGCTGTAATTAATTGCAAATTTTTAACCTTATAAGTAAATACCAGTTAACTACTATGCATTTTATTTTCAAAGAAGCCCTTCATTGGCTTTAGTTTTAGTTACCACCTTGCCAGTCCTCCTCTGTGTGTGCACATGGGGCCACCAAATCCTTCATCACCTTTGTCTGGTGCCAGATAGAGACTCAACTGCCTTCCCACCCAGGAGAGAGGAGGACAGCGGGGAGGTCAGACTCCCTCTAACAGCCATGCTCGGCTCGGTTGGCTATGTTTCCATTCCTGTGCATTTATCTTTACCGATCACATTCATTATTTTGCTACAGTCCCGCTTTACAAAGTACAGATTTATTTTTTTAATAGTTTTCAGCAAGTGACCCTTGTTAAGCTGACAAAAAATTAATCTGCTACTTTTACATTTTTTATCTTTTTGAATTCCAATGTCATCTTTTCAACCTTGGCTGTAAAAGGAAACTAATGAAAAATGACGAAGCATCTCAGATGCTGACTATGAACCATCACACTTTATTCCGCATCTTCTGGTGATTTCCGGGCTGGTGCTACATGGCAGGGTGGTCAGAGAGAGAAATTGCCTCTTCTACCTCTTTCACAGTCCTGCTTCGTGTCCTTCGTGGAGAAGCATCCTGTGCTGCAGCCACTGCAGGAGGCATCATGAGGATCCCTGACAAAGAAGTCAGTTACGGCCCCTTGGGAACTTAATAACCATAAAACTAACTGTAGATGAATTTACTAGATTTGCATCTTATTTATTATGCATTTATGATGTGGACTGCATACTTACTATATTTCAAAGTCCTGAGATGTTAGATCAATTAGATTACGTTGGGATAAATCCAACAAGTCCTAGAGTGTTGTTCTGCCACCGGAATGTGCTTGTGGTGGCTGGGCCTCTCATCAGAAAGCCCATTTGGTGAAGACTGAGTTGTGTGATGGCTAATACAGTCCTATCAGCTGGAATATGAAATGCAGTGACTTGAGGCTCATTCCATCTTCCAGGAGATAGTCTTTGTATGTAACTCACACTGGGGAAAGGACATAAACCTTTTATTACCTCAGTTTAACACAATAATGGATTGTTACTGGTTTTGCAATCTAATGAAGAATTCATATTCAGTGTAATAAGCCCATTTTACAGCTACAAGAAGATTCATGGTGGGAAGACAATTTTTTTAATTAGGTAAAATAGAAAGCAGACCTACTACCGACCTCCCTGTTTTTACTTTCCTTCAGCCTTGCGTGCACAGGTGCCATGCAGAGCACAGGTGTGATTCCAGGTGCCCTGCAGAGGGCAGAGTGAGGACAGGTGAGCTCGTAGCGCGAACTTGGAGCACCAAGGCCCTGGCCATGCTCATACGGTATCAAAATGGAATCATTATTCAAGCTCTATAAAAACTACTCGTTTATGTGCATTTTCTTCCAAAGAATGTTTCCCCCCTTGGGTAGTCATGGATTTTGTCCAAGGCAAAATTATGTTTAAAAATTTATATCCACCAATAAACCAAACCTACTTTGGAAACAATGAACATCAACCAGAGGGGTAATAGTGTGGTGGAGACAAAGTTAACAGGCCCCTTGTAAACGAGCTAAGTCAGGTCCGCCATGTTACTTTCCCCATCTCCCTAACGCTTACCTAGTCCGTGCCTCAACACCCACCCCCTGCAAGAAGCGAAACGCTCACCAGAGAGATTGAGTCAGAGACAAATATCCAAAGGCCGGAACTACCTTTGTGTGATGCTGTCTGACAGTCCCCGCACACTGCCCAGGGCAACAGACCCGGAAACGCTCATTCTTAGAGGCCAACAGCAAAATCCTCCACTAAATGAGAGTGGGAAGCCTCCAACCTATTTCCTTAGTTAGATAAACTTTGGCAAAGGAACAGGACCTAGAACACCTTGCTTCTCAAGAGATTAGAGCATCTGCATGCAGAGGTGAAGAGACATGGGACATAGGATATGTGACTGCAAGCATCTCTGGAATGCACCGGGGGAACCCAAACGCAGAACGGAAATACCGAAAACGGAAGCGGTGGGAAGCAGTGGTGACGCCAGGTGGCTGGGGGCACATTTTTCTTTCAGGGCGTGGGGCTTGCTGTTCCTGTGTCCGTGCTGACTAAGTGAGGCTCACGGAGACGGATAATTTACCATCACAGAAGAAGTGATAGAAACAGAAACTGAAGTCATCCCCAGAGGACCCCAAGTCTGTGCTGCCCCCAGAAAGGCAGTGTGGTCTCAGGCAGGAGCGTGGCAGATGCTTTCAGGTGAGGAAAGGTGTGCTCTCCGTCTCGACGCTGCTGCGTATTACCCACCACTTCTTTACCTCCCTGGAGCCGTTGCCGCATGATCTTTAGGGTGGGGGGGAGGCAGACCTGAAATACTACCTACAGACACGCCAGGCAGTTGCTGAGGGCCCATGGGCACTGCTGCTGCCCCAGGACCGGGCCCCAGGCCAGGAGTGAGGGTGTGGGGGGCCCTGGGGGGACTCCTGAATCGCTGGAATGAGGCCAGCACCGAGGTTCTCCAGCCAAGCCCGTGTTTCCATCCACAAGGAAGAGTTTGGTGTCCTGCTGGTCTGGCTTCAAAGCCCGGCCCTGCTCCTTACGAAACGGCTGACCCAGACTGAGTCACGAGCACTCTGCATCTCCGCTTTCTTCCTCGGTCAGGGAAGGGTCCCGTGCTTCCTGGGTACTTCAATTACCCCCATCAAAGCTGTTCGGAGTGAGAACAGCTCAGCAGTTTGCAGGGACGCTGGTGTGCCTTGAACGCCAGACAAATGCTAGTTGTTATTTTCCATTTAAAACTATTTCTTATTGTCGTGCTTAATGCAGAAAGGAAAAGGACAGGGGTCTCTTCTCCCTGAGCAGAGGTGAGCCCAAGGACCCAGAGAAGGGAGGGCAGAACCCTATGGGGCTGCAGGGCTGAGGGGCCTCCTGCCAGGGCAGGACTACCGCCGGGGAGCACTCCGTGCTTGCACAGATGCGCAAGGACGACCACAGGGTGGATTTTTAAATCTATTTTGCAGACAATGATTTGTTACCACGGCACCACTCTTGCTACTTTTACGACACCGGCGTTCTCCTGAGTATTTCCTAGAAGAATTTCACTGAACCACCAGAAAGACTGTCGGGAAAGGCCTGCCCTCTCCCAGAGCAACAGGAAATGAGTGATAGTAGTGGGTTTTGCGTTGTTATCTGAGGCCGATCTCTATTACGTTTGCCCTGAGCATGAGGTCTGTTTTGAAGGGCTGTACCACCGAAGGCACAACGAGTGACTTGAACAACTTAAAACGATCAACGGTTTCCTGATCGCCTTCGGCGCTGCCTCACTCAGTTTCCGTGTCATGAGTGCACCTTGAGAAACTCACCTGAGCAAGTACGAGCTAAGGGTTTTGAATCCACGGGATGAGTCAGAAGCCTGCAGCAGATGCTGGGGGACTGGACCCTGGACGGGACCGTTTCCGCCGGGGCCCTCGAACAGACTTGGCGTGGGAGGAATTTGCAGAGGCGCAGGCATCGGTGTGAGGCGGATGCACACGGCAAGGGAGCGCTGCAGGGCAGCCCCCCGCAGCCTGCGCCTGCCCCCATGACCTGCGGTCCCCTTAAAGGGCAGCGTCTGAGTCAGTCCAGGCTCTGCATTCCTGGCTCCCAGGTGGTGCTTGCTGGGCTGAGGAGGGGAACAGTTTTTGCCACAAGCCGCAGAAAACACTACAAGTGAAGAGGACGCGGGGGAGACAGCAGAGCCTTGGCGTGAAGGGAAGAGTCGGGGAGAGCTGCAGGTGGCTGTGCGAGGACAAGGACCAGCCCGGCGTGGTCCTCGGGAAGGTGGGCCCCGCACCCCATGAGTCTCGAGTCTGCAGACCCTCTGTGAGACTGCAGATTCCACGCAAGTGTCTCGCTTTGCCTTGCTGGTTTGGACCAGGGTTCCCACCACCAGGAGCTGCCCTTGGACCCTGATGGTGTGAAAGGAAGTCTGCATGGGGGGCAGCTGCCGAGGGCAAGGAGCCACCACGCTGGGGCAGGAAGGCGCTTCGGGGAGTTGACGCCTGCGCTGCCTTGTCTGGGTTCCACTGCAGGTGCGAGAAGATGCTCTCCCACCATCAGGCACTTCCTCGGTGTGCGAAGATGAGCGAGTGTGTGAATGTTCGCGGAGGCTGGTCTAGCAGGAGAGCAGGAGAGAGATGGGTTTCTGCACCGGCACATAAGAAATAGAAGTCAGAATTATGTACAACACAGAGGAGCTCACACCCTCCTTTATGATCTTACTTGCCCTATGAAATCCAATCCTGCCTTTGCCACTTCCTCTGTGCCCAGGCGAGCCCCGGCCCGCTGACCCAAACAGCGGGTGGAGAGACTCTGTAAAACCCAATTCTACGATGGTCAGTGGTATTTTCTGCATCGGACTCAGCTTCCATGCAGAAACGGCCTCCGCTCTTACTTCAGTTTGGTCGGGTCTGTGGGAGGGACCAATCCATCTGGGTCCTCATCAAGCTCTCTGGGCTTTGCCACGAGCCCGGCTGTCTGGCCAGTGTGAGCCGGGCTGGGACAGTGCTCGCCCTCCTTACGTTGCCCCAGGACCTCCCGCAGACGTGACAGTAAAGAGCAGAATGTGAGGTCCCGGCCCACAGGAAGGCAGGGACGGTAATGAAAGTGGACACCAAGCTCACCCCCACCAGCAGGGACACCCACACAGGGAACGGCAGCCCCCGAGCCACTGGGAAGAAGACCGAAGGATCGGATGGGGAATGCCTGTGAAATATCTTGAGTAGAGCCCAGCAGATACTCCCAGGCCTATATTCATAGCACGACCTCTTTTTTCACCAGAAATACACGTGGAGGGAGGCCAGAGATCAAGTATGGTTTGAACATGGCAGAGACAGGCTGGGAAGGCTCAGCGCAGCCGTGAACAACACTGGCTTCTGGGAACTCAGCCAGAGAAGGACCGGGAATGCACGTACCAAGGCCCCTCATGTTGGCACAGCTCTCGGGTCGGCCTGGCATTTCTCCGCCCACCGCAGGGTGCTTGGCCTCACCCCTGGCCTCCACCCACTGACCAGTAGCCGCTCTTTCCCAGTGATGACAACCAAAACTGTGTCCAGACCTTGGCCAGTGTCCCCGGGCGCAGAACAGCCTCCAGCTGAGAGACCCAGACGTGTGTACCTGTGGGATCTGTGGTGACTTAAAGATAAAATGTAAGGCGGTGTGGTAAATTCTAATTGCCCATGAGCACGAGGGGGGACATCAAACCCACCAACTTCCTTCCTTCTCTGCCTCTGTTTCTTCATCCACAAAACTGGGGAAATGCAAACAATTTCACAGAAACTGTAAGAAAATCACTTGGCAGGTAGCTGCCTCCTAATAGCACCGGTTCCTTTCTGTGCATTTCATCCTGGGTCTGCCCACCCCGGTGCTGGGCCAGGAGCTCCCGGCCATCCTTCCACCCCCTCGTGCCTGACACATAGTAGGTGCGCAGTGCAATATGCCCATCAGGCCAGTGAGGCAGGGTCGGCTGGGGGAGAAAAACCAGTGAGTGCATCCCAAGCTGCGGGTGAGCGGCGTGGCGTCAGCGTGACCACAGTCCTGGGACTACAAATGGAATGAATATAGTGAACACTTAGAAGAAATTATGGTTATTTATTTACCGAAAAAGCATCCTACAAAAATAGACGACATGTTTAAAATTAGCATGAAATAACAAGAATTTGCTAATTACCAGTATGAAATATTAAGTGGTCTGAAAGAACAGTGGGGAGGAAATTACAAGCAGAAATCACATTAATGCCCAGAGGGGACACATTAATAGAATTGCACTTTCCTATAAAGACGAATCACTAATTAAGAGTAGGTCTAAGAGAGGCAGACAGGCTTGCGCACTGTTAGCGGAGGCAGAGCTAATGTCATCAGCGGTTCGTGGAGAAACCAGCCGTGTGACCAGGGGATGACACGCATTCCTGTGTGTCTCCCTGAAGAAACAAAGCAGTAGTGTGGTCTGAGCCGTTCAGGTGCGGGGAAGCCTCTGGCTTACTGATGAGTGCAGTGTGTGAAGCGGACTTAGAGGGAAGATCGTAACCAAACGTGAAAGCCGCTGTGGGTGAAGGCGGCTCCCGCCCGCTGCCGCTCTGCTCACGGGACCCCACCGAGCCTTCGGACGGCAATCTAGTAGTTCTGTCCGTTTACACGAAAATGTCTGTACACTTGGACGTGCCACTTCCCCGCTGAAGCAGACTCTGGGGAGAGCAGTAAAAGTTGGTCACTGCAGTTCCCCCTCACAGAAAATCTCACATGTTCTGTGGATTTGCGTGGTTCAGAGCCCACCAGTGACGGGCCGGTGCGGGGGACGAGCCGCCCAGGCTCTGAGCAGTCGGGTCACCCTGTCTGCAGCCAATTTTACGTAATCAAACCAACTAAGAGCAGGCTCTTTGTCTTCTTCTCCGTGCTGGGACTTAAATAATGTTGAGAATAAAATACTGTGCAAAAAAGCTTTTTGTTGCTAAGGTTTAAATAATTGCTGAGGTTACTCCTGAGTTTAGTAATATATATAAACCTCAAATTAGCATGTTTTAATTATGCACTCTTTCATAAACTTGCATTCACACGAACACTAATTCTGAGAACTTCGAGTTGGCTCCTGTGCACGTGAACACTGTGATGTGTGTTCCATCCCCTCCCATGTGTGCTCGTGTAGACAGGGTAACCCTGTAGGTCCCTCTGGGTGTGGTGCAGCCCTGTGTCCAAACAGCAGTCAGAGCGGACACGGAGACGGTGATTACAAACACAAAAATAGTAGAGACCTTGAGTCTCTCTACGTGACTCTCAGGGTTTTTGTGTTTCAAATGGAAAACAGCGAAAAAGTAAACAAACTTAAAAAGGATAAAACAGTGTGAGCTGCCAAGTGCAATGTTTCTGGGAAGCGTGGCTCTAGCCAAGCAGTGAGGCCCTCTCCTGAACTTGAACAGCACCCTCAGAATTGACACTTACCCGTTGCTGAGCATTCGTGGCTGCTTTAAAACAAAAAGCAATTCGGAGAATAACCATTCTCGGGGACGACGACATGAGAATTAACTGAGCCTGGTTGGGTGACAGGACAAGCAGAGCACTAAGGGGCGACCCAGCCGGGGCACCGAGCACTCTGGGGTCAGCGTCTCAGGACACAGTGCACCTGAGCATCCAGGGGTCAGGGCGATGCTAGAAGACGGTAAAGCACGCAGGGCAGCAACGCTCGGGTTTCCATGGAACCTGGAAAATGAAGGGAGAGAACACGGACACGCGGTGAAGGAGGAGCTGCGTGTGCGGTTGCAGAGCCCGCCCCCCTCAACCGATGCCTATCTCCTCGTGTGCATCTGACCGTAAAGCAAAACTTAAACCGTAAGCATCTCATTAAGACGGTCAAGAAAGGTTTCATTGTAGAGTTGTCTATGGAGAAAAAGTGGTGAGGGTAGCATTAAATAAGTCCTTAATAATTACATGAGTCTTTTAAAAATGTCTACTTTTTAATTTACTATTGATACATTATAATACAATTATAAATTTATATATAATGCAAGCAGGAATTGTTTCTGTAGCTCCTGTTTTTAAAAAATTTGTTATAAAAAATTAAAATATATGCAAAAGTACAGATGAAATAATGTGATGTCTGGAGTCAGTAGAATTGTTTCCCCCAAAAAGTCACATTGGTGTCCTAACCCCCAGGACCTGTGAATGTGACCTCATTTGGAAAGAGGGTCTTTGCAGATGTGATCCAGTTAGGATGAGGTCACACTTGCAGTAAGGGGGCACTACTCCTATGACTGGTGCCCTCATAAGAAGAGGGCAGTTTGGCCACAGAAGACGCAGGGGAAAAGAGCCTGTGAGGACAGAGGCAGGGGTCCTAGTGACACGTGCGCAAGCCAGGGAACACTGGGCACATGGGCAACACCAGAGCTGGAGAGGGGCCTGGGCAGACTGTCCCAGAGCCTCTGGAAGGAACCAGCCCTCGACACCTTGCTTTTCAATGCCAGCCTTCAGAACTGTAGCAGAAAACATTCTCTTGTTTTAAGACACCTAGTGGGTGGTGATTTCTTTTGGTAGTCCTAGGAAACTCATATCTGACATCTGTCTTCAAAATACCTGGGAAGGAGGAAGTTACAGATGAGACAAGATGAGTTACCTATTAGGAACTTTTGCAGCTGAATGATACGCCCGCAGGAGTGCAATGTATCATTTATCACTTTGGTTTTTTTCAACATAAGCAAAATAAGCACTTTTTCTCCTTGCCTTTTCTCTTAATATATACTAGAGATTATTTCTCATTCATTCTTAACTGCATATTATTCCACTGTGTAAAAATACTATACCTTCTCTCTTCAGTCAGACCCCTAGTGATGGTCATCAGGGCTGTTTTCCTAGTTTCTGTTGACTTGCGTTGCTGCTGTGAATACAATCGCATATGTCTTAATATGTCTTACGGGATCTTTGCTCATGGGGCTAAATCCCTGGGGGTAGAATTGCTTTGTCTGGTTAATACATGATTAGACGTTTTGCTACACGTGGCAAACTTCCTGCTTGCACCACTCCCACCACCAGTGTGAAGGGCACCTTCTCTGACCCCCAGCACTGCATTAATCTTTCTGAGAGAATGATTGTATTCTAGTTTTAATTTGCGCTCTCCTACAATGAAGGAGATTTAACATTTAAAAACCATGTAATCTTCTCTGTGAACAGTCTGCTCATAACCCTAAGTGTGTTTTCCTAGGTTATTGGTCTTTATGCTTTGTGTTTTTAGCAGTCCTTCTATTTTGGGAATATCAGTGCTTCTGTGTAATATAAGTCATAAATATTTCCCCAATTTGTCATTTGTGCATGTTTTTAAGATGCAATTAGCTTTAGTATAATCAAACCTATCACATTTCCCTGTTGCTTCTGTATTTTGCATCATAAATTATAAAACAATTCATCTTTGTTTTCTTGTAATGCTTATATGGGTCCATCTCCTACGCTTAAATCTGATCCATGTGGAATTGATCTTGGTATACAGCGGGAGAAATCGGTCCAGTTGTTTTTGTTTTTGTTTTATTTTGTTTTGTTTTGTTTGAGAGAGAGAGAGAGAGAGAGAGAGAGACAGTGCATGTGAGGGGTGGAGGGGCAGAGGGAGGGAGAGAATCTCAAGCAGGCTCCATGCCCAGCACAGACCCTGACATGGAGCTCGATCCTACGACCCTGAGATCACCACCTGAGCCTAGACCAAGGTCAGACACTTCACGGACTGCACCACCCAGGACCCCCAAAGTGGGTCTGGCTTTCTCTTTCTATTTAGAACTAGAAGAAGTGGACCAAAGTTCTCACCTCCTGCAGAGGTCTGGGCAGCTTTGCTCTTCAGGCGCGGTGGGTCAGTGCCTCCCGCGAGCTTGCTGGAAATGCAGATGCTCAGGCCCACCCAGACCCAAGGACTCGGGCTCTGCGTTCCAGCAAGACACTTGGGAGGTACAGTTAGAAAAGTGGATTCCGAGGGGCGCCTGGGTGGCACAGTCATTAAGCGTCTGCCTTCGGCTCAGGGCGTGATCCCAGCGTTCTGGGATTGAGCCCCACATCAGGCTCCTCCGCTAGGAGCCTGCTTCTTCCTCTCCCACTCCCCCTACTTGAGTTCCGTCTCTCCCTGGCTGCCTCTTTCTGTCAAATAAATAAATAAAATCTTTCCAAAAAAAAAAAAAAGTGGATTCCGATTTGAGAAGGACTGATGTTAAAAACGGTTTATCTTTTCTCCTGAGTTTTTTTCTCAAAGAATAGGCACATTAAAACCCATCATTTTCCATGAATCTGGCCATGCCAGACCCCACAGTCACACTCTTGAAATTCTTGGGCCCTATGATGGTGTGATGGTGGGATTTTAGTGTGTGCAGGAGAGCTGTGTGTAGTAATGAATGAGCCACTGCTCACAAGGGTGACAAAACCACCGAAGATTGAAACCACCCGTGCCTGCTCTCTGACCGCGTCCCCACAACGCCCACTCATTTTGTTGTAATTATTTATGTTTCGTTTTCTATTTTTTAACTTTTCAAACACCTATACTGCGTACAGTATCCTGTGACAACTTCCCTTGATATTATGTTTCCAGCAGCCATGCACGCTGAGGTCCATTCTCCTTCACTGAGGCAAACAGGACATTGTGTAATAAAAAATATCTCTGTATCCTCCTTTCAAACTCTGAGGTGTTCTCGTGTTTTCAGCCACTATAGAGCATTACAAACAACTACAATTCGTGCTCCCACAAGCAGCTCTCTTTAAACTGTCTCATTACGAAAATATGCCAGAATTTCTAGGAGTAGAAACTGGATAACATAGCGTAAGCACATTCGATTCCACATTGCAAAGCCCACTTGTTCTCCGGAGGAGCCGTGCCAGCAGAGCTCCCGAGAGCTGCGAAGAGCCCCTTCTAGGTGACACCTGCCAGCATCTGGCTGGTGACTCCCCGTCCTGGGTGAGGGGGTCGCCCGCCGTCTCATCCCCTCGCGCTCAGGAAGACTACACCTGCACGTCTGAGACTCCTGCTGTTCTTCTCGCTCATCTGAAGTGGCCGGTCTGTCTTCTGCGCATTTCGTCTTTTATTTATGTGGTTGTTGTCCTTTATCTGATTCCTAGAGTCCTTTACATGTTCCGGACACGTTCCAGACACTGATCCTTCATATGTTAGACATTCCCATGGTCCTCAGGCGTGTTTTTATTGCCTTTATGTGTTTTATGAGGACTGGTAGCTTCGACCTTTGACATTGAATTTACCAATTTTTCGTATTATTTCCAGTGTTTTTGTCATGCTACACTCTCCTGTTTTGGGGTCATAAAACACTCTCCCATTTTTGTTTTTAAAATGTCAATGGGGGGCGCCTGGGTGGCTCAGTCGTTAAGTGTTTGCCTTCAGCTCAGGGCGTGATCCCGGAATCCTGGGATCGAGCCCCACATCAGGCTCCTCCGCTGGAAGCCTGCTTCTTCCTCTCCCGCTCCCCCTGCTTGTGTTCCCCCTCTCGCTGGCTGTCTCTCTCTCTCTGTCTAATAAATAAATAAAATCTTAAAAAAATAAAAAATAAAAAAATAAAATGTCAATGGGGGGCATCTGGGTGGCTCCGTCGGTGAAGCGTCTGCCTTCCAATCAAGTCATGATCTCAGGGTCCTGGGATGGAGCCCCGAGTCAGGCTCCCTGCTCAGCTCATTCTCTCTTTCTCAATAAATAAATAAAATCGTAAAATAAAATAAAATGTTAATGGTTACATTTACATTTAAATCTTTACCTGGATTGGTTTCATTGAATGGTGCAAAATATAGACTCATATTCTATTTTTCCAAATGAGTTTCCAGAGGCTACCCTGAAATAACGTATGGAACAATCCAGCTTCCCAGAGACCTTCCTCGCCGACTCTCAGTAGCTCCCCTGCAGGTGTGGGTCGGCCGCACCTGCTCCTGTGACTGGGCAGCTTGATGGTGATTTTTCGTGTCTATTAGCTCAATGCACACACAGCCTCGAGACGTGCCGTGCAGAGCTCGGTGCCCCTGGTCCAGCCGAGGCTCTCTGGGGGCGGTGGGGGGGGGGCGCTGGATTTGGGGCAGGCACTAGTGTCTGCTTGAAAAATTGATATACTATACAATCTTAATGTAGTCAAATGTATTGACTCTTCTTACCTGATTATTTCAAGTGTTACTGTTATATATCTTTAGATTTAGAATGGTTTTATCCTTTGTATTTAATACTTCCATTCTCTTGAACTACTTGGGAATAATTTCAGCTTCAAGGAAAAGAAAGCCCAACTGACAGCATCTTCAATACAGAGGGATTCAGGTTTCCTCCAAGAAACAATCACAGCATTATTTCTGTGCTTCAGGCCTGAGGCAGATGCTTTCGTCCCTTCTAGAACCTGGCGCCGTGCTTGAACTGTCCCCGGAGCCCTCGCCTCCACCCCTCCGTGTTTGGGGACTTGAAGGACACAGTGAGAGGACTTTGGACCCAGAGGGCATCACACTCAGTGACACGAGTCACACAGGGAAGGACAGTACCGTGTGATCTCACTTATATGTGGAATCCAAGAACAAGAACAGACAGACAGGGATTCGCGGACGCAGAACAAACTGGTGGGCACCAGAGGGGAGGGGGAGGGGGTGGGAGAGATACAGACTCCAGTTATGAAATAGGTAAGTCACGGGAGAGAAGAGAAACAAAAATAATAAAACAAGAGGCTCCCTTTTTCGTGAGTCAAAGCCTACATAATCCACTGAAAATTCTATTCAGGATCTTTTTATTTAATGAGAATTCCTGTTAAATATTGACAGCAGCTTACCTGACAGGTTTAAGTTTCCATATTGTAAGGTTTTTTTTTTTTTTCTTTTCTGTTTTCTTAGGATTTTAGTAACATGTTGGGGTCACATCCTGGACTGGCTGGGCCCCAAAGCCCCCACACGCGTGGCTCCAGCCAAGCCCCGTCATCCCCTCCAGGTCCTCGACATAGGACTGGCAAGAGAAAGTTTCTGAGACATTCATCAGCGCAGGGAGGTGTTTCATGTGTAAATCTCATGGCCAGAAAAGGAGCAAGAGACAGATGTGATGCCTTTCCCTTCCTCCTCTTTCCGTTGGAGAAAAAAAACACAAAAACACAGCAAACGAAACTACAATGTGTGGCCCAGTTATGAAGAGCTTTGTTTTTCCTGGAATCTGTCACGCCAGGTCACCGGCACGACGTGGGGAAGCTGGGACACACCACGCGAAGGCGAACCGGCCGTGAGACACAATGTTCCCGCTGCCGCCCGCGCGGGCTCTTGCTGCAGCGCCCACGCGGAAACACAGCATCGAGGCGGCGGTGCCCTCCGGCCACGACAGCCTGGCCAGCGCATCGCCATTTCCTGTTTACTCTGCGGGTTTCATCGCCTGCGTCTGTCGCCGTGACTGATGCCACAGCGGGGCCCAGCACGGACTGTTACAGCCTTTCCAGGGAGCTTTGATTGAAACATTTTACTCTATTAAGGGACCCTGCGCCTTTACTCCAGGGTTATTTTCCTCTCGCTGATCGGCGGTGTCCAATTAACCTGCCTTGTGTTCACCCCTGTTTCCTCCCTGCTTCCCCGGACATGGTTGTGCTCGCCCACCCAGAGGAGGCCAGGGTGGCCACGCAGCTACCCTGCCATTCGGTTTCCGACCTGGGTTCTGTGTGGCTTTGTTATTTCTGTTCTCACCAGCTCCAGACACGCTGCTTTCTACAGTCTTTACTGAGTGGGATCAAAAGTCAAACGAAGGCCTGGGTGATAATTAGGGGACACACGTTGCCAAGAGGCCCCGCGACCGTGTGACATGCAGCCCAGTGCTTCTCCCGTCCGCTGCCCGCACCAGTGACATGATCAAGGCAGGTGGTAGGACAGGCTCTCCCAGCACTGAAACCAGCAGTGGGTAAAGCAGAGCGAGGGGCGTCAGGCCTCTGCTGGTGGGGCAGGTGGCCGTCCGCTGCAGAGCTCAGCTCACTGAGCACAGGCTGGCACCCGGGGCATGCCGGCAGCTCTCTCCCTGTGGTGGGCAGGGTTGGCCGCAGAGGTAGGAGGGGGTCACAAAACCCTGCCCTGAACAGGAGTCTGCAGGGCCTGACCACGCAAGGTGCAGGGGAGGGAGGCGGGCTCGTCGTCGGTGGTGGCAGAGCCTCTTGACTTCACCGTGGTCTGTTCTCATACAGTCATCGGGCGGGAATGGCAGCACCGTCTTTCGGGCCTCAAGCTTATATGATGTGGCTCAAAATCTATCTGTTACTTTTCATCATTGAGTCTCCCTCTTCCATAAGGCACATAAGACAGGGATGTGTCCAGATGCTGCTGCGTCCAGGCTCCCAAAGGGCCGCCAAGCCTCCCTCCACCCACAGCATGCTATTCTCAGCTGCCTCTGTGCAGCGGGGCCCTTCTTCCGGAATTGTCGAGCAAGGGATACGAATGAGAAGGAGGGAGAATTTTCTCTTTAAGCTGATGTGCACGCTAAGAGGCCAGGTGAGTTGTGGCAACATGGCTCCTTCTCCTGCCCCCCTTCTAAGGTCTCCAGAACTTAAGACCAAACGGTGTTGTTCAAATGAAATGTAGCCCTGCACGTTTCTCTAGCCGTCAGCAGATAAAACACATCAGTTTAAAAATGAAGAAACGATTCTAGAAAGAGTAGCTCTGTGGTTCAAGAGGGAATGTCCTGAAAAGCGGCAGGTCCTCTTCTAGGTAATATACAGTTTGGGAGTGACAGGTGCAGATGCAGGTGTGGGTGCAGACGTGGGCTTAAGTAGAAATAAATCAGATCCGCATAGACACTGAGATTCCCTCAATAACCATATGTGGTTCGTCCAGGTGAGTGTCACAGAGCAGGTGCGTGACCTCTGGGGTGGCCCACCTGTGCGTGTGTGATTTTCTGTCTCCAGGGCCCAGGTGCCTCCACCTCGTGGCCGGGCTGTGCCCCCCCTTCAGACACACAGATGTTGTCAGAGAAACAGCGGACCACACTCCCTTTATGTCTTTTGTTATAATCTAGGGTCCTTGTTGTTGTGGGGACACGTTTCTGGAGCGTCACTGGGATGCTGTTGCCACACTACTCACTGCTCTCAAGAAGGAGAATGGAGACACAGCCGTTGAACTGAGAGCCAGCTGAGGCCCAGCGATCGCGTGAGATGGCAGAGGGGACATTCTTGGATCAGAAGGAGGACCAATTCCTGCAAAATACAACAGTAAAAGATGGCACCTGGGTTTGTAGAACCGACTTAGCCCATGTCGGCCATGAAAAATGTGCCTCATGGACCTGCAACCACAAAACTGGCCAAGGGCCTTGCCGCTGAGCTCTGGAAGCCACGGCCCGGCTTTGCAGAGGCCACCATCCGTGGCTGCTCCAACCGTGACTGCACCCATCAGGCTACTGAGCAAGACTGGCAATCTGCTGGGGCTCAAGTTCCCCCCACGGCATTGTTGAGCCTCCCTGGACTCACGCAGCCTCTGAAAGCTCTCCCAGCCTTGGACTCCCTCCCAGTGGGACAGCATCTCCTCTGATAAAATCCTTGCACGTGTAATTCTTCTTGGCGTCTCCTTCCTGGGGAGACTGTGCCAAGCATAGGACAGAGGCGTGAATTGCAGAGCACGTGCGAGTGTGCAGACGTCGTGGCACCTGGGGCTACGGTGACTGCAGCCCGGGTGCGGAGGCTGTCACTGTGAGGCCCCAGCAGCTATGAGCTACAGCTGGGAGGGAGAAGACGGAACACCCGTGGAGGCCGGGTGAGGAGACCAGCAACTTGCAAAGGAAAGACGCAACAGGTTGAAAGCATAGTACCTTTCCCTACAGGAGAGGCATTGCAAGATAGTGGAAATCGAATGCACTTGCTTGGTGGACAGACTTCAGCCCACACCATCCCCACAGTGGACTCCTGAATTCCACGGCCCGTTCGCGTTGCCCACAAGCCCTTTCTCTGCATCTGTTCAATCTCTTGGGATTGCTATGAACTCGACCATAACTTGTATCTGAAAAGTTTGTCTCAACCACAAAACAGCCCCTCTGCAGAGACATTTCCTCCTTTCTTGGCTGGGATGACTTTCCAAACACCTACAATTTCAGGCGAGCATGAGGACTCTGTAGACTCTTGCCATTTTCCGAGTGATGGGCTGGAATGGAACAGCCCAGTGTCTCGGTCTGTTTGGGTGGCCCTAACAGAACAGCACACATGGGGTGCCTTATAAACAGCAGATGTGTATTTCTCATGGTACTGGAGGCTGGAGGTCCAAGACCACCAGCAGGTTCAGTGTCTGGGGAGGGCTGCCTCCTGGTTCATAGACATGGGCTCTCGCAGTGTCTCTGTGTGGGGGTAGGGGCCAGGAGATCACGGGGTCTCCTCTACAAGGGCTCTAAAAACACTGTGGGGGCTCTGCCCAGGCCCCCCCAAAGACCCTACCTCCTAACAGCACCCTGTTGGGGTTCAGGATCCCAACACATGAATCTGGGGGACTCAAACACTCAGTCTATGACATTCTACCCCCGATCCCAGATTCAAGTCCTCCTCACACGCAAAGTACACTCACTCCACCCCAGCAGCCCCGAAGTCTTAATTCCCGGCACCATCCGGTGAAAAGCATGGGGAGCAAACGTTCCGTCCACAGCACCCGGCGCCGGGTACTGTTGGTTCTCTTCCCAGGACTGTGGAGACCCCCAGCCACTCAGGAAAGCTCAGCCATGGTAGTGACCGGTAATGGAGGTGACGGCAGCAAGTGTCCCCACTGCAAGGAGAGCAGAGTGTGTCCCACTGACCCCAATGTGCCTCAGGCCGGAATGGAAGCAGCCCTTTCAGACCCCAGACTGCCCAGACCGGGCTCCGAGGTGTCAGAGCCGCGTGCTGGACTCAGGCCTCCGCTGCAGCTCCGGCTGTGTGCCTCGGAACTTACTACCTGTTTTGAAATGTGTTTCTTTATCCTCTTCTCGAGGCTGCGAGCCGCTCAAGGCATGAGCCCCGACGCACAGCCCCTATGTCCTGTGTCCGATGCACCTGTCACCACTCTGGAAGCCAGTGGGTGCTCGTGAGTGATGAGTGAGCAAAGTGCTCAGGAGTCACTGACCAAACTAGCAGTTAAACTAGAGCTGGAGTCTAGGTCTCTCAGCCCCTGCAAACCCACCCTTCGTTCTGTAATATTAGAGGCCTGAAACCATCTGTATAAACAGGCTAATTCTATTATTTTTTAGAAAAAACAATAAACTTCAGGTTTTAGAGTTTTGTGGCTAGTGAAGTTTGAACAGTTAAACACTTTGCATAGTTTTAGTTAAATATTCCTCTAATAACAATACATTTGGGTGGTGTCTGATTAATGGGTAAATCACATGTGGCCAGATAGAAATCCAAGTCTTAAACGTCATGTAATTACATTTCATTATTTTGGTATATTACTTGGTGATATGAGGACATATATTACTCATGACAGTTCAACCTCAGGAAATCTTGTGGAGTCTGTTACGCACCAGGCGCCGTCCCAGGAATTCGGGAAGATGGATGAGCGGTATCATTCCGGCTTCAAGGAGCCTCAACCGTGAGAGCACAGCACGCCACTGACTGGTCGCAGCAAGTCCTGTCCAGCACATGATAGCAGCCATCCTTCCTCGTGTGCTGGGACGACCTCACCGCACGGCCGTTGCAGCCCGTTTCTGAGGACAAATCAGACAGGTGACAGCCCCCCTGCTCCCATGTTCCCATTCAGCCCCCGCTGTGAAGCCTGCCGCACACGCCCCGTCACGTCAGGAAGAGTCAGCACTGCAAGGTTCTGGGTGATTCTACTAGCCCTTGTGTACTGGAAGCTTTATAAAGTTCGGAGAAAACAGCATCGATTTTTAATCTTCAGATGAAACTGTCTGGCCCTGAGCCCTCAGAATGTGTCATGTCAGGCATGTTAGGAGTTCATTTACTCCATCTCTATTGACCCTTTCGGCCATGGATGAAGTGGGTATTATCAGCTATGGGCTTCAGTCAACAGTCACGGGTCAATAGGGTCTATTAATTGTGACAAATGCACCACAATAATGCTAGATTCTGAGAAAGGGGAACTTGTGTGGGTTTGGGATAGAGGAGAGGGTATAGCAACTCTCTCTGCTCTCTGCTCGGTTTTTACACACATTTTGAAACCATTATTAAAAAGTCTAATTTTTAAAAAAATTTTTATCATGTTATGTCAGTCACCATACAGTACATCCTTAGTTTTTGATGTAAAGTTCGATGATTCATTAGTTCTGTATAATACCCAGTGCACCATGCAGTACGTGCCCTCCTTACTACCCATCACCAGTCTATCCCATTCCCCCACCCCCTCCCCTCTGAAGCCCTCAGTTTGTTTCTCATAGTCCATAGTCTCTCATGGTTCACTCCCCCTTCTGTTTACCCCCCCTTCATTCTTCCCTTCCTTCTCCTACTGATCTCCCTGCTATTTCTTATGTTCCATAAATGAGTGAAACCTTATGATAATTGTCTTTCTCTGCTTGACTTATTTCACTTAGCATTATCTCCTCCAGTGCCGTCCATGTTGTAGCAAATGTTGAGAATTCGTTCTTTCTGATGGCTGAGTAATATTCCATTGTATATATGGACCACAACTTCTTAATCCAGTCATCTGTTGAAGGGCATCTCAAAAGTCTAATTTTTAAAAAAGAAAATTAGTAACCAATTCAATTGCAACACTCATTGAAGGTGATGAGTCGGGCTAGCATCCGTGGCTGTGGTCACTACTCTCCAGCCTCTGTGACTGCTGGCTGGGGAATGCTACTTGTAGGGTCAGTTCCTGATAAAATTCCTTGGCTTCCGTACGTCGATTCATTTAAGAGGCAGCCTAGTGATGAGAAATTATGTCCAATTTGCATTCAAGATCCAGATTCTAATTTATACTAGTAATTGTCTGACTCGTGAATAGGTGAAATACAATTCTGGTCTTTGCTTTTCTCAGTTCCTTTTGAATTTAGAGAATGTTTTCAAGTTTCACAAAGGCCTGTAGGATCACTTGGCCGCTGCGTTTCATGGTTCACAGAATGATGTCTCTTTCACAGGTTCGTTAATTCTTTCAAATCGAAAAGCTGCCCTCACTGTGTTGGAATCAGCTGAGACACAGACGCCCACCCTGTGCGCACCGATGACTTTGCAGGAATTCAGGGGGGAATGAGCCGTGTGGCTCCCAGACCAGCCGAGAACACACTTTGTCCAGGTGGGCGTGGGCACCATCCGTCCTGGGGAGGTGACACGCCCCTGCACACATGCTGGCTGAGGGACTGCCTCGACCTCCCCTACCTGGCACACTGCCAGACTTTGTGTCTCAGCCGCCCCCCCCACCATTGAAAATGCAGCCACACCGTGGGGTTGTGGCCAATGGGCTGAGTGGGAGCCGTGCTCACACCGCAGGCCTGCACAGCACGCCCTCCCAGCCACCCGGCTGCCTCCCTCCTGCCTGTGCACAAAAAGGGGCACAGAGGCCTGAGGCTGGGGGAGTCCCAGAGGCCCAGATGGCCGTGCGGATGGATAGCTGTGCCACTGGCGAGCCACTGAAGTTCTGGGGTGGGGTCCTGTGGTTGGCCCAGAGAAGGGCAGGAGGGCGTGCAGTAGCTAACCTGAAATATTTCCAGGTCTTTCTTGGTCTCCACAATGATCACGTGTATGTTTTGAAGCTCCAAAGAGTAGAATTTGGGCCAGTCTATAAATATTGCAAGGACTACCACTGTGGCCAACGCAGATCTGAATAAAAGGTGGGAGCATTTGAACACGTTGGGCTCCTGACAGGGAAGGTGTCCAGACAAAACCCAAGCTCGTGACCGGCTGGAGGGCTATCGGGGTTCAAATCCCAACATCGTGGGCCCTGTGCCACGGGGGCCGCCGAGGAGCCACCCCCACAAAGTGCTTATTTGCAATCACGACAATGCTTAGGGTTCTAGATGGTCAAGGAACGAGGGCCTGCTGGACATCGGTCTGACCCGTGTGGCGTCAGACGCGCTCAAGGCCTGGTCCACGCGGACGCAGCGTGTCCTGGAGCTGGGGACACAAGGCTAACACAGCCGAAATTAAAGTCAACTGTTCCAGAGAAAAGACAGGCAGCTCTCACCCGCGTCTGACCAGGAAGGCTGCGTGATGTCGGGGAGAGCGGCCCGCAGCAAGGACACGGTGAGACCTCCGGGCAAAGAGGGACCCGACATCTCAATGGCCTCGTTCCCAGTAAGATTCGTTAAGTGCAGCGGTCACCCCTCCATCTCGTGAAGGTAAGCTGATGCCATGCCTGCGGACACACTTGGTAAACTGCGAACTTGTGTGCACACGGGGTCTGGTAATTATCCCCCCGTTACCCCGAATTCCTGACGTGAAAGGTCTGTGTCGTCCCCGCTGCGCCCAGAGGGGCTGGAGGAGTTCCGACCCGAAGCAAGCACTCACTAACTAAGCTCCTGTGTCAAATAAAGTACCAGCGAGAAAACTAACCATTCCCGTTTCGGAGTGGATGGCACTTCTAACGAGATTAAAACGTCAGGCTTGTTCAGTGATAAGAATCGGTCCTTCCTGCCGCCCTGTCTGCACAGACCCCTGAGCAACGAAAGCCACTTAAGCCACGTCCAACGGCATGCTGCGTGGTGATGTCTCGGGCAAAAGTGTTCGTTTTCTTCGGTTTTGTGATTTCTGTTTCATACTGGTCTGAGTCGCTCGGTTTCAAGAGGCTGTTCTCCGACATGTTACAGTTCATGGAAGGGACACATCTGGGATATAACTTTATAATGTGTTTGGGTACGTACGGCTGGAAAGTTGCTCGTGGATGCTATACTTGGTGTCTTTCACTTAAAATTGTTCGTCATCTTCAGATTCCGGGACAAGTGCCTCTGAGTCAGTCTCCGAGGGGGCCCGGAAGACTCACCGGGGCTCTGGGGGGTTACGTCCACCGATGGGAAGAAGACCAGACGCTGCAGACGCGGCGGTCTCAGACCCCTTCCACTCTGACTCGTGGGTGTGTCCCAACCCGTCACACCTGATGAGCGACTTGGAAATATTCAGAAGAACTGAGTTCAAAAGCCAAAACTTATTTAATTCTCTCCAGATTCATACCATGAAGGTCCCGGGGCGGTTCACAGAGCTTTCACAATCTTAACTGCTTTCCAGGATAGAAACAGCAACAACAAACAGCAGGAGAAGGCTAACTCGGAATGATGAACACAAACCCAGGAAAAAGACCGAAAACCCAGAATTTCTGGAGAACCCTGCCATCACCACACACAGCACTGCCCCTCAAGGCCCACCCAGAAATCTGGGAATCCCATGTGCTCATTCCACTTACTGCCCTAATTTAATTTCTAATGTGTTCTCTCCCTAAAGGGACAACGAAATTTTATAAAGGTCAGAAGAAATTGTTCTCTCAATATTCCTTGACTTGGCATCCTACAACAGTAAATTCTATACACCATTCTTTCAATTGTGATTTTTTAGTTGTTCATTTTGAAATTATATTTATCCACATAAGCTACAGTTTACACTTATCTTTTCATCAGGGAAAAGACACTGTAACTCTGAACAGAGAAAAAATGAACAAATGTAGGTGTACTGCTTCCTGCAAAATGATACAGACTGTGGGAAAATATGGTCAGTCCTACGAGACACTGATTGGTACAGTTCTGACCATTTGGGGAAACCCATAAGACGTTCTTAGGAGTAGGGTACTTACAGCTCTGTGGGCGACCTGCAGTGCTCCGTGTTCCCAACAACCAGTCAGAAAAACCCGAGGCCACCATGCCTTTCCCCCACGGCCTCACTTCCGTTAACCAGTGGTCGTGTCGAGGCCCCGTGCCCGTCCTCTCCAGTCACCCCTCGGAGTTCTCTTTACAGATGTGTTTCTCTCTCTGTAATCCGGTGCCAAACCTCATCCCTGGATCCTCAGTCTTCTCGGCATTTCGAGAGCTTGTTTCTGCTCTTCTTGGCAGAAAGCGCGCTGTCCCAGATTTCTTGTGTGCAGGGGCACCACAGACCCAGATGCCCTGGGACCCGGACGTCCTGCGTCAGGTCCCTTCAAGGTTCCAAACGTGTGTGCTCTCGAAGCCTCCTGGGAGAATAACACGTGGAGAGAAGTATTCCGGGGTCATGCTCACCCATTCCTCCGTCCCTTCTAAGAAACTGTGCAGAGCAGGGCGGCCGGCGAGGTCGAGCAGAGCTGTCACCAGGCTCTGGGCAGCACGGGCAGGGGCGGGGTCCCGCACAAGGAGGGCCAGACGCAGGGGTTCTGAGACAAAGAGGCTGCTCGCAACGCGCACAAAGCCAGACGGGCTGAAGGAGGGTCTCAGCAGCGGCCGGTGTGCGCAGAAGCCCCGCTGTCCACTGCACCTGTTAGGCTGTATGATTCCTGAAACCCTCGGTGACTAAGATGGGATTTCCTCGCAGAAGAGTGGGATCGTAGCTCAGACAACTGTTTGGATTAGGCACAAAATAATATGCATTTCTTGCCCTGAGAGTTCATGGTATAAAATTCTAAGAATGATAAGACTATGCCTATTAAGGCATGAATAATATCTGGGTGTGATCAAAGCCGTTTTGCCAAAATTACTTATTCTGTCTGTTCTTCTGCAAGATGTGCTGAAGAGCGTGTACCTTTTGAGGCACTCACGGCCTCGGGGGCCCCAGGTCGTCAGCCCGCCTCTTCTCCCCTTGCCCTCCCGCTCCCCGTCCACGCTGCCGTCCCTCGTCGCTCCGGGCTCTGCCGAGCCCTGTGGGTGATGCTGGTGCGTGGGTGTCCTTCCCGTCACACACATTTCTCTCACCACATCGAAACCTTCGTTCATCCGTTTAACAAATGTGTTCTATGAAGAGGAAAGGAACGCAAGTGTCTATGACATGTGGCCCCGCTGCCCCGAAGATTCCTACAGCTGGGGCGGACAGCTCAACACAGGTGACTTTCCTAACTGCTCCAAGACGGTCCGCGCCGGGTGATCACCAAGAAGCTCACTGCGGTGCCGCAGCGGTCGCCGTGCGCCGTGACCTGGACAAGGATGCCCGTCTCCCCTGCTTCACCACCAGCCCCGGGAAGCAGCACCTCAGCGGGGTGGAGTAAAAGTCTGGAGGAAATCCCCCCTCAACTGTCTGCTCCTCACAGGGGGTGCCATGGTCCGGACCTCGGGGGCAGAAGTGAGCATGCCCGGAGCAGCGGTCCGTGCCAGGCAGGCCGGGGAGCGGCAGCACCCAGAGCTAACACCTTTGGTGCTGAAGCAGAGCCTACCCCCAAGACTTCAGTGCCTATCCTCCCGCAGACCGTCGCTCCCCCACAAATGTGGCAGCACGTGGACGCCACGGCTCCGCCTTTACTTGCCCGCCGTCCCAGACTCAGGCAGGAGCCAACGTGGCCCCTTTGGTCCTTGTGAGAGAGTGAACCGTCACGTGTAGCGCCCACGGAGGGCCCACGGGGTACAGGTGCTTCCAGGAGGGTGTTCTCCAGCGGTCAGACACACCCCAGACCTGCCTCTTCTCTTACATCTTGAAAAGAGGGTAATTCAACAAGTGATCTGTATTTGTCTGAATTTCTTGGTTAAGAGATTCCATTTACAAAGCAAATCAGAGGGAAGGAAATATGCACTGAATACCCCTACTTTATTTTAGATGCTTTAATAAGCATTTTTCGTTCCTCATTAAAAAGACTCTGTGATGGGGACCTGGGTGGCTCAGTCGGTTAAGCGTCTGACTTTTGATTTCGGCTCAGGTCGTGATCTCAGGGTCATGAGATCGAGCCCCATGTCAGTCTCTGTGCTTAGCATGGAATCTGTTTGAGGTTCTCTCCCTCTTCCTCTGCCCCTCCCCCTCTCTCTAATAAATAAATCTTTTTAAAAAAGGCTCTGTGAGGTAGACATTTTTAGCCGTCTTCTGTAAATTTCAGTAGGCACTGAATCAGCAAGGTAAGCAACTTGAAATAAAAATTAAGAAGTTAGAATACAGGGACGCCTCAGTGGCTCAGTTGGTTGGGTGTCTGCCTTTAGCTCAGGTCATGATCCCAGGGTCCTGGGGTCGAGTCCCACGCCGGGTTCCTTGCTCAGTGGGGAGCCTGCTTCTCCCTCTGCCTGCTGTTCTCCATGCTCGTGCTTTTTCTCTCTGTTTCTGACAAGGAATAGATAAAATCTTGAAAGAAAGAAAGAAAGAAAGAAAGAAAGAAAGAAAGAAAGAAAGAGAGAAAGAAAGAGAGAAAGAGAGAAAGAAAGAAGAGAAAAGAAATTGTCCTTACTCTTTAACTTACTATCTTCTTAAAAATAAGTAAATAAATAAAAAGCTAGAATACGTTAAGAAGGTGATTCGTACAAAGCCTGTGGATTCACATACAGGGTTTTTCCACTGAAAGGGTTGAGTGAATGGGTTGCCCCTCTGCACCCCATGTACAGACACAGGTGTTTGTCAGGGGACAACACAGTTACAAAGCCCAACATCAATATGTGTGAAGGGACCATTTAAAACCAAGACCCTCGAACGCATTCTGCACCCTTTTAACAATGAGATGCCCCAGAGGTTTCACAGCTGGTCACGAATTACACCACCAGCTGCTTCTCCCTTCTCAATAAGAAAAGAAGTGAAATTCTTGGCAAAGTCGATGTGTGGGTGAGACACAGTGTTCTTCCTGTGTGTACACAAGACTTCAGGTGACGGGAACCCCCTTTACAGCCAGCGCCTCTGAAGAAAGTTCCGGAGAGCAGCACGACAGTGCATTCTGCAGCTGCTTCTCAGTGGAATTGCCATTTAGGTCATATAAACACTAATAGCCCATTATTTTTAAAAGTGTGAGGTCTTCAGAGGATGCTGCTGACCCCAGCCTCTCCCGGCAGGTACCACCCACCCACACAATTTTCCATTCAGCAAACACCTGTTGGCACAGCTGATGGTCTGGGCACAGACCAACAGATGGGGGACCCTGATCGAGCAGAGCTCGGCCTCCTGGGGGCTCAGGCAGCCCAGCAACACAGACAGTACTGTGATTCTGGGGATTGGCTTGGGGGGAGATAAGAACCCACAAGAGAGGGGAGTCTACTCAGCAGGGACAGAACCAGCTTTCTGGAAGGGGTAGCATCGGGGCTTGACCTCCAAAGACAGACACACACTGACACAAAGAATGGGTCTTCCCAGCATCATCAGGGAAGGTCCAGGTGTGAAAAGACACTGCATCTGGTGACTAGGAGCAGATCGCCCTGAACACGACAGTGCAAGAGGGAATGCTGTGGGAAAGGCAACAGCAGCCCAGGACGGAGGGTTCAGGAGGAGGGAAGGACCATGAGGTTGCAGTCCCACAGCACAGAAGGCATGGGCCCATTGGATGTGAAACAACGGCTGGAGGAACTTCTAAGGTTTTTAACACTGGTACCCAAGAAAGTGATTTTTTAAAAAAGACTTTATTTATTTATTTTAGAGAAAGAAAGAGAGCTTGAGGCAGAGGAAGAGAGTGAGAATCCTAAGCAGACTCCTCTGTGCACAGATCCCAGTGCAGGGCTCCATCCCAGGACCCTGAGATCATGACCTGAGCCGATGTCAAGAGTCAGACGCTCAACCAGGTTTCCAAACACCATTTATTGAAAAGATCGTCCTTTCTCCATTGCATAATCTTGGTTCCTTTGTTGACCACGTATGCATGGGTTTATTTCTGAGTTCTCTACTCTGGTGCCTTGATCCGTGCGTCTGTTTTTATGCCAATACCACACTACTTGGGTTACTATAGCTTTGTCATACAGTTTGAAATCAGGGAGCATAATGTCTCCAGCTTCGGTCTTCTCTCTCAAAATTGCTTTGGCTATTTGGGGTCTTTTATGTTTCCTTCCGCACAAATTTTAGGATTCTTTGTTGTATTTCTGTAAGAAATGCCATTGGAATTTTGATAGGAATTGCAATGAATCCGTGTATTGCTTTGGGTAATAGGGACATGTTAACAATATTAATTCTTCCAGCCCATGAATATGGAATGTCTTTCCATTTGTCTTCTTCAATTCCTTTCATGACTGTCTTGTGGTTTTCAATACATGGATCTTTCACCTCCTCAGTTAAATTTATTCCTAGGTATTTTATTCTCTCTGATGCAATTGAAAATGGAATTGTTTTCTTAATTCCCTTTCTGATGATTCATTATTAGTGTATGGAAATGCAACAGATCTTTGTGTGCTGATTTTGTACCTGCAACTCTACCGAATTCATTTATTAGTTCTAACAGTTTTGTTTTGTTTTTGATGAAAGCTGTCTTGTTGATCTGGCTGAGTCCTCACATACAGGCTGGCAGGGCATGGATACGAGCCACCGAGCCAGTGGCCCCCTTCACCCATCAGGTCTGCCAGCCTTTTCCGTGTGGCTCTAACAACGTACTGAGGAAGGCAAGAGAACCATGTGAGGCCCGGGGCTGGCACTCCTCTAGGGCTAGAGCCAGTCATTGGCCCCCAGGCCACAGGGGTTCAGGAGATGGGGACAGACTCCAAGTTTCCATGGGAGGGGATGCAAAGTCGTTGCAGGAGGAAAAGGCTTAGACAGTGTTGCCAACTATCCACGCAGCCATTTGTGAGTTCATGAGAAATAGTAGTCTTCATGCAAATAACTGTGCTGTTTTTAAAATACTACCACAAACAGAAAATAAAGGCGTAGAAGTTGTGCATAGTGAGTACAAAGTTCTGATGAATAAAAATAATAGATGAGCAAACATGCAAATTACAGCACCAAGGTCTGTCACACCGTGAGCTCAGCTATTATTTCCAAACCATGGAGCGCATGGGAAGCGACACACAGGGATGGCTTGACGTGGGGGGAAGTACCAGGACCTTGAAGCGATTCAGGGGCTCTGCGTTTGTATCGTCTCTCAACGTGGGGAAGAGGTGCGTGTAGCAGGCGTGTGCTACAGCCTGCGGGAACGAGACCTACAGACTCACTGGCACGTAGCCGTGGTTGCACATGTCCGCAGGAAATGAGCGTAGCCACCACAGTCTGCAACCAGCTAACGTTGAAGTCAGCACACCTCCCTCCCCGGAAGAGCATGTTCCGTGCGTAAAGGACCCGACTTAACTGAGGAGCCAGCGGCCCTAAGAATGGGATTACGGGTGCGGCTGGAGTGAATGAGCTGGCTCACTCTGTGATCCGACCAATACACGAGATGCTGTCCTCTCTCAAACGGGCTGTACAGTTAGGGGAAGGAGAGCCCAGGAAAACACAGACGCCGACTGCGTCGGAAGGAAACAAGCCCTCCCCGGAACGTCGTTTCAAGGTCTGAAGCACAGATTATTTCCCCAAAGCAACACGACTCTTGCTCAAGCTTGGGTTCCCAAGAACGTTATTTGAAAAAGTCTGACAAAATAGATTCGTGTATTTTGGTTGTGATCGGTGCCCCGTTGGACTGGCCTCCCTTCCGCAGGGAAGTGCAGAAGTCTGAGAGACACGCGTCCCCAGAGCTCTGCAGGCAAACCCGTTTACACCAACTTCACATGTACGATCTACTACTTACGATACTAACACATTGGAAGGCGTGTATATATACGTATATATATATTAACAAATATGAAGTCTTCCTGGTTTTTGTTTTCAATTTCAATCCAAGATGCATTTGGGTTTTACCGACCAATCTGTACTTACAGCAATGCGGCCTCGTTAGAATACAACACTATTAGTTTTTTAATATATTGTGAGCAAACCCGGATATACTGTATCTATTTAACACACATTTTTTGCCTATTTTGTACAGTCCTGGCCTGAAAATATTAACTTCAACAATAATTTTAAGAATCTACATTTAGCAAAGACATGAAATGCTTGTTTATCTGGAAGCTTTATGAAAACCTACAAGTACTTGATAGTAAATGTGAAACCCCTTTTCATAACACAAACCCTGCAGAGCTGACTTTTCGCATAGATAGTAATCTGTGAATCCGATGAACAGGTTCCAATATCAGCCTCTAATTGCTCCTCACTAGGAAATGGATGAAAACGTTCCTGACTGACTGTGGTATTTTTTATCAATGGTTTTGTGGGAAAACCTGTTTAGATCAGCATTTTATACCACATGGAAATAAAAGCCACATTATGAAAAAGTCAAGAATTAAGAAGTGATAAAAATAAAACCTAGAAGAAACTATAATTCATCATATCTCTGAACTTGAAAAATCCTCTGAACTTAAACAATGCTGAAAAAAAAGGATAAAATAAAAGATCAAAAGATGTAACCGTATGATAGGAAGCTTGCCTGTCATTGTAAAGGGACGAACGCAAGGACTGTCCAGAGAGCGGGTCCTGTCCCTGCACATCCCACTGGGGCTGCATCAAACCCCACAGACACCCAGTCAGGATGGGCAGGGAGGCTCAGGGGACACAGAGGCCCTGGAAGGGGACTCACTCAACCGTTGTGACAGACGTTTGACTCGGTATTTCCCTGCGGAAGGACTCAGGGTGGAAGGAGGCACACTGAGCAGATTATTGGGTCCCCAGGCAACAACCAGCAGCACCAGGGTGAGAAGGTGGGGTGTGAACAAGGACAGTATGCCGTGGACGAAGGGTGGCGCCACATGGACGAGGAGGGCGGTGCCGCGTGGGTATGGAGGATGGTGTGGTGTGGACAAGGAGGATTCTGCAGGATTCATAGGTATTTTGGAGACAGAATTGCAGGTCCTGCTGACAGGTGAGGCAGGTTAGAGGCAGAAAAGGGCACGACGCACTGACTCTGGGTTCAGCTTGGAGTGAGACACTGATGCTACTGCTCCCTGCATCCTCCAAAGAGAAGGGGGTCCACACCTCTGCACACGTACTTACACGAGCCTTCGTTTGAAGGACTTTCTGCCCTTTTCAGTAAAATTCGTGTTTTCTTCAGCACTGTTTCAAATAAGATACCGTCGATGACTGCTCAAGACATCTCTGCATATAAATTCACTCTTCCTGAAGCCTTGGTCTCAGGTGAGACATCAGGCTTCCACGTCCCACATTCCGTTAGGGTGGGCTGTTAATTCGTCCACCACCGTAGACTGTGGGCCTCCAGGAAAGGGGGATGTGTCCTTTCATCGCTGACCCAAGTATCTCACATGTTCCTACATGAAGACACTACACGTTGAATAGACACGGAATGAACGTATGTTTCTATGTATCCAAATTTATCAAAAATGTATATACACAGGTGCTGTTGGGTATAGCATCTCTTATATTTTAGCACATTTCCTGCACGAGAGCTTTCAGATAATGCTCATTCTGGCTCCCGTTTGTGGTTAGATTCGCTTTGCTTCTCCAAAGATGCCCCTTTCTCTGATCGTCTTCGATCTCATCCCTGTTGATTTTTCCTTTGGAATTTGGAAAGAAAGGAAGAAAGGAAGAAAGAAAGAAAAAAGGAAGAAAAAAGAAAGGAAGAAAGAAAAAAGAAAGAGAAAAAAGAAAGAGAAAAAGGAAAGGAAAGAAAGAAAAGAAGGGAAGAAAAAAGAAAAGACAAAGAGAAAAAAGAAAAGAAAAAAGACAAGAGGAGAAGAGAAAAGGAAAGGAAAAGAACGGGAAATCACATTTGGTGTTATGGACTGAATGTGGGTGGGCTTTCGGGAAGGGACGAGGCCATAGGGGTAGAACCCTCTGGATAGGCCCCCGGGGGCTCCTCGCCCCTCCTTGTGCCAGGACACAGCAAGGAAACAGCTGGCGGTGGGACAGGGTATAAATGCCTGTTATCTAGCCCCCCGCCTGGGGTCTTCTTTACAGCAGCCAGAGCTGAGGAAGGGCCCTGGGTGACCCAACGTCAATCCCCTCACACTAGACCTGGATCTCCACCCACGCAGTCGAGCCACCAATGAAACATGCCCCTAGTCGCACTTCCACATTTAAAACTTGGGAGATTTAAAAAGAAAATTTTTTTTAAAAGTCAGGGAAAAGAAGCAAGATTCCATAAACTCAGCAAGAATTCTATTTTTAAAAAACTCTCATTTACAAGAAATTGAAAAGATTTAATTTCCAGTATCATCAAAAGATGGGTTCAATAATTAGAAAACTATTTCCTTTGGAAGCACTTGAGTTCAACATATAATTTAATTGCTGTCCATTACATGAGTGACAGTGTAGGCAGCAAGTTTCTAAAATGCAGCTGCGTTTCATCCACAGCTTTATGATCATAAAAACACGGCACTTCATAAGCTAGAAGATTTTGCTTTTTGCAAATTCTGCATTTAACGTTCTCAAAGCTTAGGTTTGTCCTTCAAATTCATCAGTGACGTCCTTTCCCTCCCCAGCCCTGCAGCCCCACCCTGGAGTTGGAGCTGAACCTGGACGACCCAGACGGTCACCCAGGACACATTAGCTACAGGCCGCCCTTCCAAGCCCCAGCCTGCACACACCGTGGAGCCCTCCGGAAGCCCACCATCATGAAGGAAGTTCTTGTCTAATGACCCATTTTGGAGGAATACCATGGTCTCTGAAAATGCAGCCCGAAATGCCAACATGGCCCTGGTGAGTGATGCCCTTCCAGGCCCTCAGCCTGTCCCCTCCACAGCCGGCGTGGCTGAGGGAACGCGCACCAGGGAGGGTGGTGTGTGCGGGCCAGCTGCCATGAGACGTGGCTCCCGGCACAGCCAGTCGAGCACCTCGAGGAGGTGCCCGGCCTCCCCTCACCCGCTCACGGCACCCACGTGGTGCTCCTGCTTGCTGTCCACGGGCCGGGCGCCTACGACCTCGGAGACCAGAGGCAGCCAAGCCCAGCACGGCCTCCCTGTGCTAACCCACCCTTATTCCCAGGATGGCTCTGTCTGGCGGGACCCAGAGACGGGGCAGAGATCCTCCCGAGGTCTGAACCGAGAGCAAGGCTGGTACACTGGATCAGCGGTGACGTCTGCACCGCACAGGTATTGGCCACGCCGACCACCACGCTATGCCTCTGGCAACGTTTCTCAACAGCGTTAATACTCCACGTTACTGCTGTGGGCATGTTGTAAAGTGGCTCCCTCCCTGTCGAGTCAAGCACGGCCATTCACGCAGTGATCGAAGATTCCAAGGAGCCTTACCTCCTGTGCTCAGTGGAAGAAACCTATTTCTATGGAACCTTGCTTGATCAGCGAGAAGCTCCTGCTGAAATGCAGAACTGCTCACCCTCGCGATGTCAGCGTTGGCAGGGAAGAGCCACCTCCGCGCAGGGCTTGTTCTCCAGCGCTGCGTGGGTGACACGATCCGAAGGAGTTCCACTGTGTCTCGCTGTTGAGCTGCTCCAGCCAGACGCCCAGACCGACTGGACCTAACGAAGGAAGAAGCAGCCCCCTGCATCCAGGACCTGGCCTGGCCCAGGGCGGGCGCTTCCCTGTGGCCGTGAGCAACTTCAGAGGACACAGTACCAGGTCGTCCATCATGGATCGAGACAGAAACAAGAGCCCTCGGCAGTCACGCCTGAACAGACAAAACACGGACCTTGTCCAAGCCACACACTGCCCGGTGCCCCTCTCCTGGCCAGAGGTCATGCCAGCTGCATGTCTGCCTCACTCAGTCCTCCCTCTCCTCCACGAGATGTTTCGGGGCCCAGCTGTAAAATCACCCGGCCCCCGGGAGCCTCCAGCCCAGAGCAAAGCCCTGCCTGCTCAAACTACCTCAGCTAAAGCAGGGTGAACGCAGCAGTGGGCCCTTCCCAGTGCTCTGTCCAGCGCGTCCCTGTGGCGAGCGTCCCCCTGGCCGTAGCCGTCCGTGAGACCCACAAGTGTAAATTCTAACCCATGTACTTTGCTAACTATGGAGTCATGATGGCCAAAAGAGGCAAAGTGACATGTGGAAGGTCGGACCTTACACCTGGGCCTGAGATCCAGAGTCCCCAGCAGCCCGTCCTTCTCCCACCAGTGTCCGCACTGACGTCAGGCTGGAGGATGACCTCTTCTGTGCTACAGCCTCATGGCCTCTGGTTCCATTAGCTCATCATTGTACGGCTCTTCGTGGCTTTGTTCCCCAACATCGGCCCAGGGACAACTCTAAATCAGGCTCTCTGGGTTAGACCCAGTCGCTGGCTTAGGGTCTGGGCTTGGAAGACCTCAGTTTGAGGACTGGCTCTGTGAACCACTGTCTCCGTGAATACACAGCCTGCTGTAACTGGTAAGGGCTCGGGAGCCTGGCCTGTGGGCGCCTTCCATCAGGTGGGGGTGGAACTGGAAAGAAACTGAGAGGCTGTCACATTGGTCCTGCTACCACATCACTGGGACTCTGGCTCAAGGTCGACTTCGGGGCTGTCCTGCTCCCCCGGGGCTCCCTGGAAAGTCAGCCTTCGGCAGAAGCAGCCAGGATAGCCTGGACTCGGAAGCCTCGCCAAGCCGCGGGAAGAGAAGGACGAGTGTCCAGCTGCAGGGCGTCCCCTCAGCTCCCCAGCCATCTGTAGACAGGGAGGGAAGCTTCCCTGCTGTGGCTGGCTTGTCCCCCGAGCCCCTGCCGCTCCCGGGCCGCGCAGCCTGCAGGCCCACCGCATCCACGGCTCTTCCCGCTCTGGCACCGAGGCTGGGACGGAGGCGGCTCGGCCGCGGCTGTGTGGGTCCGGAAGGGAAGGCCCCCTGACTGAATGTGCTCGCACGGCCACACGTTTCGCTGGTTCCCCAAAACTTGTTCTTTCCTCCCTCAATATTGAAAACTGATCAGGTGACACACACATTCTTCTGATCTTCAATTTGACCGAAACTGGTCAATTGTACTTTGATCAGAGGCATGTTTTCTCTCTTCCTCTCTCCCTGGGCTTTCTGAGAGCTTCCAGGGAAATCCACTCACGACTATTCCCAGAATCACAGGCTGTTTTGATAACTAAGTACAGTCTGATATTCGTTCAGATAGATGTCCGTTCAACAAGCATTTAGGAAGTCCTGGAGGCCGTGAGTCCCTGCCCTGTCGCATCCTGTTGACAGGAAAGAGCCATTTGCTGCCGTGGTAAAGGCCGAGACAAGGCCCCCCCGGGAAGGCCCAGCGGAGGCTGTGGGTTCCCCAAACTGCAATGCTGGGGTCCCACCTTCATTGCTCCCGCATTATTGCCAAACACACGACGGATTTCTAGTGTGGCCGTCATGGTGAAACACTGGGGCATTTCCGTCTGTCTTCCGGTGTTTGGGTCTCTTCTTGCGGGGTTTGTAAAACGGTTCCTACTCGTGCGGGAGCAGAGGGAAAGCCCGCGTGCTTCCCCTCAGGCGATCACCGTGTCAGGACCTGCTCTCGTGTGGCCTCATCCGGTCCGGTGTGAATCCCTCCGAGTAAGTGTTAGTCTCCCCACTTGACAGATGGGGAGACCGAGGTCCAGAGAGGTTAAAGAATTTGCCCGAAGCCAAGCATGAGTAGGTGGCAAGCCATAGGTGTGAACACAGTTCATTTTGTCTCCACAGTCTATGAAATCCCGTTTGATTTTTCACCGTACAGCTTCGCTTTCCCCGGTGGAGACGTGAGAAGGGAGGTGGGGGCTGCCAGCGTTTGTGTGACCGTCGTTAGTGATGATGGAAACATTACTGTTTGTTTGGCTTCTTCTTCAGACCAGGTGTCAGGCCCAGTGGTTTTAAACGAGGACGTTTTCAATCCTGTCCACAACGCTGCAGGTTGAGTATTATCAGCCCCTTTGTATTGAAAGAAACCGAAGCCTAACAGTTTAAGGAGCAGCGCTGGTCTCACAGCAGA
This sequence comes from Ursus arctos, assembly GCF_023065955.2. Lineage (NCBI taxonomy): Eukaryota > Metazoa > Chordata > Mammalia > Carnivora > Ursidae > Ursus > Ursus arctos. Next base: position 85,252,567 of record NW_026623100.1, read on the forward strand.
CAGGTGGAGAAGCCGCCAGAAAACAGCCCTCGTTCCCAGGGCATCTCACTCACTTTCCACCTGCCACACCGACACATGGTTTAGAATTACGGTTTGGAACCGGAGCGCCATTTCTGCGTGTGTGTGTGTGTGTGTGTGTGTGTGTATGCGTGCGTGTGATCTGGTGCCCACCCCGCGGTTACCGTGAGGCGCAGCGGAGGGCACAGCCGAGCGGAGGTGGGCGGTCCCGGGACGACTCACCATCACAGTCTGCAGACACACTTTGTCCTCACTCCGCTCTCGCCCGGGGAGTCCAGGAGCCTGTGCTCCAGACCTTCGCGAGGAGTGGGAGAGGCAAGGGATGACCGTGGCGCTGGGAACACTGCGGCCAATCAGCAGGATGCAGAAGAGGTGAGCTGTGCCACGGGGCTCCGCGTGGCTAACTCTTCCTGCTCTTCAGAACCCGACCCCCCGGGGCGCCTTCTGCGGCCTCTCCTAGGACAGACGCGGTGGCTCCCTCGGGCTTCGGATCCCAACGTTGTTTCACAGGAAGGCAAGCCCGTGTCTGTGTGCCCCGAAGACCCTGTCCCATGGGCAGCGATGGGGCCTCTCCCCCAAACCCTACACTTAGCTCAGCGCCTGGGATACTGTGGGCGCTCAAGTCCTATCTGTGGAATGAATAAATAATGAAAACACCAATTCTTGTCGTTCAGCCTTTGATCGATTGAACCTACTACGGCTTGAGTTTGGACCAAATGTTTCCTTGGTCGTGTTGCAAATATCCACACACTTGGAGACCGAGGTCAACAGACATTCAGGACACGCAGGAAGCCCACCCCCGGCCTCGGGCTCCGTGGTATCTGACCCACTAACCGAAGAGGAGTCCGAGGGTGCAGCTGGCGCCTTGAGTCGGGTGTTCATGTCTGAGCACAGAACATCCGAGCAGAGCTACTGCAGTTTGTAAACATTTGGCAAAGTGGTCTGTTTCTTTAATTGCACTACTTCCCCCAAAATTAAACAAACAAACAAACAAACAAAAAAAAAACCAACCTCACAGCACAAGTCTGACATTACAGAAATGAAGAAAATATCTCTGTCCTCTGGCTTTCTTTTTCACCCTGGAAAACTCCCTCTCCCAGCAGTTCGGCTGACTTGCCCCAGGGCCCCCCTGCAGGGATGCACCAGGAAGTGGCCAGAGGGCGAAGGTCCTCAGTGGCTTCCGCCATCCCTGAAGAGAACGCTCCAAACCCATCAACTTAACTCGTTGCAGACCCCAACCGAGTTGGCTTCTGAATTTGTTCGCACACGTAACAAGGAAGCCTTAGCAGAGAAAAGCATATGAACGTGGAATCCCTTCCGGTGTCATGGGAACGATTCTGTGCTGAAATCAGTGATGAACCCTTCGTGTACCCTACTAACTAAGGTCCAAGCAAAGTATTTTGGAACACCCCATTTTATACCATTCACACCGAAAACCTTTTTCTCATTTATTCCTTGAAACAAACCTTGTGATTCAGTCATTACTCCCGCAAACTCCCAAAATTCAGGTCCTGCTCTGTTCTCAGTTCTTACTGAGCTGAAGTGACGGGAATGCCATCGTGCTGATTTATGTAGAATAAATTTATGATTAAAATCATATTTATTCACAGGACATTTCATCAAAGGAATTCCTGTCTGTGCTAGTTCAATGCTGATTATTGTCTCTACAGAACAGAATGAGGTACTTTGAAATTCTACCACTCCTTATAAATTCACAGATAAAATATATCTACAGCAAAAAATTAAAGTGTAGAAATTACATGAACTGAACCTCAACAGAAGAGAAAGAAGCGTGTAAGACATTAGGCCTTCACAATTTTTATCTTTATCCCAAAGGCAGTGGGATGGTTTTACATGGGTACACTAATTCTTTTGCTCAGAAAAAGTCGGGGAGAGAAAAAGAACTAGACCAGAACTGTGTATATGCGTGTGAATGAAGAGATCAGAGCGGCTCCAAGACCTTGAGTACTTGTGGGGCCCGGAGGCCACCTCTTCCCCCTGGAGGCATCACGGATGCCTCAGCAAGCTTTCCAGAGACTTGTGGGGGTCGGCCTATCCAAAGTTCTGCTGTGCCAAATCTTTTGGCAAGTTTTTGTTATTATATTTTTCATCATTTGGAGTCTGTGACCTGCCATAGACGAGGGGCCCTCTAGATTCCCAGGCTGTAGAGAAAATGCACATAATCTTCCCAAAAGATGGAGGCAAATGTTTCATGAAAGTGAGCATTCATACGTGATAAAGAAAAAAATAAAAACTTTCAGCAAACAACAGATCAAAGGAAGTATGTAATGTGTTAAAGGATGTCATCAGGAAAGAAAATCAAAACACCATCGCAAGCATTACTCCTGTCAGTGAGAGGTCAAAGCACTAATGCCATGATGCCAACAGGCATGTCGACACCCAACGTTGTGCTCGAAATCCCAGGCAACCCAAAAAGGCAATAAAAGTAACTCAGACGTGATGATCAGATTGAAAACATACCTCGTCATTATTTGCAGAAGACAGACTATATGTGGAAATCCAAAAAAGTGCTTAAAACTAATTTTATTTCTACAAGACAGAAGCAAACAGAAAATAGAATAACACCCCAAAATATCACAAAATATTAAATACGTAGAAGAAATCTACAAAATATGTGCATGGCCACTAATCAGAAAATGAATAAAATTATGTGTTTCCTTCAACGCTAAATGGAGGGCTATCTCTCTGGCGGAGTCTGGAGGCAGTGGGTGCCACAGCCGCAGGAGCACCTCCTGTCCTCAGTCGTGGCTTGGGACCTGGATCTCCAACCTGGGAAGCGCCTCGGAGTGCAGGGCGAGGCAGCCCCCAAAGCCGAGAGGGCAAAGAGCACTCAACCCTGGCTTCTATGCGCACGGGGAGGCTAGCCCCACCGTGTGCGACAACAAGGGCGAGGGGGCCTGGCGTGCCGTGCCGCGGAGTGCGCCTTCCCCCCCAGCCAGGAGCTGTGTGGAGCTGTGCGTCTCCTTCAGCCAGGCTGACCTGACCACTAAGCTGCCAGAGGAATGGACACTCAAGGCCCCCAACCCCCCCAACCTGGAGGCCAGCAAGTACCTGGCGGCCGATGGCAACATCAACATCAAGTGCATGGCCTTTGATGGAAGCCAGCTGGCCCATGGCCCCTCATAAAGCAGCTGCCTCTGCTCCCCCTGGGGAAAAAAAATAGAATAAATGGAGGGAGACTCAATGTTGTAAAGATGTCAACTACCCCCAAATAAATCGTAGATTCAATGACTCATCAATTAATATGCCACCACATTAATTGATGGTATATGTTGTAATTTTTTTAAATCTGAAATTTATATGAAAATGACAAGAATAGATAAGACAACTCTGAAAGGAAGCATAAAGAAAAGGCACTTGGTAGACTTACTACAAAGCTACGGAATAACGTGGAGACAGTATACTGTGTGCTCAAAGGTAGACAGACCAGATGATGGGAAGGAAGAGAGAACACAGTGAGCCACCCTTGGGCACTCATCCTGGGACAAAAGGGCACACACAAAATACATCCTCGGTAGAAGTAGATTAAAATAGGAAGGGTGGAAAAAATGAAGATCCTGGAAGATAATCCTGGGAAATATCTTCAGGAAAATTTAACAGGACACATAAGCACTACCATAAAAGAAGTGATTTATTAGTCAAACTATATGAAACTTAAGAGCTGTGTTCATGGAGAGACAACAGCAAGAGAGGAAACAATTTAAAAGCACATGGAGAAGAGATTTGGAGCCCTCAAACCAGCAGAAGCGTTATATTCTGAATATATAAAGATCTCCTCCAGCAGAGGGGCAGAAATACACACAGCAGGTCTGAAAACCGCCTGACACTCTTGACGAACATTGGACGCCACCGTGCGCCAGCAGCTTCGCTCCAGATACACACGCCCTCAGAGCAAGGACACACGTGCAAATATTTGGACAAGAATATTCACAGCAGTATAATTCATAACAGCCTGAAACTGGAGATAATCCAAACACCCGCCAACAATAGAGTGAATAAACAAATTGCGATATAAGCATTCGACGCAATATTATGCAGTGATTAGAAGGAACGAATGACAGCTACATGTGACAGCAAAGAAAACCTCACAGATAGAATGTCAAGCACAAGACGCCAGGCACCAGCGATGCATTTCAATGGTTATGTTTATATAAAGTTCAAAACCAGACTCCGGCGCTAGAAATCGAGGGAGTGGTAACTTGGAGAGGGGATGAGAGGCTAGTAATGGGCAGGGGCGAGGGCTCCTCATCAATTTCTGGGGACTGGAAAGTCCTATTTCCTGAACTTGAGTGGGGTTGTGGTGTGCACTCAGTCTGAGACAGTTCAGAGCCGTCCTTGGGCTGGGACGGTTGTAGTTCTCTATGTTAGACTTCAAGATAGAGCTGAAGGTCAAAGTGCTCAGACTGTGGACACACAGGCCGGCGGGAAGGGCTTCCTGCTTTGGGCGAGTGGAAGAATCACAGATCTCACCAAGCATTTGGCCTCAACTGGGCAAACCTGGAGTTGCCATTGGTTGAGATGTGACGAGTTCAGGCTGAACAGGTTTGTGGGGAGCATGAGGGTGGACACCTGCCGAGTTTGGACTGCCACTTAGTCAGTTAGGAGACGCTGCTGACACAAGCCTGGGGACGTCTGCCTGGACGTGTGAACACGGAGGAGCCTCAACCTGAAGGTGGCATCTGAAACAGCGGTAGATGAGACTGATGAGGGGAACGTGGTTATGGGGAACAGAGGCCCCTGGATGGAATCCCATGAACCCCAGCACTTAGAGGCCAGGGAGAAACGAAGCTTGCGGGACAGCCTGGAAGAGCAGACCGTGACGGAGCGGACTGTGAGAGTCTGCTGTGGACGTGCCTGTGTGCAAACTGAGGGCTGGGACGCGCCGGTGGCTTTAGCAACGCTGGTCCTAGAGGTAGCATTGATTGGAGGTACACGTACCAGAACATTTCCAGGAACTGCTCTAGGCTATGAATTAACTCATGGCTAGTTTTTCTTTCCTATTTTTCTTTTCCTTCTCTTTTAACACATTCTGAATTTTCCAAGTTTTACATAGTGCGATGAATTCTTTCATAATTCAAAAGTTACGTTTAATCAAGAGTATTACAATTAAACTGTAGCTTCTTCATTGAAAAGATAAATAAATAAATAAATGGAATACATACGCATATGTACGCACACACACGCGAACACGGTGGGGATTAAATTTCTCAAAAGAAAAAGGTGCAGGACATAAAACATGTAACAGAGAAGCAGTATGCCTTGTTATCGAAAATATTTGCAACAGCCCGGGTCATTTCTTCATGCCAACCTAATGTCTGCATGTGCATAATTCATTTAACCAAGCCCTCCTTTAGTTACCACTGAGGGGGTGTCCAAGCAATGCCCAGGGCCTGGTGATTGGGCCTCAGTGAGCAGGAAGATGGGGGACAATACAAAATGAGGAAATGAGGGTTCCCATGCCCACTCCATCCAGAGGAGCTTTGGGGTGGTCGTCAACACTGCATTCCTCCGTCTCTTCATGTATAAAGCAGAGATAAATCCATCTGCCCTATTTTACCCAAAATTTATGAAAGAATCAAGATAGTCAAGTTTTGATACTGTATCTGCAAATGTCTTGTTAAGCTGAGTAACACACGTGTCATCTTCTAGAGATCATTTTAATTTTCATTGTTACTCTTCTCATTTAGAATTTTAATGGGAAACTTTCTAAGTTATCTGTCACGGTGATTTCGGGCTGACATAATAAAATGCCGTAGACTGGACAGCTTAAAAAACTAGAAATTTATTTCTCACATTTAGTACTGGATGTTGGAAGCCCACAGTCCAGGTACTGGAAGGTGGGTATTAGTCTGAGGCCGCCATTTTGCTGTGTGCTCCCATGACCTCTCCTCATTCAGGCAGAGGGAGACAGAGCTCTCTTGTAAGGACATTAATCCCGTCACAAGGGCCCCAACATCACGACCACATCAAGCTCTCATCACTCCCCAAAGGCCCCAGCTCTAAATACCATCACATTGGGGGGTTAGAGCTTCAACTTACGAACTTGGAGGGGACACAAACATTCAGTCCATCCATACTTGTCCACTAAAGGACAGATTTCCCTTCTAGTTATTCACTAGAAAAAGAAAACTTCTTTTTTTTAATCGTAAGAGGATAAAAATCTCTGTTTTCCCAATTGACCCAAGGTCTTCAAAAGAACAATTCTATCATAGCAAAAACTTGAAAGCTCAGTTTTAATTTTCCATAGTTCCTACCAAACTCATCTCCAACCCATGTGCCTCTGTGATGGTGTTCATTGTTTTTTTAATTAGGTTTTGACTCTCTTAGGACAACTAAGATATTGGCATTAACACTTGTCAAATGCCATTTATTATCATTCTAAAAATACACTCTTTGCAGAGCCTGATGACAAGGCCAGAATAGCACATCATTAATGGCTTAAGTAAAAGAAAATGTATCAATTAAAGCATAGTTCTTTTATAAAAAGACAGTAATTAACCGAATGCCCACGTGTTGGCAGATACCATTATTTCACAGCGGATTTAATTTGGTGGCAACACAACTGATTTTGGAAGCAAAACTAATTGGTGCTTCAGACGGGCATGGTACTGGAAATAGGGTTTTCTCATGATGGAGGGGGAGCTGCACTGTTGACTAACAGCAGTCATTTCTATAACCAGCAACCCTGAAGGCATTCTTCACAGAGAGGATCAGAGAACACTCGTCTCCATGGCAGCCCAGCCTAAGCATCTGTTCTAGCTCTCTGATTCTGGATGCTGCTCTGCGGAGGGGCCGCTGAGGCACGGCTCTGCCACCAAGACGCCAGTGATGGACTTAATACCCCGCCTGGAAGTTGGACATTTAAAATGTAGCAATAGAGACTAACCAAGCAGAGCCACCATTCTCCCAAAACAGCAGATGGGACAAGAGTAAAAGAAGCAACCCATTTAGTCCAGCTGTTGGGCGCCAAGCCCACAGGCCGCTGTGCTAGGGCAGAGACCCCGCGGGATGCTGAAGAGACTGGCTCCCAGGTGCCGTGCGTGCAAGATGGAAAGGGCCAGGTGACGCGGGACAGGGCCAGTGAAGGCTTCCTGAGGGAAGGACGTGACCTGGGCTTTGAAGAGTAGATGGAATCTTCCCAAGGAGGGAAAATGTGGGAGAGGTATGGAGCCGTGTAAATAGCCCCGTCTAACGAAGTGCACAATAGTTAGAGGAAAGTGGAGGAAACGTAAGTTCAAAAGGCGGCTAAAGCCCCCGAGAACGACTTTGGAGTCGGGTTATATTTATATTTAAAAGGGATTGGAAGTCAGCGATGTTTTGAGAAAGGAATGACGTGATCGTAGCTGTACTGTGTATATTTTATCAGATAAACTAGAGAGAACTGAGCAGTGGGAAGACATTGACGCCATTTGGGGGACAGTCCAGGCAAGGGGTGATAAGGTCCCAAATAATAGTAGCTTCAGAGGGAGTGTTGAGGAAGCAAGCCTGTGGGCAACCCCACAGAGCTTGATTTGACAGGACCTGGAGCACCCCCGACGGGGCTTCCAGGGGAAAGGGGGCCTGGACTCACAGTGTGGACGTGGCCCAGTCAGCACCAGACTCGAGGAACGCAAAAGGTCTGAAAGTGAGACGAGCTGGCACGTAAGGACACTGGCGGAGTCTGGCCGTCTCTTGACGATAGCTCTGCTTCAGAGACACGGCTCTCCCAAAGGAGAGGCTGCACGCTGTGCAGGAGGAACCCAGAGCCACGTGTCCACACGGACACCTCCGGCGGGGGGGCAGCCCCTCCTGCACTTCTGAGAGAGGGCTTGACGACTCCCGTTCCACTCTTTCAGGGCTGGCATGGCAATCGAGAAAGAAACGCCTGTGAGAGGCATTCAGCACGGCCTTTGGGACAAGAGGATGGAACAGATGGTCAGTGCAGGTGTTTGGAACATGAGTGGCAAGTGGAAACTTCAGCCTGCCACACCCTGGGCCACACACGTGCCGCGGGCCAGGTGCTCCGTCTGTGCTGACTGCCCAGGGGTGAGAAGGACAGAGACCACCGCTCACCGCCGGACTTGCAGTGTGATGTGAAAGGAATGGGGAGATCGGCATGTGGAATGGGTTAGACTGGAAACCGGCATGCCTGAGTAAACCCTATCTGGTATTATGAAATAAGTGTGTTTTTAGTCATTGTTGGTGACGATTCGTTCAGAATCATGTCCTTTTTTATATTTTACATTTTCCCGAAACATCTGAGGAGCACGTCACCTGTTACTTCAAGGTCAAATGGGTGAGGTACAAAAACTAACACTGAACTAAAGCTTCTAGTTATAAATTCAACTATTATATACTTACAGGGGATCGCACATGAGGGCCGATTCCACTTCGTATTCTGCATTTTATAGAACCGGAAATCAGATAAAGCGATCATTATTGTCCCAGTGTTGTTCTGATTCCTCACCGTTTGGAGAAAACCCTGCAGGACGCGGGTCTGAACGCAGGGCTTCAGCGAGGCACAGGCAGGAGCCGAAGCCGAGGGCCATGGAAGGAGGCTCTCTGGGCAGGTCACGCAGGGACCCCGCCACAAACAGGAGGCACCGTAACACCTGTGTTAAGTGCAGACCGGGAAGCCTCACAGAGAGCGGAATCGAAACCAAGCCCTGTGCCCAGGTGCCTGCTCTCCTGGGGGGAGGTTGGCCAGTGCAGGGAAGCCACCTGCTCTTCCTCCACATGCAGCAAGCGCCCTGTCTCTGGGCTTTAACAGGTGGACGGCACGTGGCGCGTGGCACGTGGCTGCCCCATGGTAGGACAGCTGTGTGCTGTCTGGGGCAGCAGCAGAGCGACAGCCCCACGCAGGTCTGTCCATGACAGGCAGCAGCTCACTGTGGACAATGCCAAGATATGAAGAAATGGGGGCCCTAGGCCACGTATTGGGGGTGGGAGGAAAGGGGGGTGGCTTGGAGACTCGGAGGACACGGACAAGATCCGTGGAGTGTATGGAAGTGCTGGCCACTGGGACTCGTGCTCTCGACAGTCCTCCCCCGAAGATGAAGGTGTCGTTAAGGAACTTCACACAGGAAGAAAACGGAGGTCACTCGCGGACACCGGCAGCCGAATCCTGACGGGCGCTGTGTCCGTCCTGGAACCAGGGAGGCTGCGCTTTTCTCTTCAGACGGAACACGCAGCTGACCCTCCCCCCACAGCCCTGCAGGACGCCGGCTCTTTGGACCAGGAGTGCCTAAGTGGTTCTCCGTTCTGCCCCACCCCTTATCCTTGCTTCTCCTTTCTCTCCTGCTCGCAAGCCTGGTCTCTTCTTCCACATTCTCATCGTGTAAATGGTGTCTCAGGGGACTGGCGCTTCGGGGATGTGGTCCAAGAGCGGTCCTGATCAGTGGAGGGGCTGGACGGCTCTGCTTGTGCATTGCTATTAGCCAAAGGGAAGGAGAGGTTGCAGGATGTGCTCTTCCTGGAGTGGCTATTAGACACTGTAATTACCTTCTCGTTCAGAAAGAGCACTTTGCAGCCTGTAACGTCCAGTAACTGAGGTCCTAGGGAGCAGTCTGTTCCCCTCTGCAGCAAGGACCCCAGCTGCCGCTCACGACTCCCGGCTACACCCTGATTTTGTTCTTGCAGCTGGAGAGGATAAGAAAGCCTCACTCCAGCTGAGCCCCCAACCACGGCCATATGGCTTGTAAATCATTACACAACTTTCTAAACATTATTGGCCGCATTATCTCTAAGGATAAATTCTTATCCCACTTCTGCACTCAGAGAGAGGAGGACAACATGACAGAAAAGTCGGACTTCCGATATTTATAGACAAAGAAATAGTATTTCCATCAAGTTCCCGGTTACAATAATAAATCACACGGGAGGGAAAACTGGATGGGAAGAAATCAGAGAGGGAAACGAACTGAGGGTTGCTGGTGGGGAGGCGTGGGGGATGGGGCACCTGGGTGATGGGCATTAAGGAGGGCACGTGATGTGGTGAGCACTGGGTGTTACACCCAGTAAATTGTTGAACCCTATGTCTGAGACTAATGATGTACTATGTGTTGGCTAATTGAACTTAAATTTTAAAAATAATAAAAATAAATAAATAAACCACATGCTCCAGAGTGACTCCTTAAAGGAATTCCATGAAGAAATTCCAGCCAGTAGCAGAACCTGGACTGAAAGGGCTCTCTCCCTTCTGTGGACAGCCTTCTGTAGCTCGCCGCGGCGCTCAGGGGGACGCATGGGACAGCGGCCTGGCTGTCCAGGACAGTCTGCACTGTTTACTGAACGTCTGCGCTCAAACCCCTACCCATGCATCTCGCGGTTGCGAGGTGAAGAAGGCCAGGCTCTCCCGAAGGAGAGCCAGAACCGGCTACCGGGTGCTGCATGCGCGACAGGGCTGTTCTTGGTTTCGTTGGTTTAAGATTTTACTTATTTACTTGACAGACAGAGAGGAGGAGTGGAGGGCAGAAGCCGAGGGAGAGGAAGAAGCAGGCTCCCGGCTGAGCAGGGATCCCCACGTGGGGCTCAATCCCAGGACCCCGAGACCATGACCTGAGCTGAAGGCTGACGTTCAACTGACTGAGCCCCCCGGGTTGTGTGTGCAGAGTGGGGCGTAAAGCGCAGGGTCTGGTGGGCGTGGGTGGGGTCATGGCGCTAAAGCAGACGCCGTGAGGGGGGAGGAAAGTTCCTCGTCGCCTGTGTTCATGCTCACATTTGTGTTGGGGCTCAGACCCCGACATCTGGATGGCCCGTCTCAGACGAGGACAGGACCTACGGGAGGCTCACCACCTCTTTCACCTACAACGTGTCTTACAGTCATTACGCTCCATTGCATTTAGGCCTGTTTTCCAGGCTTTAAGTCAGAGCGACACCCTATCCATCATTTAAAGGAGAACAAAGGCCAACGGGGTTTCTCTCTGGCTTTACCTGATACTTACACCACTCAAATTGATTAATTTACTCAGATGAATTCATTAATCTCCTAAATTTAACTATCGTGATCCTTCGCATTGCATTCCGGTTCCTTCTTTCAGAGACACCTTCCAGCTCCTGCAGCCCCTCAGACAGCCTAGTGAAAGGTACATCAAGGGTCCCGCTTACTTGTACTCACTCCCACTTAAACCACAAATCCAAGCATCACGCTCTGTTATCATCCACAGCGAGAACAATCCTGTCCAGATTCTGCACCATCGAAGCCGCCTGCTTCCTTGCATGAAGTGGAGAGTAAGAGGCAACAGAAGGTCGGCAGCACGGAGTCAGTGGCCCTGAAACCACATCCATCTCCCTGTGAGGTCTGCCCGGAGAAAGCATCATCCCGACCTCCCGGTCCTGGGACCCCGGGATCGTCCGCGTCGCTGCCCTCGTCCCACATTCCTGCATCCTGGGTCTGTTTCCGCCTACGTGCACGCTGCAGTGGTCTCGGGTCTCGGCCCCCTGCCCTGCTGGACGGGCTGCCGGCCCAGGCACCTGCCAGGCCAAGGGTGGAAAAAGCCCTCTTTGATGTTTACACAGAAAGCATGAAAACCTTGCTTCTAATAATTTTATAACTTTGTACTCACTTTTTAAAGGACAGAAACATTCCATATTAAGTAGAAATTTGCACACAGCCGCTCACTAGCTGTGGCACAGAACACATTTCCTGATTTTGCTCTTCTGTTCGGGCTGGCGGAAGAGGTGGTTATAACCGGCACCAACGCGTGGCTTTCTTCGCAAGAGAGTGTTGTTAAAAGGCTTTCACAAGAATCGAGTGCGTGTGTGCGTTCGAGTATTTTCAATTCAGTCCCACATATTCATCTTGCAATCAATGTTTGTCGAATGCTGAAGAGTGTCTTAAGCTACACTGAATTACACAGAAAGACATTGTTAGGGAGAAAGAAAAAACGGCCAAGGGTACGAAAGCAAAGCCAAGATGAAGCCTGTTCTCTTTCTTTTCACAGAGAATAATAGGCCGAGGGAAATACTGCTAATAATTGGTCGTAGCTCTCAGCACATTTCCAGGGCTGTGTGATATTGTCCAGTGCACGGTGACCGCAGGGGAATGTGCAGGGCAGAGGGCCGCCCCCCGGGCCCTGGAGAGGTGAGTCAGCCTGTCAGGTCGGGGCGCCTCGGTCAGTGTTTCCCATGTCATGACTTAACAGAGCAGAACGTCCACGGCTCAGTGCTCTCTTCTGACCGTGCTCACGGCCACACTGAGAGGTATTTTCTCTTCCACGTGTTGCACATCTGACTTTGGGTTTTCTTAGCTGTTTTCTCAGACATGTTTTTCTGTTGTAGGGTAACGGGTGGAATCTCTCACCCATCTCGGCACACTACGGATGGGTACTCCCCGAATCTGTCTGCCACACCCCATCTTCAGACCCTCACTGCTGTATGCACAAGTCCCTGAGAGGCGGTGTGGGAAGCACACAGGTTTTGGTGTTGAACAGACATTTCGGTCAGACCCTTTAACGTCACTTCCTAATCCCGGGCCACGGTCAGTTTACATGGTTTCCCCAAGATCTGGCTCTCTTCTCTGCATGTCTGATGCACGGGACGGGGCGTCTCATGTCCCTGCATGCTTACCTTCTGCTCCAAGGGAACAAGTGCGGCCACCTCCTGGGTTTGAGAGTCTCTGGGGCACAGGACAGGAAAATGGGTGCAGTGTCTTACCTACCCCAGGACCGAGCTGATGCTAACGGGCAGCCTCAGTCCCATTGGTTTTCCCACTTTGTGGAATTCTGGACGTTTTCCCCAGTGGCTCTCCACTTCTTCAGCAAGACTTTGCTGTGTTTTTTAATCGTGTGTTTCAATCTTTCTGTAACTTTCCACATCGGCCGTGGCTTCTGAGGTCTGGAGAAGGGGGGTTCGCCCAGCCACGCTCGCTCCACGGGGCACAGAAATAGCTGCAGGGACCGACATGCGTCCACAGCGGACTTTGGGCTAACTCACCCAGCTTCATGTGCATTTCTGCTGAGAGAAAAATGACAAGGGTCTGCCCTCCCCATCCTGGGCTTGCGGTCGTCGGGAAGTTTCCAGGGTGGGGCTGTGTTCACACAGGGAGGTTCCTGGGATTTGCTTTCACTGCTCCCCTCTCACCACGGAAGCACGGAGCCCCCAGCCTTGGTGAAGAAGAGCGCTGCCCCCAGCCGTGAGCACTGGTTCTGGTCCGCCAAGCACCACGGATGGAGATACCAGCCGGCAGTTCACGCCGGGGAGAGACTGAGTCCGCACGCGAGCAGAGGCCTCTGTCTCCAGGAAGCTCTGCGAAACACTCTATTTCAGGGTTTGTTGTAGAACTTACCTGTGCAAACTCCACTTTACAAAATGACCAAGTTGTCCTCAATTAAGTTCTGGTAAGAATCTTCCTGTTTAGAGAGTCAGAAAATTTACATTTGTGTTCGGACAATGGCAGCTGCCAGAAAAACCAAGCATTTCCCCCATGAAAGCAGAGAAACGAGGGGATCCGGGGCTGACATTTCTCTGAGTCTTTTTCCATTCTTTATATTCTTAGTGTATATTAAAAAGTGTAATATTCAAAGCAAAGCCAAATATCAACAGGCAAATCCATATATATCAGAAAAACACCATTTATAAGAGTACGTACGTCTGATAATGTATCCAGTGTTTTAAGGGGAAAGATCGTTTTTAAGAGCTGGGTGACAAGGGGGTGGCGTGGTGGGTGACGTTCACAATTACTGTCATCTCTCCAGCAGAACTGTGCACGTTTGGGTTTTGCTTCTGTTTTTCTTCTTTTTATCGTAGTAAGATATACATGACATAAAGCTCACCACTGAACCGTTTCCGAGCATGCAGCTGGTGGTACCGGCTCCATGCACGGGGGCAGCCCTCGGTCCCCATAACGCTGTTCATCGCGTGAACCAAAACCTCTGACCCTGCAACGCTGACCTCCTCCCTGTCCTGGCACCTCCATCCCACCCCCGTCTTTATGATTTTGACGCTCTTCGTGCCTCGTTTAAGTGGACTCATACAGTGTTTACATCTTTGGTTCTTAAGAGAGGAAAAAGCAACATCATTACACAAGTTCGTCGTCTTATCAGAGCCAAAGACAGACTTATTGTCATGATGACAATGAGATTTTTCAAATCTGATTTCGTACCACAATACAAGTATATTTCAAAACGGCTTTTAAAATAATAATAATAATTTTAAAAACCAAGTTTTCACTTTATTTTTAGTTGTCTAAACTTAGCCTAGTCCTCTGGCTGATTTTCATAAGCTTGAAAGGAAGCCAGTCTCCTTAGAAAAAGATTTTTTTTACTTGGGGAGTTTACGGCTCAGGGGATTGGTAACAGGATATGGAGACATTTTGTGTGCTGCACTGAAACCCTGAACATACCCTCGTTTGGAACTTCAGAGAAATGTGTCGTGAACCGAACGCTGGGAGCTGGCTGCTTGTGGTCTGAGCTGTGACACTCAGCTCCGTGGCTGTCATTAATCGGCCCTAAATTAAGGTTTGTCAGAAACTGAAGGAAGGAACCACTGAATACATGAATGCCAGAAATCTGAATGTCGTTTGTCCTCTAAGAAAATGTCTAACAGCTGCTCGGCATGCAGGTGAGAGGCCAGGGTGCCAGACAGGTGACCCCTCAGCCGCAGACGCCACGGCTCCACGGGTCTCATCCCGTGCCCGCCATGGCGGTGGCCAAGGAAAGGGGCCATGGAGGACTTTTCTTCTGTAACCCGCACTAACCCTCCAAGCACATTCTGAAATTCCACTGTCCTCAGTCACATATGAAACAAAACTGGGTTTTACTTTGAATAACATCAGAAAGGGCAAGGGAATTTTAAAAAGTGAAAATAAAACAAAATTTCAGAGCTCCAAGATTTTAGGACATATAATAAATTGGAGAGATTCCATAGATATACCCAAAAATAGTTTGGCCTCATAAAATTTGCTTGGTCTAAGAAGACCGTGAAAGCCTTCTCACTTAATGAAATCTCAGGCAAACGGCACGAATAAATCTAACCTCATCTTTCCAAACTGTATTTTTGGACAACAGAACATCATAATATTGGACAGAAGCCACAGTAAACTGATTCTGCTTAAGGCTTTAGTGAGTGTGTGGTCCTTCACCATGTGGAAAACACACAACTTGGTTTGTTAGGGTTTTATAATTAAATCAAATCTCTGAGCGCATTGAGCAGAATAGATATCTTTGCAAAAAAAAAAAAACCATTAATTAACGCTCAGGGAACGTAAATGTCTGGTAGGCTGTTATTCTCAAAGATCTCAGAATTGGCTTATATCAAGGAGTCCAGTATAAACATGGTGACGTCCATCTTCCTGCAACAACTCTTCGTTTTCCAGAGTGACTGCTCTTGTAAGCTGCCTTCCATGCCCACATGTGCGGAGTCCACGGAGGGAGCCAGCACTGAGGGGACCCAGCTGAGGCTGGGGTTGTTGACCGCCCAAGGCAAGAACAGCAACATTTTAGAAGAAAAACATTTCTGTTCTCTTTGCTCCGAAGCTTAGAATGGAAGCATGCAGCCCAATCAGAACCCGTATCCCCGAAGAGAAAATTGTCCGTCTCAAAAGGCAGCTACGCTACAGGAGGCAGTAATTTCCAGGGAGCGGCTTGTCTGCAGAGACACTTGAGAGAAAGGAATATTCCAAGGAACTCGGAATCCTGAGCTGCTCCGACATGTGGTTCAGAACAGCATGCAAGACGGGGTTGGGCATTTAAAGGAGGGTATTTCGCAGGGGAAGGGAAAGAGGAAAGCCAGATAAAGGGTGACCGAGAATGTGCAAGTCCTTAGAGGGCACTGCAGGTCCAAGACCGCTGGAGCGTGCGTGCGGACGGACAGGGGTGCTTGTACACTGTGTAAGTGACATTAGACATGGACGTAATCCACATATAATGGGATCAGTGTTTCACCTCATTAGTTTTCATGGGCAGAATGTTTTCCATTCACATATTTCTTTATATTCCTTGTCTCCTTCTTGCTTTTTACTTGTTGAGGCCCTCAGGCATGTCTTCCAGCCAACGGTGGCTTTCCAACCTCACATTCACCTACGGTCACCATTCCAGAGATTATGAAAAAGGGACAGGCCAGAAGTCTTAAATGACGTACCTTGGTTTGTTTGATAAATTTGTGTGTCATCCTTGCTCAGGGGCCATGCTAATCTTCTCTGTATCATTCCAATTTTAGTCAGTGTGTTGCCGAGATGAGGACTTGTTTAATAATTTGGGACTGGTCTGTATCTGGATCGTTATCTCTGCTTTGTTGACTAGATCGAAGTGCGGCAGCCCTGGGCACAGGGGAGGAAATGCCCCCACAGAACATCTGCACCCTGCCCCCCCCCCCCCCGCCGTACTGAATGTGTGACAGCCCGAGGCGCGGGGGCACTGCCATCTGATAGCTCCGCACAGCGTGGATGCCGGGATGTCGATCGTAACATGCCATAAGGCTCATTTATAATTGGGCGGTCGTTTAAATTCCTGGTCTGCTATGTGGTCGTAGAACAAGGGACCCTCGTCACTTGTTTGTCAGGAACGTGAACATGAGCATCGGGTGGGCCACGTACTTACTGTCTAGCTCGAAAAAATAGACTTGCTCATGGCTGTTATTCAATGCAGGAATAAGAAAAACACTGAGTGAGTGTTGCTAGGATACTCACCTGAGCACAGGCTTCCCTCGAATGTCGGGACACATCGAGTAACTTTGCAGACAGCATTTCCTGTCTTGCACAGACATTTTTCAAAGGAGGTAGAGCAAGGGTCCCGAAACAGCAGCGCAGCTGTCGCAAGCCCCCTCAGCTCAGCCTGTTTCGCTAGAGCTCATGACCTTCACCTTGTCTCACTGATCCCCAGCCTCCCTTCCTACAGATCCCCCTCCTTCTGTCAGCGCTCCCCGCTCTCCAGGTGGGCGCCCCTCCCTCTGCTTTAATCCCATAACCGACCGCTTGCTCCCTTCTCTACTCCTGCACCTCCATGCCAGCATCCTCTCATGCCTACGTTTCCTCAGAAGCCTCCAAAAATAGATCCCCACACCCATTTCGTCCTTTATCCCACCCCCATCTCCGTGCTTCAGCCAGAATGTTTTTCAAGCATAAACACGACTGTGTTATACCACAGCGTAACCTCCATTGCGGCTTCCTCATTTAAGTGCAGATTACTTTGGTTCACCAGGGAAATCGGGCATGGTGGCCCTCACCGGGCACAGCGTCAGCCAGCTTCATTCCTGCTACCCTATGGCAACAGCATCAAAGATGCATTTCTTCCCGGTGCCACATGCCTGTCGCGGGCCGGCTGAAGCTCTGCTCCGTGCTGTCTTTGCTCTGAACGCACAAGGGGTGTTGCCACGTTGATGGGATGGGAACAGGGAAGATGGTGGACCCTGAGCTCACTCTGGAGGATTCTGCTCAGAAGTGATACATGCCAAGTCTGACCCCCACAGAGCGGGAACTACAGCTTCCCACAGGGAAAGGCACAGGGAGGGGGTGGAAGATTCGGCGGCACGATGATACAATCTACCCCATTTCCTAAAGACCGCACCTTCCAACCCAAGCTGCTCCAATCAAGAGCAGAAATGACCTGGAATCCAGACTGACTCTTAGCAGGGCAGTCTTTGCTTGACCACAAGATGGGGACCCAGGGTGTGCACGACCATGCACTTCCTACCCCGTTTCTTGGTCAAGAGACTCAGGCTACAGTTACACCCCCAGCGCCTGGTCTTGGTCTGCACGAAGCTAGAACCCCGAATCTGCCAGAGAGGTCCCTGCAGGGTTGGGGATGACTGCTGGCGCACCTGTCTGCCTCTGTCTGTGGTTAGCTCTTCGCGCTTGTGATGACAGAGCAGCACTGACTCATGGCGGTCAACACCTGAATGCAGCCCTGACACCGTAAGTACAGGTGCAACGGCAGAGAGCGATCAAAGCCATTACGAGAGCACATAAACCTCAACTGCATTTTCATAATGTAATGTCTGTTTATTTTTATGCTAATACATAAGCATGGCCAACAGAAAAAGTCAACTGTGGGGCTCCCACAGAAACACAGCACGCCTCTGCACCGTTGCTGGTGAACCGCTTTTCACAAGTAACCACTTTCAACACGTTAGCCCTTTCTTGTAATATTTATCTCGATATTTTTAAGTCAGATATTTGAATGTTGTTTCTTGTGGTATTGTTATGAGTCCTGGTTCCATTCTTTGCCTGAAAACCCAGCGGATGCTTTCACTGTGGAAATTCCTGCCCTTCAGTTTGTCTTGTATTATCCTTTCATGCATAATTTGTTTGCTATTTTTGAACTTCTATTAGTCGAATGTTGCAGCTTCTGAAAGAGCCTTTTATTAGTCACTTGGGGCTCCCGTAACTAATTACCACAGACTGGGAGGCCTGAGCAGCAGACGCTCACCTCTCACAGTTCCGGACGCTCCAAGTCTGAGCCTGGGGTCCCGCGCGCGGTCTGGTGAGAACCCTCTCTGGTTTGCAGACAGCCGTCTTTTCACGGTGTCTTCGTGCGGCAGAGAACCCGAGGGAGCGCCCACATCCACCCCATTATCAGGGCACCGACCCACCGCGAGGACCATCATGCCGCGGCCCACGTGCCGGCATTAGGGTCCCATGTGAATGTTGAGGGGACACGAACATTTACGTCAACACAAGCATCTCAACGCCATGCTTGTTTTTACTAATTTTCTAAGTCCCTGTTCTTTTCTCTGCTTTCTGGAAAATTTCCTCAATTCTCACTGCAACACTTCCTTATTACTCTTCTCCCTGCTGTCTGCTTGGTTCCAAGTCTCAGAGGTCTCTCTGAGTGACTCCCTTTTTATAACCATTTCTTCCCTTCTGAATACAATGAATTCTCTTATCTCTCTGAAGATAGTAATTATAGTTTTATTCTGTTTGTTTCGAAGTTCCTTCGGACCTGAGGGTTCTGGAAAAATGCCGGCAACACTGGCAGAGTCTTTGAGTCTCTCCAAATCCAACATAAGAGCAGACAGCTGACCCGACAGCAACACCGAGATCTGTGGACAGTATTTCCAACAAAAGCAAGCACCGAGTTGTCATGCAAGCCTCCGAGACAAGCAGGGGTCAGAGCCGCCAGCAGCCAGAGCCCGAGCGCCCCGCGTCTGGTGAGCACAGCTTCCCTTCTGCCTTTAGCGGCTCTGTGTTCTCCATATTTATTATCTTTCTTTCTCTCTGCACATTGTTCTCAGTCTTTCATTTCATCTTAATCTTTTGGGTGTCCCATTTCCTTTGGGAAACTTCTGTTATTTAAAAATAAAGCTGCTTAAAGACTATATGTGTAGCTTGTAGAATGACGGTGTAAATGGCGAGCGACAAGGAGCCAGATCATTAGGTAACCTGCACCAAATGTCTCTTTCCCCCGTGGGAAGAGCGATCCTCCAGCTTCCCACCCAGATGTTGAGAGCCTGACAACAAGCATCCTTGGGAGGAGATGAGGAGAGGTCCATAGATCTTGCTTCTTCCCTGTTTCCTCCACGGCACCCCTGCCCTTGTGTGTCCTGGGGCTCCAAGCCCAGAAGCTGTCTGGCTTCCCCAGAGTGGCCTTGGGCTCCTGTGAGGAGGGCAGAAGGTCGTTTTCTGCACTGGCCCCGTGGGGTTGGGGCCCTGCAGGGCTCTGAAGATCATATGCCAGCGACACAGACACTCAGCAAGTGTGTCCTCCCGACTTCACAGGTACTCGGTGCCTCGACTGCTGAGCCCTCCGAGACCCTGACTGCCTCTTTCTTCCCAGTCCATGGTCACTTGTCTCTAACCCTCCTCAGATGCCACTGTCCCCACAGCTGAAACTTTTGTTAACACTCTCTTACCTGTTGTCACCTCTCATGTGTTTTGCCTTAGGGTTATGAGCTTTTATCAGCTCTGGTTTTCTTGGGTTCAGAAGCCTCAGAGGCTAGAACACGTGCCTCGTCTTTCGGATGAAACATGCCTCTGCCTCTAGTTGATGTTTTAAGTGCATGCTTTAGTTCCTCTTATGTAAGTATGGTGTTTATTTTCTCTGTCCACAGTCTAAAAAGAGGCAATGTCAAAACTCAGAGTAACTAAAGCACGACTCTGTGCAGGTCACACTCTGAGAGGGGCTCTCCTGGGCCTTGACCTTTCCTCCTGTCCCCAGCATGCTTGTGCCCATGCCCACATTTTCCATCTTCCACTTCAGTGGTGGCCGTGGGCCTCAGGTTAATTCTAGAAATGTACCTGTTTCATTTAGTTGACAGTGTCCCTAATGAGCCAGGAACATAAGAATAATAAGCAAAGATGGGGGGGGGTCTTGGGCTTTGCAGACGTCCATGCCATTCTATACTATTAGTCACTATGAGAAATGAATAATAAAGCAAATAGGCTATTTGTCAAAAACAACCAAACTTAATGCCATGTGTACGCACACGCATGCCATCTAACCGGCTTGATGTAAATTGTCTCTGCCCTGGTAACTGGTAGGTCAGACGATTGTGAGGAGATGGTGAAGTCCACACTGCCTCTGGACAGGAGGCTCCAGATGTCTCTGCGGGGACACTCTGCTACGACAGCACCCAGCTTCTACTTCCTGAGGGCACGCAGTGAAAATCTCACCAGCTACGTCTTCAACAAGACCTACCTGGGGGACCTGACTCCACTCTCAGACCGCCTCAGGCCCCTTTCTCTCCTGGTCACCCACCTCTGCCTCAGTTTCCCAAACTGCTCCGGGAAGAGCCCCAGCATGAAGAAGTCAAGCAGATCATCCAATGTAATGAAGCTAGGAAGGGGCGAGGAGGGGATTTGAACCCACGTCTACGCAATGCCAAAACCCACGTTCCTTCTACTGCACCGTGACCGCACGTCATTTTGTATTTAATTTGTGTTAATTTTTAAGTGAAACCTGATCCCAGATAGTCAACCCAGCTGGTGACTCTTTGAAAACCGGTGACTTTCCTACAAACAGCAGCAGAGGTCCGAAATCACGGGGAGTGGGGCCGCCTTTGAGACCCAGGAAGACGCCGCGCCAACAGCATCCCCCAGGACGGTCCCACCAGCCGTGCTGCAGAGAACAGCCCAGTCCTCATCCCGTGGCGACTGCGAACACATCAGAAAGACATCTTCGGAGCACCGCAGAGCCGAGGCTGTCCGGAGTCGTGCTCTCACGCTAGCTCCTAAGTGCTTACGTTTGCCCAACTCCGTACTGCGAAGCCCTGTGCATCGCGGAATTCACGATGCGCGAACACGGTCATGTTCCCGGCTGCTCCGTCCTGATTCGGAGACGCTGCAAGTCATTCTCCTGGCTCAGGGGGTCACGTAAGGGCTGGAACCACCCGGTTTGCAGCAGCGCCCCAGACTCCACACGGTGCAGCAGCCAGAGCCTCTGGAAACCGGCACTGCCCCGGACCCTGAGCCCAACAAGCGCGGAACCGCACCTCGGCCACTCCGATTCTCTCCAGGCCGAGCCTGCGGGAACGTCTGAGACGGAAAAGCTCTTCACTCCAGAAACGCCGTGCGATTTAGTGACAGGGACAGAAAATACAGGCAAAATAATAATAATAATAATAATAATAATAATAATAATAATAACAATAATGATGATGGCCACCAGGGCTGTGACTGCTGCCCGCCCATCCCGTAGCCACCTGCCTTCTCCCTTGCTAAGAGCTCCCTACACTGCCAGGCATAGCAATCTGCTCCGCTAAAAACCCTGCTCACCAGCCCCCCTTGCATCCACGACGGCTACTCCGTCAGTCTCCGGTTGGCGGGACCTCAAATGGGAGGGTTTGGGAGGGAAAACCAGAAAGGCTTCTTGAAAGACGACAGGAAGCTAAATAAAGCCCATTTGCCACCCCTCCTTCTTCCTTCCTCCTGGCTGGAGGCAGACGCAATGGCCAGCGTTAGCAGCCACCTTGTGACCTTGAGGACGGCATGGGCGGTAAGCCTGGCGAACGGAGCAGCTGAAAACAGCTGGGGTCCCGGCCGCAGCCCGTGACTGCCCTCTTCTGGGCCTCCGCCGTGAGGGGCGAATCCTCCGTGCCTAAGCCGCTGTGGGTCTGGGTCTTCTGCCAGGACAGGGGGAACGGGGGCCAGAGGGACACTTCCTAAGGGGAAGCGGGTATTTCCGCAGCAATGCGTCCAAATCACGCGGTGAGAACCGATCAGTATTAGGAAGAGGAAGTGTGAGTCTTGTGGACGCCACAGTCAAAGTTCTCCAAGAACCGAGTTCAGATCCTCCACGGGCTGCAGAGACTGGAGCCAGCGGCCCTGGTGCGGGGAATGGGGCGTGGGGGATGGTGGGGGGAATGGGGGGGCGTGCATGGGGGGGATGGTGCGCAGCGGGGGTGGTGCGCAGATGGCGGACAGAGGCAGGTGGCGGCGCAGAGAATGGGGCGTGGGGGATGGTGGGGGGAATGGTGGGGGCGTGCATGGGGGGATGGTGCGCAGCGGGGGTGGTGCGCAGATGGCGGACAGAGGCAGGTGGCGGCGCAGAGAGGGCAGCAGGAGCGGGTGGAGGGAAGAGGTGCCCACGTGGGTGTCTTTCCAGCTGTCGAGGAGCATCGCCCCAGTAAAAATGATACACGTGGGTTGAACCATATGAAATTGTTGATACTTGACCACTTTTGATGCCCAAAATACGAATTTCGTAATATTCAACGCTATGTTTTTGACATTACTTCAGCATTTTTCCTATTAGTTTCTGTTTTCATATTTATATTGTTTATCTTAATTGCTAAATATCTATTTTTCAAATTACTATCAATTCGTATTTTTATTTTCGAAATTTATGTTAACGTTTATTTTTAAAATAACGTACTCCTTTGTATATCTCACCGTCTTATGAATTTTCTATTTCTAAACTGCTTATTCTGTGACTCTGACGCACCTTTGTCTTGTCACTTCCCCACGTTTGCTGTGTCTGACAATCCCGGCGTGGAACAGACGAGCAGCGGTGCAGAAGGCCAGCGGCGGGGGCGCCCGGAGCCTCTTCCCTCTGCCCAGCCAGCGGCTCTCCCCATGTCCCAGCAATCATCATGGTCAGTCTGAAAGAAAATAAAATCTCAGCGTGCGAGATCGTAGGCACGTGCTTGGTCAGAGCACCTGTTGTCCCCACAGGGGAAAGCTCGCTGGACAACTGGGTCCCTACTGGACGGCTCGCACACTCAGGTCCCAAAGGGTGGACCTGAATGTCCTGACTCACCCGATGCTGGCCACCGCGGAGATGCAGGACTGAGAGGGCACCAGCTCTCGGAGTCGGCTCTCACACACCAGGGCAGCTGCAGGCCCAGCATGGCCAGATCTCCTTGCCCTTTGGAATGTCTCTTCTGCCTTGTGGAGTCCTTGCACAGGCTGAGCCTGGGAACGAGGCCCCAGGCCCTGGGCTGTGAGGTCACAGGAATGTCACCTTTCTGCCTGGGAGGGTTCCCCAGGCTTCCGCTCCCGTTCTGCAGAAAAGGCAACAGCAGCCAACACTGATCAAGCAGGAAGAAACGGAAGGGTTACAGAGAACTAATGTTGCACCTTTCCTCAGAGTAACGCACAGCACAGGGCAGCCAAGCAAACGCACGCTTTTGGCTGTTGGGGACCAGACATCAGGCTGTTAAAATATTCCCTCTTGTGAGGGGAACTAATCCACACGCAAGCCAGTAAACACGCGTCTAGTTTTGCTTGTGTCTCGTTCATAGGAGTTGGTGTAAGTTGCCCACTTCCTGTGTTTTTCCCTCGGATGAAGCGATGTGGGCAGAAGTCTACCAGCTTGGCCCCGTGGAGACTGTGGAAGTGCAGCGTGCATAAGGGATTCCAGAAAGGATGCGTGTGTCTGTCCACCTCCAGTTCTGCCCACCACCCTCTCCTTCCCCTCGACCGCCGGGCATGCTGCACAAATCCTGTCTTTAGGGTCCACCTGGGCCTCGGGCCACAGCTGAAGGCCTGTGGGCAACAGTGGAGAAGGGCAGGGGGAGATCTCCTCTGTTCTTCTCGTAGGGGCCGGAGCCCACGCGCACAGCCTCTGGGGGCCTGGGTGTGCAGACCGTGTGGTGAAGAGTGTGGCTGAAAGGACCCAAATTCTGAGACTGCTTATTGCATCTTCTTAGAATCTCACTTTTACTCAAAGATATTGGGGGCAAATTACTTTTTTTGGAACAAATACATCATTTATTTTTCAAAAAGGGTTATAATGAATCTCAATGATGACTTGGGGTTTGATAACTATTTTTATTTAAGTTTAGTTCGCCAACGTAAGTGCACCCTTAGTTGCAACAATTCATCAGTCTCGTGTAGCACCCAGTGCTCATCACATCACATGCCCTCCTTAAGGCGCATCCCCCAGTTACCCCATCCCGCCACCCACCTCCCCTCCAGCAACCCTCAGTTTGTTTCCTGTAGTTAAGAGTCTCTCATGGTTTGTCTCCCTCACTGACTGCTGAAAGGAAAGTAATCAGAAGGGGGCAAATTACTGTGTTTGTATTTCTAAAGAGCTGTCACATTCTGAAGTGAGTGATGGAATGCACACACCCTTTACTGCGATACCTAAGATTTCGAGCAATCGTTGTGATGGTGCCCCATGCTCCACAGCAGGTCCTCAGACCCTGGATTCCAGGTCACCTCGGGAGACGGCTGCCAGGCGGCATCTTCTCTGCAACCAACAGTCTCGCGTTATGCTCCACAAGGAGAAAACATGTTTTCTGGATCCCACGCTTGCGTAAGAGAAAGTCCAGGGAAATCTTTCAGCTCCGAGCTTTGCTCCTGCCAGCCCACACGATGCGTTCCAGGAGTACTCGACTGTCCATGGGAGGCACGCTCCAGGGGATCTGTCAGAGTCACACGAAGACCAGGTTTTTGGTTTTATTTATAGGAGGTCAGGCTCATGACAGCATGGCCTCTGCCCGAGGTCCTGCCTTTAACATGTCTTCAGGCTTTGCTCAGATGTTGAACTCCCAGTGTTGCTCAAAACGCCAAATTAGATCTTTTCTTAACTTCTGTGATTTGGCAAGTCTTCTTACATTTCTCAATCCCTCACATATGAGCACGAGCTCAAACAGCGGGGACACGTGTACTGACAGCTTTTTACGGGAAGGCAGTAAATGAAGTTTGAACATACCTTCTTTCCTGACATAATAGAAATAAAAAACAAGTAAGCAGGAAAATATAGTGAGCTCTGTGAGGGCGTGATGGTGGCCCCAGGTTAGCCCCAGCCCCAGAGGAGTCACCTTTCTGCCTGGATGTCCTCTCCCGCCTGTAATGTCTGGGATCACCTTCCTCACCTCTGTTCGAGGACAAGCCCTGTGCAATTTATGAGACTCCAAATCTTCTTTGGACTTATCGGGGTTTTGACATTCCAAGCAGTGAATAAGACGCCCCTGAAGACCCTATCGATGAATTACATTTCCTCTCTCTCTCTCTGTAAACTGAGGACCCTCATTTTCTATTTGTGTCCTGTCTCCATGATTAATTAAGATTACAATCTTATTGATCAGAGCTCAAAATGATGTTTGCTACCATGTCTACTGTATCGATGGAGCTAATAAATGCCCATTAGCCATCGCTATCACGACTGTGCTCACAGGAGCTGTACTCATCTGTTGGAATCAGCAGGTGCCCAGCTCACTAGTCAACTGGTGATCTTGCGGAAGACTTAACCTCTTCTTCAGGTCAAGCTTGTTTTATCCAGTAGTCACCATAAGCACAGTTGTCCCTGGAACCACTTTAAGTTTCAAAGACAATGGCTCCAAAATGTGAAAAGAAACTAAAAAATTGAAATGAACGCATCTGTAATTATATGCCATTTTTCATGTTAACTACACAAGCTGCAATACAACTCGTGTGTTTCGTATTCAGTGGTGCTCACTGTATGATGCTATTGCACTGGCATGCCTACTCTGAAGTGCCCTGAGTGCGTGGAGTCCCGGCGACTTCCCAGCAGAGCTGCTCCGGGCTGGCCTTCCTCCCCATCTCTGCAGGTCTTAGTGAGCCTTGGCTGCCCCGCGGGGAAGCCAGCCCCTCACCCGTTTCTGCAGTCCCCTGATACCTGCTGTATGTATTTCCATCAGTTTGGAGACAAGTGAGTCACTGAGTGACAATATTCTCACTGTTCAAAGTCGAAAGCCTTTGGTGAATTCTGAAGGACGCAGCATCTCAGCCTACTTCCTGTAATCCCAGTGCTCCGCCTCTAGTCCTGCTTGACAAATAACAGTTTTCAAAACCTGGACGGAATGCAGGCAGTGTGGTATAGCAGAAACAAAATGTTCAACAGTTCAATCGTGATACAAGTTTCTCTCTTCATTCCCTTAAGGGGAAAACCATGAAATCATAAAATAGAATTATCAACTAAGGCAGATTAGGAGTTCATTTGACAAATTACACTCTAGACCAATGAATTTCAATAAATTTTGTCCAAAAAAGCCATTATTTTAAAACTGAAACAGTGTTTCCCAGAGGATAGCAGGAATTGTACTGCAGGAAGGAATCGTATGATTCAGGCCTCACTCTGCAAACTCCTGTCCTCAGCTCCTACAGGACGAAACTGGGATGGTTTGTACCAAATCCCTGAGAGCCTGACAGGCTAGGAGCTCAGTACACTGCGCTTAAATGATTAAGTCAGTAAAAAAGAAAGGGTCATAAATGAACAGGCTTTGATGTCTGAATATGAAGGTTATAAAATGTTAACATCCCAAAGTTAAAAGAGCAAGAAGTCTCCAGCATGTCTATGTGTCTCAACCCTGGCAAATATATTCATCTTCCTTGATCTTTGGTTCTCTAACATGTGGCAAAGTGGCATCCGTCACAAGGGGGTGGTCACGAGAATTCGACAACACAACCTAAAACAGGCACCTGGTGGAGGTGAAAATACTTTCAGCTGTCTCTACTCCCCCACACCCATTATTATATTCAACTTCTTTTAATATATCCAATAGTTTGTGTTAGGAGAGTCTAAAATGGCAAATTTTCTAAAACTTTGGATTATTTTATAGGAAAATAAATACAGGAGGCAAACATTAGGGAAAAGATGCCAAAATGCCTGATGTCACAACCTTATATATTACAACCTCGAAAATATGAATTATATAAATTGTGCAATGTTGAAAATATCTTTAGAATTATTGGTAGTATTTGTCAGAAAGTCCTCATTTTTATTGTGGTAAAAATATATTACATAACAAGCATTTTAACCATTTGTCCATGTACCGTTCACTGGCATTGGTACGTCCACGTCGTTGTGCAAACATCCCCACCAGCCTGCCCCAGAACTTTCTCATCTTCCCAAATTGAAGCCGTGCACATGAAACCCTAACTCCCCGTTCTTCCTCCTCCCAGCCCCTGTTCTCTTCTGCAGCCAGCATTTTCCTTTCTGTCTCTATGGATTTGACTACTGTACGTACCTCATTTAAATGGGATTGTGCGCCTTGTCCTCCTGGGGGTGGCTTACTTCACAGAGCAGAACGTCCTCAAGGTCCCTCCGTGTTGGAGCAGGTGTCAGAGTTTCCTTCCTTTCAAAGTCTGCTCTTACCCCATTGTAATTATGTATCACACTGTGTTTCTCCATTTACACATTGATGGACATTTGTATTGTTTTCACAGTTTAGCTATTGTGAATAATGCTGCCATGAAAATTGTGTGCAAATATCCGTTTGAGCCTCTGCTTTCAGTTTTTTTGGGTGTATACCCAGAAGTAGAATTACTGGATCGTAGGATAGTTCTGTATCTAACTTTTTGAGGAAACTCCATGCTGTTTTCCATTTTACATCCCCAACAATAGCATGAGGGCCCTGATTTCTCCACATCTTTGTCAACTATTGTTACTTCCTGTTGTTTAGTAAGAGCCGTCCTAATGGGTGTGGAGGGGTATCTCGTTGTGGCCTTGATCTGAATTTCCCTCACAGTTCATAATGTTGAGGATCTTTTCATGTGTTTATTGGCTATCTGTATAGCTTCTTTGGAGAAACATTTACTCAAGTCTTTGCCCATTTTTTA
Organism: Ursus arctos; assembly: GCF_023065955.2. Lineage (NCBI taxonomy): Eukaryota > Metazoa > Chordata > Mammalia > Carnivora > Ursidae > Ursus > Ursus arctos. The sequence goes on from NW_026623100.1 coordinate 85,280,483, forward strand.
ATTGGCTTGTTTGGTTTTATTATTGTTGTCGAGCTGTAGGAATTCTTTCTATATTCCAGATACTAATCTCTTATCAGGTATATGATTTGCAAACATTTTCTCTCATTGTGTGGGTTGTCTTTTCACTCTGTCGATAGTGTCCTTTGATGCACAAAAGTTTTTAATCTTAATGAAGTTCGACTTATCTATTTTCCTTCTTCCACCTCTGCGTTTGGTATAATATCCAAGAAATCACTGAAAATACTATATCATGAAACTTCCCCTCTGTTTTATTCTAAGATTTTTATAGTTATTACATTTAGGTCTTTCTGAGTTAATTTTTGATTAAATTGATGGATTTCTGATCCATTTTGAGTTAATGTTTGTATATGGTGTGAGGTAAGGATCCAACTTCATTCTTTTGCATGTGGATATCCAGTTTTCCCAGCACAATTTGTTGAAAAGATTGTCCAGAAAGTCCTCACTTAAAAAAAAAAATCTTAAAAGGAAGCATTGTTAACATTTTTCAATTTAACACTAATTTTTATATTAAAATACAAAAACGTTTGCCATTTTTTGTTCACTTATTCTATGCCAGGTAATATACTAAAGTCTTTGCATGCATTATCTCTAAGATTCTAAAGAGGCCTGTGAGGTTTATGCTGTTAACAAGTATCTATTCTATGTCTGATATATCAGCTACTTTTCTAAGCACTGGATTTAGCAGGGAATAAAAAAAACAAATGAAAACCCCCAGTTTCACAAAGATTAATTCTTGTGGAGGAGACATATAATAAACAAAGAAAATGTGTAGAATTACAGGTAATTGGTATGCTGAGAAAAGTAAACTAAGGAAAGGGTATAGGGTTTACTGGGGTAATGAAGGGCTGCAATTCAAAATGCAAGGGCCAAGCCTCAAGGGGAAGACCACTTTGAGGGAAGAGTGAAATCAGTGAGGAGCTGAGCCCAGGGACACGAGAAGGAAGGGCATTCCACTTCTGGCATTGCTCATGATAAGAGCCTAGGGAGGTCATTCACACCCATGGTCCCCCTGGTAACAAATCACAGACAGGCTGGAACCCAAGTCAGCTGACCCCAAAACCTTTGCTTCTTACCACTACACCACACTAATCAGCCCATCCTATGGGAATACTGTGAGTTTTTCAGGAACTTGGTTAGGTCAGTGTGTTCATTGATGGCAGAGTGAAGGACACCTTCTGTTTTCCAGCAGCAAAAACAGCAGACACTACTATTCCTTCTGCCTGGAGTGGCCCTTTGACCCACCCTCCCGAGTAACCTGTATTCATCCTTCCAGGGCTGCTTCCTCAGAAAGGCCGTTCTTGACCACTCGGCCAACTGGGCGCCCATGAGTGCCTCTGCTAGCTCCCTGGGTGTCGCCTATCGCTCTTATCCCAATTCATGTTCCCTGTTGGTTCTCTATTGACCTCTGCCTCCTTCCTTCGCGTCTTCCTCTACATGAGATTGTAAATGTTTAAGGAGCAGGCGCCAAACTCCGATGTGTTCCAACTGTATACCCAGTGCCTGTCATGGCCCCAGGGATACAACGGATAATCCAGAAGAATTAGAGAATTTAATAACATGTGCAGAAATACACAATAGTGAAATAAGTCAATATAGTGAAACCCTGTTGAAACATTAAACATAGGTGTCTGAGAGATAATGACCATTCACCTATCAGGTTTTTATTCCATGCAGTCGCTGTGCACCAAACTGTGAGCCCCACCAGGTCAGGAAAGTGCTCGCTTTCTTTCTTTCTTTCTTTCTTTTTTTTTAAAGATTTTATTTATTTATTTGACAGAGAGAGAGAGCAGCAAGAGATGGAACACAAGCAGGGGGTAGCTGGGGAGGGAGAAGCTCCCACTGAGCAGGGAGCCTGACAGCCTGACAGCCTGACGCGGGGCTTGATCCGGGGAGCTCGATCCCAGGACACTGGGATCGTGACCTGAGCCGAAGGCAGACGCTCAACCAACTGAGTCCCCCAGGCACCCCTAAGAAAGTGCTTGTTTCTCATCTCACAGTTGCTTGCTCTAGTACAGTGCCTGGTGAACATGACGCTCGCAATGGATGGTGCGTGAAAGTAGCATCAGGGACAGGGTTTAGGCCACTTGTGTAAATCCGTACAGTAGGGAGCCGTGTTTCAAATTTCACTGCATCTGCTGTGACATTATCTCTTCTCAGCAATCACTCGTTTATATTTATACTGGAGATGTTATGTAAAAAGAGAATGTGCATTGTTTCAGAAAGAGGTAGAAATGAGGCTGCTTCATGAAGTGTTTGTCGCACCAACACTGAGCCCATGAAATAGCTCACTGTCGACAACGGTGACCTGCTGGCCCAGGAGCCAGGGAGCTGCTCTGTACCTGGGGATCACTAAGGCTCACCTCTTTGGGCCCCAGATGTCACCTCTAAACTGTTGGAGACAGTCTGGCTGAAATCTCAAATTCTGGATGGTCCCTAAAATTCATTCCAGCTCAAAATTTCTATGATTCTAATTATATTATTCTTTAAGATTCTTGGGAATATTGTCATTTGAAATATGATATTGGTAATGTCCCAAGCCAACAAGTACTCATGAAAGAGCCTTTCCATGTGGACCATATGGATTTAAAATCTCTTTCAAGTGCAGTATTTAGATTTTGGAACAAATACAGCATTCTTTTTGGAACAACTAAAGCACTTTTATTATATGTGCTTTGAGCATTTGTAGGCAAAAAATATATGTGCTTTAAAAAATGAAATGTCTTCAGGCCTATTGAAGCTTTGTAGCTCTATCAAGGGTAAATTCAAAGACATCAGTTGAGTTGTGAAATGACAGACAGCTAACATCGTCAAAGGCAGGAGGGGCCACATCACAGTTCAACAGCACGTGTGTCAGTTTCTCAGCCTCAGCACTATTGACATTTTGGACTGGAGAGTTCTTCACTGTGGGGGCCATCCTGTGCATTGTAGGGTGTCAGCAGCATCCCTGGCCTCCACCTTCTAGATGCCAGCAGCCTCCCCCGAGGTGCGACAACTGCATTGTCAGTGCCAAACTCACCCATGGGTAGGAACCCTAGAGTACATGGAATGTCCACAGCACACATGACATTGGAAAGAAGGCCCTCACTTACCCTCCCATGAACCCACGAAAGTGAGCATAATACATCCCTGCAGGAACGGTAAAAAGACCATTCACTGTTGCAGATGGCTGGCAAACTACTCCAGTACCTGTCTCCCAGGGAACTAAACTACACCCACGTGAATAAATCAACCGCGGCAGCCTATAGCTAAGATTTTAATAAATGTCCAGAGATGTTAATATATTTGCCAAATGTCACACATTCCAGTTGTTTGCATAATCTGTGGAAATTCACATGATCTTTCTGGATTATCAAATAAACCCGAATTTTAGACTTCTAAAATTGGAACAACTGGAGCACTTTGTTTAGACGCCCAAAATTTTAGTGAAATGTAGCAAAAGTCTTTCTCATATCCTTTGGAAATTAAAAATGTCACTGTTCCTACACACTAAAATCTCTACGCACTAAAATATTTAAAGGGTTTAAGCTCAGTCATATAAACTGAGATCTGGCAGTAATCACGCATCAGCAGGCTGTGCTAAATTTACATAGAGTTTTGACAGAACCTCCTTACCTTCCTCCTCCAAGTTGTGCTGCCCCTCAGCGAGGTAAGAGACACAGCGAGCAGCAGCAAGACGGGGACTCTCAGGGGGAAATCCGAATGCAGGCACAACACCCTCCACCATCCCCACGTACCTCCCTTCTCCCCACCCTTGAAGAGAAGCTGACCATGCACCACACCCCAGGCTGAGACGGACCTACCACACACGCCTGACCCGTGCACAGTCTCTTCTTACTGGATAATGGAGGAAGCCGGAGTAAAGAAGTGCGCCCAGGAGCGGCTTTCGACGACTGAGGACTCCCTTCACAAGAGAAGAAACTTGGAAGCTCTTAGGAAAACTCCCCCCAAATTAGGAATGCAGGCGCAGTACTATCCAGAAACTGCTGCCCATCCATCATTCTAGAATGTGCACGGGCTCTCATGGCTGCCGGGTGCTGCCGGCTTCCTCGTCCACACAGGCTTTCCTGGGCTAGCGGAAGCAGCCACCTCAAGCAAAACTGCGTTTTCAGGAAATTGGTTGTTAACGCCGTGAGGGTAGGACTGAGTCGGCCACAGTAGGTTGACCCCAGGGAGATACAAATGTCACAGAAAAGCTCTGACAAAGGGCAGAGAAGACTCCTGGTACCAGTGCATGCTGGGAACAATCATTCATAAACCCGCTCCGAGGTGTGAGGGGAGAGCTGTGCTCTGCTCTAGACTGGGAGGTAGAAGAAAGTCTGGGGGTGAAGTGGATATTTGTGGAGAACAGAAAACAGAGGAGCTTTATAAAGATCTCTCGTGATACAAAGAGAGCTTGCAGGAATATAGAAGCACAATAGGAAAAATTTATATAAGACAAGTTTCCTGAGCTGAAAAGCAGCGAATGCAGTCATTCCAGACCAAAAAAAAAAAAAAAAAAAAATCAACCAATAGTGACAACAGTTACAGTTGTGTGGACAACAGAATAAAAAAAGAACCTAAGTTTTATTAGCAATAAGATGAGAGGGAATTTGCCTACTCAGCAAGCAAAATATAATTCTCCTCTTCAACCTTAAACGTCAAAATATAATGGAATAAGGCCTACCAGTGTTTGAAAGAGAACACATGACTACATGATGTTTTGATCATCAAGGTGTGTTTGAGCTAATAAACAGAAATAGCTGAGTTCAGAAAAATCCCACTCGTGAAGCCTTCTGGAAAAATCTCCCCAGAGAGTAATTCCGATCCAGCATAACAGGAATCCTAGCGAGGAGTTCAAGAATGGAAAAATACGGTAAAGCATTGACGCCAATTAAACACAGACGTATCTAAAGAAGTCTGAGCTACCCTATGACCCGGCATTGCACTGCTGCGTATTTACCCCAAAGATACAGACGTAGTGAAGAGAAGGGCCATATGCACCCCAATGTTCATAGCAGCATTGTCCACAATAGCTAAATCGTGGAAGGAGCCGAGATCCCTTCAACAGATGACTGGATTAAGAAGTTGTGGTCCATATATACAATGGAATATTACTCAGGTGTCAGAAAGAACGAGTTCTCAACATTTGCTGCAACATGGACGGCACCGGAGGAGATAATGCTAAGTGAAATAAGTCAAGCAGAGAAAGACAATTATCATATGATTTCTCTAATCTATGGAACATAAGAACTAGGAAGATCGATAGGAGAAGAAAGGGATAGAGAAAGGGGGGGTAATCAGAAGGGGGAGTGAAGCATGAGAGACTATGGACTCTGAGAAACAAACTGAGGGCTACAGAGGGGAGGGGGGTGGGGGAATGGGATAGGCCGGTGATGGGTAGTAAGGAGGGCACATATTGCATGGTGCACTGGGTGTTATACGCAAGCAATGAACCATGGAACTTTACATCAAAAACTAGGGATGTACTGTATGGTACTAACATAACATAATAAAAAATTTAAAAATTTAAAAAAATAAAGAAATCTGTTTACAAAAACAGACTCAGATATCAAAAATATGTTTCAATCACAAAATATAGAATGTGAAATATAGTGACATATGTTATGGATGGAACTGCACCCTTCAAATCCATAGGTTGACGCCCTAACCCCCGATATAACTGTAATTGGAGGGGGCCTTGTGGACATTCATGAAGGTCAAACGAGGCCACAGAGCATGGTCCTACTCTCAGAGGACTGGTGTCCTTACAAGAACAAGAGGAGCCCAAGGAAGCCCTCACAGACCTAAGACCCAGGAGGACACAGCGAAGCGGCAGCTGATTGGCCTACCAAGACAACACAGCTCACCAGAAACCAGCCCCACCCACGCCCTGATCTCAGCCTTCTAGCCTCCGGGACCAAGAGAACATGCATGTCTGTGTGCAGGCCACCAAATCCATGGTTAGGGCTGCCAGACAGACCAGTGCAATGTGCCTTAAAGTGACTTCTATTTTTTAAACATAGATTTTAAGAATAGGATGTTGTCAAATTGAATGTGACAACTAGGGAACATAGGCTAAAATGATTTTAACACAAATAGCCAGTAGTATAATTATACAGTCAATAAATAGCACATAAATACTGGTCAGTAATGTTTTATTATTACTTTTAAGAAGTGGAAATAAAGCAAGCATGCAATTAACAAATTATGTGGAAAATAAGGACAGGAGTCTGAACAATAAAACAAAAATAAAGAATTAGAAGACAGAAAAATAATAAATTGTATAATTCAACTGTTAATGCTTTAAAAACAAGAAATAAAATAATTATTTTCTGAGAGTATTCAAGAAAAAAAAAGAAAATGCAAAATCGCAACATTAGAAACATAGTTATGAAGAAGAATTTTCCATCCTAGAAACATAAACCCTATATATTATGTATTTACTAATCTCACACCAGGTATGTTAATATAATTATACTTTCTGACCAGGTAGTATTTATATAAAAAATGCAAGGATAGTTTAATACTATTATATGCAATATCAAAATTCATCACATTCCTTGTTCGAAGAAAAATATTATTTACAGATATCATAAAGCCACCTTATAATAAAATCCAGCATCTATTTATGGGGAAAAAATCTTCTGTTTATACAAAAATTGGATTTAAAACAAATCAGTTGCAAACCATCATCAAAAACCTTAATATCAGACTAATACAAGAAATTCATTCTTAAAAAATGAATAGGTGAGGATGCTTTTTCTTAAAATCAAGAATAAACAAGGAGGCCCATTATCATAATTATTTAGTATAAACAATAACTATAATGAAATGTATATTCTGGCCTCTGCCCAAGGTAATGACAAAAATTATCTCCAACCCTTGCATTGGCCCAGGAAGGTGATTTTATTTCCCCAATTTAATGAACACAGCATGGACACCGTCACAGGGACATGACTTGGGGAAAGTCACGCAGGTGTGAACGGTAGAGCTGGGACTGAAACTAGTCTAAGTCCACTACTTTTGACCACTTGTCGCTGACTTCCTTGTTCTGGCTCTTCTACCTGGTTAAATAAGACAAGACAGAGAAGGGCACCTGGGCGGCTCAGTCGGTTAAGCACCCAACTCTTGGTTTCAGCTCAGGTCGTGATCTTGGAGTTATGAGATCGAGCCCTGCGTCAGGCTCTGCACTCAGCAGGGAGTCTGCTTAAGATTCTCTCTCTCCTCCTTCTGCCCCTCCCCAATGCGCGCACTCTCTCTCTCTCTCAAATAAATAAAAAAAATAAACTTAAAAAAAAAGACAAAACAAAGAAGAAAGAAGCAAATGTGGAAAACCAGGAGCCCAAGTGCTGCTTGTAGATGATGAGACTGTTTACCTGCGAAGCCCAAGGGGGCCTATTGGAAATTAGTAATGAAATAAGGTGATCAGACACAAGTAAATGTGAAAAATCTCAGTGCTGGTATCAAAAAATATGGTGGAAAAGATTCTTTTTATAACTGCAACAAAAAGTATAAAGTACCTAGAAATGCACACCCATAAATGTGGAGGACCTATATGGTAAATCTGTCATTTGTTGATGGGAAAAACTCTACAAGACCTGGAAAAAAGGAGATAGGTCTCTAATTAAAGCAAAATATTGGAAGGATATTAATACTTCCCATATAATCTGACAGAACAAATCTAAACTCATTTACAGAAACAGATAGAGAAAAGTTAATTTAACAACATATTTAAAGTACAGTAAGCTGACATTTGTATTACTGACATTAAAATGTGTTTTAAAGTTTTAATAATTGAGAAAGTATTACAATGGTACAGCAACTGAGGAATACATAAAGAGATCGTGCTAAAAATAGACTCAAGGCATACACAAATATCCTTCACATGGTAAATGTTTTCCAATAAGTAACATGAATTAAAGCACTAAGCATAATAGAAAACCTTATTTTATGTATATAGGGATAATGGACATACGACATTGTATTAGTTCCAGACGGACAACATAATTATTTGGTAGATGCGTGTATTGCAAAATAATCCCTCCAATAAGTGTGGTTACCATCCATCACTACAGTACCGATTTTTTCTTGTGATGAGAACTTTTAAGATCTGCTCTCTTAGCAACTTTAAAATATACAATACAGCGTTATTAACCATGGTCACTATACTGTGCATTACATCTCCATGACTTACTTATTTCATAACTGGAAGTTGGCACCTTTTGGCCACTGAAGGGTTAGATTTTAAGTAAACACGCAGGCTGATACTGGGGTTTTAGATGAAGTGGTATCTCCTGGGTTCCATTAGTCAATGACGATTAAGCAAATTTCTCAAGCGCAGAACTATGCAATGTTCACAGATATGAATATCTAACCCTAACCCTGAAGCGGGACGCTGAATTGTTTCTGAATCACCAAGGCAAGATTAAATTATGTACTAAATTTGTGTTCCCTGTATTTTAATATATTTAAATTATTTAGAAACTGACCCGTGATGAAGACTAGCTGGTAACTTCAGCCACTGGCCTCCCTTCAGTACTTCTTTCCTTGTTCCATCCTCTACTGTCCTGTTAGAGTTCACATAAAATCTACTCTTCTAAAAGAATTATTATATTCCTGATTAATCAGATAATTCCTCTCCCTCAGCCAGACTTGGAAAAAGAGTCTTCCCTGCTCAGATATGAGCGATGAAATCTGGGAATTTATTTCCAGAACTATAGATCTCATGTTGCAGAGTATTTTCATGAAGGAATTTAATCTTGTTTCAAAAGACATATGGGTAGGCGTGATTTTTTTACGACTTTGGTAAATTGCACCTGACAAAGTAATGACGTTATCGAGCCTGAGCCCTTAGAGAAAGTGAGTGGAGCGAGGGGGGTGGGGAACACTTCTATGGAGTCTGACACCCGGTCAGCTCCAGTTGCCAGTGCAAACTCCGACACTGAGGTGTGCGTTCTCGGGACTTCCTTTTCTAAGAAGCAACTTGATGGAGAAGACGGAGGTCTCCCAAGCCCTGAGTAGCTCGTGAAGTCCAAGTGTGTGTCACGCAGAGTCCTAGTTACCAGACGAGATGTCCTGGACATGCTGCTGCTGGCCATGACTCACTTCTAGAAAAGCTGGAGAATTACTGAAAGTACATTCTGCTTGAGGGTGCCCATTCCATCCTAAGTGCCCTCTCGGGTATAGGCTGCCTTTACCGTCTTCTACTACCAAACCAGCAATACTTCAGTTGTCAAACAAGTAATAGCCAACCTAAGAGGGATGCAACCAGAAACGTAAAGCAGCATCAAGTTTTCTTCTGGTAACAAACCAGAATTATCAAAGTGCACCCATTATATTCTCACCTATGCTAGTTTTTTTGGCAAAATACTGTATAAGGAGTGCATGGTATTTCAAACCGTATCTGGAATGACCTCCAGGGCATAGCAGAATTTTTAGAGTTCCTCAACTCAACTTACTCCAGCAGGCAGCTACTATAGTATTTCAGGGTATGGTCACACACATATCTGAAATTATGTTATCTAGATGAATGAGATGTAAAATCACTACTTAAGGCTGTACGCTTTCTTATTCAACAATGTGGGTAAAAGAAAGAAAAAAGAGAAAAAAGAAAGGAAGGAAGGAAAAAGGGAAAAATAGGAGAATGAAGAGAAAAAAAACAACAAACAAAACAAGAAGCAAGGAAAAATGACCAGAAGGAGAAGGAACAACAGGAGGAAGGAGGGGACTAGCCCTTGCCAAGCTCTGCGCTCGCCGGGGCCACTGACACAGAGAGCAAGAGGATCAACCCCTGATGGAGCCCACACCCTTGCAGATGTGACAGTAATTGTAATACACTGTGCTAATACCAAAAAGTATTAAAAATAGACTTTTTTAAAAAGGGGGGTTAAAATATACTTTGTATAAATATATATTTAATTTTATTATTAAAATTATTTCGATAGCAAAAGTTTTATAATACAATAAATCAATTTTTATTGATGATTATCTAAAATAAGAGGAAATTTAAAAGTCTTGGATTTTTATCTTTTAATGGAAGAGATAATTTTTTAAATGTGAAATAAAAATTTTACCCTCTAATATCTTCTAAAGCAAATGAAGAGAGAAGAAAGACATGAATTTTCAAAAAATGGATATAACTTCATACACATGTATCACGAATTTTTAAAGAACATCTTGGAAAAACATAAAAACTATCTCAAGAATTATACCATTTTTTGGTAATAACCCCATATATTATTGACAAAGACATAACTATAGGAAATTATTACTTTTGTAATTCAAATGAAAAATAAAAACTAACACCAAAAAGAAAATTAACTCAATAGCTAGAGGCAATATTATAGAGAAAATGCGGGAGTCAACGAAGAGTCAATGAATCGTACCGAACAAGAACACAATATCCTTCGGAAATATTTATCGAGAGAAAAACATTTCAAAACTAAATTTGATTACAAATCACTATTGGTAAAAAGAAAAAAGGAGATACTGTTGTTGTATGAAATCAGATTTCAAACATTCCTATGTTTTAAATATGAAGTTAGATAACAATGACAAATGTTTTACTATTCTTATTTTTAAAACCTGGATAATTTGGTATAAATTCCTTGCAGAATCACAGTCTTGCTGACCAGGTATAGTTAATAATCTATTATAGAACTGAAAAAACTCCTAAAAACAGAAATCTACTTTTTGTATGCTGACCTTAATATGATTAATTTCCACTTCTCTGAAATGTCCAACTAGCAAAGGTATAACCAACAGTTATTAACCAACAGTTAAGGTAACTCCAGCTTTTGACCTTGACCTGGACTCATCACAGCTAAGTGACATAACAAAGGTGTGACCATTTTTACTGAGTAGCATTGCCTTTTAGCATGCTGAATCCAATAGCACATTAAAAGGATTAAACATGATACAAGGATTATACGAAGTAGGATTTATCCCAGCAATGCGAGGACCGTTCAATATAAGAAGATCAATCATGTAATACACCACATTGATAAAATGAAGAAAACAACTCACACCCACATGATCATCTCAATAGACACAGAAAAAGCATTTGATAAAATTCAACACACTTTCTTCATTAAAAAATACTCAGCAAACTAGGAATGGAGGAGAACATCTTTAACAGGATAAAGGGCAATTGAAGAACCCACAGCTAGCTAGCTAGCTAGCTAACCCACACTAACTTGTTAGTGAAAGACCAAACCTTTCACTCGAAGATCAGGAATAAACAAGGATGCCCACTTTCACACTTCATGCCATTTAGTACTGGAAGTCCTAGCCAGTGCAATCAGGCAATAGAAATAAATAAAAGGCATTAAAATTGGAAAGAAAAAGGTAAATTGTATCTGTTTGCAGATGACATGATTCTCTATATAGAAAATCCTGTCGAATCCACATCAAAAACAAACTAATTATTAGAGCAAGTAAAGAAATCCAGCAAAGTTGCAGGGAACAAGTTCAACACAAGAAATCAGCTGTGTTTTTATACACCGCATTAAATAATCTGAAAGGAAATTAAGAAAGCAATTCCATTTACAATAGAGTCCAAAAGAATAAAATATTTGGAAGGAAATTGAACCAAGGAAATAAAATACTTGGACACTGAAACTATAAAGCATTGCTGAAAAAAATCAACGAAGCCTTCGATAAATGGAAAGACATCCCACGTTCATGGACTAGAAGACTCAATATTGTGAATATGGTAAGTGATCCATGGATTTGAGCAATCCCTTTCCAAATTCTAATGACCTTGTTTTGCCGAAATGGAAAAGGGGATTCTGAAATTCATATGAAATTTTAAGGAACCCCAAAATAGCCAGAACAATCTTGAAAAAGAAAAACCAGGTAGGAAGACTCACACTTCCTAATTTTAAAACTTCTTACAAAGCATTCAGGAACTCACCCACTCACCAGAATTTACTTGTAACCTGAAGTCCACACTTCAGCACTTGCTGCAGGGCCACTTGAAGATACACCCAGAGAGGCAAGAAGTCTGAGCTCTCGAGGCCCATGTTCAAAGCTGAGACCAACGCTGCCCTCTGCCTTGTGTTTCAGCTCCTGCCCCAGGACAGCGTACTGTTTACAGCACACGTAGTGTCAAATCTCGGCATTTTTTTGTGTTTTTCTTGGAGATTTTGCCATTTGCATGGCCCCTAAGAATAGTGAAGTCCTGTGCAGTGTTCCTGAGAGCAAGAACAGAAAGTTCATGGTGAAGGACCCTCACATACAGATTCTAGCAGCTCTACCATGAGCATCTGTATCTTGTCTTCATTAATTGTTAGTTTTATTCTTTATTTTTATCAAGGTTATTCAGGCACAGAGGCAACTTTTTTCACCCCTTTCAGCTCACACCACTGCACAGTGATCCCACATCTCTGCATCACAAGTCTGAATGCATACCATTGACATTTTCAGATTAGGCCTGTTCTATTGCCTTCCCACTACTGTACCATCGGCACTGGACCCATTTCCCCCTCCAGACTCCAACACGAACTCCCCATCTTCCTCAAATACCTGTCTTGTACTTGCGGCCAAATCAATATTTAGTATTCACATTTTAGTGACTGCAAATTCAACTGACATAAGACATACAATAAACTATGAATCTGTTTTTAAAAGAAGATTTTGTTGTTTCTGGAGTTAATAATTGCCTTTTTATTTGATTGTTACTCAAGTAATACAATACTAAATCTTCTCTCAAGGCTTTCAGACACACCAAGTTTTGTCCCAATGTCTTCTTCTTGGAGACAGAACTACCTACACTGGGTACCCTCCAAACTGGACGCACAAGTGCTGTTCTAGGGTGGCCCCATCCACCACCCAGGGAATGCCTTTTCCTCTCTCCTGCATCCTTGCTCCCTTCTCGCTTGCTCTCCCCGGTTGGTGAAGGGTGTGCTCCAGTGGCTCCCTTAGAAAGGGCATTTAGGAGGCAAATATCTATGTCTGAACATGTTTGATAATATCTGAAGATACCTATGTTCTGTCCCCAGGTTTGATAGTTTGACTGGTTATGGTACTTTCAGTTGGAAAGCATTTCTCACGGGAACTTGAGTTGCCTTCCTTACAATTCCAGTGCTGCTGTGTGGAATGTAAATGGTTCTATTGCTGGCCTTTGGTGTTTTATCTTAGCGCCTTCAGCTTTGCCACTGTTCTGGAATTTCCCAGTGTCGCGCTTTGGTTTGGCTAGATTTCCATACTCTGTGCTGGGCCTTCAGTTTTTTCTTTCAACCTGGAAAGTCATATCTTTAGTTCTGGAAATTTGTTATTTAACCAATTCAGTTATTTCCTTCTTTCTAACTCCTCTGCCTTCTCATTCTAGAGTTCTGATTTAATAATACAACGAGCCTCCAGGACTTGTCTGAATTTTGAGTTTCTCTGTCATCTTTTCCATCTTTTTCTTTTAGCTCTAGCTTCCAAAGATGATTTCCTCAACAATACTTCCCAGCTCTTTCACTGAGTTAACTTTTACTGAGTTAACTAAAAAAAAAAAGTTATATAATTTTTTATATAATATATAATTTTACATACATATAATAATTACATATAATGTATATCATGTTATATATAATTACATGTCATGTTATATATAGACATATAAATATACAAATATATAAATTATATATATTATGTATATGTTATATATGTAAATATGTGAATATGTTATATGTGTGTAAAAAGTTATGTAATTATATATATAAAGTTTTATATACATAATAATTATATATAATATATATTATGCTATATATAATTATCTGTTATGTTATATACAGACAATAAACATACAAATATATATAAATTATATATATTATATGTATGTCACATATATTACATATATGTTATATATGTGCAATATTTTAGGGTTCATGTTGTCCTCTGAATGATTCTGTGTAATATCATCTTGTTCTCATTGGGGGCTCTGATACCATCTCCAACCTCCCTCAAGATGGTATTGATTGTTTTGTTTTCTTCCGCTTGCAAAGTCTTCAGATTTGTGTATTTGCTTCTGGTCTATTTGTTCTCTATCCTTCCGGGTACTATGCCTGGTTATCACTGTTGTTCTTTCATAGTTAAGAGACAAGCACTAAACATAGAACACCCCATTCCGTGTCACTCATCATCCCTGCGGTGGACCCAACCTAATCCTGTTCAGAGGTTGAGCTTGGACTTTGTTCCAGTTGCTAACGGGCTCTGCATTCTAGGACTGTTGTTTCTCCCCAGTCATCTCCAGGGCTAGCTGGGGGAACTTACACCTGCTCGCTTTCATCCTCCTTGGAAGTGCAGATGCCTGAGAGATAGGCAGCCTGTCATTAAACCTGATGCAATGACTTCCACCAAGGCTGCCTGTCCAAGTAAAGCTGCATCAATGTTCTACCCAGTGTCATGTGATGTAGCCTACAACCTCTCTTGCTAAAGAAGGAAAATTTGCAAGTTCAAACTCTGTAAAGAGAATGGGTGTAGTGGGAGAGGGGTGGGAATGTGATGGCATCAAACATCTCAGAGAAGGTTGGCACCTCCAGGAATGGGAGAACTGGACTTTGCCTATCTGCCCAAGTCCTGGGCACTCATGCCAGCCTGCCCAGAGAGCCCAGGCAGCACCTGCAGAGAGATGCTGCCAACGGGAAGATTTAGATGCTTGTCCTCCTTCAGGGGAATAAAATAAAAAATGGCTTAATTTTACATAAAACTCAAAATGCACAAAGAACACAAAGACACGAAGGGTTTTGGAATCATGGCCTGGAGGTGTGCTCTCAGTGTGGACCAGGCAGCAAAATCATGTTATCTGGTGATCATTTTGACTCAGGATTGGCAATAAATGTGCTTGCCCTTCGTTCAGTTAGAGTCAATGGAGGGACGTCAGCTCGAAGTACAAAAGTGCTGGCATTTAGCAGAGCCAGCTGAAAGCCACAGATTGTGTATCCAAAGCAATTATATTTTTAAACATGTTCAAAGTTATTTTTAACCTTTTATAGTCCTTTCTGGTTTTCACTGTTCAGAGACTATTTTAAACCTTTTCTTATTAAATTTGGAAATGGAGACAAGGACAATTACTGCAAATTGTGAATGAAAGAGAAAGGGGCCCCACCCCCACAAGAAGAAAAGCCTGTGGGCTGAGAAGAGGGAGGGCACACCTGACGGGCAGTTTCTGTGCACAGACCCTACCCACCAGCACCTCCCCAGACTGGGACCCTCTGCCTGTGGCTGGATGTCTCCCCTTCGCTGTGACCCCTTGGTGTCCTCTCTCCACATTGACTTAGGCACAGGCAACCGCTTCATTTTCGCCCACAGTGAGTGTGCCCGGGTGAGATGCACCTAACGGAGCTTTGGGTGCTGTATACTCATCTTTCCTTCTTGCCTTGCAAACTGCCTGCCCATCAGCTGGTCCCCTGGCACTTCTTTCTGTGCATCTTGGCCCTCTGTCGGAGCACGACTGTGCACCTCCGCACACCCCTGTCCTTCTCCAGGCAACCCTGTGCGCCTCTGCACACCCCAGTCCTTCTCCAGGCAACCCTGTGTGCCTCTGCACACCCCTGTCCTTCTCCAGGCAACCCTGTGTGCCTCCGCACACCCCTGTCCTTCTCCAGGCAACCCTGTGCACCTCTGCACACCCCTGTCCTTCTCCAAGCAACCCTGTGCACCTCTATGCACCCCTGTCCTTCTCCAAGCAACCCTGTGCGCCTCTGCACACCCCTGTCCTTCTCCAGGCAACCCTGTGCGCCTCTGTGCACCCCTGTCCTTCTCCAGGCAACCCTGTGCACCTCTGCACACCCCTGTCCTTCTCCAAGCAACCCTGTGCACCTCTATGCACCCCTGTCCTTCTCCAAGCAACCCTGTGCGCCTCTGCACACCCCTGTCCTTCTCCAGGCAACCCTGTGCGCCTCTGTGCACCCCTGTCCTTCTCTTGGCAACCCTGTGCACCTCTATGCACCCTGACCTTCTCCAGTCAACCCTGTGCACCTCTGCACACCCCTGTCCTTCTCCAGGAAACACTGTGCACCTCTGCGCACCCCTGTCCTTCTCTTGGCAACCCTGTGCACCTCTATGCACCCCTGTCCTTCTCCAGTCACCCCTGTGCACCTCTGCACACCCCTGTCCTTCTCCAGGCAACCCTGTGCACCTCTATGCACTCCTGTCCTTCTCCAGTCACCCCTGTGCACCTCTGCACACCCCTGTCCTTCTCCAGGCAACCCTGTGCACCTCTACGCACCTCTGTCCTTCTCCAGGCAACCCTATATGCCTCTATGCACCCCTGTCTTCCTCAGTCCTTCCCTTGTGTCCCTCTCACTGAAGGGAACTGCCCTTCCCCCGGTATGCAGTCTCTCTTCCTTGACCTTGCTTTCATTCTTCCTCTGCTTCTTCTCAGTATAGAGATGTGGTGGACTTGGGCCACAATGGAACGAAGGAGGGGCAGTGGGCAGGTTCAGTGGGAGAGGGGATGAGGCAGAACAGAGGTGTCCCCCAAGCTTATTGGGGGCAGAAGGTTCACCAGTTAATGGAAAGTGACATCAAAACTAGTAGTTCAGAGGAGTCTGGAAAAATGTCTGTGTTGCATTAATTTAGAGGAACGATTGAGATATTTGACAGGCTCTGTTGAGGACTATTTTACTAAAGAATAAGAATCACACAAAAAATACATTTGAATCTCCCCGGAAGAGCACATCAAATATGAACTCCCATTTTGTGTGTGCGTAGATTTTTGTGTCTGAGCATGGAATAGATTCCTTTTTCTTTTTTTATTGTTGTTTTTGAGGGTTTTTAAATCGAGGTAAATTTCGCACAAATTCACAGATCGTAAGGGCACATTTTTAAAAGACTTTATGTTTTGAGCAGTTTTAGGTTCACAGCAGAAACGGGAGGGAGGCCTCGAGGGTTCTCCCTGGCCCCACGCCCCTGCCATGCACAGCCTCCCCCACAGTCAACACCCCCACCAAGAGGCATATTTGTTACCAAGGATGAACCCACGCAGACACATCAGCATCACCCGGAGTCTGGCGTTTCCACTGCGGCTCGGCCTCGATGTTGTTCTTTCCGTGGGTGTGCACGAACACAGAGTGGTGTGTCCCCAACACTGGCTCATGCTGCGTGGTTTCCTGCCCTGAGAATGCTCTGCTCTCCACCTGTCGTTCCTCTCACTGCCCCCAACCCCTGGCCACCACTGCCTGTCGTGCTGTTTTCACAGTTTTGCTAGGGGTGCATTTTGATATCTTGATGACGACCCAGTCACAAACCACACGCCAGTGCAGTACTTTCCTGATTCTGCTGCAACAAGTTACCACAGGCTCGGTGGCTACACCTCGGCACATTTATTTTCCCACAGGCTGGCGTCAGAAATCCAAAACGAGCTTCACGGGGCCAGAGTCAAGGTGTGGGCAGGGCCTCGCTCCCTCCAGAGGCCCTGGGGCAGAGCCCATTTCCCTGCCTTTCCAGCTTCTGGAGGGTGTCCCCATCTGCACCACATCGCTCTTCTTCCTCCAGGACCTCGTCTGCTATCTTCTGTCTTCAGACCTCCCTCCGCCCACGCTTGTAGGACGCAGTGATCCACACCGGTCTCCATATTTCAAGTTCACCAACCTGATCTCATCTGCAGTCTCCTTTCCATATAAATAACACACACAGGCCCAGAGATTGGGACTTGGGTATCTTTGGGGGCCACCATTTCAACCCACCACACCAGTCAAGATACAGAACATTTCTATCACGCGGAAAGTTGTATCATTCCTACCAGGGATGGACACCAAGCCCCCCAGGCAGCCACGCTTCTCATTTCTATCAACACGATTGTCCATTCTTCCCCTTCCTTGTGAAGGGAGCAAGGCAACACACACTGTCCTGTGCGTGTGTCCTTCAGCCGGCGTAGCGTTCTAGGGTATCTCCGCCGCTGGGAATCACTGTCATCTCCTTTCTTGTCGCTGAGGGCAGCTCTAGTATGATTGCATCAAATGTTTAAAAATCTGTTTCCTACTGGTGGGTATTTGGATTGCTTACAGCCTTTGGGGTCATGAGAGAAGCTACTACAGACATTCTTGAGCCAGACTTTTGTGGACAGACTTTTCCTACATCCTGGGTAAATACCGGAGGGGTACCTCTGAGTCATACAGCAGGTGTACTTTCACCTTGTAAGAACCTGCCGAAAGTTTCCAAAGTGATCAAGCCATTTCTCCTTCCCTTGGCAACGTATAGAAAGTTTAGGTTGTTTCCCAACAACCACCTCCACCTTTGGTGTGTCTAAATTTTTTATTTTAGCAAGTTGTAATGTCACATTCTGATATTAACTTACATTCCCTGATATCTAACATTTTTAGCACCTTTGCATGTTTCTATTGGTATATGTATATCTTCTTTATAGAACATCAGCAGGAGTCATTGAATCATTCCTATTTGGTTATCTCTTTTTTATTGATTCATCTGAGTTGTTTATATATTGTTTATAAGTCTTCGGTCAGATATATGTATTATGAATATCTTCTCCCATTCTATGACTTGCCTTTGTATTTTCTTAATAATACTTTTTAAAGATTTTAAAATTTCGATGCAGTCTGATTTTCCATTTGTTCTTTTTGGGTTAGCGCTTGTTTTTTTTCTCTTCAAGAAATCTTTGCCTACACGAAGTTTGCAGAATATTCTCCCATGTTTTCTTCAAAGAGCTTTATAAGTTTACTTTTTATTTGGTATATGAACCATAATTTATTTATATGTGTAGTGAGAGGTAGGGATAGAAGTGATTGGTTATTTCCATTTGTTTATTCTGTTGTTACAACACCATTTTTTAAAAACACCGTTTCTCCATTTAGTTTCTTTAGAAATTTGTCAAAAATCAATTTATCATCTACATGGGTATCTATTTCTGAGCTATCTACCTGTTGTTGCGCTGATCTAACTGTCTAGACCACACCGTCTTTATTACTGTGGATTTTTAGTAAGTCTTGCAATTAGGTAGGATGACTCCTCTTCATTCTTCCTCATGATCAAAACTATTTGGGCCTTTCCAGGTCCTTTGTATTTCCATATAAATTTTAGGATTAACTTGTAAATTTTTATAAAAACAGCCTGTTGGTATTTTGGTTGGAGTGTGTTGAATCTAAATAACAGTTTGTGGGTATTTGAAGTCTTAACAAATGAATCTCTAAATTAATGACAGTAGTATTTCCCACCATTTATTTAAATATTTGTTAATTTCCTGAATAATTTTTTCCCACTTTCATAAAATATGCTTCTGAATATTTTATATTCTATCTTAATTCTATTATAAATTAAGTTTTGT
This sequence comes from Ursus arctos, assembly GCF_023065955.2. Classification (NCBI taxonomy): domain Eukaryota; kingdom Metazoa; phylum Chordata; class Mammalia; order Carnivora; family Ursidae; genus Ursus; species Ursus arctos. The sequence continues at coordinate 85,299,753 of NW_026623100.1, forward strand.
TTTATTTTCCACTTGCTTGATGCTAGTATATAGAAATATAAATACAATTAATTTTTATATTTACTTTGTATTTTATGGCCTTGCTAAATTCACTTACTATTTCTAGTAGTTATTTCATATATCCCTTAGAATTATCTGCATAAACAATTGTTCCATGTGTAAATAAAGACAGTTTTCTTTCTTCTTTTCCAATTCATATGCCTTATTTCTTTTTCTTTTTTGATTGCACTGGCTAGCTACTCTGATGCAATGTTGAATTTAAGTGATGAGAAAGACTATCCTTGCCTTGTTCATGATTTTAGGGGGAAAGCTTTCAATATTTTACCATTAAGTGATCTGTAGGTTTTTCATAGATGCCCTTTGTCAGACTGAAGAAGTTCCTTTTTATTTTTTTGTTTGCATTTGCTAAAAATTTTTCTATCACAAATAAATGTTTAATTTTGTCAAATATTTTTCTGCATTTATTAAAATTATCTTATAGGTTTTTTCTTTATTTTGTTAATATGTTGTTTTATATTGATGGATTTTTCAAACATTAATCTTTGGATTTCTGGAATATATCTTACTTAGCAATGTTATACTATCCTTTTATTTTATCGTGTTTTGTATTAGGGCTGTGTGGGCTATGCGAATAAAATCAGTGGGAAAGTATTCCTTCATCTCCTATTTTTGTAATATTATTTCTTTCATCATTCTAGAATTCATCATTTGGGATCAAATTTATCTTTGAGGTAAGGCTTTTTTTAAATAATTTTCAATATAGAAGCTTAAATTTTAAATTAGACATATAGATATTTAAATTTTATATTTATTTTTGTGTCAATTTTGGCAAGCTCTGTCAAAGACTGTCCATTTCATCTAAGTTATCAAATTTATTGGAATAACTTTGTTTATAATATTTCCTTATGCTCATTCTAAATTATATTAAAATTCAGTGATATTCCCACTTCCATTCTGATATTTTCTGTTTTTATTCTTTTTCTTGATTAGTCTCAAAATATATAGAAAAATCTGTATATTTAAATATGGTTGTCCTGAGGTTGCTTTAGCAGAGAATAAAATTATACCAGGGAAAGAATGAGGCCCATCAAAAACATTATTGGTCATTAATCCACAAATATCTTAAATATAACAAGTTTTTGTATATATCTCATGGGCACACCATCATCAATATGTATCACTGATGTAAAAAATTAACCCTGAAGCTCACTTCCACCATACAGCTGAGTCAGGATATGGATCCAACTTTGCCACAGCCTGTGAAGGGGGCACTAAATTGTGGTCATGTTACTGATACCTGTAGGAGTTCCCATGCCCTTACTTATTACTATATGGAACAAGAAGAATTTATACATAAATATTTTTAACACTTCATGTATAAATAAAAAAGAAATGAAAAATTAAATTTGGTAACCTTTTGGAGCCTTAAATTATTTTCTAATATAAAAATCAGGGTTCCTAAGAAACAACCCAGGAGACTAGAATATTAGGTACTGTTTTTGGCTAAACTCTGTTTTCATGCCCTCACATTCTCAAAGCACAATGTTTTATTTATGGGAACTCTATATAAAACTTGGAAAATTGAACAAAAACAAACAGATATGGTTTGTCTTTTGAGTCATGAGAGTTCAAAACTTACCAGTTCAACAGTGTGTTCACAGGACCTTCTAAAACAACATCAGGGTAGACAGAGCCAAGATGGGCCATACATGCCATTGTCACTCTTACCTGAGCAGTAGAATTGTTGTCTTGGACCTGACATAGTTAGAAACTCCAAGTTCCAGTTCAGCAAGAGGCATCCCAAGGGTGTGGAAAATAAGATTTCTGGCTTCTAGGTCCTGAATCCATAAACCATGAAACTCAGAACATCTGGAAACATTGAGTTGTGTGTCGCAAGACAGAGGTGGAGGAGTTGACAGAGGCCTATGAGCAACCTCTGCCAGCCAGCTTGGCTCTAGGAAGAACTCACGCCCCATCCATCTCCTACTCATGAGAGCTGTTGGGCACAACCATGGAACTCTAGGACGTAAGCCACAGTTAGCAACCCAAGATTGTTTTTCATATTTACCTTCATAGATTCTGTTCTGAAGGTTCTAATTATTTATGTAGCCCTGGAAAGTCTGGAGACATGCACACAAGGACTGAAGGTAGTCCCAATTTCCCTTAGACAAGTAGAGTCAGTTTACACCATTTTTAGAGTCTTGTGCTAGGAACAAAAGGCCAAACTGCAGAACTCTGGGAGAGCGTGAGAACTCATGGTTAGGCAACAACTAATACCACAAAGAAAACAAAAGTTTAATTTAAAGCGAAAGAGTTTCCCACTGTCCTCTCAGCTGAGCTGTCAGGATTCCCGCGTGCTGTCTCCCACTCCCTCACTACGCGGCTCACCCTTCTCCGAGCACCTCTCTCTTCCTCCATTTCCTTTTAAGATCTAGGGAATGGCAGGTGACAGACAAATGTGGACTCTGGAAAATGCAGAGGATAGAAACACAAACACTTCATCCTTCACACAAATCCCCACAGTTTTCAAGGTAGGTGGCTTCTTCATACCAGCACCACACTCCTGGTTCAAGACCAGAAACAGCACACTGCGCTAGCCCAGAATCGCACCAGCACGTGGAGCTCTGAAGGTCAGGCCAGTCTGCTCCTACCCCACCAGAAACTCTGAATATCCCTAGGCCTCCAAAAAAAACCCTAGTTCAAAATGAACAGACTAGAGGTTCTAAGGTTCCCTTATCGCTCTAAAGGTTTCTCTTCTCAAATGCTGTTGCTCATACCCTGCCTTGGGGCCTGGGAGGAGCCTGGGAGGAACCGGTGCCTGGTACCCTGTGGTAAGACAGAGGTCTGACCGCCTTTTCCATCCAAACAATTCAGTGTAGCTTCATGACTGAAGCTTCACTGTCACCGGGACACTCAACCGAGAAACTGCCTCAGAGGTCCTTCCATGAAGCACTGACCGTTTGTTGAAAAGAGCCTGAGAATTCTGGCTGAAACTCATGGAATCAGCCCTCGAGGCCCCTGGTGCTGTGATCTGAAAAAGCAAAGGCCCACGGTGGCCAGTGAAAAAGCATCAGGGGACCCGATGAAGTGTCCAATGTGGGGAACTCTGAGTGCTTCCCCTGGGGGCCAGTGGAAGTGCCAGGTGACTGGCAGGCTTGGCCCAGTGGAGATAAGCCGAATGCTCTCTTCCATAACACATCAAGCTGATTCTTTGTGGTCCCACAGCCAGAGACACATCTTCCCAGGGCTGATAATCCCCTTCGGAACAGGCTCCTAAGGCAATTCCCTCCATCTTGAGAGTCTCATCCTTTGCCCCCATATCCCAAAGTAGCAACATGTTACTCTTTCTTCTTTGCTTCTTGGGATCCAAAAATCAAACATCAGATGCGAAGTCCTTCTTTCCTACGCTGTGGCTCAGGACCCAGAGCATTCTGGATCAGCCACAACTCTGTATGGACCGGTTCAGCCTTCTAAGATGGTGCTGAGAGCAGCCAATGCTCAAACGGGCTAGTACCTCCCCCCAGATAGGCTGATGTGTCGCCCAGTGTGCAGCTGCCCGGCCGCTCCTGCCCGGAACCACGGTGTGCTGCAAGCGCTTCCTCCTTTTAAAGGGGCACCTTGTATACTAATCTCATTTCAAATCCAAACTTAATCTATCTTAATATCTAAAAATTAATACTATTTTAGATGCTTCATATATTTTTAAATTTTTTTGAAGCAGTTTTTTGCCTTACTGAGAAACACCACTCTGAGTAATGTTGAAAAAGGGGATAAATCACCACTAATTGCCCTCCTCTATCAGACCCTGTGTAAATCATGTTTCCTTTATGAGATGGCACATGCTCACATGACCCTATGTGTTAGGGGGTGTCATTCCTGTTTTATAATGAGGAAAGCAGGGCTTTAAAACTCGCTCAAGGTCCCACGTCCAGATTCCTGGCCAGGCTCCTCTAGGACACTGACGCCACACCCTCACCTTGGCATCCCCGTCCTCGCCCCCTCCTCTGTCCCCAGTGGGCATGCCCTTCACACCTTGATGGTCGTGGCCTCTTTGACCTGGAGACATAAAACTCTCAGAAATGAATAGGGAGAGAAGTGAGCCCCCATATGACAGCTGCCTTTTTCTCTCGACTTTCCTGGGGCCGGGACACATACGCACATTTCCAACTCACACAGGTAGAGGTCAGGAACTGCAGAGGACGAGAGACTTGACCATGTTGTTCATTAGCAGCAAAGCTAGGACTTTCCAGCACGCATCTCTGTGATCACGGACAAACCAGGTCATACTACGACCACACAGAAGGAGGTCCAACGTCCTGCACATGAGGGAGAACACACTCTCCTTTGGAGATGGTGTCAGTGTTTGCGTGTATTACTTGAGTGAAGCTTCTATAAAACATCTTTTACTTTATCTGTTTAAAAATTGCATAAAGGGGTGCCTGGGTGGCCCAGTCGTTAAGTGTCTGCCTTCGGCTCAGGGCGTGATCCCGGCATTCTGGGATCGAGCCCCGCATCGGGCTCCTCCGCTGGGGGCCTGCTTCTTCCTCTCCCACTCCCCCTGCCTGTGTTATAAATAAATAAAATCTTTAAATAAATAAATAAATAAATAATAAAAATTGCATATGAATGTAAGATGTTCTACTGAAAGTATGATATCCCTCACCTAAAGCTTCAGCGACGGGTGATCCCAGGTGTACACGGGTCCTGTGGGCTCCAGAAGCTGCGTCCCTGCGGTGAATCCTTCAGCCCCTACGGGGTCCCCAAGCCCAGCGCCAAGCACAAGCTTGGTGAGATTGGATTGCATCCACAGAGGCTGAGAGCTGCTGTGTGCACTGCTGGGTTCCCTGTGTTAGCTCCGTGGAGTGAAGACACACCTTCGGAAATTCGCTGTCAGACAGACATGGAGAGACGATCCCCAGCATACGGAAGAGGTTCAGAGCTTTGCTCTTCCAGACCCTCTGTTCTAGCCTTTCTCAGCACCGTGGGGGGTTCCTGACCCAAACTTCAACAGGAGGGGCCACCTGTTCAAGGCTCTCGGTGGCTGGGTCTCACCTCGTCTGTAGCCGGAGAGTCTAACTATATCTACTGGTCAAGTCCTACTGGGACCACATGGGAAGGGAAGGAGGGAAAGCTGGCGGATTCTGACATTTTAAACATGGCAATTTCACACCAGATTTACTTTTGAGAAAGGTGTGTCCAAAAATAATCCTAAGTGATCAGCCTTCGGCAGTTGGAACCTATAGACAAGCAGATGGGACCCACTTCGCACTGCAGACAGGGTCCGCAGGAGGCTAACGTGGTTCCTGACAGCCAAGCACAAGTCCCAGTGTGAAACCCACCAGGGAAAACAGCCAGGGATGAATGAAGGGGGACAGGGCACAGTCATTCGTGTCACTGAATCAAGTCCAAAGATGTCTGCTCGCCCTAGAATCAGATACACATGACCCCCAGACCCATAGGACAAAGGACATCTGAGCAGAGGAACAGGAGATGGAAACAATCAAGTCCTACTTCTGTGTCTTTCTTTTCCATTTGCTGCAAATGGCAGAAGAGAAAGTTGCCCAAGTTTATAGAAAAGGGGGATTCCTATTACTCAAGAGTCTGTAGATCCTTTTTCTTACTTTTATTAAAAAAAATGAATCAAACTTTTAAAAAATGCCTGTGGTATGGAATTCACAAGACACCACATGGTGTGGTAAGAACCTCTCACCACCTGCACCCACAGGCACCCACCCCACGTCCCCAAAGCAGCCCTGTGTCCCACAACCACCTGTTCGTCTGCTTTAGGTCCCCGACTCCAGCCGCACCCTCAGCACTACGCCCTGGCCTGAACGACGGGCATCAGGGTTTCCCACCTGGATTCTACTTTTTAGAAATTTAAACATTTCCTGACTCTGAGACCTCTCCTTCACTTCGAGGTGGAGAATTTCTGAACAAGACGGAGTGGGCGACCTCGCCTGCCTTTGGTTAGACGCTCGGCGTCCCTGGAGAACAATCTAAGTCCGATCTAAAACAAAATCGCAGGCTTTAATCACGCTTTCATAACTAGCTCGCTCTGTATTGATTGCATGTGTCCAAAAGGGGAGTAAGTATGAAGAGCCTGAATTATGCTGGGTCAAATCAAGAGACGCTGTGTCGGGGGCATGGGGGCGGGGGGGCTGGCCTTTCTCCAACCTCCCTGCAAACACAGAGAGGCTGTTTATATCCTGTGCTTTTTCTGTCACTTACTAAGCCACCATGGGGAAGATGAAAAATTCTAGTAGCGGCGATGCATAAGTAATTTGGCCAGATGCCGAGCAAGTGGCCAGTGGCCCTCCACGCGGAACTGATGGTGGAATTTTGCCTTTATTTGGGTATCAGATGAGTAAAGAAAATGAACAAGCAAGATGAATGGAGGCTGAAAATATCTTTCTTGATGAATAGCTCAAATTCCTTTTTGAATTTTGAATTTGGTGGCTAAGGACTTTATCCTCCCATTTTGGTGCCAATGAAAGAAAGGCCCTGGTCCATGTGCATGAACACAACAAAACAATGACTTTTATTATGAACAGGAGGCTTGATGACACAAGAGTCCTCTAATCAGCATTGGTTCAACATGGACATCTAAGGGCTACCAGACACAGGGTCACCCCACCCTTCCTATCGGCGGCATGCCTCCGCACTGATTTCCCCCGGGGCTGGCAAACTGGGGAGTGTGCCTAAGACGACCCTGCGGCTGGGAGAGGCGGGGGCTCCTGGTCCCTTACACCTGCTCCCAGAAGAGGCTTCTCTTCGTGGCCAACAGCAGGCTCTGAAGTCTTCTCTGAAAACAATATAAAACTTAGATCTCTTAGCCTTTTCTTCCCAGATTATCACTTTTGCAGCCATGACAAGTTGCAATGCAATAGGAAACTTGAATCTTGGAGGATAAAAAGCCAAAAAGAATTTTTTTCATAAAGATAAGAAAACATTTTGCCAGAATGACAGAGACAAGTTCCCCTGCACTGACCCGGGTTAAGGTCCTGATGCGACACGGTTCGCTGTGGCCTCTGACTCAGTAAACATTCTGCAGGGCGGCTCTCAGCACAACCCGTGACGGAGGCCGAGCCGAGGTGCGGCGGGAAGCTGCGTGTGGCCCTGCCTGCTCCGGCGCGGCCCCAGCACCCATGCACAGGCCGCAGGCCCTTCCCACCTTGTCACGTGCACACCCAGGCCTGAGCGGCCCCACCGGACAGGCGGAGTCCAGATCTCACCGTCCGAACTGCCCCCTGGCCACGGGGCCCCTATAGACCTGCCGCTAGCAGGGCTGATAGCAGCAGCCCCGCTTCTGCTCCATCACAGGAAAGGGGTCAATCAAACGAAAGCCTCGAACCCTCGCCTCTTGTGTGGGTGACAGGTCTGACTACAACAGAAGGTCATTTCGTTGAAAAGTGAAAAATGCCATTTACTTGAGTGGTGAGTCATCAGACTGCACCGTTGAACGGGTCCTAAGAGATGCTCCAATTTCATTTTCTTATTTCACCATAGAGGCACAGAGGCCAAAGAGGGCAAGCCGCTCGTCAGGGTCGGAAGCTAATTAGTGGCCCTGGGACCCACACCTGGGCTTGAGCGTGGCGACCCCTGGCCCCGCGGCTGCCCACGCCGGAGACAAGCCAGCTCTGAAAACGTGGACCTTGTCTCTCCCTTCACGCCCAGGCGCCATCCCACAACGCTTAAGAGATGTGCTCAGCTGAACGCATCCACTGCTCACTATTCTTTTAATCCTTTCAGACCCGAGATGGGTGGTTTGAGAACATCCAGGACTTGGGGACCTGGGCGGCTCAGTCGGTGACATGTCCAACTCTTGATTTCGGCTCAGGTCGTGATCTCAGGGTTGTGGGATGAAGCCCATTCTCTGGCTCTGCGCTGGGCATGGACTCCGCTTGAGATTCTCTCTCTCCCCCTCCCCCCCCCCAAAACAAAAACAAAAAACATCCAGGCTTTCCTCAGCCAATCTGGATTTAAGTTCCCTATGATACTCTCAGACTAGGGTGGGTGGTGAAGGACCTGTTCCTGGAGCACTGACCATTCCCACTCTATAAATACCTGTCCAGCGATGAGCCACACACCTGTTTGAACTCTACTAGGCAACAGCGACAGCACCAGCCGTGATCTAGACGCTCAGTGCTCACTCAGTGTTGGTGCAGGTGTGTGGTCTGGTCCCGGGACAAGTACAAAAATCGGGGCATATGGTATCTTTTGGAAAAGCACCTGCTCGTAGTCCCAAAGAGAACGTTCGTCTTCAAATGCAACTGTCATTTTGGTTAATTAGGCCAGTTTGCAGAACCTTTCTGTGATAGCCATCAAGACGCTACTTAAATAGCCTCTTCCTAAATCAGGGTAGCACTTCCAGTATCACCTACGTAAGTGGTTTCGATTTGAAAAGAATTAGAAGTCAGAAAATTTTCACTCTTGATGGTTAAACTGAGGAAAGGTATTGATTGATTCAATCGCTCAGAAACATTTATGGAGCGTCTCCTATGTTCAAATATTCAGCTGAACATGGAGTAGTCTCTAGAAAACAAAACAGATTCATTCTTGCGCTTCACGCACTCACAGTCTAGAGCGAAAACCGGCAGCTCTCACCCCATGCTGCCACCAAGCAACCCCAAGCTGTGGGCACTTACGGGAAGGTAACCCTAAGCGGGGCTGAGCCGAAACACTCGTCCTTTGTAGCCCACAAACGCCTGCAGGTGAGGGGTGATGGCCAGAAACAGGTACAGAGAGGGGCTCTGATGTTTTCGACACGCCCCCAGCACACCCCAAAGGCTCGCCCCGCTCCTCGGGGCTTATTGGCCGGGGGGGGGCGGCGACCTTCCTACTCCTCAGTGAGTCCAACAGGAGTGGAAGGGCATCATTTTCTGCCACGAGTTACTTGGGGCAGAAACTTACAATAAGGCTCACTACGGAGGGCATTGCACGACCTTAGTTTTATGTGCAAAAATTACTATTTGTCCTCTTTCTCCTCCCCTCAGTTCAAAGACATCCTTTCCATAAAGCACAAGGGGAAAAATCAAACAAATGTTAAGCAAATGCACTTAGGAATAAAAGCTGAACACTGAAACCAAAGTGACATCTGGGGCAGCAGGAGCAGCCCAGGCACCAGAGAGGCCTCTGCGTGGGCAGGAAGGGGCCAGGGCACCCTGCTCCAGCCAGGCCGGGCTCCCAGCTGCAGACTAGCCCCTCGATGTGTTTTCAGTCTGGGGAACAGAAACGTGCCACGAAAGCTGGGAATACCTGTGCCCTCTCCAGGCAGCAGACCACACCTCTGGACACGCTCAGGGGGAGCGGAGGTGATGAGGGAGACGCAGGGTCCAGCCGGCTACGGCCCAGGGCAATCACAGCCGGAAGGCTTGCTCACCTGAACCTGGCGACCGAGGAGGTAGGGGTCACTCGGGGCTCCTGCCCAGATGAACAAAAGCACGCTGTCTTGCTCCTCCCGACCCTGGGCCTCAGCGGCACTTTGTAACGTTTCTGTTCACTCTGGACTCATTTAAGTGGGGGATCGTCAGCTATTTTTGAACTGCACGAAAGGCTACTTTCAGTAAGAACCCTCCTAGGACGAGCACTGTCTCAAACAGCCAACTGGCTGACAAATATGGCCTACGCGTATGTTTTTTCCATCTGAACTCAATTCCAGATGTTTTACAAGCACAAAAGATCTGTGTTGTCCTCTGGTCAGAAAAGGGACGCAGCTGATGGTGTGGAGGCCGGAGCCATGAGACGTCCACGAGCTGACTGAGCGCAGATCGTCTTCACACAAACACTCACTTTCAGACCCAGGGCGACACAGCACGACCATGTGTCCCATCTGCTTCTGTGACATCTTCCTGGACAAAGTCACTGCCAAGGGGGTCATTCCGTTTTCTCAAGCGTTAAAGCTCCTCTTAGACTCACGGGGCGGGGGGGGGGGGGGCGCATTTCAGTTCTGCCACTGGCTGCTTAAGGCAGCACGGGGGACGTCATTAACACTCCCAGACAGGATCTCCGTGTCTCTAAGCGGGCATAATCGTAACACTTATCGCATGGAGCTGTAAGGGAGACCCCGTGACCCCCTCAAATTGCACACACCCCTCCGTTTCTGTGCTCACAGCATTTCGTCATCCGACACATGATTTCATTTACCTGTTTATCACCATTCTCCCCTCCCTAGCATGCCAGCTCCATTGACTCAGTGCTGTATTTCCAGCCCCCCGAACAGGGCACTCAGTAGATGTTCGTCTGTCTCTAGCTTCGAGCAGCTGCTGGTATGCAGCCCACACCCGTGAGTGTTTGGGGCTGTGGAACAACAGTGGGGTTCAGCCCCTAACCGGGCCAGGGAACCTGAGGTCCTTGCACTTGTTATACCCAGACCCACACAATCATCGTCCAGCTGCAACACTTTGTATTCATTCTCGGAGTCGAGGTACACCTCCTGCTTCAGTCACAGGGCCAGACTGGCCTCGTAGAAGCCCAGGTGCCCTGGCCACAGGCAGGTTTGTCCTCTGTTCAGGGTTGTCAGATGAAGGCAGTGACTTACCCGCCAAAATGAGGTAGACGTCAGGATGGAGCTGACACCCACTGTCGCTGCTCTTGTTGTCCCACATGCTTCACCCCTTTCCCTGACAGAAGAACCACCGGGCCTTTCCGCACAGGAACCCGTGCAGACTGGACGAGGCAGGAGAAGGTGAAGGGCAACCTGTCTGCTCAGAACTTCAGTCGGTCCCCTGTCCAAGCCCGCTGCCCACTCCTGCCTCTTCCATCCCTGGTACCTGCCTGGACAAGCTGGTGTCTCTCTAGGGCCTCAGGTCACCCACGCGGTATAACCCCTGTGGCCACACCGCCGTGGGCCTCCCAGGCATCTGACCAAACACCATGCTCTCTGCGACTGGAGGGTCATTCTAAGTGTAACCTCAACTACCATTTCAGGGGAAACCAACAAGGAGAGAAGATAAATACATGGGTTCACCTGGCCATCTTAAACCAAAGCCACACCATTTGTTTCTCTAAATGGTATTATTAGTATAAAAATAACTCTCTCTTGTCTTATTCTTTCATTCTCTCTAGATAGAGATATAGAGGTGTAGATTTGAAGACCTGTCTATCCAGCAAAGAAGAATATATATGTTTGAATTCACTGTTGATAAGAACGCAACCTCTTCCTCTTTCACATCATTTTTAGTTTACACAGGAATCACCTGACCTGCTTGTTTGAAAAATAAAGAGCTGGGCTGTACCCAGACACTGATTCAGCAGTTCTGTGCAGGCCTAGAAATCTGCATTTAAAAACTCTGCCAATTTATCTGACACTAATGGTTGTCAGAGCACATTTTAAAAAGTTCCAATGTTCTGTGTAAAAGGTACTCTATGAATACTTGTTAACCGTTTTACATTAAAAGATACCATTCTTTGTTCCCGTTCACAAACAAGAGAATCACCGTAATTAGTCGGAGCAGAGAAGTGACTGATCAAAGCGTACAAGACCGTAGTCGCGTCTCCGACAGCCGGCTCGGACTCTAAGCTGCGCCAAAGGCAGTCGCGCGGCTCCTCTCGAAGGTGACGCTGACACCAGCCACGTGGCCATCTGGGAGGCTGGGCCTGTGAGCAGAAGTGTCTCACCTGCCCCCCCGTGTGGGTCATCGGGGTCTTGCTGAGACACAGGACGCAGACAGAGGTGTCCCAGGTGCCTCACAACAACAAGCAGCAAAGATCTGCCGTAGGAATCTACAGTTACCCCCAGTTCAATCTTCCCCACTTTGCAGAGATCATGAACCAGTTCGTACCATTGAAACACAGTCAACACCTCGGTCACTGCTTTCTTACGAGGAGCCTCATTCTCTAGAAGAATTTCATCCATATCCACAGCCAGAAATGCATCATCAAACAGCCAGCCACCAGCCATAATGTTACATGTGCGTTAGGGAAAGCTAAGAAAAGATCACCCCGGGGCGCCTGGGTGGCGCAGTCGTTGAGCGTCTGCCTTCGGCTCAGGGCGTGATCCCGGCGTTCTGGGATCCAGCCCCACATTGGGCTCCTCCGCTGGGAGCCTGCTTCTTCCTCTCCCACTCCCCCTGCTGCGTTCCCTCTCTCGCTGGCTGTCTCTCTCTCCATCAAATAAATAAATAAAATCTTTAAAAAAAATCATCCCAATAAATTATAGTAACTATTTGTTACTAAGTTATGGCAAAAGGTATCCATTTCCCAACAAGACGGGCCATTCCCTCAGCGGGATTGAAGGGAACACAGCTGAACACTTTGGGTGGTTAGAACTTTGATAAAAATGTAAAGAATTTTTAAAAATACCTTTCTGGAGGCATATTTATTTTTATGTTTGTAATAATTTAGGTCATTAATAACTATGAGCATTGAATTAACAGTATGCCAGCTGTCGCACACAGGCTAACCCGTCAGTGCGACCACACAGCGCAGAGATCTCAGGAAGGCGGTCACTTCACAATAGGGGCTCGTAGTTTACAAAGACACAAGCAGTCCTTCAATGGAGTCGTGCCACTCATCGTCTGGGGAGAGACTCTCCGTCACAGGCTGACGATCTCATACTTGAACTGATCCTGGTACTGCTGATCAGTTCCTAAGACCAACATTGGCCGTTTCCGACCCACTCTAAGAAAAACATCCCAGTCTCTCATTCTGGAGAAGGAGGCTAACATTTTTGTTGAGAACAAGCCGCTTCCTATAACTACTGACAATCTGAAATAAACTGGGAAGTGTAGCAATGCCTCATGCCTAGACCAGGGTCCACCATCGTGCTCCCAAAGGAATCTCTTCACTTCGTCAAACCCACAGAATTATATCAACACAACTATTAGCATAGAGCAATTAGTGCACTTTTCATTTTATTATTTTGAAATCTTTATGGAATTATTTAAGGAGACATTCAGCCTCTAGTAGAGGAAAATCTTGTACATCAAAGATGTGTTCTTCAATTAAGTGGTCAATCTCATTCAACATGGACTTCCAATCAGACTCTGAGTGACCGCCTGCCAAGGAGAAGTACTGATCTCTGGATAAGCAAGAGGCTTTCAGTAGAAACCCTTAGGCAAAATAAAGGAGCTGTGTTTTATTTAAAAATGTACAAAAGATTCAGGGGTTTATACTAGAGAGAGCGCCAGAGAGAGCGCCAGAGACAGAGAGCAAGAGAGCTGTATCTGCCTCTCAGGTTGTAGGAAATGCGTCAAAACAATCAGGGACCCTCCAAACTACTTTGGAGGCAAGTGGGGCAGGAAGAGGACCCTGATTTACTCTATATAAACACAAACTGTGTTTTTCTTTCACAGTGAAAAGCAAAAAGAAATACTATATCATACTGTACTTTTAGATATATTATAGTGAAAGTTAGCCATTAACAGCACAAAAACTGCTGATCTGTTTAAAAAAAAAAAAAGAATCAGGAAAATCGTAAGCAGAGGAATGGCTGGCTATGAAACCCCAGACTGAAGCCTCATGGCTAGCAGAAAGACTGAAATTGAATGCTAATTAAAGCTCCATTTAACAGGGAGGATGAATTAACAGAGTGGTTACCATGGCAACGAAGGGAGTCTAAGGGACCAGAGTACCCTGCGTTAAAAACAGGTAACGTCGCGGTTGGTATACTTGTTGGATAAATGTATCTTGACAATTCACTGCAAGATTCTCACCGATCACTTTGTCTGGGTAGGACTGGGCCACACGGGACCAAAGCATATTTCATAGATTACAGTAAGGAATAAACTAAAATAAAATACCAAATACATATAAGACAGATTAATTTTTGTTGGCCACCAAAGAGCACTGAGATTTCCCAGGCAATCTCAGCTTGAAAAGTCATTCATTTCACTGAATGTCAGTGATGACTGACCTCCAGCAGGCACTGTGGCCTTGGGCGAATTTGCTCGCCAGGCTGGGTCTCCGGAGCCCGGATCAGGCCAACGACAGCTCATCCAGGGCCTTCGACTGTCACCGTCGCCTTGTGAGACTGGTGTGGGAGGCACGGTCCCTCATCCATCTTTTACGCAGCTGGTCCCCCAGGAACACTGTTAACCACTCAGATGCCCAATTCTTGTTCTGTTGGTAAAATAAGACTATTTACACAGTTACCTTTTAAAACTAGCATAAGGAGCTACGGAGCCAAGTGGAAGGTACAGGAGCACACGTCAAAAGCCTTGAATCTTGGCCTCAAATCTCCTACGTAATAAACTGTGTGATCTTAAGAAACTTAACCTCTCTATTCAGGGAGCGCGTGAGACTAGATCAGTAATTTTCAACTTTTATTAAGCAGTGAAACTTCTAAATTTTTTTGCTAAGTGTAAAATTAGGCAGAAGCCCAATTTAAAAATGAAAGCAGAGTTGTTTAAAATTAAGCAAGGGTTAAGGACCTAATATCAGAATGCACAGACTTCCCTGTAAATCATGGTGCTCCCTGGAGCACTTGAAACGTGGACACTAGTTCCAGGGCAATGTTCTACAATTGATCAATTCACTCAGAAACAAGAGTAACAAACGGAGACTTTCATACAAAGACGTGTCAAGCACACAAAAAAAGACATGTCTGTAAAATGGAGATGCCTCAGTTCTTGATGAAGGACATGAAAGGCAAGAGTAAATTGTAATCTACATGGGGAATAACCTAGATTTACATTCACAGTAGCAGCCCCAAGTCACCACGATTCACGGACTGGCAGGCAGGTTGGTTCACTGATACGTCCAAGTAATCTCTGGTAGGGCGAAGTTTAGTTGCATGCAGCAGGAAGGCCAGGGGCGAAGTGGGGAAGTACTTTTGCATAAACAAGCAGGCCACGGTTGCGCACCCACCATGCAGACGGCAAGCCCACGGCGCCACCAAGGTCCCGCTGCTTTTCTGCTTCACACACCCTGGATTTCACTTTTGCTTTAATGGCTTCAACTTGGCTTTTTCCTGGAGCATAAGAAATATGTGCGTAGCTGCTCATAACTGGGTGTCGGTTAGTAAGAGGCGCAGAATACGCATGAGGCAGGTGCACCAAACAGCTTCTGTCTGACCTCCGACAGGCTCTGCAAACTTTTCTCCCTATGTCGGCTCCAGTGGACTAAATACAACGCACCTCGTGACCCCTTCTCCAGCTTCCAGCGAGGTCCAGCCAGTGGGAAGCCCAACGGAACATCAGAGGGAGGAAGGAAAATAGGGATTGGTTACCAGTCTTCTGCTCCTTCCCTGTGCAGTCCCCTCAGAGTGATTTGCCTCCCACCAAAAGTCATACCCTCCTCATTGTTCTCAACTTCACCCTTTTGGGTCTGGCGGCAGGAGAAGCCCTGGGTACGGCAATGGCGCTGCAGTTTCCCTACAACCTGTCCATAACTTGGGAAATAACCGTATCATCGAACTCTCCCCCCGATTCTAATGATGAATAAGATAGTAAGTCAATAGCTGCCTCTAGCATAGTGTCCCCTATTGACCAACAGGCACCCACACACATTCCTCCTCAACCTTTACAAAATTCTCACCTGCACATTGCTTTCAGTTCAAAACCCTCCTGAGGCCCATAAGGCGCCTCCACTCCACTAACCCATTAGCTTAACAGAGAAAACCAGCTGCCCTCTCAACATACCCAGCTCACATTGGTGCAGGAAGAACAGCACGAAAGCGCACGATGAACCCCAGTCAGACAGAAGACTCTCCCTGGTGATGGCGAGAAAAACCCTCAGTCTGACGCAGCCAACTTGTGACCATGACGAAATGTCCAAAGGAATGACCGGGGTGCTGGACCTAACGTCCAGCCGCTGACGAACCCCGGAAGCTACCGCCCTGACGTCTTGTGCGTGTGCGTGGCTGTGTGTGTGTATGTATATGCATTGTGACATTGTATGTGTGTCTGTGTATTTCACATATACACTTTCAAGCTACTTTTGAACTTCCTGTAACTTATTTAAAAATCATCGCGAAATCATTCATTCTCAACTAGGTCAGCGAGAGTCCGAACACGATATTCTCATCGGTGGTATGGGTTGTCAACCTTGAAAATAAACAGAAGGGGATAAAATGTGTATGGGGTGAAAGATCAGGTGATATTATCTTTTTTTTTTTTTAAAGATTTTATTTATTTATTTTGACAGAGAGAGAGACAGCCAGCGAGAGAGGGAATACAAACAGGGGGAGTGGGAGAGGAAGAAGCAGGCTCCCAGTGGAGGAGCCCGATGTGGGGCTCGATCCCAGAACGCCGGGATCGCTCCCTGAGCGGAAGGCAGACGCTTAACGACTGTGCCACCCAGGCGCCCCCAGGTGATATTATCTGTACTGAATGTACGATTAAGCTGTGTGTGTTGTGGAACCTTCAGTGGAAACAATGGAGAAGAAAGAAACAAAGAAATATTACATTTGCATTGGACAGAGGGGAAGAGAGTTGATGAGGGTCTTGACCATACCTAGAAATCAAGGGGCGTCATTTAACATCATCTAATGTATTTAAAATTATGTAAATCAGTGCTTCAAACCTTTAATGGGAACAAGATCTCAGTAAATGCAGACTCGGAATCTCTAGGTGAGTGGGGTCGGGGGTCTGTACTTTGCGTTTCTAACAGTTCCCAGAGGACGCCAAGCTGGCCGGTGAGTTTGGGGAAGCAAGGCGCCCATGGCATCGGCAGCGCTGGCAGGAGCCCCTACACTGTGGGAGTGGAGTCTCGGCGTGAGCGGTCCCTCAGCCCCCGGGAGTGTAAGCAGCATCAGGGTGGGTGTTGGTTTAGACCTCCTTGAGACTCGCTGACTTGATCTGACTGATACAAGTCAACAACTTTTGGGAAGAACAGCGTGTGCATGGAGAGCGGGTAGCAGTGTAGAAGTAAGTGTCTCCTTCAGAGAAGATTTTCTAGAAAGTGATGATGACGCTGATGAGAAAGACGCATCTTTCTTGAGCAACATAAATGGTTACAGCAGACTTCGACAGACTTTTCCAAAACCTCTTGCCCTCACTCCCCAAAGCCCTAGCTCAAGTCTAGCTAGAGTCAGCTTGGTGATGATGAGGCTTGGAAATGCAGGATTCCACAGCAGTAAACACAGTATTATTGCTTATCTGCAAATACCACAATGTTCTTATGCAGCTTATTGTAGCTTCAAATTAGTTTTAAAATAATTATTATAAAAGGAAAAGAAATAACGAAAATAATTCTAAAATATCCACAAGTGTTTTAAATATCCATGTCTACAGTGACATAAATTTAAATTTACCAAAAAAATGAAGGAAAAAATGAATTTTCCTTATGAAGTGCTTATTTGCTTTAAAAATATATTAACCACAGATTCTTTAAATAACAAACATCCTTAGCATATTTAAGATTCAATTCAACTTAAATTTCACCCATATTCTCAGGGATATACATTAGTAATTACAAGCATATCCTCAGGGTCAGCTCTGCAAAAATACTTTATAAAAAATTGAGCCAGTCATTCAGATGGAATTTCTACAGATGCCAAACATTTGGAAGCATCTGAATGATTGATTCCATTTTTCATTTTCATCTGAATGTTTTTGCCTTTTGTAGAGTAGATATTGCTATAGTATATCTCAGTTTCTCAAAATTAAATGCATTTTAAAAGATGGAGGAAATTATAATTACCAACCCCCTACATATGGGACTATTCTTTCACAAACCTGCTAAATGTAAGGGTTCAAATCAAAGTCAAAAATGTAAAGAGCTCTTTCCTTCTTGTACATACAAATTATATTAGAAAACAGCTGGGCCCAGTGAAAGCTTTGGGATTGATGTAAATTTATATCCACTATATCCCATCACTCTGTGATTTCAGCATGCTGACAATAAAAATGGAATTTCTTCATATTGTGATGTGTGCATGAAACTCCTTGTCAGAAACGTTCATCGGGACTTGAGTAATAACACAGTCACAGGAAATAAGAACTGCCAACCCCTTCAGCATCTATCTGTTAATTTTAGCAAAAAAGATCCCTTGAAACTGTGTATTGCTAACACTTCAACTAGAAATGCCTTTAAAATGACACCAGCCAATTCCAGAAATGACTATTTCAATCCAGACCTCCATTACATTGGTTATATCCTCATTAACATGCTGGTTATTGATAATGTTTGATAACATTTAGTAAGGGCCCTATCTGAAGAAAGTCAGATGTCAAAGATTCTGAGTAATGAAAGCTGTACTCACTTTCTGCTATACACATATTTGGATTTTATTTTATAATATAAACACAATATGATATCAATTATTAAAATGTGCCAGGCAGGATGTGCCTGGATGGCTCAGTGGATTGGGTGTCCGACTCTTGATTTCAGCTCAGGTCATGATTTCAGGTTGTGGGATCGAGCCCCGCATCAGGCTCTGTGCTGGGCATGGAGCCTGCTTAAGATTCTCTCTCTCTCTCTCTCTCTCTAAAAAAACAAAAACAAAAACAAAAAACTGCAAGGCCATTGAAATATATTTTGATCTTAGTAAAGTCATAGCAATTTAAGGACACAAAAATAAAATGCCCTTTTTAAAGATGGGATCTCTTCTCAAACTCAAATGTTCCTACTCTGTGGGGAGAAAATAATCACCCATTGCCATCTGCCAAAATCCTGCTGTACAAGATATTGTTTCAATCTTTCCTGAAACACTGTTAGACTAGGCCCTTCTTGTCCCCACTCGGGTATCTTCTAATGGTGTGTTTATAAATATGTACTGATGGTTACATGTGAGGCAACAACATTATCAACTGTATCATACACATAAGGGCAAAAGTCATCATCACAGCATTCAGGTTTTCAGTAACGCTCAAAAATAGAGGAAAGTCGGGACGACCAGTGAAGGCACATTATGCCCAACTAATGAGCCAGGTGTCCACAGCAGGATGAGGGTGGCAACCTATGGCCTTTAGACCCCTTTAGATCTTTAAAGCATTTGAAAAGGACCCAGTACACACAATACTAAGTCATTTCCCTTTTAGGCATGAAGAAACTGGGCTCAGAGGCACCGTCCTGCCCTAGTTCAGATGCTGGTGAGCGGGAGTGAGAACGCTGGCCAGCGTCTGTGATCCACAGCCACGTCCACGTTCACTCTGTATGCTGCTTTCCTGGAAGAAAGTGGACACTGGTAAAGCTGTCCTTCCGAAGTCTGTCCGTCCCCCTCTCACACAGTCTGTTCTTCCCAAACAGGCTCACTTGGACTCTGCACACGCGTCTCCCTCTGTCTAGGATGCTCGGCCCCAACCCAACGTGACGGTCCCCATCACTACAAATACCCCTTCTGCTACGGAGTCTACACTTCCTGCAGCTATCTTCTGAGAGAGCTCCGACCGGACATCGTCGTTGTCATTAACACTCCACCGACCCTATCTTTACCGTATGATCGGGTACTATCCAAAGGGCCGATCCGTGCTCAGATTATCTCTGTAATTCTACAAACATTGGTTTTCAAAAACAAGTACCCGATAAATATCCGTCTCAGTAATGCTTCCTGAGCATCTCTCAGTAAAAATACATAAAGAGTACGCTTACTCATTTCTTCAACATTACTTACTTTGTGTATACGATGTTCCCTACATGATACGAAGCACTGGTGATATAATGATGAACAAGAGGCAGCTCCTGCCTCCAAAAACGTGGTAGTCCACGGAGGGTCCGGAACAGTGACCTGGGACACGTGCAGAAACTAAACTGAGTAAGTGGGGTTGCTGCCATGATGGCAACAAGCACGAGAGGCAAAGCGGAGGGAGATCGGCAGGGTTCCCAGAAGGTCTGGCGTCTATGGTGAAATAGGGTGAGTTACTCAACGAAAGCAAGTGGCAGAAGGAAGGGAACTTGTCCCAGACAAAAAGAGCCGTTTGAATAAAAGTCTTGGGGGCAAGAATTTGAGTAGCTCCGTGAAGCTGGAGCACAAATCTGGAAACTGGGGTTGGCTTCGGGGAGGCCGCATAGCCCCGCAGTCCTGCCCTTCAGACTCGGACACGGAGCCATGGGGATTAACTGCTGTCCGTGCTTCTCCCTGCCTAGCTGTCCGGGACAGGGGCCAGTGTCCCAGACCGACTCTTGGTCGGGGTTAGGAATTGGTCCTTCCAACATTGCTTAAAGGAAAAGAAAATATCCCAACAAGTATTGTTTTCTGAAGAAAGCGGGTTTCTCTTACACTGATTTAAACCTACTTGTATGCTTGCTGAGGGGCACTCAGCTGACGAGTGGAGCACTGGCAGAGGGGACACAGGCCACCCCCAGCCCTGGCTCTTACAACCTCCTCTCAGGCCGGAGGCAGAGGACCCAGTGTGGACCTTCAGGTTCTTAGAAAGGGCAGAGCTGGGGAGCCTGACAAGATCAATCGATTAAGTGACTAAGTCTTGGTTTCAGCTCAGGTCATGATCTCAGGGTCCTGGGACTGAGCCCCATGATGGGCTCCCTGCTCAGCGGGGAGTCTGCTTCTCCCTCTCCCTCTGCCACCCACCCCCCTGCGCTCATGTTCTCTCTCAAATAATTTTAAAAATCTAAAAAAAAAAAAAAAAGTGTGATATTGGACCCTTAAGGGATAGGTAAGTGTCACTAAGCTTTAAGACCTCTTCTCTAGCTGGATTTCATAACTAAACCAGTGCCAGGGAACAAGGTCAAGTCCATGCTCCCTTCAAGCCTGCCCATTAATGGTCCTCTTCCTCTTGGCCACGGGATAAGAAAACTGAGCAAGAGGAAATCAGTCACGTTACAGAGCATCCCAAGACTTCATACAGAACCTTGGGCTCATAGCTCTCCTAGACTTGCACTGCAGCGGGGTTTGCAGATGCAAAAGCGCGTATCGAAAAGTGAAAAGGAGGTGGATGACCTGTATACCCTTACAATTGTGGGCTGCCTCTACATATGAGAGAAAGAATTTGCTAGAAGGCTGTACTTCATTCATCTAGAATAAACTGCTAGACAGCATGCATGTTATTGCTTATAAGAGATTACACTGATTACCTTTATACCAGAAAGATCGGTCCTGTTAGAAATCTTGTCTTCCTAAATGCTTTATATACTTTCTAATACATTCCCAGTGTACTAATAATATATTGATAGCAACAATAACAGAACTGATGAAAGTTAAATATTAAGTAACATTTCTTTATAGCACATAAAGTTATCCTTCACGAAAGGTAATAGTTTTTCTCTCTAATGGGATCTTAGATTGTTAAATGATCAACATAATTGTTGAACTAATATAATAATTCATTTAAAAACATGTAGCTAATATATATCTATTTTAGAAGTGTTTGAAGGTAGTTAATAGTCCTCTCAAAAAAAAAATTATACCTTCTGAGGAAGAGGGAAAAGTCATTGTAATTGAAACACTGGAGCTTTATCCTATTTATAAATTGAAAAACAATAACTTGCCCATCTTACAACACAGATCTATACTAAAAGTGGGCTAAACACAACTCTCCCCTCTCTTGTTAGTCTTCTACGATCTAACATCGTTTTCTCAAAAAGGAAACAACTAAACCAAATCTAGCAAAAGTTACCTTTGCCAATAATGCTTAGAATATAGTGTTGCTAACTTATCTCTTTTGGACCCTTCATAATAGAAAGTTGTTCACTAACGTAGGAAATTAAATTATGTAAGATGAATATATCACCTCTTCTTGCACGAAAACAGATGATGAAACTCATAGTGACTATTTTAGTGAATTAATTCACTTCAGCTCTTTGAAGAAATACTGCATTTTTTGTTTTCTGACTTTTTTGGTAATGATCAGAATTATACAGCTTTAGACTTCAGAGACCATATAGTTCAACCGCCCTATTTTATAGGGAAGAAGTGGAGAGCCCAAGTCATTTGTCAAATATAACTTTATATTTTCACGTAAGCCAGTTCACATACACTTTGCTTTGCATCGACCAGTGCAGACAATTAGCCGATAAGAAAGTGTTAACAATGGATACATAAACCATATTTCTGGTGACTGGAGAACTCCGAGGTGTTCTTCCTGACAATACCATAAACTGGACAGCTCAGTAGAGATTATAATTCAGTGCACTTTTTTATTTAGTTGAGAAAGTCTATAAAATGGTTTATACAAAATGAGTGGCTCCTGAAATCATTTCAGTACAGAGCTTTGCAAAAATGAATGAATTAAAACATGCTGGTCTGATTCCTAATTGCCAGATCTCATGAAACTGAGCACTGACCAAGCACTAGTTTTGTTGCTGTTGTTCACGCATGTAAGCATCTGACGAGCTGGGCTAACACACTGGCATATACAACTGGGTGGTAGAATGGAGTCATTCAAAAAATCCGTTTGTCTTATTAAAAACCACAAAAGAGAAAAAGGATAATATTAATTACTAGCAAGGCTTCCTTGGTTGGTAGAATTTGGAGAGGGGGGAATAGTTCTAACAGGTATTTTTTAGAAAAACCTAATTTAAAAAATTAATTTTTAAAATTAATTTCTTATTTTTAATTGAAGTACAGTTGACATATAATATTAGTTTCAGGTGTACAACATAGTGATTTAACATGACATACATTAGAAAATGTTCACCATAAGTGTAGTTACCATCTGTCACCATACAAATTATTACAATATGATCGACTGTACTTCCTATGTTGTACTTTTCATCCCTGAGACTTATTTATTTTATAACAGGAGCTTTGTACCTCTTAATCCTCTTCATTGATTTCACCTGATTTTGTAAAACAGTATTTAAAAGGAAAGACTCTATGTAAACTTAATATGTGATTAGGCTAAATTCTTGTGGGTTGGTTTTTTTTTTTTTTTTTTACTATAGCAATATTTTTTATTTCCAAAAGCAATTTTTACACCAAAATGTTTAACAACAGAAGCTCCCCGTGCTCCTTCTATTGGGTGGGAAAGAGGCTCCTGAACCCCTGGGCCACTGCGGGGTGCCCACAGCTGGAGGCTTTTGTCACTAGGGGGCGCTCCCGCAAAAGAAGCTCACCCCACCTTGGGGGAAAGGGAAAAGAAAAAATCCTACTTCCCCTGCCTAAGAACTATCTGATAAGAATTCTCCCCCCCCCCTTTTTTTGGAGTATATCTTAACAGAAACGCTCACATTTCAGTCATATTGTCTGCCAAAAGAAGTGCTCACTGAGAAATAAACCCATTTTCTTTTACAGAGAACAGAGTATAAACACATCCCCCCAAAAGTTGTGGGGAGGGGATTTAGATGACTACATTTTAGTATCTTCTGTCTCCATTCTATTTACTTCAGCCTTACTTTGACAAACTCACTTTGTGTTTCTGAGGAAAGGGAGACAGAGACAGAGAGAGACCGAGACAGAGAGACAGAGATGGAAACAGAGACAGAGAGACAGAGCAGAGACAGAAAGACAGAGATGGAAACAGACAGAGACTGAGACAGAGAGATAGAGACAGAGACACAGAGAGACAGAACAGAGACAGAGAGACAGAGATGGAAACAGAGACAGAGAGACAGAGCAGAGACAGAAAGACAGAGATGGAAACAGACAGAGACTGAGACAGAGAGATAGAGACAGAGACACAGAGAGACAGAACAGAGACAGAGAGACAAGGCAGAGACAGGGAGACAGAGCAGAGACAGAGAGACAGAGATGGAAACAGAGACAGAGACTGAGACAGAGAGATAGAGACAGAGAGACACAGAGAGGCAGAGCAGAGACAGACAAGGCAGAGACAGGGAGACAGAGAAGAGACAGAGAGAGAGACGGAAACAGAGAGCAGATACAGAGAGATAGAGACAGAAACAGAGACAGAGAGAGACTGAGACAGAGAGATAGAGACAGAGACAGAGACAGAGAGACAGAGATGGAAACAGAGAGCCGAGACAGAGACACAGAGAGACGGAAACAGAGCAGATACAGAGAGACACAGAGACAGAGACAGAGACAGAAACAGAGACAGAGAGACAGAGATGGAACCAGAGAGCAGAGACAGAGAGACAGAGATGGAAACAACAGAGACAGAGACACAGAGAGATGGAAACAGAAGAGATAGAGACACAGAGAGACGGAAACAGAGCAGATAGAGAGAGACACAGAGATGGACACAGAGAAGAGCAGAGACACAGACAAAGAGATACAGATTGAGAGTTCTTCCTTGGGGGTTCCCGCCCCTGGGAACCCCAGGCCTGGCTCAGGGGTCCGCACCGCTGGCCCGGGGCATCTCTGCCCAGGGGCCCTGTGTGCTGGTCCTTCTAAGGGTGGAGGCTTTTAATTCCTGCACGCACCCTCCCTTCTGGTATTGTACTGAGAACACCTTTCCCCATCAGATCGCTGACTTGGAGGATGTCCAGCTCTTGCCCAGAAAGTGCCAATAAAATGGGAAAGCACGCAATTGATTGATAATACATTTTACAAGAAAAAAAATTAAAGGAGATAAACTGTTGAAGCCTCACAAATGTGCCTGCCTGCATCCAAAGAACTCAAACTTTCGGAAAGACTAGGCCTGGAGGGGGTGCCCCAGGAGGTCTCCTGCGGGCGTTTCTGAGGAAGGCGAGCAAGCGACCAGCCCCCACAACCCGGAGTGCGGGCCGCGCAGTCCCCTGCGGGAGGGGCTTCGGCTCGACCTTCCGCGTGGGTTGGGGGGTGAGCGTGTTGAGGAGGGGGCTGTCACGTGTCCTGCCAGGTAACTGTGTGCATCCCGAGGTTACCAGAGCGTTGCCCGTGTCCTACCCTGAACCCAGGCCCCTGCCCTGGGGGCTGCCCGGCCTCGGGGACCTGGCCTGCCGCTCCAGGCCGTGGGGCGGTGCAGACCTCTTGGGGTCCTGAGAGTGGCCCCCAGCCACGCCGGAAGATTCCTCCAAAAAGGATAGACTCTAATTGACTTATTAAATGTCGAGGCAATCAGGCAGCTCCTTTTTTAATAGCCCAAGATCTACATTTAGACAAAAACAGATCTGAGTTCCTGGTAAAGGCGTTTCTTCTCATCCTGTCACAAGTGACAGGAACGGAGGGAAACAGACTGAGGGAGAGAAGGGGGAGGGGAAGACGAAGGGGAGGGAGGCGAGGGACGGGGGAGGGGAAGAGGGGAGAGATGGGGTAGGGAGAGAGGGGAGGGAGCCGGAGGAGATGACGGAGGAGGAGATGGGGGAGGGGAGGAGATGGGGCAGAGGGAGAGAGGACGGGGTAGAGAGGAGGGAGGGGGAGAGGGAAGAGGGGGAGACAGACGGGGGTAGGGAGAGATGGGAGGAGATGGGGGGGGGGTGTCTGACGAAGATCCGCACAGGGGTACGAACACTTCAGCGGCTTCTAATTAAAGCCCCGCGCGGAGCCCTCGGGGACCGGCCTGACGTCGGCGGGCGCGGGGATAAGAAGCGGCCGCGGTCGGAGCGCAGCCCAGGCAGCCGCGCGTCCAGCGCTCCGAGCGGCCGAGCCACCGCGTCTCCATCCCCGCGCGTCCTGTGCGCTCCGCACGCCGGGTCGCCGCGGGGCATGGAGTAGCGGGGCGCGCGGCGGCTCCGGGACGCGGGGACAGACACCGGGACAGAAGCCGAAGGACGCCCGCGGCTCCGGGACACGAGGACAGGTAATCCGGCCGGGCTCCGACGCGCAGGTGGCCCCACGGGCGGCGCCGGGCAGGTGTGGGCCGGACTCCCTCTCCTCCCCGAGGGCGGGGGGGTTTCCAAAACCGGGCACCTCGGGCTGCTGGAGCGAGGGTCCCGGGGCGGGGGGCCTTTTGGGAACACGCGGCGGGAGGAGGGGGCGACCACCACACAAAGGCGTTGCTGCAAACTTGAGCGCAGCCGCTCGGGCGGGGCGCGCGGCCCCCACTCACCGGAGAGCGCCACGCTGCCCAGTCGGGAGGAGATAGGTGCGCGGGCAGGACCCTCCTAGCGTCCTCCAGCCTTCCTGGACGGGTGGGTGCGCGCCCGCCCCGCCGGCGGAGTAGACGCCGCAGCGCCGCTTGGCTTTAGAGGTTAAGAAAGTTGTGCCGATGCCGTGCGCTGCGAAACGCAGGCGGATGTGCCATTCCTCCGAAAGTTGGGAGGGCCGGCGCGGGGGCGGGACGCGGGCGGGAGGAGGCGCGCAGAGGAGGGCGGCGGCGGCGCCCGAGGCTAGGCTCTCGGCATCACCGCGGCGGGGCCTCCCCGGGTCCCGGGGACGCCGTGTCCCAGCCTCCGCCGCCGGCCCCTCATCTGCCCGGGGTTGCGAGGGGCCGCGGTCTCAGCGGGAGAGCCTCGCCTCCCCTCCGCCAGCACCCGCCGACTTTCTTTCCCGGTCTCCCCCTCCAGCGAGCCGAGCTCCCTCCGGCCGAGCGAGCGCACGATGCGCGGGCCTGGGCGCCCCCTCCTCCTGGGGCTGCTGCTAGTGCTGGGGGCGGCGGGCGCCGGAGTCGCCGAGCCCCGGGAGGCGGCCGACAGACAGACCCTGCTGCGGCTCATCGTGGAGATCCTCCAGGAGCTCAAGAAGTACCATTCGGGCGAGTCGAAGAGGCTGCAACTCTCGGGCCAGCACGACTACACTCTGGGCCGCAGGGAGGTGTCGGACTACCCGGTTTATCCCGAGGAGCAGAGAGTGGGTGAGTGCCCTTGCCTCCGGCTTGCGGACCGAGTGACCTGCCTTCGAGGGTTCCCTGGGTGTGTGCAGTGTAGACCGAACGTCCGACATGTTTGCGTATCCGTCATGTCTCAGGAGACACTAGAACTCGTGTTTGCTTGGAAATAGAATGGGCTTTGAGAAAATATACATATTTTTAACAAGATAAAACCATTTCGATTGTTTGAAAAAAAAAAAAAACTAGGCTTTTTTTTTTTTTTTTTAAAGAAGAAAACAGGAGGTCGGTCAATGACGCCGCCTCTAGTATAACTGTCCCTACTCCACTTCTAAGACACATGAGTTGTTACCTAGGTCGGGAGCTTTGGCACAGAACTGTCATCTGTTATTTAGGAAATGGAAATATTTTCAGCAAAGCACTTTCAACTGAGACAGTCACCCCTCCACCCCCCTCTGCCAATGGCAGAGCCTTCCCAGAGTGGGTGCCCCATGGGAAATTTCCAAAGAAAGCAGGCAAGCTTTTAATGCTTTCATGACACAATTAGGTCAAATGTGATAAGGTCAATTTCATACAGACTGACATTCAAGAGATGTCTAAGCCTTGCAAGTGAAGAGGTCCACAGGAAACGCTCCCTCCTCAGATGAGGGCTATGGCTGGTAAAACAAAGTGCCATCACATGCAATCACAGCAAAAGTTACTATCCAAAACAAGGGAGTGAAAACTGGTTACAGGTGACTGTAAAAAAGCAAAACAAGGCCTGGAGTCGGAAAGAATGTCAGTGGGAGCATTGCTAGTTCCCAAGTAGGAGCTGAGCGCTGTCCTTCCCTGGGAGTTGTACTTTAATCTTGCAAACCAGGTAAATGTCTACTTCCATGCATTTACTCCAGCCTTCATAACAGTGGCTTTGAAGGCATTTAACCCTTTTGCTAAATATATACCTAGAAAAAAAGTCTTATAACAAGTTTTTTTTGTTTGAAGGATTGGGTTTTCATTCTAGAACTTTGAGAGCTTCTGGTATTTGATTACCAAGCTGTCCAAAATGAAAATGTCTAGAAGTGATTTATATACGGGAAGCTACCGTCAACACACACCCCTCTTCACCCTTACATAACTTACGGTCACTGTCTTTACACTAGTGGCAGAGACAAGACAAATAATATTGAAGCTTTGTGAATAGCTCATACTTTATCTGAAGAAAAATGTGATCCTGATTACAAGTCTTCACATTATGTCGTGTACAATAATCAAGGGGGGCTCCAATCTGTTTTATTTAGCTATGTAACATGGCTAACGAAGAGGTTCCAATAACTTTTCTTCAACATTCACTTAGATCACATGAAAAAAAAAAAAGGTTCTTTCAAGCAATGCGATAATTAGCCTCTTTCCCTTCAAACAGAAATTGTTCCTCGAGATCTAAGGATGAAGGACAAGTTCCTAAAACATCTTACAGGTAAGTGTCCTCATTCCTTTACCTGTGCCCAGTTCTGGCATCCCGCAAGTCCTCACAATCTGCTTCTTCCATGTTCCAGGTCCTCTTTATTTCAGTCCAAAGTGCAGCAAGCACTTTCACAGACTTTACCACAACACCAGAGACTGCACCATCCCTGCATGTAAGTGACAGCATCCTGATTGCTTTGGAAAGACCGGCACATGTCGATGTGTTTCTCGTGTCCTTCCACGCCGCCTTCTAAATCTCCTCTTTGCTAATATATATTCCCTCTTAGCTATGGAGTTAAGGGTTAGGGTGACCAGACCATAGAAGAAGGTGATGCATTCTATAGCAGCTAGTGCCAAATGGAAAATTATTTATGTTCACTGGAATTAATCAACTCTTGGAATGGGCTGAACTCTTCCATTCACATTCTTGTTGTGTTTATGGATTCTGGCATGATGTCTATATTTGTATCTACGCAATAGGACAAACAAACGTTAAGAGTGAGTTACTAGGATGACTGCCGTGGTGTTGCGTGCTCTGGAGTAGAGACAGTCTGTGGACCTGGGCCCCCCCGACCCTGACCGGACGCTGCTCTCCAGTAACCCAGAAACACGGAGCTCCCTCTCGGTCTAGCGCTCAGCGATAGCTCTCTGATTGTATCTGAAAGAGAAGGTATTTCATCCCCCAAATGGCCGCTACCGCTCTTCAGAAAACACGTGCTGATGACAAGTGGCTTACGAGCTAGAGCAGCATCGGTTAGGGCCCTAAACCAGGTTTCCTCGTAGGGACTACAGGTTTCACTTCGGATGAGGCTCGCAGGAGGAAGGTGGTGCAGACACCCTGTGTGTCTTCCTAGCTGCCTTCAGAGACCATCCAGACCAGACTTCCCTGCCCTGCCTCCAAAAACGAAAAGTAAAAAAAACAAGCCACTTTGTATGGAAGTTTTTCCGCTTAGGCAGTAGGGTTGCCCCAGATAATCGCAGCGGCCGTGTGTGGAGCTCCTTGTCGAGAGGCGTTGAGGAAGCTGGCCGAAGCTGGCCGGTAAGACGG
This sequence comes from Ursus arctos, assembly GCF_023065955.2. NCBI lineage: Eukaryota > Metazoa > Chordata > Mammalia > Carnivora > Ursidae > Ursus > Ursus arctos. Next base: position 85,328,664 of record NW_026623100.1, read on the forward strand.
GGAGCACCACCTTCCGCAGGGAGCGGGGGTGCTCCGCGTGAAGGCCCTCGGGCTCTCACCGCTGCCAGGGCTCAGCCACGGCAAGCAGCACACGTGTCCCACAGAGCTCGCATTCTTATTTTTCAAGCACTGGCTGCTTTGGTCCACCCTCCCATCCATGCCCTATGCTCCTGGCACGTCCCTCTCCCCCTTCCTTCCTCTGAAATGGAATCGCCTTCTGTTTGAGAGTTATTCATTATTCCAGAGGCCAGAGAACCTTCTCATTTTTATTGCTGAAATGTGTATTTTTAACTGCCATCTTACAATAATAGGATCACAGACTCTGAATTTGAAAGTGATCTTTGGGGTCATTACATCTACTAATCTTTTCATATATGGATGAGGAAACAGACAACATGCTTAAATTCCTTGTGCCCTGACACAGACACCACACACTCGACGCTGCCAACCCTTCCCCAGGACACCATGAGTGCCCACACTCACTGCCTCCTTTTGCTCAGAGTAACTCAGCCACATGCCACCCAGATCCCTGCTCACCCGTTATGGGAGGTGGCCATCAGGGTCCATCACAGTTCCCCTGGGCCTGGGAGACATGAAGCCCACAGCTGCGTGCACTGGGTGAGTGGCTACTTACACTTTACCCATATGGAGGTGGAGAGCCAAAGCCGGACCACTTCTGTGTTGCTTCAGGCTGTAGGAAAGAAAACGAGAACCCTGGGAGGTCAGGACTGAAAGGAACCAGAGCCTTCTAACTCAAAGTGTGGTCCAAGGGCAGCTCTTCAGAGTCTCCCCAGACCACCTTCACAAGATGCCCAGATGATGTTAGGGCTGGAAAGCATGTGGGTGGGGTGGGATGGTGGTCAACTTCACGGTCTCTAGATGTGCTGCAAATGTAAGTATTTACCTTGAACTCACACAACACTGCATCCACACGTACTCTATCTAGGAAAACTGCCTCCTAAAATATTTGGTGCAACTGGGGAAGAGGGGGAAAATGCCGGGAATCCAGAGGACCCAGCCTCCAGCTGTTAGGCTTTTTTTCCCCTTTGAACACAAACTATTACGTCATCTAAATATTTAGGAGCTGCATTTTTAGGAGGATTGGCGGCTTGTCTGACATATTGTGCAAATTCATTGTTGTCAATTTACTCATTCATTCAGAATTTCAGTTAAGAGCATGAATTCTTCCATTCTTAAGTAGGATTTTGAGACTCTTGAGAAGTGAACTTTAGTAATTTATAAACTGCTGTAGGTTTCCACAGAACTTCAAACTGATGAAATCCTTTATGGCCACGATCACCAAACCTCACTTGTTTCTCTGAGGTTAGCACCTATGCAATAATTTAATAGGAAATTAGGTGAGATATCAAAGAAAACCTGTCTGTACTCAGAAATTAGCGTATTGCTTCCTTTCACCATCCAACCCGGGTCTTTCTTCTCTGTTACCTGTTGACCCACTTTCTTTACACTGTTATGTATGATCGACCCAAGTGGGGATCCAGCCTGCACGTGCCCTGGAAGTTAAGTCACACAGGGCACAGGAGACTGTCTGCTAGGGAGCAAAACCAAAGTCGTTTTGACAAGCGTGAGGAGCCGCTGGGAAAAGAAAGTGGGCAGGAGAAGACCCTGCATCTGCCCCTCCCTGCACAGCCTCCAGTCCCATTATTTATCTTCTGCCAGGTGACTCGAAAGCCCCTCAAGTACCGTAAATTATTACGTCAACAACTGAAAGCTCAGGATTTCAGATGACAGTCCCCGCATCATTTCCAGGGAATTCAGAATATTTAAAGAAATAAATGGCTTTAGCAGTTGATATTAAAAAATACTTTAGGAGTTGTTGATGTCACTGACAAGGGTCCACGATTTATTTTCACCACAGACTATAAAAGATGTGCCCGGCTTCTTACCCGGCTGGCTGTCAGTCCAATGTGCATGGAGGGATAAGGTAAGCTGACCACAGCCTCGCTGGCACACACACCAAAGACCCAAATCCCGTTTGTGACATGAAAAATTCATGGGAGTTAGAAATACTCACTCTTTGGCTAAAGTAGCCTTACTTTGAGTAAGGTTAACATAACACTCAAAATATCTCCAAATACTGGCCATCGATAAAAGGTACCCGGGCAGCTGCTGTGAATATTCCGGTGAGCACTCAGTTGGAAGAGTGTGTGTTAATTTGAAACACAGCCCATTAGTGGACTAATTTCAGCACATGACTTAGCGCATAAATTAGGATACATATCTAAAATCATGCCTGTTCACTTTTAGGGTTTCACTCATTCATTTACACTCAAAAATGAGTATATGACTAACCATATCCATGCAACTTTTATAGACCTATCTGGCTAATGTTTGAGTTGGAATCTGTCATTATGCCAGGAAGCTTATAAGGAACAACTAAGAATAGCTATGCTCTCTGTTTCTATCAGTTATGTTTCCACAGCCTCCAATGGTAAAATCTAAATGCACATGGAGAGTTTATGAACTCAGTTTTTAGCCTTGGCCTCTTGAGGGCTGATGAGCAACATGTAACACCAACTGTCAGCCATACTGATGGTGGAAAGGTTTTATTTTCCTGACACAAATGCCATGGATTTCAGTCAAAAAACAGTAATTTCGTCATCTATTTACGATGGGTCTTGTGTGTGCTGGGCACTGCCAGAGGCCACGTTTACCCCCACAAACAAGATATGCTTCTGGTCCTCGATGGCTGTCCGGGAACATTAAGAAAGGGGATAGGATACTGTGTGTGCCGTGTTACCCTCTTCGTCTCGTGTGAGTGGAGGTGGGAGTCGTGTTCTTTCTCACACAGACATGCTCGTTGTGGGAAAGCCTGTGAGATAAAGGTCTAGACAGTGCAGAGGGGGCTGAGCCAAACCCTGGCAGCCGTCTGGCCACGCAGGTACAGCCAGCGCCATCATGGGCACCGTCTTCTCCCCGCCGGAGTCCCACTGATGATGAGAGAAACATGGCGGTTCAGTGAAGCATGTGGTTAAGTGCAGGATTACGAGACCCACATCCTTGAAGGTTCACAGAAACTTGTAGGGAACTTTTTATGTGGGGGAAGTACAAGCATAGCTTTTAATGCCAAAGCTGAGAAATGCACACAGAAGAAAAGACTTCTTTTTAAAGCAATGAATGGATTCTCATAAGTCTCTCAAGGTGGTATGCTACAGGAGATGGGAATGTTATTTTTCTTAAGCATTCCTTCATAGTTAAAGCACTGTTTCCAGATATGAACCAGGCACGCCCTAGGAAAAACAACTTCCATTGTCTTACAGGAGGGAAGACCAAATGCCCTGTGGTCCTCTCCACCGAAACAACTACTCCCTGTCTCACTAACTCATCTCCAGCCAAAGAGAAACTAGATTCCCAGCTACTCCCCCTCAGTCAGAGATACTCGAGACCTCTCACACACACCACTTCATTACCTACACCTGCAGGCTCAGTTAAGTTAGAAGCCTGAGCTTTGGAATATATTTCCAAAGAAATGGAGTTTTGAGTAACAAGTACCTAGTTCAGTCCACAAAATGCAGCTTAAGTTTAGTAACCCTGGAGCTTACCATTATTTTTAAAATTAATGAACACTGTACCAGTGATTTGGGTAAACTGCATGGAGTGCTAGAAAAAAGGGTTTATTCTTGGTTTTTAGTTTTGCAAATGCTCGTGCAGATGGAGGCATGAGGGCCAATGAGCGGTTTCTCAGGACTGCCAGATTGTCAATCACTATGGTCCGAATTAGAGGACTTGACAACACACGTCAGGTGTGCGGGCTGTTCTTTAGACTTGAGTAAGCATTCAGTTGTATCGATGATGGTTTTCATTCCTTTAGCATAGCAGGCATGTAACAACTGTAGACTTGGTTATTTCCACAATGAAAGACTGAACTTTTTGGAACACAGAGAAATACACATGCAGCTATGAACCCTTGTGTTTTCAGATTATCATTCGATGTGTAGGTCTTCCAGAATTGGTAAGAAAGTGTGAAGTTATATGAAACCAAATGTGTTTTTCAGCAGTGAGCAGAGCTGCAAAGGACCAACAGCCCACGAACCATGAGAAGTGCCTTGGAAATCATCAGAGAACAGAACCCAACCCTTCACGAACACATCCCCTTGTGGACAAGAGATTTATTTTTGCAGACAGACTCTTCCATAATTCCTTTCACTTGAGTTTTGTATGTTGTCGACACTGTTGGCAGACACCTATTCAGTAAATCAGCATACCTGACGGTAACACTTGCCATTCGTGATTTTGGGGGAGTGAATGCTCCACATTCGAGGTGCAGTGCTATAAAACGACAGACAAAGCTGTTTCATTCTCCTGACGAGGCGGAATCTGAGAGTTTTCTTCAGAAACATAAATAGAATCGGAAACTATATTTTCATATAGCATATGGTATGATTTAATATTTTTGTTACTTTTACAATTAAATTCCCAGAGTATTACTTGGAACTGCATGAAGAAAAAAAAAAAACACACAAAAACTTGTCATGTTTTGGAGACAGTGGAGTGTAAGTCTGTGAACATATCCAGGCTAATTTCATTTGTCCTTTTGTATCATAAATGTAAGATAGTACCCAGAGATTGTGCAATATGTAAATACTGTAAATAAAACACTTAATAAACCAAGTGTTTGTTATAACGAGGTCTTCAGAGTGACTCTTCGCTTCTAACAAGCTCGCCGGTGGGAATTCCTCATTTACAGACCCACGAAGAGACCCCAACTCTGCCAGAACGTCATGGAGTATAAAAGGCACAAATACATAAGGGGAAGGCGACGAGTTCTTGGGACAGTTGAACTGGCGTTTTTTAAAAAGGAGATGCTGCTATGTGATGGTGGCATGTCTTAAGACAGAGCCTGATAGGGTGGAGAATATTCAAGTAAGGCTGCGTCTGCAGTTTCCTGTTTGACTTCGTAATCATGAAAACACGAACAGGTAAGACTTCTAAGCAGCTCTGATTTTTACAGGTTATCTGAACGCATCCAATTCATGACAAGTGAGTTCAACACTGAGTTTCTCTGTTCACAGGACCTCTAGTCTGGATGCAGCTGTAATGGTAAAGTAGACACGATTCCCAGGAGGTTTCTGAAGTGTGTATTTCAGATGCAGATGCAAACAGTATGGAAAACCAAGTGTAGGGATTTATTCATGATCACGAAGGAACAGAGTATGAAATTACTTCGAGATTAGTAAGCAACTACTGAATGATGAGGGCAGAGAGTAACTAAAGTGCTCTTTCTTAGCCCTATTTTCTACTGACGTCATCTCTGCAGCCGAGCTCTTCACTTTCGGGACCATCATCGCCGATCTCTCGATCCACGTACCTCGCGAGGGTCCTACTCGCCTGAGAAGAGGCAAGTCCTTCAGGTAGGACTGTCTCTGGGAAACCCACAGGGAGTCAGACACATGTCCCGAAGAGGTGCTGGCAAAGTCACCGTGCTCACCCTCTAGGACTGAATGGTCCCACCCAACCCCCCACCCGGGACCCTCAGGTTCTGAAGACAGCTGTTCCTCTAAACTCCTTCTGAGCAAGGATCCACTCAGGCTCTGCATGAAGACTGATCCATGACTGAGGGGTCCTCCCAGGATTCCGGGCCTCCAGCTGTGACTCAGGGTGAAGACGGAGTGCAGCAAACTCAACTCATGTGGCCGTGCCACCCAGGAAGGCCCAGCTTGGAGGGCCAGCTCCAAGGAGGAGACTGCCACACTCCACAGATGGTGGGGTCAGGCAAGGACACGTACGGCTACAGGGGCCTCCAACTTCTTTCACAAAGAAGTGGAAGCAATATACTTATTTCTGTCATTTTATTTCCTAACGCTGAAGGTAAATATGCACATATAACATAACAGATCATCTGAAAGGGGCAATACAGGCACTGTTTTCTAATTCTTCTTCACTTATCAATAAACCAGCAGGCAGGAAAGGTTCTGCAGACTTACACCTTAACTCTTCTATGTAAACAGTGTGCGCTGTGAGCAAGGTTGAGTCTGGGCTGTGAGCTCCCGTGGATGGGCTGCTGCTGCTGGTGGAGGGGCCCTGGCGAGAAGAGGCCGTACAGACAGCAGAGGACGTGGTCCCCACTGGTCGTCCCGAAAACTCAAGGGAGAGGTAGAGCTCCTGTGCCTGAAGGACGCTGGATGCCGTCATGCTCCGGTGCCTGTTCTATTCTGTGTGTTCCACCGTTTTTGTAACTGGGGCAAAGTGGGAGGTTCAACGGGTCTAAGAACACTTCGCAAACCCCATAAACTGTCTGGATGAAACATCTTTATTTATTTGTCTGTCAAATACAATAACTGATTTCCATCTACAATTATGTACGGTAAGACACAGAGGGTCAACTGAAGAAACAGTTGTGGCCTTACAGCCCGGGCTGCGGGGCCCACCGGGGGCTGCGGGGAGAACAGGCGTGGCGTTAGCGGGCCTTCTCCAGGAAGGCTCTGCAGCACCTCACACACTGCTGGTAGACAGTCTCGAAGTCGGACTCGCTCCCCTGAAAGCACAGGGGGAGAAAAAAATGACAAAACCTGTGTAACAAAACGCCCTCGGGAGAACCTTCGTCTGCTGCTGCACGTGGCAGGACACGCGCACAGGCTCATCCCCACAGCTGCTACGCGCCAGCACCGGACAGAAACGAGAGGTGTACTTACGTAATAGGGGTCTTCGATAATGAGTTGGTTTTGTGGATCATAGCTCCCAAGTAGTTCAATTTTAGCTTTGCAGTTTTTAATTTGATTACTTTTTCTATTCAAGTCTCTGTAAAATTGAAACATGAACTTAGTTTTCTGATCTATGGTTTCAAGTTAAACAGGGACATCTGCTAGGGTTTTATGAAATATCCATATCAAAATCCAGCAAGAGTGACCTGATTTAAAAAGGAAATCCAACCCTCGGCAGACCTGTGTGACCCTCCGCGCCACAGGTTTCCGACTCCGGCAGGAGGGTCTGCGACAGCGGCATATTCTCACAAACACTTTACACAAAATACGCATCAGACAATAATCATGTACCCTCCTGTGAAACACACACTGACACAACTGAATCAAAAAGCTCCTATTTCAGACGCTACACAAGGTGGCAGAATGGAACTCAAAAAGCCACGTGAACCAAGTCCCAAAGGGCTGCCAATCCCACCCCAAAGTGTCCTGACACAGCACGTCACGCAGCGAGCCTCCCTGTCTAACCGCTTCTCCTGCTCCTATTCCTCCAGCCTCTGCCCGAGCTGGAAACACAGCCCCTGCTCGCCGCCTCCACCCCCGGCGCTCACATGGCAGCGAGCAAAGCGGCAGGCTCCTCAGCTGCGTTCTCATCAGCCCTCCACTCAGTTGACAACCCTCCACTGAGCACCTAGGATGAGTCAGACACAGTGCTGGTGTGGGGGAAAGGCTGGCCAGGCCTCCGAGCAACAGAATGTGTCCCCAGAGCAACCGAGGCCGAAGTGTGGGCTTCACCTGCTCTCCACAGAGACCCGGCTCTGGATGCCCACCCGGCCTGGAGACCGCGCTAATAAACGGAGTCCCGCTCCTGGCAACACCTGTCAGCTACTGTGGAAAGTGAGAAAAATGGGAACAAAACAAGGCAACAACTGAAAAACAAAAATAGAAAATGTATGTATTTTAGTGATGTTCCTGATTCATAAAAACAAAAGTAGAGCTGTGCACCGTATCTGCGCACTCCTACAAAGGCAATTAAAAGCAGAAACCGTTTCTATTCATAAAACGCGTGGCATCCTTGTGAATTAGCACGGTTTCAGTGAAGAATCCCTGCAGCTCTACTGGGAGCACGTCCTGGCCCTTCTCTGTGCTGGCAGAGTGCAGAGGGTGGCAGGAGGGCTGCAGTCTTGCTTCTCAGCACCGTAAACCGTAAACCGGCCGCGTGGCAAAGGGCCACGGGGCCCTGGCCTCACAACCGGAACTTCATCCATTCTCTTGGGTCACTTACGCTGCAACAGCTTCAACTCTGTAGAGCACACTGTGTTCACTTGTTCTTGGCCTCATCACACTGTATCATTGTTACAGTTAATTTTGTGTCAATACAGGTGGCCCACGCCAGACCGTATACTTCAAGGGTAGGCAGCATCAACAATTCCTCATCCTTGTTTCCCAGTGCGTGGCACTGTGCCAGGCACACAAAAGCTCACTCAAGAAACGCCACAAAGTTCCTTGTTGCCCAAATGCAGGTCCCCATGCAAGGCGACAGGGCACAGTGGGGAGCACGGCTCACGAGAGACACACAGCAGGCTCTGCTTCACAAAGCCTAGGCTAAAATTCTACCACACCAATCTGCTCCATCTGTGAACTGGGGCAGGTAACTTAACCTCTTGTGCCTCTCTGATAAGATGCGGAACAAGGGTTAAGTGCTTTGGTGTGCAGAGCACGTAACACACACCACAGCGTAGTCAGCCAGCGTCACCTAATACCCAGTCTGTCTGGTGTTTTTATATCCATTAAGGCAATCAACATAGTCACAGAGTAAAAAGTTTCCCTCTTTGTCCATCTTCCTTCTAGGGGGCTGGGGGACAGCAGTCATGGGGGGATAACACGAGAAACAAAATAATACGCACGGCCCATGGATCGCTACAGCAGTGACATCGCTGCTCTCCTGTACAACAAACCCCACCCTCAACGAAGCTGCTCGCCGCCCAGCCAGTCTTCCGGTTATACCCTAACCAGGCTCTCCCTTCCTGAAAGCGTCTCTGCAGGAACACACCTGGGAGACAGGTCCAGCTCCCCCGTGGTTTCTTACTACTCTAAACAGATAATTCTGTATGTTCTGACCATCGCTACCTTCAAAACTTAAAGATAATAAAAAAATCATTTTTGACAACAAACAATTGGCCTATTACTGAACTGAGAGTTGAACGGAAATATCCTTTAAAATATGATTACCTCAGATTGCTTTCATCCATACACAGTATATAATCAAATGTGGCAAAGTCTTCCTTGGTAACCTAAAATTAAATAAGTCAAAAACATACTGTTTATAATAATCAAGCCTAGAGGATCCAAAGCAGTCAAAAAAAAAATTTGCTGTATTTGAATTTGTTACTCACTTAAATAATTTAGGGTATTTTAAAGTTAAAATAGAGTTAACCTATTTTTTGTAACATTATATTGCAAAGAAATTTTACATTATTAAGTTCCTGGGAATAATTCTAATAGTATAATATGTAAACACAAAGTTTATACTCCATCTGCAATTTCTTAGTAACAAAGTATAATTCACTTAACATATTAAAATGTCACATGTTTAACCCCCTTCATTGTTTTACCCTATTTTTCATTCTGCTCTCATTCTGCAAGAACATAACATCCTAGGCCCCAGTGACAAACACCAAACTAAAGAGATGGATGGCTGTCCCTGTGAAGCCTCCCTCCTGTGCAGGGCAGGCAACACGCTGGCAGAGATAAAAACCAGGCAGAGCCAGGTGCAGAGTTTGGGGGCAGAGAGGAAGATAAAATATTAGGTAGGGTGTTCATGGAAGGAAGCGTCCCTAAGAAGGAAACACACAAGGACCTGGACACATGGCTCTTCTCTCCCCTGAGCACACACAATTTGAACACAATACAGAAGAGGCCACTCGGTATTTTTACTGATTCTATCAGTTTTCTGACATCATAATTTATCAATATAAGCCCACTAAAACGTAAATGGAAAAGTTATTTGATGATTTCTGCCTTTATAAATAATGGCAGACACAGAAAGGAGGGAACATAAACAGGCCACATAATGAAGGCGAGAATAATCTCTAACAACGTAATTTTTCAATAATAACCTTCCCCACTAAAAAAATCATCTAAAATCTAGGAGTGCCAGGAAACTACAAAGAAGATATTGAAACCCTTTTGTTTCAAACAGTGTACTTTCTTTAACTTTTTAATTTAACAGAGTACTGACAATCAGTGTAGCGGACGAACAATGAATCTGTTCATTACTCTGGTGGACATTCTAACTGGCGGCTCTTAGTACAACCTGCACGAGCTTTTAACGTAACGCGCTCATCAAGTACTGAGGACTGCGGTTTGTCATCATTCCCAAGGTACTAGCTATTTCCCCAAAACAGTTTACGAGAATGTGCTTGGATTCACATTGTTTTTAATCTTAGAATTACTGCAGTTATGGGTCGAAGATAGTCTTAGAACTGACAGCCATCTATAAAAACCATATGCGATGTTTAGATATTAAAATGACTGAGAAGGAACGGAACAGGAAGAGTGTGGAGCGAAGGACTTACGTCTGCAACAACACACGGACACCTGTGACGAACCACCTCCACGGCCAGAAGCGAGCAAACGCCCAACAAACAAGCACTTCTGCAGAGCCGTGCGTGCGTTGCTGTGGGGACGTGGCCTGGGGAGGCCTGGGAGAGCAGAACCCCAACGGGAGCCCCCCAGGGTTACACATGGCAGTATTTACCACTGAATACTGAATATTTAATACCATTACTAAAACTGAAAAATTTTAGGGGCACCTGGGTGGCTCCGTCAGTTAAGCATCTGACTTGATCTCGGCTCCGGTCATGATCTCACAGTTGTGAGTTCGAGCCCCGTGGGGCTCCACACTGGGTGAGGACGCTACCAAAAAAAAAAAAACTAACTGAAAAGTTTTAAACCTTTATTGTCTGTTATTATAACATTTTTAAAGATAAAAAAACAGCTATACTTTCTAAATGGGAACAGTCCCTAAGGAGTGGCCCTGTTGCACATTTCTGCGTATCTCTGTAACGTCTGCTTGCTGGAGGACAGAAGGGTTCCTCTGAGCCTCTGTACCTGACCTGCAAATTGCCACCTGAGTCGAAGTATATAAAGTGAACCCAGCCTTGCACAAGTATGTAGCTTACAAGGAGAATTTTTACAGCTACTGTAGATAGCTATGGGTAATCTTTGGTAAGTATATAAAGTGAACCCAGCCTTGCACAAGTATGTAGCTTACAAGGAGGATTTTTACAGCTACTGTAGATAGCTATGGGTAATCTTTGGTACTACACCAAAACTCAGTAAGCGGTGGTTTCTTAAAGTTGACTGGCACTACAGGATAGGAAAAACATCCGTAAGCTTTTCTTCCTCTGTTCAAGTCCACTGGTCAGTCTGACACTTTTGACCTCATGGACACTTTGAGAATTTGAGGGCAGTGATTCTCAAAGAAGGGGGCAGCTGGCAATGTCTGGAGACATCTTTTTTTTTTTTATAAAGATTTTATTTATTCATTTGACAGAGAGAGAGACAGCCAGTGAGAGAGGGAACACAAGCAGGGGGAGTGGGAGAGGAAGAAGCAGGCTCCCAGCGGAGGAGCCTGACGTGGGCCTCAACCCCAGAACGCCAGGATCACGCCCTGAGCCAAAGGCAGACGCTTAACGACTGAGCCACCCAGGCGTCCCATGTCTGGAGACATCTTTGATTGCTAGGATGGAGAGGAAAGGGGTGCTCCAGCATCAAGTGGGTAGAGACCAAGAGTGCTGCCAAATACCGTATGGTGCCCAGGATGGCCCCACAGCAAAGAATCACCCAGACGCAGAGTCAGCAGTGCCAAGGCCGAGCACCTGCTCTACGCTGAGAAGCCTGGGCAAAGGGCCACTGCTGGAAACGAGAAGCACCGAGGACCAGTCAGCAACCTCATAGGCTGGAGAGAAAAACAGCACATAAAGGCAGGCAGAACAGAGACCCCAGAAAGCAGTGAGCCTGACACTCACAAGCTTTCTTCTCAAAGCCCTTGCCAAGTTCTTAAACTCCTCAGGGCACAAAGCTAAGAAGCCACAGGGAGGCTGCAGCTACTCAGTGAGGGAGCAGCTGCCAAAGAGGAGGAGCCCTGTCCACTACACACCAGGGGCTCTCAGGTGGGGGACCCTGGAAGGCTCGGCCCAGGAGGGAGGACCAGTCCAACACAGTCCAAGCCTCACAAAGCCAGGGCCAGCAGGTGAAAAGGATGGAAAATGGAGAAATTTCTGTTCAAACTACAGGTAAGTTGAATCTCTGAAAAAAGAATGAAGAGAAGGAAAATATAAAAAGAAAACAATATAGAATTTTTCAAAACTGACGGAAATCATCGAGATGAAATTCAGGAAGCATACTTTGGTCTATCGTAGTAAAACTGCTGGGGGAAAAAAAGAATACAAAAGAAAAACCTAAAGACAGCAGAAGAAAATTAGAGCAATTTCAAGATACAGAGACAACTGATTCAATGAATCCTGCCAAATCATTAAGCAGAAATACTTTCAATAATCACCAAACTTCTTCAGAGAAAAGAGAAAGAGGGGACATTACTGACCAGTTTTATGAGGCTAAACAACCCTGACACGTGGGCTCCAGAGTCTAAAACCTACCCTGATACGTGTGTGACCCTGGGTGTGCATCTGACCCTGAGTGTGCATCTGACCCTGACAGTGTGTGTGACCCTGACACTGTGTGACCCTGGGTGTGCATGTGAACCTGACACTGTGTGTGACCCTGACACTGTGTGACCCTGAGTGTGCATCCCCCCCTGACACTGTGTGTGGCCCTGACACTGTGTGTGACCTTGGGTGTGCATCCCACCCTGACACTGTGTGTGGCCCTGACACTGTGTGACCCTGGGTGTGCATGTGAACCTGACACTGTGTGTGACCCTGACACTGTGTGACCCTGAGTGTGCATCCCCCCCGACACTGTGTGTGGCCCTGACACTGTGTGTGACCTTGGGTGTGCATCCCACCCTGACACTGTGTGTGGCCCTGACACTGTGTGACCCTGGGTGTGCATGTGAACCTGACACTGTGTGTGACCCTGGGTGTGCATGTGAACCTGACACTGTGTGTGACCCTGACACTGTGTGACCCTGAGTGTGCATCCCCCCCCTGACACTGTGTGTGGCCCTGACACTGTGTGTGACTTTGGGTGTGCATCCCACCCTGACACTGTGTGTGGCCCTAACACTGTGTGTGACCCCGGGTGTGCATGTGAACCTGACACTGTGTGTGACCCTGGGTGTGCATGTGAACCTGACACTGTGTGTGACCCTGACACTGTGTGACCCTGAGTGTGCATCCCCCCCTGACACTGTGTGTGGCCCTGACACTGTGTGTGACCCTGACACTGTGTGTGACCCCGGGTGTGCATGTGAACCTGACACTGTGTGTGACCCTGGGTGTGCATGTGAACCTGACACTGTGTGTGACCCTGACACTGTGTGACCCTGAGTGTGCATCTGACCCTGACACTGTGTGTGACCCCGGGTGTGCATCCCACCCTGACACTGTGTGTGACCCCGGGTGTGCATGTGAACCTGACACTGTGTGTGGCCCTGACACTGTGTGTGACCCCGGGTGTGCATGTGAACCTGACACTGTGTGTGGCCCTGACACTCTGTGTGACCCCAGGTGTGCATGTGAACCTGACACTGTGTGTGGCCCTGACACTGTGTGTGACCCCAGGTGTGCATCCCACCCTGACATGTGTGACCCTGACACGTGTGTGACCCCGGGTGTGCATCCAACAGAACCGCACACAAGTGTTCCCCAAAAGAAACACAAATATTCACCAAGGCCCTCAGCGCAAAGGAGAGACAGCCCACCTGTCCATCCGGAGTAGAATGGATTCAACAGCGGCAGCACGACTGTAACAAGGTATCAGAGGGAGTGCTACAAGAGAGGCCGTGGAGAGTCTCACAGAGAAAAGCTGACAGAAAGAGCACACACTGTAGGGTTCCAAGGCCATAAAGTTAAAAAGTAGAAAGAATCTGAGTAGTGACCTCTGGAGTGGAGGGAGTGGCGCTGGTCCCAAGTACCCACCGACAACCTGTCAGCTGTCAAAGGGCTGCTGAAAAGAAGAACGAGTGTATAATAAAGCAAGTATCTCCAAAGAACTAACTGGATGTGCAATCGCACACCCAAAAAACACGAAGCACCCTAAACATATTTTATTTATTAAACCCACGTTGAAAGTATTAGGAAAATCAAAATTTTAAGAAATAGAACAGTTCTCTTACACATTCTGACAACTGCTAAAGAGAAAGCCTATAGGGGCGCCTGGTTGGCTCAGTCAGTTAAGCGTCTGCCTTTGGCTCAGGTCATGATCCCAGGGTCCTGGAATCGAGGCCCGAGTGGGGCTCCTTGCTCAGCGGGGACCCTGCTTCTCCCTCTCCCTCTGCTTGTGCTCTCTGTCAAATAAATAAATAAAATCTTCAAAAAAAAAAAAGCCTGTGAACGATCACAAGATGCTAAAAGGTAACAAAGATCTAAATGATACTTATTTATAAAATACATCTTGTCAGCATTTTGAAATAAAAACATCATTGAGAAATTTTTCTTAAAAAGGAACAGGGAAAACAGAAAAGGGAAAGAAACAGACTGTGTGGGAATATTACTTCTAAAACCAACACTTACAATTGATCTTTAAAAATTACAAGTTTCTAGTTTTTAAGATTTAAGATTTTAAATATTAAAATACTTCATTTTTACCCAAATTACATACTTGTGTACAAAAAATAATCCGATCTTAAAAACAGAAAACATGAAAGTGTGACTGCTTGAAATCATGAATGACTACTCAGAATAAATCCGCATTCTCTGAAACACAGAAAGTAGAAAAGGACAAGGTGTGCAAATCCTGGAGATTAGGACATGTGACCTAAAAAATGTGTACTATTCTGTCCAATGAGAATTCGAGGTAAGAACAGGTCAGGCCTAAGGCAGTTAACTTAAATAGTTAGTTGTTAACATACAGAGTCAACTGGCAGCCAGAAATGAGAAATTCACAGATTCCAGGGTAAATTTGTCTAAGCCAAAATAACATGTGTATTACTAGCTTCTGAGACATCACTAACGCATCAGCAGTGTTTCTGTGCACTTCTGTGAACTTTCTGGCTCGCACCTGTATATGTTTTTATTAAAACAAACAAATAAGCCCATGTCAAATCCCAGTTCTACCACTTTGAAGCTGGATGACCTTTGATAAGTTATTTTCTCTCCAGAACTCAGTTTCTCCATGTGCAAAACAGGTTTGCCAACTACTCCCTTCCCTAACAAGGTAACCGAGAGAACAAAAATCAAGATGATCAAAAATAAAAATGCAATGCTGTATGGCAAAGCAATCTGAAAAGCTTTCAGTAAAGACATGGTTTAAGATAATAATGATTAGAGTCTTTGTGCAGTCTTATACAAAGTTCTTGTTCAAACACTAACACTATATTGTAGCTCTCACACTGCCAGCCATACTTCTAAATACATAATATATCTGACAACTCATTTTCAAAACATTTGGCAGCTTCTCATTTTAAAGGCCTCAAAAGCTCATCACCAGACATAGCCTGTTGTTTCTGATGCCAATCCACAGACTTGCTTGGCCTACAGAGCCTGCATATTTTGTTAGGTTGGATACAAAAGAACTTAGAAGATTTAGTCAGATTTTTAATTTTTTTTTTAAATTTTTTTAAAGATATATTTTAGAGGGAAAGTGAGTGAGAGAAGGGGCAGAGGGAGAGAAAGAGGGAGAGCAGACTTCTGCTGAGTGGGCAGCCTGATACAGGGCTCAATCTCACGCCCTTAAGATCATGACCTGAGTCTAAATCAAGAGTTGGATGCTTAACTGACTGAGCCACCCAAGCGCCCCAGCCAGAAGTTTTAAACCTTCAACTGAGTCTCCATAAAATAATGATAGTGATAAAAGTAACTTTCCCTGCATAACGGCATGTGAGGCGTTTTGTATCAGAAACTAAGCACATTTTAGCGGCTAGCCCCTGGGTTCTAGAAGGTGCCGGAGGGCGCAACTGCAGCACGCGCCTTTCTAAGGCTTTTTTTTTTTTTTAAAGATTTTTTTATTTATTTGACAGAGAGAGACACAGCGAGAGAGGGAACACAAACAGGGGGGAGTAGGAGAGGGAGAAGCAGGCTTCCCGCCACTCAGGGAGCCCGATGCGGGGCTTGATCCCAAGACCCCGGGATCACGCCCTGAGCTGAAGGCAGACACTTAACGACTGAGCCACCCAGGCGCCCCCTGCAGCATGCTCTTAGTGATGGAACTCTACGCGCCTGCCCTTGAGCTCGACGTCTCACTGAGGCTGTGGTGGTACAACCCTCACGCTCTCCCCGGTGCTTATGCATGACTCTTAGAACTGTGTGGCCCACTGAGCTGCTTACCAGTTCCAGGCAGCTACTTAAGTTAAAATGTAAACTTCAGTTCCTCCGTCACACTGGCCGTATTTCAAATGTACAATAGCCGTTGGTGGCTTCCACACTTTACGGAGCAGATACAGTGCACCTGCCTTATCCCAGAATGTTCTACTGCTCAGGACTCCAGAATCCAAACCCAGAAGTCCAACGGCTGGGATGCAGGCTATGCACCCATAATAGGATCGGTGCTACCCTGTATTTCCAAGACACTTCACGGTTGAAAATACATTTTTGTAGACATTATAGAACTTTATTCTAGCAACAAACTTGTAATGTAAGCAGACTAGTTACCAGGGCTTAAATGTTTCAATCACACAGACAGAAATGAAAAAGGAGATTATAACTCAGGTCTCCAGGTCCGAGGCAAGGCTCTCACCAGGATCACTTATGTGATTATAAATGCATTTTAGCCTTTCTCTCTCCTCCATCTTGGAGCCTACAGAAGCCTGCTGGGAAAAGGACTCCTAAAACGCCAACTATGTCTGGAAGGCTGTGGTCCAAGGCCATTTTTGCTGGCTATACGCGGGGTCTCCAGAACCAGAGGGAGCACACAGCTCTTCTTAAAATCGAAGGTGTTTATGCTTGAGATGAAACTGAATTCCATCTAGGCAAGAGATGTGCTTATGTGTACAAAGCAAAGGACACCACAGTGACGCCTCGTGGCAAACTGAACAAACCAGAGTAATCTGGGGAAAAGGAACTCGAGCTCACGGAGATAGTGGCATGGTTCGTGCCAAACCGCGAAGCAACCTCCCTGCTAAAGCCATTGGCCACAGAGTCCGTGTGATGCTGTACCCCTCAAGGATTTAAACTCAATGAAAAGTAAATAAATAAAGGTGTAGATTTGTTCTCTTGTATTTTTGTTAAATTAATTAAAAATAAATGCATTTTAATAAATAAATTCCAAGATTATGCCCACCTTTCAGAACTGTGGAACCAGCAGTGAAACAAAATGGGTACGCTGTGGCTATGTAAACGGACCCGGAGTAAACACCCATTAGCATGTCAGTGTGGCTAAGCTCACAACTTCTCAAGTTAGGGGACTCCAGTATTAGAAATTAAATGAGATCTCTTCTACCTGTCTTGCTTTATGGGCTGTGTTAATGCCATGATTTCTGAGGCAGCTCAGAGCTCTTGGATCTGGTGACCGGCCCACGTTCCAGTCAGACACAGCGCCGCTGTCAGTGACCCACTGCAACACAGAACACACATATATGCCTTCAAGTCCCAGCACAGTACCTGCCGGGCAGTGTGGTTCATGGGGACACCATGCTTCTTCATGCAGCTCTGCCCTCGATAATCAGGGGGGTTTCCTATTTCATACGTGGATGTCGCTGCACTGTCTATCCTCCACTGCAGGAGAAAAAAAGAATTTTTTTCGCAATTTCCTGCTGCAAAGGCAGTCAGGCTGGCCTCTTTAAGACAGAGAATGGTACTTACATGATCTGAAAGCTTTTGATCAGTTACAAGTTTTCTGAAAACTGCTTCTGCAATGGGTGACCGACAGATGTTACCTTAAAGAGAGGGGAAGGCAGAGAGTGGGCGTCAGGTTTGATGCTGGGGCAAATGCTGAATTCCAGCGACCACTTCACCACAGACACACAGCAACAGCACTTCCCTAGGGAAAGTGAGGCCAGCATCCTACCAGTGCATGCACAGTAGGACCTCTGGAGAACAGCTGACCAAACCCAAGCTCAATGATGTGACACCAGCTGTCCAAGTACTCAAAGTACAAATAACCAAGACGTAGGAAAATCAATTACAACTGAAATCCCTGTCTTTCAGGCTGCTATCAGTAACCTAGAAGTAACTCACGAAATCAGTGAAGTGGGTTGCAACGAGCCTATTTTAAAATGAAATACAACAGGATTAAAAAAATGTATTTTCAAGTATATTGCACATAAGGATGAATACTGTTTTCATAAAATGCACAAATACATTTCAGCCTAACAGTAGTTTGACACAAACTTTCGGGGAGCAGTCTGTTGGGATTTGGTCGGCTGAATTAAGGGTGCTGCCCTCCAGGTCGCCAAGTCTGCCCAGAACTTCCAACATTGGCTGCAAGTTCAGGGATTCCCCACGGGCCACCCACACTTCAGAGCAGCTGGCTACAGATCCAGGAGTCCCTACACGTTCACACGTTCAATAATTCTCTACAAGAACATGTAAAACTCAGGAAATGCCAGACTTAGGATTAGAGTTTTATCATAACAAAAAGATTCAAAGCAGAAAGAGCCAAAGTTAGAAAGCATAGGGCAGATTCTAGAAGAGTCTTGAACCTAAAGCTTTCTGGTCCTCAGACACACGTCACCCTCTTGTCATCCATGTGAGACAATACTCAGGGTATTGCCAATCCAGGATGCTCCCCAGAGCTCCAATGCCAAGGGTTCACTGAGTTTCATGAAGTAGGCATGAGTGATGGAATTATGGGCCTGCCGCTGAACTAACTGTCCAGCCCCCCCCACCCTGGCCCTAATGTGTGCCTCAGAGACCCCACCCTGACTCACCCTACATGCACGAACTCTGTAAAGACCTCCTAGAATAACAAAACATGCCCACTACCCTAAGAAATTATGCTAAAAGCAAAACAAGATAATAAGAAAATTACTTACAGTAAAAAAAGGAAGATTGGAATTGATCTCTTAGGAAGAGGACTTTACTGGGCATTTAAATTAGGGGGTTGTATGAATAAGAGAGCAATGAACGTGTGCTGGTGGGTCTGGGTTACAGGAACCGTAACTGCGTGCAGGATATGGACTTAGTGGGTCCAGTAGGAAGGGAATGTTCAACAAACATATTCCGCATGTCTGTGACACAGGAGCCCAGCACTCTGCAAGGGCCTGAAGAGAAAGACCCTTCCCACAAGTTAGGAAAACAACTGCAGGGCTGGAGAGCCTGGAATTCAAGGTGGAGACTCTGCCTACAGAGGCCAACACAAGAAACACTAGGAATAGACGGGAGCTAAGTTAAGAAGACACGGGTCACTCTTTACCCACATTAGAATCTTCATGTTTGTGATAAATACGTAGAACTGTATCTTCTGAAGTGTTGTGAGACACAATTAATGCTGTTACACAAAACCAACACTGACTTTACTACAATATTCTTCACTGTCCACATTAGTCTCAGGCCTTATACTGTGTTTATAAAGTACTTTTTTCCCCACAGACATTGTGGTTTCCACAACAGTGAAGTCTATCAACTACTCAACCATGAAAGGGACAGGAATTAATTCCCAATGTCTTCTATAAGCTAGTTTGTGTTGTAAAGTTTCTTCTTACCACATTCTGAATTTTTGTTTAGTTTTTAAAACAAGTATTATCATCCCCACTATGTTAATTACTGAAAGGCTCCAATAGATGTGTAATTGTTTTATCTGTTCCCATACATTCTGGAAATACTTTCATCTGCAACCACTCTATTCAAGACAACTGTTATTATTTTAAAACTCTAGAATAGACACTTATAATCTCACATCTAAAGACATAATAAAAAGACTAGTCTCATCCCTTAACAAATAATTAACTGCAAAATAACAGCTTAGCTTCCCCACAAGACAAATACTAGGATTATTTACTGCCTTAAAGTCAAGGCATATTCATCCACACTTAACTTTTTCCCAGATATTTATATTTACAGCAGGATGTATGTATAAGTACAGATGGGGAAAAAAAATTACTACTACAAAAATTAGAAGTCATACTTATAAAATTAGCAGAATCCTGCTTCCTTTTAACTTACTCTCTTGATTTCAAAAGTTGGTATCACCAAATTAACGCATTATTTAAAAATAGAGCTTATAGTAAAACAAAGTACTTCAGGGTCCACCTTTGGAAAAGTTCTAAAAACTTAAAATGTCATCTTCAGATTTCTTCAGAAAAAAGCTCAATCTGTGAAGTCTCAAGTTTGTTTTTTTCCAAATTAGGGGGCTTAATACGCCCTCTTACTCAATATCTGTGATTCAAGGGCTGAGACTCACAAAAGGAAGAAATGAAATTCTCCAAGGGTAGGGATGGTGTCTCTACCCCCCACCATGTGCAGCACATATGAAGTATCAATAAATACCAATTAATGGTAGGAGAGAGGTGACCTGACCCCACTACCAGTTATCATTCCCAACCATGCTGGCTTCCGCAGAGGCACCAATGCCTTCAACAGAGCAATATATCTCTATAGCACAAAACACGCAACATGTTTAATAATCTTGCCAAAATAAGGAGTGCAGTTCTTTCCTGCCATTAGCCTTACCAATGGAAAACATCTGACACTCCTCTCTACACTTCAGTCTGAAAAGAGCCCATATAAATGCTCTGAAGGAATGATTTTTTTACATTTCAAAAATATACCGTTCCTACTGCTCTATGTATATACAGGCTATTCATAGACTCCTCAAACCTGCCCAGAACTTGACCACTTAGCAGCCCCACCAGTGATGCTCTCTCTGACCCAGCACATGCTCCTCTGCACCCCCTGGCCTCACCCCTGCGGCCTCGCCCCTGCCCAGTCTAATCTCAACACAGCAGCTGAACACTTCTTTCTAAATGTCCCACCTCTGCTCAATGGCTTCATCCTCCAGTGGCTTATCTCCTTCAGAGTAAGCCCGTGCCCTTACATGGCCTCATCAGACATGTCCTCTGTAGGCCCTAAAACAGCATCTGAAACCTATGACCCACTGCTCACACCCTTTGTGTACAGCCCACGGAACCAAAAATAATGTTTACCTTTTTAATAGTTGAAAAAAACTCAAAAGAAGAATATCTTGTGACATGAGAAAATCACACGGAATTCAAACTGCAGTGTCCATAAATAAAGTTATACTGGGACACAGTCAAGCATTATTGTTTATGTATTGTCTAGGCCTGCTTTTCCAAAGCACCAAATATTTACTTTCTGGCTCTTTACATAAGGAGTTCACAGACTCCTGCCCCAGAGCGCTCATTTTTCTGTAAGGAATTAACTTTCCTATACATCCAGAATAGTTCTAGTTACGTATTTCTGGTGGCATTGAGAAAACAGTCATTCAAATTACCTTCGAGTTCAGGTACAGATGAAGGTCTGGCTGAAAAAGGCTACTGGGTCTCTAGGCCAGGCCACAGTAGTTTCCCTGCCAATATGAATAGGACCAGCACTCTCATTTCAAAACTGTTCACCCACTTTCTTTTGAGGCCCGACACTTTTCCAAAGACCCAAGGCTTGCTTTCTCAACTCTCAAGTCTTTGCCCAAACGTCACCTTATAGATAAGGCCGTCCCTGACTGCACTGCGTAAAGGTGCATTCCACCCCCACCCCCTTCCCCATTCTACAGTTCTTAACACATCACCAACTTATTAAGTAACCAAGTACTGGGTTGCTGGTGACAGAAAGTGAGCTCCGCAGAGGCAGGGACTTTTGTCTGTTTTGCTCACTACCACACCCTATCACTCAGAGGGCCTAGTAACATAGCAGTTGCTTAAGAAAAACATTGTAGGGAAGATAAATATACACAGGTATACATCCCTTGTTAATAACCACCATGGTGCATTATGTCAGCATAATCGACAACAACAAGTAAAAGAAACAAGGCAATGGAATCCTGTTAGATGCCCAACATGAACTGAACTGCACTTTAATCAATTTTTTGATTCTGTAAGTCAGCCAGCCTTCATGGCAGCTTAAAAACCAAATGATGCCCACTACCGAAGTGAAACACGGCGGCCCTTTTACTTTTCCCCTGACAAAAATTCAACTCTGCAAATACCTAGTTATCGTCACATATTGTCTTAAAGCTGAAAATACAGAAAAATAAGCTGCAGGTAATGCCGTCAAGAGGGCTAAACCTAGGTGTGATCCCAAGAGGCTATCAAGTAATTATAATAAAATTCATGTAATGAAAGCCGTCTATAAAGGATTATATGTAAACTACCTCCACTTAGAGGATCTGGGAAAAGCAAAGAAGAGAATATTTGGACCTAACCTTACAGAAAGTCTTTCCAGGGAAAACGCAATATGGCTGCCCAGAAACAACCACACAAAGGTGCAGTAAGCACCTGAACTGCTGGGAGACAGCAAATCACAGGGTATGGGCAGGAAAAGGTAATGGAGATGAAGCAGAAACACATGGGCAGACTTCCATCCTCTTCTTGAAGGGGGCAACATAGAAAGGAGGGGAAACTTTAGTCCATAGGGAATGCAGACTCATCAGAAGATTTTAAATAAATGGACTATTGATGATTTAGGCCTTCCTCTCTTGGAGGTTAAGGAGATAGAGTGCAAACACTGAGAGCATATAACCCTGTGGTGTTATTCCAAAGGAAGAATGCCGACAACTAAAGGGAAAGTGAATTCTAATTTGGAACACTGGTCCATGAGTCTGGTTACATAGACACCTGGAGAATCGGCTTTCCTTGGTTCGGCTTTTATAGGTAAGAAATCCAGAATCCTTGCATTCCATCTGCCTTTAGCTTACATCCATTTGTAAGCAGAGGCCAAGAAAATGAGCCAGCAAACCAGGGTTGTAACGGGTCTGGGGGCATCAGGAAACCCCTAAGACTAGTATATCAGTCCAGACGCCTTGGGTCTACTCGATGAAGGAGAAACAGGGATGCTAGGCGGATGCAATGCAAAGGACCCTGGCTTGCAGTGTCGGTGCCGCAGGTGAGGACGGCTACGTGAACAGACTGAGGTGACAGGTAATCCGGCTTGTACAAGACTGCGCAAGTGAGAGGCTACCCGGCCTGCACCGGACTAAGCAGGGTAAAGGGGTCCCCGCTTGCAGAACGGGCAGGTAAGAGAGAACCTTGCTTGGAGAGTGGACTGGGCTGGTGAGGGAACCCAGCTTGGAAAGCAGCCCAGCAGGTGCGCGGCGCGGAGGAAGAGCCCAGGGCGCTCCATCCCACCATCCGGTTTCCCGGTCCCCGGTCTCCTCCCGACCACCGTTTCTGGCCCAGCGGCGCAGCCCAAAACGCACGAGACCCACCCCGACCGTTCGGAAAAGCCAGAGTGGGGCTAGATCAGCGCTGTCTCACCCAGACACACGAACAGCACAGACTTCGGCACCTGCTCAGCCATCTTCCCGCGCGCACACTCAGGCGCCCACTGAGCGCGTCGAAACCTTTCCTGCGCGACGCATGCGCACATCGAGCGTCCCGCCCCGCGCGCCTGCGCAGTACAGCCTCAGCCCCTCCCCGGAGCGAGGGCCCGGGCCCTGCGACTGCGCAGTACTGAGGCGAGGGACAGCAGCCCTCCGGCGGACGGAAGGGGCGGCACGGGGGCGGGGGCGGTGTGGGGGTGGGGGTGGGGGCACAGGGTCAGGAGGCGGAGGAGGGGCCTCGGGGAGAGGGAGGGGCTTCGAGGAGAGGGGCGGAATGGGGGCGGGGCCGTGAGTCACCTGGAAAGGGGAGGGTCTCAGTGGGGGCTGGACCCAGGTCACCTGAGGGCGGGGGAGGACTCCCGAAGAACCGGGCGGGGGGTGCGTGGGACTACTGACCGATACCCGAGGGGCGGGGTCCTGAACGGGTGCCCGAGGGTTAGGCCTCTCCCTCCTGGGGTTCAGGTGAACGTCCCCCCAGACCTGGACCGCGCGGCCCAAACGCGAGGCGGGCGATCAGGGGGTGAGCGGAGTCCGCACGGGACCAGGGGGCACCTGTCTGGACCCGAGACCCCTGCCTCACCCTGCCGCCCACAACCGTCCGTTCTGGGACAGGGGCAGTCGGCCTAGGTTATCCCGATCCTAAGATGGGTTGCTTTAGAAGCCGCCGCGGGACTGACGAGGTCGAGAGCAGACCTTTCCTGGTTGCCACCCCGAGTGCTGTGTTGTTTTTGTCCAGAGAATATGTATAACGTAGGTGCTTTGTACTGGACAAAAGCGGGGTGTTTACCTGCTCCCTTACCTATCTCAGGTGTGCGCCTCGCCTGGGCCCCTCCCTGCCCTGCGAGGCGGGGCTAAGCGGAGAGCGCCCTTCCTGTTCCTGGCTGGGTGTCCGCAGCTCGAGGGGCGCCGCAGAGGACCAGGCTCGGGGGTCACAAGTGAGTAGAGGTGTCGGTCACGCCACTGAGCCTCACCTAGAATCGGGGTCACTTCCACCCTTTTCCCCTTTAAAAAAGTTTTGCTGGAGAGGGTAAATCCTTGGCGAAGGAGGGCGAGAAACGAGGGTGTCTTTGGGATTTGCTGCTGCGCACCTATTAACAGGTCGCCCCGCAAACTGTCAAAGATTAACCAGGTCTCTGGACTCGACCACGGTCGTTTCCGGTCACAGAACAGCTCTTTCCAACCTTTAACAATTGTAATTCACTTTATGTTATTTGTAATTATCTAATGTTTGAAAAGCCACTTACTAGTTACTGTCTTTTCCGTTCCACTTTGTTCCAATAAATGACACTAGAGCTCTGTCACGGTGGTGTGGGTGTGCTGTGTGCTTGACTCGTGGGGGCAGGAAGTCGGGAAGATGCAGCCTGGGAGTTCCCCTGAAGTATGCCAAGCCCTCCACACACTCACGTGGCCATCCCTGGGACCAGCCAGGCGGTTTGGGGAACCACTTGGAGTAAAGAGGTCTCTGAGAAAGAAAGCGCTGGGTGGGGTGGCTTCTCTGGCCCTGAGAGTGCAGGACGCCTGTGGATCTAGTGGCTGCGGTGGATTTTCCCTATTGAAACAAGTTATGAAAGGGCTGTGAACTGGCGGGTGACCACAAGGAGAGGAGATGTACTGCTGGCCAGAAATGTATCCTTTTCACTTCAACAAATGTTTCCATGTTATCACTGCTGCTGCCAGGGTTGAGTTGGGAAGAATGAAACAGACAAGGCCCTCTGCCCCCAGGGAGTCAGAATCTGATGGGCCCAGAAAGTTCTACCCGTAGGAGAGAAGGTTTTCAGGTTTTCCTCTGCTTACAGAGCATGCCTCTCCTGCGTTCTTGCTCTCAGGAATGTTTTTATTGAGATGTGGGAGATGCCTAATTAATAATAAGTTAGAAGATCTGTATACATGCACTCCAGAGAAATCACAGGTCTCCCAGGAGCCTTTACTTCTTGTGTGGGCCTGCTCTTGGAATACCTGTGCAGTGCCTGACTGCTGAGGTGTTTGCAAATTACTATGTTGGAGGTTAGAATAATCAACATCAGTTATAACTTCCATCCTGTTCATCCTGTTTAAATTAAGGAGAATTGGCTGCTTGGTTTGCTGATGTTCTATTTAAACAAAGTTCCTGTAAAATGAGAAAATACTAACCTTTATCTTTTGTAAGATTAAAAGATAATAATAAGTCTTTGCTCATCAAGAGTGATTTGATGCTTTTATTCCACTTAAGAAGGAGGATGTGGCGCTTCAGATGGAAAGCTGGTATGGGTCAGAGGGCAATCTGGCTGGCTGTGTCGCTGGACTGACTGCTGGTCACCTGTTGCCTTGTTTGCAACTGTGTCGTGATAAGACATAATCCTATGCAGTTTCAAACGTAAGCATGCTGAATTTTCTGTTTTCTTTGGGAGGAGTCCATTTTTTACACCACATGATCCGACTAGAGTGGCATGTGTAGTCTGGCTGTAAGCCAGGATCACTCTTCAGTTTAAGAAGAGATAAAGTGAGTATAAATCAAGAGTCTCCTTATGCTGAAAGCTAAGTTCTCACCACTCCCTACTCTGTCCCCCATCTGCAGCCTGGGGTCAGGGGGAGGAGAAAAGAAGCACAGGGTACACCAGTATCTGGGGTTCAAATGGCCAGTCTGGTTTAACATTTGGACTATGAAGGCTGCTGATGTGACCAGAGAGACCGGTTTTGATTTCTGAAACTGATAAGTTCTGTCTGCTTCAGTCAAAGGATGTAGTTAAACCAAGGTCACAGAAAGGTAAGAGTCCACTTAAGAAACAATGTCCATCGTTGTCGGACAGTGGCGTTCAAGATGGTAATGTTCTAATAAAGCTTCTGAGCTAAGGGCAGTATGTCTAAGCCTTTAAAAAATTATATAGATGTATGAAGTTTCTTCTACTTTGACTAAGATTTAATCTATTTATTCTATATATTTCCTTAGCAGCATTCTAGTTCCTTTGATTTGGGTTAGGGTTTTATCAATTCAGTGAATTAACCTTTATTTCATGTAAGTTATAAGGCTTAATAATTTGGTTAATATCTAATTAATGGACATTTGGAAAACTGTTTCTAAACTTCTAAACTTTTCCTGTACGTACCTCTCTCAGAGAAGAGCATCCACTGAGGAAAATATTATCGTGGGTGCTTGTTGATATGAAGGAAAGTTTGGGAAGTCCTGGCCTTGAGTAATGGGGTGGGGGGTGCTTAACCGGGGTCAGTTTCTCCCCGCAGGTGGCAAGTTTGCCAAAGTGACCCAGCCCCTAGTTTATTGCCCATATGTAAATTTTTTCCACAGCTTAAGCTCCTTTCAAGCTTTTGAGGTTTCCAAAGTAAAAATTTTCTTCCCAGTATTTTAGAAACTCTTAATTTACAATAAAATTGTCTTAGTATG
Organism: Ursus arctos; assembly: GCF_023065955.2. NCBI lineage: Eukaryota > Metazoa > Chordata > Mammalia > Carnivora > Ursidae > Ursus > Ursus arctos. Next base: position 85,355,253 of record NW_026623100.1, read on the forward strand.
GACATTTTCAAAAGTTTTAATCATTTTTGAGAAAGTTTTAAGCTAAGTTTCCTAGCTTGAGGTTTGGCAGCCATTCACTCTCAAGAGGAAACTCAAATATTCTTAGAGAATTTGCTTTGCCTCGGGATTCAAGACTCAAGATTTTTTTTTTTTTTTAAAGATTTTATTTATTTATTTGACAGAGATAGAGACAGCCAGCGAGAGAGGGAACACAAGCAGGGGGAGTGGGAGAGGAAGAGCAGGCTCACAGCAGAGGAGCCTGATGTGGGGCTTGATCCTGTAACACCGGGATCACGCCCTGAGCCGAAGGCAGAGGCTTAACCGCTGTGCCACCCAGGTGCCCCAAGACTCAAGACTTTTATGAATGTTCAGATGCTACCCATGATTTAAAATGTAAAAGGCTTCTTTAGTAATGACCTGTATCTTCATAACTTCTGACCAGACCACGCTCTCTACATCCCTTACGGCACAGGAGAGGGAAAGTGGGTGAGCCATGATTTGATGCTGAGGACGGGAACTGAGGCTTATGTCTAAATTGTTATTATTTGTTGGCTCTGACAGAGAAATTCACTATACATAACTATGACCAGGCAATATGATTTTATCAGAAATTTAATAAAATCTGTGCTATTAAAACAAAGTAAACAGAGTCTTGTATAGTTGAGCTGAACACGAAGGCATCCTGACCGTGACCAAGGCTTAGAGACTGCACTTTGTGGTGCGCTGGAGGCTATGTCTGAATCCCAAGTCCAATAGCCCCCTTCCCGTGTTTATAAAAAAGGCTGCGACCTTTCTCCACAGCAGGATGTTTGCAATAGCAGCTCTCAACTGTGGAATTTGCTTATTTGACTGGTTCGATTCTGCTTGCTTGATAGGGTTCACAGCAGAAAGTCTTCTGGGGGTAAGATTTATGTACTATTTACTAAGTTTTAGTTGCATGTGTTAGAAAATCTGATCCAAATTGGCTTTAGCAGAAAGGGAAAATGTGCTGGGCCAAGTGACTGGACAGTCCTGAGCTGCTGTGGCTTCAGCTGTTGCCTAGTCCTGGGCTCCAGCAGGGCCGCAGAGCCCAGCTTCTCTCTGCAGCTCTTGTCCAGTGCCTTTCTGCGTAGCTTTGCTCTCAGGCTCTCCCCTTGTGCGGACAAAATCTTGTAGCACGTCCAAACGGAAGTGCTTGGGAGAGAGGAGTTCTGGCAGTTCCACACAAGCACTTGGTGAGATGCTGATAGGTCCGCTTTGGTTTGAAGCTCTGCTGTGGCATGAGATTTGTTCCTATCTGCACACTCGGGTCACCTGCTCCATTCTAGGGGTAGCATCAATGAAAGGTGCAAACCGTGCTGGTTCTGAAATAAGACATAGGTGTTCAGGGGGAGAAGGAACACATTTCTGCCACAGTTTGCTAATCCAATTCAGTAAGTTGTACTGAGCGTCCAGACATACAAACAAGGCACTGCAGAGCACAGAGGTCAGTAAAACGTCCTGCTTCTGCCCTGCAAGGGTTGTAGTTTAGTGGTGCAAAAAGAAAAAGTTGGGAACACAAAGGAAGTAGGAAGAAAAGACACTTGGGTGGGTGTGAGCCTGAAATCACAAACTCAAGTGCCAAAAATATGAAAATGTATCATGAACCCTTGTTTTCTATCAACTTTGTCTGTCTTCATTCTCCCTGGAGGCAGTCATGTTTCAGGGTGATGCCAGGTCTGGGCTAGCACTGCCCACTTAGATTTGCTTTTGGCCTTCAGTGCCTACTAGTCCAGGAGCTTCTGCTAAGCTGCCCCTTGCTGCATTCACAAGGCTCCGACAGTCCAGGCTGACCCTCCTGCGGGCAGCACTGCTGGCCCTCTCATGCCTCCTGGGCTGACAGGAACTTCGTGGGGTGAGCCATGCTGGCGCTGGGCGTGCACAGGGCTGCAGCACTGGTCTCATGGCAGTCACACCTCCTTGGGTTTCCTTCTCTTTTCATCCTCCCTTTCTTTAGAGGACCTGGGAAGGACTGCTTTAGGGTGCTGCACCATCGACTTGTCCCTTGCTTCCCTCTGGCTCTTGTCTCTCATAAGGTCTGGGAAATATTATAGCATCTGAGAGGCAGAGAAATTTTCTATTACTCGGCACATTTTCTTCTAAATCCATTGGATTTTGTATGTAAATGGACTCTGTCTAGTCCTCACAGGGATTTAACCTCTAATTCCCAAAAGCCACACAAATATGCATTTAACACATGTATTGGGCACGTAACTATATGTCATTATGGTGTATGTGCTGGCGATATTACAGTTCATAAAATAAAATAGTCGATGTACTTACCCCGATGGTGTTGACCTTGTTATGAAGGAGATGTACAAGGAAGACTGAGATAGCTAGGTAGGTAGGTAGGTAGGTAGGTAGATAGGTAGACAGGTAGACAGGTAGGTAGGTAGACAGGTAGACAGGTAGGTAGGTAGATAGGTAGGTAGATAGGTAGGTGGGTAGGTAGGTAGGTAGGTAGATAGGTAGACAGGTAGACAGGTAGGTAGACAGGTAGGTAGGTAGGTAGGTAGGTAGGTAGGTAGGTAGATATGGTGGATACAGACAGACAGATATAATTGATTGACAGATATGATAGATATAGATGCAGACAGATCTATATGGTTAACAGAGTAAGGATATAGGCTATGGTGAAGACTAAATATGATGGGAAAACTTTGAGGGATGCAAGCAATGGGGTACTGTTATTTTAGCTATTACTTAAATGGAACATTTCTATGGAGAAATGACCACAGGGGTTCAAGACTAGGAACAGAGAAACCAGTCAGGAGGCTTTGAATCGACACCACCCGAACTGATCATCTTTGGGCCAGGCTGGTGGTGGGGAGGAGGAAAACAATGGGGCCTGGGGGACAAGAGGACCCTGGTAGGAAACCAAAAAGGAGGACTGGCCTCTGCCTCTTCATGCTGTCCAGAAGGTGGATCAAGGCAGTGCTAGCAGCCTTGGTGGCTTCTGGGTCCTTGTGAGAACCCTGAAACCAGACCAGGGGGCAGGTTTGTTCCTGAGCTCCTCAGGTCATTGACTGGTTTGTGCAAAGCCACAGTGGAGAAGCCCCCCTCTGCTGCCCCAGGAAGGGACAGGTCATGAAGCCGCAGGAGACAGGAGGCCACCTTGCTGACCTACCCCCGTAAGCCTGCTCAGACAGCGTGCCCATGAGGTCAGCCCTGGCAACAGTTCAGTGATCCGAAGGGGTGTGCACATTGGCTTCACTCAGAAGCAGCATTTCAAATTGGTCTTGAAGAATGAGCTGCATTTCAAGAGGGCAGAGGTCGGCAATGTTTTTTCTTAAAGGGCCAGATGGTACATATATTAAGCTTTGAGGGTGTATGTAGACACTTAACCAGACAGAAAACAATGACCGCAGTTTTTTTTTATTGGATAAAAACTGAAATATAATTGAGAACTTTTTATTTTTTGTAATACAAGTCTTGTGATGAGACAAATGTGATTATATGGGAGAACATTTTGCTACGTGAGGTTCAAGGTTCGTGTTCCTTATCATCAAAATAAATCATAAATGTCAGCTATTAACGCTGGTCTGTGATGTGATCTCACTGGTTACATCTTTGAAAATGTGTTTTCACACAAAATATTATTATTCTTTTGATTTAATTTGTTCAGCCATTACAATGTAAGAACTGTTCTTACCTCCTAGGCCATAGGTGAATAGGTGGTGGCTGCACTTGGCCCAGGGCCATAGTCAGCTAACCCCTGGGGGGACGGGGGTCCCTTTTCAATTTATTGCCCCTCACCTCCGAAAACGCCCTTCACTGTGGGCTCTGGGGTCCATTGTGGGAAACAGCGTTCCTCAAAGTATTACTTCTTTCAAACGGGCCCAGTGATGAGCTTCCTCAGTAGTGGGTGTGGGAGGAACACTGCAAGAGGGACAGGCAGGTGTCAGCATGTGGTGAGAGGACACCAGGGGAGCGCACCCAGCCACAGGAGAGGCCCAGGAGAGGCCCCTCTACTCAGAAACCAGAGCTGCACAGCTCCTGCCAGCACCCAGACTCCAACCGTGGCCCTCGCCACCAGCTGCTGACTGCCTGCACCCGGGAAGGTGTCCCAAGAGCCCCTGAGCAGGTGCGGCCTGGGGGAACGTGGCCCTCTGCCGTCCTCTCCACGGAGTGCGCACTCTTCCAAACCCATCCTTGCTGGGGCTCTCTCAGCCTCAGGTGCCATCCAGAACAAATAATTCTCACAGCAGACTACCCTCTCAATCTGCTGTTTCCTTCCACGTCCTGTTTGGAGCCCGGCAGGAGGGGTTACAGCTGCAGGGGCAGCACAGCTGGGGTACGGGAGAGCTGAGACGGGGCCCCAGAGCGTTGAACTGTTTTACGGTGTACACTAACAGGAGGTACGGGTATAGAGAAGGTACGTCTTTTTAAATGTTTTAACATTTAATAGAAAGGCAAAACCACTGCTTTGCTTTTTTTAGAAGGACTTGCAAATAGTGTACTGTGAATATTATGTAATCAAAGAGATAAGAATGTTAACATATGTATGATTGTCTCTAGAAAGTGTTTTTACCCATGTTTCCACCTCTCCAAACCAATTAAGTGATTAGAATATATATAAAACAAGTCAAATCTAGTCTGAAGTCAGAAAATGAAAATCGCAAATATTCCACCATCTTACTTCTTCAGAGATCAGAGATAATTTTTAAAATGTAACAATTAGGGTAATATTAGCTGCCATAAAAAGCCTCCAAGTCTCAATCACTTAATACCGTAAGAATTTCTTCTCCTTCAAATAACATAGTCCAGTGTAGGTAGTGGGTGGCTTTCCCCATGGGGTGATGTTCCATCCGTCTCTCTTGGGACTGTGATGGTGACAGGAGAGAGTGGGTGGAGAAAAATGTAGTTCTCCAGTGTCGTGTCACCTTCTCTGGGCAGCTGCCTCCCGGGGACAGTGCCGCACCGCAGCATAGACGCACAGTGTGGGTGGGCAACCCGCTGTCCCAGCCACACAACCTGTAAAGTTGCACGTCTGCATGCGATTCATTCATCCTATGAAAGGTAGGGTATGGGGGCTCGGCTTAGACAGCAACAGAAATTGAGAATCTCATCTAGTTATAATGCAAATTACAGTCAATGCATGTACCTTGTGAGCAGACAAATTTGTGTTAGCTTTGCAGGTGTGCTCGGGTTTGCTGACTCACACCTCCTCTCCCTCAGCAGCCAAAATGGAAACGAAGCCACTCCTATCTCAGTGTATGCTCACCAAACATGGCTTTTATTTTTTTTAATATTTTATTTATTTATTTGACAGAGAGAGAGACAGGCAGCGAGAGAGGGAACACAAGCAGGGGGAGTGGGAGAGGAAGAAGCAGGCTCCCAGCGGAGCCTCATCATGACCTGAGCCAAAGGCAGATGCTTAACGACTGAGCCACCCAGGCGCCCCCAAACATGGCTTTTAAAATCTATCAATTGTACCAATACCGTACTGGAAATTTGGAAAATTGGAAATGCCCCTCGCCATATATTTATTTTCTAGATCTTAGGGAATACCAAAAAACAATTGTATGTCATTAGTGTGTCACCTGGAATCATGGCTAAAAACTAACTCCATAAAATGTATTTTAAAGGCCCAAATGTCTTTATAACCATGGAAATTGGAATTTTTCTAGTTTTTTCTGAGACCCTCTAAATCCAAACTGTATAATCAAAGCCTTAATAATAGGACAAATTCAAAGGTTACTAGTAAATTGACATAATTTTGAATGGTTGTCTTACGATTCTTTCCCTATAGAAAAATTACGTGCTTTTGAAAACTTTTTTGTGTTCATCTCTGTACTTAAAAGAAACCATTGCCCGTAAAAGGAGCAATACCAAAAGAGTATGAGGCTTTCAGTCTCTCAATACCGTCATCAAGATGGGATAGTTCCATTTTTAAATAAGTATATGACTGAGAAGATGAGGAGTAACTTTACATTAGCTCCTAGAAATTCAAATTCCAGAAGTAGCTATGTTAGACAGATGCAGACCGTAACAATTAAATATTTAATGTGCAGCCTCTCACCACATCCCTGGCCTTTGAATTTTGTTGGTGCCTATTTGCGCGTATGTGTGCAGGACAGGGGGAGGCCGTGTGTGCACAGGAATGTGGAAAAGGTAAACATACAGTTTTTACTTTTCCACGCCTCTTCGTGCAACAAATGTTGCTGGCCCAGAGAGGTCAGATTTGAAATGATAGACACCCTATGGAGTCATTATCCATTATGCACATTTTTACAGCAGTGGTATAAGGGGCCACTAATTTATTAAATATTTCATCACCTAATATTCAGCTTATGCTGAACAATCTTAGTGATATAATATTTCAGACACACAAGGGACTATTGAGGATAACATAACATATGTGCACGTTATGTTAGCCTAAGGAAGAAAAGTGCAAACATCAAGTAGGCCCCCTAGAGAAGCCTTCCCCAAGACCACCCCACCCCCAAATCAAGTCTCATTATACTTTTATTATATATATTTATTTTTATATATAATTTTTACACATAAATATTATGTGTATTCTATTATAAATAAATTTTATATTTTATGCATAAATCTTATATAAAAATATATATATTTATTTTTGCTCATGCCTTGAAACAGTGTCGTGAGCTTATGATACTCCACATATCTTTATGCAGCTGGTTTTCCCTTTCTGTGTTATTCCCATTTTCCCACGTTGATGCATGGGTCTCTAATTTGTTTGAAGTTCTGTATAGAATACAGTTTTAATGCTACACCAAGCTATTTATTCATCCTCTTCTTGAGGAAAATTTGTTTCCTTTTTTGAGTGTGTGCCACAGAATTTTCCTCTTCTGTGAATTAACTAATTGAACACTTTGCCCAGTTTTCTGTTGTGCTACTTGTATTTTTATTGATTTTTGAAGATCTCTCTGTATTCTGGACCCTGTATCTCTGCCGTTTATACGTATGACAAGTATCTTCCAGTCTGTCACTTATATATATATATATTTTTTAAAGATTTTATTTATTTATTGGACAGAGAGAGACACAGCAAGAGAGGGAACACAAGCAGGGGGAGTGCGAGAGGGAGAAGCAGGCTTCCCACCGAGCAGGGAGCCTGACACGGGGCTTGATCCCAGGACCCTGAGATCATGACCTGAGCCAAAGGCAGACATTTAACGGCTGAGCCATCCAGGCGCCCCTGTCACTTATATTTTTATTTTCAAATGTATGTTGACCCAACTTTGTCGTGACTTTAATGTAGCTGAATATAGCTGTGGCTTCCCGTTGTTGTTGTGCACTGTCTGGGGCATTCCTCCATTGCCCAAATAATAAAGATATTTTCTATTACTTTTATTCTAAAAGTACTAAATTTTGCCTTTAGTATTAAGGAGATCAGTTATTGAAATTTTTTGTGTATGATGTGATATTATAATCTCATTTTGTTTTTATTTGAATGACCGGTTGTCCCAGAATAATTTATTAAACTACCATGTCATCTCTGTCATATATATTTAAATATGCAAGTATATATATGAATATATTTTTCTTGCTTCTGTCATGAAGGTGACATTTTTAATTAAGTACTGTGGATTATTCAATAAATTGTGTTGTGTATATTAAAAATACTAGGTTCTTCATATCCTATACCAATATAAGTCTGAGGTTGGCCAAATATTTAATGTAAAATGTAAGCTCTAGAAGAGAATATAGAGTAATGGCTGTATTAGTTTTGTTTTTGTTTTTTTTAATCAAGGCCTTTAGTCACAGTAATAGAAAGATGAAAACAGTAGAAAGCCCAGAGAAATGTTGCCATATAAATAAAAACAAACGCTGAAAAACTATAAATAATTTTTTAAAAAGCAAGCAGAGACATAGACTTGCAACATGATTAGAATTATAGACAAGAGGAGTACGGCACCAGAGAAGCAGTCCAAGAATGTGAAGCAGAAATACGCAGAACAGGAAATGCAATCAAGCAAAAGAAAAATTCACTAGTCTTCAGATAAATTCAAATAAAATTTGTCATCCTGTTTTTCTGATGTACAGACTTCCCCAATGTCGCCTTAACAGTGGAATTTTTTATGGTAATACCCAGTGGTTCTAAACGTGGGTAGTATTTTGGGGTGCCTGGGTGGCTCAGTTTAACTTGGGTAGTGTTTTTAGAAGACAATTTGGTAATGTAATAAAAAGCTAACAAATTTTGGGTCTTTTTGATTCATCAATTCCAACTCTTAAGACTCTATCCGAAGATGATTGCCAGCCAGCAGTGGTATCTATGAAAGCTGAAAATGGAAATAATCTACCTATGTAGCAATAGGGATCATTTGAAGCAGACACTAAAATGCAGACCGTAGTACTGGTGGATATTACCAGTAGGGGTGGTTTTTTCCTTCAATATTTGCATATATATACATTTTCCTTTTTGTTTACAGTATGCTTATGCCATAATTTCTGATCATTTAAAAATAGAGATTTTTTTGTCATACTTGGGCCTTTTGTATTAAGAATTTGAAAAGTAATTCTCACATAATATCTGGTCCTTTTATGGTTTGTTTTTTGGCATTTCAAATCGTTGATGAATTTGGAGTTTATCCCCATGTAACAAGCAGGGGATAAACGTTTTCCCCCAAAAGATCACTATTTATTGTGTAATACACCTTTTGTACAATGATTTAAGGTGCTATCTTTATTATATACTAAATTATTTTATAGGAGTCAGTTTCTGAATTTTCCATTTTGTAAAGTTGAATTTTCTGCCTATATTTGTATCTATTATAAATTGTGGAGCCTTTATAATATGTTGCAGCTTCTGGCAGAGCACTTGTCCCCCCTCATTACTATTCTTTTACATACTTTTTCCCTCTATTTTATTTATTTATTTTTAAAGATTTTATTTATTTATTTGACAGAGAGAGACAACTAGTGAGAGAGGGAACACAAGCAGGGGGAGTGGGAGAGGAAGAAGCAGGCTCCCAGCGGAAGAGCCTGATGTGGGGCTCGATCCCAGAACGCCGGGATCACGCCCTGAGACGAAGGCAGACGCTTAACGACTGCGCCACCCAGGCGCCCCTCCCTCTATTTTCTTGCTTGTTTATTTTCCATGTGAACTTGTGAGTCATTTCATTTAATTAGAGATACTTGTAAAACTTAAAAGAGAAGATGACCTTGATTCCATTAAGACAAAAGTAGAAAATCCATCATAAGGGGTGCCTGGGTGGCTCAGTCAGTTAAGCGTCTGCCTTCCGTTCAGGTCATGATCTCAGGGTCCTGGGATCAAGGCCCGAGTGGGGATCCTTGCTCAGTGGGGACCCTGCTTCTCCCTCTTCCTCTGCCCCTCCCCCTGCTTGTGTGCTCACACGCTCTCTCTCTCTGTCAAATAAATGGATGAAATCTTAAAAAAAAGAAAAAGAAACCATCATAAGAAAATTCAGAAGACAAATGACAGTGTATCAATATTTGTGACTTATATTCTAGAAAAAGGTTAATTCCCTTACTTTATAAATGAATAAGAAACAGAGAAATACCCCCCTTATAGAAAATATGAGAGATTTGACAAGAATGGAAAGATATTTTACATTACTCAACAAATAAAAGCACACTGAGAAGTTCATGACAAAAAAGACTTACTGCCACTTACTGTAAACCCGTAGAAACTGAGCAAAATACAGCGAGGATCTGCTTTCACATGTTGGATGCCGGCTGAGTGTGTCTCGGGCCCCAGGGAGGAGGGAGAAGTGAGGTGAAGCCCATGCCTGCCCGTTTTCCTGCCCGAAGTCACCTTCCAGGGGCAGCTCTCGCTGCATGAAAGAGACCACAGGCTTTGGGGAGCCCAGTGAAACTGGAACCTACAAAGCAGGTCCCGGAAGAGAGGGGCTCAAGAAATGTGCAAGGGGACCCCACGAATCCCTGGCCGCATACCAAACCCCGTGTGTATGGGTGGGACTTCCAAGGTGGAGCTACCAGGAAGCCATGAGGTGAACGGTCTTCCATTCAGTGAGGGTTGAGGGGAAGCAGTTCCCACCATCCAAACGGGAGAGAGCTCATTAAAACCCAAGGACGCTGGGAGAGAACCCAAAGAGTCACACCATAATGGTAGGGCTCACGTCAAAAATACTTTACAGGCACCCAAGCTAAACACAAAAGCAGGCCTTGGAAAGACTGAGGTGACAAGCAAGTAACTCCCCACAGTGCCTGCCACCAAGGGCATCAACCCGAAAGAAGAAACACAATCTAGACACTCCGTGGGGCAAAATTCACCATCTCTAGCAACCATTAAATCTTACTAGAAATGGGTAGAAACAGGAAAATCTAACCCATAACTAGGAGAAAAATCTGTCAAAAACAGATCCTGAAAGGCCGGAGATGATGCAATTATCAGTCAAGGATAAAGCACCTTTTCAAATATGCTCCAGTATTTAAAGAATAACATAAATCTACTGAGGACAGAAATGGGAAGAACCAAAATAAATGGAACTTTCGGAGCTGAAAACATCATCTTTGAAATGAAAAATGCATCTGATGGCCTAAACCACAGACTTGACATTGAAGCCTCTTGATCTCTTTGACTCTCAGGATTCCTTTTTCCTGTGAGAAAGGGACGATCCGTCCCCACACACTTCAGGTCTGGGAGGGTTATCTGTGCATTCGTGGGGTCACACTCGTGCTTGTATGACTAGAGGACACCCAAGCAAGACAAACACATGGAGTAATCACTCCGTTCCGAGTCTCTTAGAATTTCACTAATAAGGACAATCCATACAGACAGTTCAATATTTTGACAAAAATACCTAGATATAGTACATTTTATATTTTTATTATAGACCATTGTAAGTTACATCTTTTGTTAATTCTTTAAATTTTAAAGTTTTTTAATTAGTATTGAGGCGAGTTAAGAATTACAGAGAGCAGATGCATAATTGGGAGATTGGACCAGATTTTGTTTAAGGTCTTTCAATCCCAGGATATTATAATTTCTGGGATTTTGAGAGTTTAGTGTTTCCCAATCTCAGAATGAATTTAATTTATCAGGAAAATAGAGATGAGACAATAATTTGAGGATTTACAGTTCATTTCTTTTGTCTAGAAGGATACAATTGGTTAGTGCTCAATTTTGCATGAGAAAAAAATGAAAGTATAATAAATTTCTAACTCCTATTTACTAGATTTTTTCATTGAAATCTTTTTTTTGATCTTTCAGTGAATAACCCTATACCTTCCAATTTGAAATCAGAAGCAAAAAAGGCTGCTAAAATTCTAAGAGAATTCACGGAAATAACTTCCAGAAATGGACCTGATAAGATCATTCCTGGTAAATAAAATATGTACCTCTCATTTCTAAATTTGTTTTGTTGTCTAAGTTACTTGGTGCACTCCGAGACCTCAGGCAGAGGACCCCCTAAGAGCAGCAAGCCCTCAGAGCACCATTTTCCTCCCGGCTGATCTCCCAGCCGGTCTCCTGGGGCCCCCTCGCCTCCCTTTGCCTCTACCTTTTGTGGAGGCTCCCTTTCCTGCTTCCCCTTCCTAGTGCGCCCTTGGCTTTCCCCGAACTCACCTATCATGGTCCTCAGTTCCTGAGGCCTTTAGAAGCTTATCTTGCAAAATCACTAGCTAATCTCATAAACCAATTTTCATTTTGGGTTTTCTTTTTTGAGGTAAGATATTTACTTTTTATAGTGGTTGAAGAAGGCATTAATCAATAATTCCTAACCAAGCTGTGTGTCATAGTCCTTGGGTCATTAAAATATAGTGCTTAAACCGCCCCCTCCCCCCCAAAATGTGCCGAATCAGACCCTGGGATCAGAGTGGCTGGGACTGTTTCTCATGGGATTCTAGCTAATGCAAGGTGGACCACAGAAGACCTGAGTCTAGGGATGGGCTTTTGGAAGCACTACCTGTTCTGCCACTCCCCGTTATTTCTAGGAGGTGGTTCAAGGAGTACTCCTCTTTGCCAAAGATTCATATGCAAATTAGCTTGGGTGCTGCTGTGGTCTTAATTAATCATGGGCGTGGGGAACTGATCCTGCATTACAAAAACTAGTTTAACTTCTTTTTTAAAAACTAGTTTAATTTCTTAAGCCAGTTTTTTAAGTTATTTAGCAGAACTTTAAATGTTAAAAAAATTTAATCTGTTGTTATAATAATAATTATTATTGTTATTATTATTATTATTATTATTATTATTATTATTATTTTGTCCAGCCACTACTCCCATCGAGAAAACAGTGCTTCATGGAGCCTTGCTACTCCAAGTGCAGACTGGACCAGCAGCTGGCATCACCTGGGGGCTTGTTAGAAATGCAGGACCTCAAGCCTCCACTGAGGCCTAGGGAGTCTGAATCTGCATTTTTCACAAACTCTCCAGTGATCTGTATGCACATACCAGTTTGATAAGTACTGTTTTAAGACTTGAAGAAAATTCAACCAGAAAAACTGAATTTTCAATAGCAATATTCTGAAGCAGGAGGTAGAAGGAATTTCCTGATACATATCAGCATCTGTGTACACAGCCTGCTAGCCCAGTTTATGGATAAATTCTATTTCCTGACATGGAAACATCTCAGTATGGATCATTTCTCATGGATTTTGTGCAGTAAAATTCCATCAGGGAATCTGTAATCAGTGCATCTATATCATAAGTGAAAGGCTAATTCACAAATTATTTAGGCATTATTGGTATTTTAGTGTCTCCAAATTTGTGTGGAAAATCTATAAAAACAAACCTGACATTTAAAATATGTTCATCTCCTTTTGTTCTATCTGAATAGAGGCAATCCTGACCACACGCGCGTTGAGAGTGGAGTGTGAGGTAGTAGGGGAAGACGTTCTGCCCAAACGTGGTCGTATAAATAAACCTACGTGATATACAATTAGCTTTCAACCTCATCACAATATGCTTACAACCATTTAAAATACAAAATGAGGGGCGCCTGGGTGGCACAGTGGTCTAAGAGCCCACCCTCGTGTCCTGTGCATTGTTCACTACGAGTAACTCCACACGTCTGCACGCAACTGCCTGCTCTCAGATGAGTTCTCTCCCAGAGCCTGTTGTTAATTAAAATTTTGAAGTGGTGTGCATAATTATATTAGAAATTTAGTGTTTTTCTAGGGATTCCCACAAAACCATTTGTATGTATTTGAGTATGGTGTCTGGTTTGACTTTCTTGATGGAATATTTGACTAAAGACAATAAATCAGACCATCTTAAAAGTGATGTCGGGGACCAAGTGTAACTTCCGATGTTCGAGCTTCCCTTGTTATTTGAAAGATGTACTGTTTGTGAAAAGGGAGGTGCAGTGTTTGGGGGGTACATATATTAATAACTCATTTTATGTAATGAACTTCCCTGAAATGTGAATAAACCAATATCGTATAAATTAAATTATATTCTCAGTACACTAGTAGTTATGTGTTACTTGAATACTTGAATGGTCATTTTATAAAGTTAAAAATCCTTTAAAGTGGCAAAATCACTTGGTTTTTCTGTATTTGAATCTAATTTTCATATTCGTGAAAGGTGAACTAACCCTAGGGCTTTAAGACCAAAGCTCTGCTGTTTTCGGGATGACGGTCTTTTTGTCAGCTTTCTCTTTAGTACTTAGTTCTGTATGGATCTTAATTCAATAACTCGTTTTTATGAGTTATATTCTCAGTTCATTGAAATTTCCAAATTATTTCTCCTGCTAGTAGATGTCAATAAAAAAAAAATCTCACCCACGTATCTCCTTTGCTATAGCAGTTGCAGGGAGTTTTGAGCCCTCAATGTGTTGTGGGCAGCATTGGAAACACGCCCCAAAGACAGGTGGCGTGGAGGGCGTGGCCCGCGGCTACGGCAGTGTGTTCGGCTTATACGTGCCGTTGAGGCTGGTACTGAGAACCCGGGATCCTGCCCTGCAGAGTTTTGTGTGCGTTCAATCTGCTAAACTTGCCCATCTGTTCAGGCAAGTCCACCAAAAATGCTCACCTGCCCGTGTCTTCATTTTACAGCCCACGTAATTGCTAAAGCCAAGGGCCTTGCGATTCTGTCTGTGATAAAAGCTGGATTTCTGGTAACTGCTAGAGGAGGCAGTGGGGTCGTGCTGGCACGTCTTCCAGATGGAAGTAAGTTGATTATTTTCGTTTTGGACACATTTGGCAGGGAACATGATAGGTTTCCTCATGCCCCTAACGTTGTCATCCTGGAATGTGCACTCTGGATGTCCCGTCAACAAGGACAGCGAGCGTTCCCGTTTCTCCTCCTCTTAGCTTGTTAGACAAGACTCGGGGCAGTGATCTGGCTCTGTCGTATGCACATCTTGGAATTCTTCCATGGAGCAAATATTGAACATGACAATATTTGCATTTCTGATGTTAAATATAAATCTTATCTTTCAGCTTCGTGGTATAAATTTTCTTTTGTTACATGGAAGTTGGTAAGAAACTCAGAAGCATCTGCAATCTTTCTACTGTTCCCGTAGAAAACCATAAAAACTAAAATTTTTCTTTAAAGCCCATACCCAAGGTCAACACAATTTGGTTTTACTTTCTGGGGTGAAATCTAATACTTGATTTTTCAAAGATGAAAACAAAATATATTTCCCTTAATTCCCAATATTTAACCAACATTTATAGTAATATTTGAAATGTATGTAGATGTGTCATAACCAACCAATTGGTGTAAAAAAATACCAATTTAACACCTCAGCTCACTCATATAATTGAACGTATTTCTCTCTTAATAGATGTTTTTTAGTGTAGATAATTTCATTTTGTTCTGAAAGAGAACATAAAACAATGACAATAGATACATCTGGGTGTTTGTGGGACACATGGCCACGGAACCTCAGTGGTCAGGTCCACTGTGTCCTGTGATGTGTCCCCACAGTAAATTAGAGCCTCTCCCTGAAGGTGTGGCTCAGCATTTCGTGGTTCAGTCTTTGCCTATGAAATGAAAACAGCACAGTTCTCTTCTCAAGCACTACCCACATTTTCCTGAGCAGACTTCCAGCAGCACAACCAGACGAAGCAGAGGCACATTCAAAGGCCCGTCAGTGTCTGTGAGGAGTGCCCCACGGTGGCTGATCCAGAGGCTGTCTGCAAAGGTGGAGGCCTCACAACGCCTGGGGTCTCTCAGAACCTTGGGGGGACATTTCTACTGGGCCGAATACCTACATTTCTCTCTCCCATCTTCCTGAGTGTCAGCCGCTCAGTCTGCAGAGGGTAATTGCCCAAATGAATCAGCAAACTCCCCAGATCCTGGCCAGATGGGCAGTCTTCAAACAGGGACAGTTCCTAACATAGGAAATGGAAAACAACTTTGGGATTATATGACACTAATTTCTGTAATCAAAACTCTCCTAAGCCTGGGTGGATTAGTTCTGAATATATTCAAGCAATATCCTGTTATCTAGAACACAAAATTAGCTTTAGGAAGCTAATAAGCATTCAGAAAGTACTTTATCTATACTATCCCGCCCTCCCCCATAAAATTTATTTTTTTCCTAATTCAAATGGAATTATTGTACTTAGTTTTCAAACATAAGGAAATTTATCTTGTTAAAATCTTAGTAATCTTGAATTTATAACCTATTTCTTGTTCTTCTAGGCACAAAAAGACCAGTTTTTGCTTTCAGATTTACAATAGAAACAGTTTATTATCATGTTACCCCTTAGAAGTGATTATAATAAACTTTTTTTTAACCCTTTTGCTCTCTTATATCTATGATGAGATTCTAACTAAAAACTCGAATTATACAGCTCAATTATTTTGTGAAACATTATATAAATATTGAGAGTTGAAATGATCAAATGCTGTGTGTGTTTAGTAGGTAAGGACTCAATAGTTTGATATATTATACACGTTTATAGAGAAAGATTAGGGGCATGGATTTGTGAGTCTGTGAGCCTCGATATCTAATTCCTTTCAAACATTTTTAACTTAAAAATTATATAAACTTATTAACGAATATTAAAAACACAGGGGGAAATGCCAAAGTCTTGTTATTTTTAAAAGAAACATTATTCATTCTCAGTGTAGCATTTTTCCTTCCCATATGTGTGTGCTAAGGGGTTTAATGTTAAGGTAACATTTGTTTCTTATTTTTATTAGAATGGTCTGCACCTTCAGCCATTGGGATAGCTGGGGTTGGTGGAGGATTTGAAATAGGAATTGAGGTAAGTGTGTAAACATACAATTGCCATTTTCTCTAAAAGCAGCTGAAACTTTACTCCATAGAACTTGAGAGACCAGCTACTGTCCTTATTTCACCACCAACGAAATATATTTTATTCCACATATTTCATTTTCTGGATAGATCCCCACCTACAACTATCTGATGTTTACCAGTGTTCTTTCATTGAGAGTAAAATTTTGCTCATTCACCCTTTGCTCTCTTTCTATCTTTGGCACATCTGTAGAACAAATATGCCTCAAATCGGACGGACTGTCCTTGGCCACGTATGGCTTGCTGATTGCAAAGCTGCTTATCTCCACAGTGGGCTTTGAATAAACCAGAGCTCAGATCCTGGGCATACCTGGCTTAACACAGTGTATCTTCACGTGTGGCAACACCCAGTTGTGTTACATCCCATCTTCAAATTACTTCAAATGCTGACTTTGCATTGTTTCATTTTGTAACTTTGCTTCTAATGACTATGGCCTCTGGGGTGGGCTCCTGGCTACACTACCCTATACCTGTTTGCTGAGGTCTGTTACTCAGGGTGACCAGGGGTTAACATTCCTCTCCGAGCTTTTCCTGCAGAGTAGTTGTGCTTTCTTCATTCTTTTGTGTAAGAATTGAATTTTAATACAGAACTGACGTCTTATTTATACTTACATCTCATTGCAAACTTCTTAGAAAACCTTATCAAATTTTCAAAAGTCTGTCTTATACTGTTTCTTTGCTCTATTGCTCCTGTTTTCTCTCAGGGAATCTGTTTTGCTTTTACTCTAAGGTGCATAAACAAATCTAGAGCTGCTGGCCCCTGTCCTGCTCCTTAAATCGTGCAGAGCTTTGACCTGGTTCTCTCATTAGCAATATCACCAAAGAACACAGGATTATTTTACTCTTATTTCAGAGAGAACTGAATTGAGATGAGACAGAAATTAAAGGATTACTTTTTTCTTTAATTGACTCTTAGGGTTTTACCTTACTTAATTCTACTAAGAAGTACCAAGCAGAAGGGGACAATATCAGTGAGGTATTTACATGGTCATGGCAGGGGATTTATACTTCCTGCATGTGTTTATACCAAGCATCATGCAAAGCAATTTTATGTATATTACCTAAAAATGTATATAAGATAGAGCTCATACAATCACTGGCAAAATTACTTAATTTTGCATAAAAATGCTAAGTAATTCTGTATTATTCAACACCACAATCTTCAGAAATTGTCCATATTTAAAATGGAAATAACAGGGGCGCCTGGGTGGCGCAGTCGTTAAGCGTCTGCCTTTGGCTCAGGGCGTGATCCCAGAGTCCTGGGATCGAGCCCCACATCAGGCTCCTCCGCTGGGAGCCTGCTTCTTCCTCTCCCACTCCCCCTGCTTGTGCTCCCTCTCTCACTGGCTGTCTCTGTCAAATAAATAAATAAAATCTTTAAAAAAATAAAATAAAATAAAATGGAAATAACAGTTGATATGAGTCAAGGTAAAGTATTTCATATGGGTCAATTAGCTGATAAATTTAGTTTGTCCTATGGAACTTAAGTGCATTTTTTTCATAAAATGATTCAAATTAAACATTTTTTAAAGAATCTAGTTGTATCAGGATCTACATTAGGTCTTTTCAAGTGCAATCTCTTTTGGTCATAAGTATTCTGTGGGTCAAATGAAAACATTGATTTTAAAACACTCATAAAACATTAAAGAACTAAATAAATTAAGTAATCTTTTAAACATCAGTCTGCTTGCATATTTTATTGAGTTGTGGTAAATATGCCAGGCTTTACAAATGATTTCACTTAGTCCTTTAACCAACCTTATATGTATGTTGTGCACGTATACACATGTATGCAGAGTCTACTTACAAATGTGGCCCCTATTATTACACCCACCTTAAAACAGAGAAACAAGCCAAGGTTTCAAACAGCTCAATTGTTTGCCCAAGATCACACAATATGCTAGAAGCAGAAGTAGAATTTTTGGCCCAAATTCTTAGCATCAGTCAGTACACCCTCCCTTTTCGAGGTATGTGTGACACGCATCTTTGACCTTCAGAGAGATGAGTGAGGTGGGTCCTATTTTTCAGATTTCACGTATGAAAAGATGAAAGATCCAAAAGGAGTCAGAATACCCCAGGTCACACCGCTCTCGAGGAGGGAGCTAGGCTGAAGCTCAGGCCTGTACCGCCGAGGGCTCTCCGTACTTCTGGGCTCTCACTGGGCTTGTGGACAGCAGTGGCCTTGTCCATGTTGGTCTTGAGCATTCTTCCCACATTCTAGTTTTTGCTTTTACTTAGAGAATTAACTCAGTAGGAGGCATTAACTAATTGTTAACTAGCTTCCTTCTGATATTTTGAATTTCTGTGCCTAAAAGGAAGTGGACAGTATGCACTTTATTAGTGGTAGACACATGGCCATGCCAGGGATTTCAGTGTGGAAATGTCATTGAGAACCCCGGATCTTATGCCCTTACTCCTGGTTGTACGGTCTTTAGCTTGGCTTTCTTGACATGTTTAGCTTAAGGCAGTACTTGTAATCTTTCTGGCCTACCTCTGTTGGATCTATTCTGGCTAGCACTGTGACAGTCCACTTAACCTCGCTAGACCTCTGTCACTGCCTACATTACAAGCTTGTTGAGAAGACTGGGGGGTATGCACAGAGCCCCACAGTATATGCTTGGTGCATAGTGAATGCTCAGAGGTGTTTGTTGTACTTACCTGTGCAAATATCCGTTGCTTACATCCTCAGCTCAAAATAAAAATGATTCTTCTCTCATATTCTTTCACTGTCTACACTGAAATTCTTGCTACATTATATGGTATGTATTTGAGTTTTAATCAGCATATATTTTAAATGACATTTATACATAATTATGTTTAAATAAATGGATCTCTTCATTTTCAGGTATCAGATTTGGTAATAATTTTGAATTATGACAGAGCAGTAGAAGCTTTTGCAAAAGGTGGTAACCTGACACTTGGAGGGAATTTTACTGTGGCAGTTGGGCCCCTGGGAAGGTGAGTCCTGTAAAGTACTTTCTGAACAGCTGTTGGATAGTAATGGTTTAAAAATTATACACAGTTTTGCAACAAGAGGAAGCTTGAATTGAAATGAAACTGATTTATGATTTATATATGTCCCAGAAGGTTTAGGTTGTTTGGAAATAAGAAATTTATAAAGCACAGCCAGTGTGAAAAATGAGAAAATTTGAAGCTGGAACACACAAAAAGAAACTAAACACTTCCGAAATGTAGGCCATTGTATCTACTGGGATGGAACATAAAATTTACCTTTAAGCTCTGAAGGAGCCAAGTCCAATTGAATTAACTGATAAAGGGCAGCATCGATCATGAAAGAAAAAAGATTTTCTTCAAACTCAATTATGGAAAATTTGAAATACAAGTGCTTCACTAGAGTGTTGTTCACAGTATGTATAGTACATTTTACGTCCCTGTTACAAACAACTATTTTTGGGTCATTTGAACAACGTAGAAATACTGAAAACTCAGACCATACAATCATCCAAAAAGGTTTCTAAAGTCCATGGAAATACTCAGTGTAAAAAGAACCCATAGTCTTTAGTACTCCTAAAAGGTACATTCCTGTTTTAAGAAAGGAAGACAAAGTTGGTAAGCATCAGCTTTCCATGAATTCAGTGCAATGTGGTCCTTTGTATTATCACACCCTTTTATAACGGTTTTAAATAACGGGTCCTTCCCCGTGCCCTGTCCTTGCTCTAGACCACTCTCCACGCAACTAGCTCAGGCCAACAGGAAGTAAAACATAAAAACAAGTGAAGTCAGTATGGGACAAGATCACTCTTTTGAGTGAGAAGTGCAGTGCTGCTCAAATAGTCATCCTAGGGCCCATCCTCTCATGGTTCCATGATGCAAAATCTTCTATTCTGCAGGAATTTAGAAGGAAATGTTGCCCTAAGAAGTTCTGCTGCTGTCTTTACATACTGCAAATCAAGAGGACTCTTTGCTGGCATATCTTTAGAAGGCAGCTGTTTGATTGAAAGGAAAGAAACTAATCGAAAGTAAGTGCAAGCCAAATAATTTTAATTGACTTCAGGAAAGTGGGATGAGAAAAATAATACCTTATAGATTCATATAGCTGTTCAGAGTTTATAGAGTAACCCTGTATCTTCTTTTTTAACACAGCATTTGACTCTAACTTTTATTTCTTTATTTAAAGATTCAATATAAAGTAATAAGTACTTAGAGAAAATCTAGAAAACAAAAAAAAATTACAAGAAAAATAAAGCATTCTACCCCTTTAAGATTAACACTATTCACATTTTGCTTCATTGCCTTACGATGTTTTCCTAAGCATAATTCCCCTTGTTTTGCCACATATGATTGAAATCATAACAGATCCAATTATAAATCCTTTTTCTCCACTTAGCGTTATAAGACTCTTGAGTATGAGCTAATGGCTACATAATATTCTGTTAGTTGGCTGTATCATTAAGTGTTTTTCAAACATCTGTAAAGGTACATAACAGTTACAACTTGTAGGTCAATCAAAATATTCCTATTATGAGAGGTTGTCTATTATTACACTCTGACTTTGTCTTTCTTCCATAAAATAGAGACAAATTTTGATTTTTTAAAAAAGGGATTTAGAAGTACTTTAACAGGTGAAGAAGAACTTCTACTTTAAACTGGCATCTGACTAGTTTTTCCCCAAACTGCTCTTCTAAATTTCCACTAAAATATGTCTGGCTGAAAGGCTGACTGACAGAGTAACTTCTTCCAGAACCTGGCAGATTCCCACTAGCTGTGAGCCTGGTGGGAGCTGGGAGTGCAGCGTGCTTCTGGCAGACACACACCCCTGCTCCTGAGGAGAACCTGTGCAGAGGTGACTGGGCCAGTTCACGCAAGAGCTCATTAGCACAGGTGACCATAGTGAAGGCAAGCCACAGCAACTAGAAAATAGAAGGAACAGGGAAAAAGAAATGTTTGCAGAGCTTTGCGTCTCATAGTCGAGAGAGATGTTCTTACCACTGGTTTTAGAATTAAAATGAAGAGTTCTTTTAGAAACTTCTGATTCTAGGCCTTTGGCAACCTTTCTCGTTGAAGTTCACATGAATCCTGAATAAACTAAAACAAATATACTTCTTATTCAGTTGCAGAGCTTCTAAATATGTAAGGCAAATCTTTATATAATTTTGATACAAATAAACATTTTAAAGAAATTACAAAGCCATATTTGTTATTACTTATTACGTATTACAAAGCACCATTTTTGTAAGAAACTTAAAAAATAAAAATCTATAAAAATGTATATGCTTCTAGGTATATTTGCATAAGTGCAGGTGTATTTGCACATATATGTTTATATATACGTTTGTATGTGTGGGTGTTTTATGTATATGTGATTTGCTTTTTATATTTTGGAGGAAGGATATGCATATCAGACTATTTATGGTGATTGGCTCTAGAGATGAGCTTGGGGGAATGAATTTAGGGATTTAACATGGGTTATGGTTTGTAGTTAGTGTTTGAGAAATAGTATATCTGAATTACTAGATGTGAGTAAATGCCTACACACAGTGTATGTCCTACTTTTAACTCTAGAAAAGACCTATGTCTGTAAATGCTCTTAATCTGATATTCCTTATTAGATTTTATTGTCAAGACATCCGAGCTTATGACATTTTATTTGGAGAAATACCACGGCCTGCTCAAGCAGAAGATCTTTATGAAATTCTTGATTCCTTTACTGAAAAGTACGAAAACGAAGGACAACGGATCAATGCAAGAAAAGCAGCGAGGGAACAGAGGAAGACTGCTGTAATGCTTGCTTTTTACGTTTCTCTCAGCCGTCCCGGGACATTTCTTTATATAGAATATTCTGTCCTTGATACCAGGTTCCCAATAACCACCAAACTTCCCTCATAATTTCACTTACATTAAGTTTTTGTGAAAATGTCATATAACTTTGACATGTCATCTGTACAGATTTCAAGGGGAAACATAGCTTGTTTTCCATAATTGCGTCTCTCCAAGGGTATGACTCTGTAATACTAAATAATGATGCTGACAATGGCGGCTAATACTGAGGCCCTGTAGCCTCAAGGCTTTTGTGCTCCGAGCTCCACAACACCCCTTTGGAGCTGAGTGATCCCCATGGTACAACGTGAAAACCGACGCACAAAGCCTCAGTTGTGACTGCCCTCCCAGGGACCGCTGAGCCGGTCACCGCGTGACTGAGGTGCCTGGATGAGGCAAGCTTCCGTTGCAGAAGACCATCCCCTTCGATCTCTGCCGATCTCTGCCCGTGGCATCCGTTTCCACTAAGTGTGGCCCGTGCAGTGCGCGTGCTCCTTTAGGGCGCTTTGCTCGTAGGTGCGTGGGATGAACCTGGCCACGTGTATTCACCGGAAGAAAAGAGCCTTATGTGCTCCAAGGTAAAAAAGTGTTTTAAAATTATGTGCATTTTTTTGCTCCTCCCAGGCTAAAGAATTACCCCCGAAACCATTGTCAAGACCACAGCAGTCGTCTGCACAAGTCCTGCCGAACTCTGACTCCCAAGGTAAATATTTTTGTTGCAATTCAAATACAATTATAATTAAGCAATTATTAAATATTATTGATAAGAAGTCAAGCTACATTGTTAAACTTTAGTGTAAAATAGAAGAACTAATGGGTGTTGAGAAAAATAAATGCTCAGCCTCTTCTAGATACAGAAGACAAATTGTCATTGCTATAATTTGTGAAAGCTTCTGTTCTCATTCAGAAGATGCTTTCTCCAATTTACAAGGAGATTTATCTTTAAAGTTTTTTCATTTATTTTATTTGTCATTTCTTCCAAAGACATTTATCATGCTGAATTGAAACGGGAACAAAATAAGCCTATTTTTCTTGTATACTCATGGATTTATATTCCGAATATTAAGTTTACCATATATTCTTGGGAGCTCAGGATTTCATAAGGTGGTTTTAAAATAGACCAAATTTATAAAGCACGAGATTTTGGCCTCTACCCCTCTTTCCATTGCACGTTTGTAGGACAGTCATTCTTGGAATCGTGCTTTCCAGGCACAGAGGGTAACAGTAAGTAGCAATATATTAAAGTAGGTGATGTTTCATATAATAATCCACTGTTATTCACGAGCACAGTGCTGGGGATTTTGAGAGTGTAGACACAAGTCCGACTTCTATCCTGTCTTTGAAGGACTGTCAATCTAGGAGGGGAGATACCGCATGTGGAAAAGTAACAGCCATTACTGTAAGGAAGCACATGATAGTTCTGGGAGGAGGAGTAGACATAGCGAAGTGCCCTAGAGGGCAGGGGGGTGGCCCCCTCCTTGGTGCCCTGTATCCCGCCGGCCCTCACCTGGGCGTGAAATCGGAGTCACGGCCCTCACACTGGCTCCCGGCTAGACCTCTAGCTTGCCTAAATGCACCCCCCGCCCTGCCCCGGGAAGTGCTCAGGAACTGGCCCTGTTCTTCTCCATGGCCCACACTTCCTGTAACTTGGTCTGCACCTTCCTCTCCGGGTGCCGCATTCTTCTTCCAAAAGAGCGGTCTCTTTCTGATTCATGTTCAGGTGATTCATTTGCATACACTCATATTTCCAGGGAGTAACAAATGTGGGCACCGGATCTATTTTTATTTTAAACCTGAGTGATTACATAAAATTGGACCTGTGTGTAAGTTTTAAAATACATATTTCTGAAGTGTCCTCACTAGGAAAATAGATATCTGTATGATGCATGTATAAAAATCTTATGTCGCTTCCTTGTCAGTGTAGATTAAAAAACTACTCATCTTACCTCCAGGAACCCCTTTCACACAACGGAAAGATCTCAGAAGGTTTGTTTCTCCTGCGTGTTCCTCATGAGCATGTGTTCTAACACCCACACGCCTGAAGATCCCCTGGGGTCCCCAGGCCCCTTGCTTGTGCCAGCTTGGGCTGTTGTCTCCCACTAGGAGCTCCCGTCTTCTGGACCTTTCTTGTGCAGACAGATGGTGCCCTCCCCACTTTGCACAGTGATGACTGTGTCCTTGCCGGTTCACCTTTTGGTCTGTCCACATTTCTGCACACTAGCTCTCCTTACCACACCTTCTCGTGAATACTTTCATTTTCCCTTGGCTTTTTCAGTTTCTTTATTTGCTATTAGGTCCCTACCATTTGTTTTCGTTTTTCACGCATACCGTCTTTCTCAGACAACGTATCATCCCAAGTTTTGAACACCAGTTTTTGTTTCAGTAAAAGGAAAGTTAAAAATTGGTATCTATTTTTAACCTTTTATTTTAAATCTCACCTGTTCCTAAGTTTTTAATTAAAAAACTGAATCTTGATTGTTAATTTCTTTACATATCTTCTTCACATATCATTTTACATAAGTGCATATATGGTTCATGTAAATTTTTTAATGCATTGATTTTTCTTTTGTGAGTTGCTCCCCTTCCTGATTTCTCCTCTTAACTCACATGGCACCTGTACGCATTCTCATCCCAGGAAACCCATGCTGACGACATGCAGTGTAGACGTCTGTACTTCCCCCATATATATCTTTCTTGTATATTCCTATACACAGGCACACGTACAAACACATAGATTCGCATGGACAGAATATTTTGTTGCCTTATAAAAATGCTGCCATATTACACATGTTTAACTTTGTCTTGTTTGTGAGTTTTGCTAGTTTGTTTAGCTGAACAACACCTCACAGAAATCCCTGAGTCAACTGGTCCAGCTCTAATTATTCTTTTGAATGGCTCTTTAATATTCCATGGTACAAATGAACATATTTTGTTCAGCCACTCTCCTATTAATAGGTACTAACTTCTTTATTTCAGCTTTTTTCCATGCCAGCCAGCTCCACAATTTACATCTTTCTCAATTGATGTGTCTACATCCTGGCACTTTTATTTATTTTTGGAGATAATTACCAGGAGTGGATGTGATAGGTCAATGGATATATTTTTAAACTTTAACAGATTTGGTAGATTATATTTTGAGCTTTTACTGCTGCAGAGACTCATCGGCCATTCCCCACTGTAGTGCTTCCTGCCATGCACACTCCCCGACCAGGCACACCCCCCACCATGCACACTCCCTGACCATAGCTTTTCCCACCATGTATATTCCTCACCACTATTAGTGTTAGAGTGTTTTGAAGTATTTCCATGTCTGAGGGTTGGTTGTATCTCCTTTTTAATTAGATTGTGTTTGCCCCTATTAGTGACCTAAAGATTTCTTCATATAATTGCTGGTGTTTTAGATTTAATCTTTTCTGATTGGTCCATTTTCTCCGTTGGAGTGTTTGTTGTCTTTTCCATTTGAAGAAGAACTTTGACTATCATTTGGGTTACATTTTTTTTCTACATGTAGCATTTGTCTGTTGGTCTTGTTTTTCATACATAATAGTCCCCCCTTATCCATGGGGTTATGTTCCAAGATCCTAGTGGATACCTGAAACTATGGATAGTACTGAACTTTATATAAACTATGTTTTTTCCTATACATACAGACCTATGATAAGGTTTAATTTATAAATTAGGCACGGTAAGACATTAACCAATAAATAATAATAAAATAGAATAATTATAACATACTGTAATAAAGTCATATGAATGTGGTCTCTCTGTCTCTTAAAATATCTGACTGTACTGTACTTACCCATCATCTTGTGATGACGTGAGATGATGAAACGCCTACGTGGTCAGATGAGAGGAGGTGAGGGATACAAGCATGTGTTGTGACATTAGGCTATTATTGACCTTCCGACAATAAATCAGAAGGAGAATCAGCCACTTTTGGGCTGTATAACCACAGGTAACTGAGACTGAAAAGCAAAACTGCAGATAAGGGGGGACTACTGTATGCAACATGCAACTCTAAAAAATAATATTATAAACTTATACTGATTCTATGATTTGGGATATTAATTACAATAACGTTACATGTATAAATTAATTAATTTGGCATTTGTGTGATAATCTTTCCATTTTATGCTTTCCATTTGTTAAGGTATTTTTCTGTCATTCCTAAGATTTCATAGTTTTCTGTGCCTTTTTTGTTAAATTTATTCCTAAGTACTTTATAATTTTGGTTTGCTGTGGTGAATGGAATGTACATTCCCATTTCTTTTCTTTTTTTAAATTTTTAAAAAAATTTTATTTATTTATTTGAGAGAGAGAGCGTGAGAGAGACAGCATGAGCAGGAGGAGGGACAGAGGGAGAGGGAGAAGCAGACTCTGCTGAGCAGGGAGCCCAACGTGGGACTCGATCCCGGGACCCCGGGATCATGACCTGAGCTGACCAAAGGCAGACACTTAACTGACTGGGTCGCCCAGGAACCCTGTACTTTCCCATTTCTATTGCAGAGTGCTTGTTTTTATGTTGAGAAAGTCCTAATTTACATGTTTTTTGTCCTGTATCTGATCAGTACCCCAAATCTGTTATTTCTAGTCAGTTTTTAAAAATAGACTCTTTGGGAATATTTATACCCCCTTCCCCATGCTGCCAATGTTTATTCGTATATTCTTAGGTCATAAATTTCTTAGGCCAGCAGCCTTCTTGTTGGCGTGCATCTGTCCTTGGGGTACTCAGACACTCCCCAGGGTTCGCGGGCACAGATAGTGTAGGGAACCCCATCTCCAGAGCTCGCTCCTACTTACCTTCTTTGTGAAAGCTGGCTCCGTTCAGAACACCACATGCAGGCTATCCTCTCTGTCTTCTAGCCTTCCCAGTGTTTTTTTTCACACT
This sequence comes from Ursus arctos, assembly GCF_023065955.2. Taxonomy (NCBI): domain Eukaryota; kingdom Metazoa; phylum Chordata; class Mammalia; order Carnivora; family Ursidae; genus Ursus; species Ursus arctos. The sequence goes on from NW_026623100.1 coordinate 85,382,106, forward strand.
TGAGTAAGAAAAGCCCCCAAATCATCCTGAATCGTACTATGCTACATTGCCTCCAAAATGTAAGAACAGTGACCCAATTTGAAATACAGATGTTGACGTAGTTAGTGAATGATTCTGACGAGTACCAGATCCTTTTGTCAATCTGTGATTTGTTTCTCTGCTTTCAACAAAACCGAAGAGACACAATGGAATTGTCATATAACGTAGAATAACCATGGTAGCTAATATTATTATTATTATATATTTCTTATTTTAAAAATCACATAGCTAGGTATCACCAAAAAAGTTATAGAAGTACTATTTTATTATTGTTGTTTTAATTAGAGATAAGTGTGATTTTTTTTACCTCCATCTCAGAAGGAATATAAAATAATTGTGTTACACGGCTGTAAAATGTACCCTTCTGCCCCTCTCTAGTTTTTATAAGGACCAGCTTTTCTAGCACCTATATCTTTAAAAAAGAATACTAAAATACGTTGAACCTGTGTCATTCTAGAAATAAGAAATAATCATTCTGTGTATATGAGCTAAATGTCTTACCCATTTATGGAGATGCATTTCAAATAAAAATTGACTCTCATGTTTAGTAAGTTAACGAGATAATAATAGTATATTTAAGATTTTGATCAGTTGTGTACCAATAATGATTACTATAATAATTCAATCTATAAGAAATTATTTAATAGAGCCTTGTACTTACTTCAAATAACATATAAAAAATAAATTTATGTACAAATTTTTGTTTTAGAAGCTGTTACATAAAAATATAATATTAACACATTAGTATAAAATCTTTGGGACAAATGGAATGGATATATGACTTGAAGGTTAAAATGAACATTACATAATTTCTGACTTTTAAAAAAACTTGTTTTTTAACTCATGATGGAGAGTATAGATATAATGATGATTCATATTTATGCTATGATATTTAGATTCTGTTATCCCAGAAAGAGATATAATTATTTAATTTAAACAACAAAACTGAAATATGCTACAAAGTGTGTCCTTTACAACTTTTAGGCTTATATTGAACAATTTTAGGTGTTAATTTAAAAATATAGGAGTGAATACACACTGTTTAAAAGTTATTTTAGGGGTTAAGCAAACAAGGATGTTTGAAAATCATTGGCTTGGGGGCTACAAACTTCTTTAAAATTCAGGTATCATATGATTGCTTCTGGAAAAAAGGATGTATGTGTCTTACCCGTGAGCGTGTAATTCCAAGGTCATGAGTTGTAGTTTCAGCGCTTCTAACCCTATAGGTATCAGATATTAACCCCCTGCCTCATGTTCGGGGTACTTTCTGGGTTTACTCAGGCATTCCTCTTGATGTAAAGTGTGATAAAATAATGATATTTCTATCAATCTTAGAGATTTAAAATACCTGCTTCGCAAAAGCAAGATTTGGCCATTCTTGGCTACTTTATATAAGATATGCTAATAAGTCTTCTAAATGCCTCCCTCCTTTTGCTTTTTTTCTGTTTTGCAGGTAACAGAAACAAATATAAGCTGTACCCTGAACTTGCCAGCTATCAGGAGAGAGCCGGTAACTAACCTATCTATGTGTTAAAAATGATTCATATCCATGGCATAATCACAGACTTTCTAATTAGTCTGGCGGTCTGTAAAACTCCGTGGGAAGGTGCTGAACACCCCTTTGATTTATAGGGTATGAGAAGTACTTCATGTAAAAAATGCTATGCTTTTGCTCTCTTACTTGCTTTGAATCTGAGGGTAAGGAGGGCGATGGGGAACAGTTGCCTGCCAGGGGCACCCAGCTTGGCAGTACGCGCCGCGGACCCCCAGGGGCTCGTCCGAGGACCAAACCACAGGATCTTTTAAAATATTGTCATGATAGAATGACAAGGTTTGTTCATTGTGAATTATAGTCATCATCACATTTTTTCCTGGGCTTTAGACCCATGAATATTTTTATATTTTCAAGGGATTTTTTATTTCTCATGTTCTGATATTTTGCTGTTACTGGGAACTACTTCATAAAGCTTATTAGGATTTGCTGTGATGAAAACAGCCCCTCAACCTGTCTTACTTCAATATTCTTTAGAAGATATTCCTTAAAGAGTTAAGCATTATTTAGAAATCTGAATGGGACACGGAATGAAAGCAAAGGTTAACCAGCTGTAAAGCAGCCTGTTTATTTTTTCACATCGTCTTTTGTCACTGAAGTCACAGAACCATACATTCCTGGGTAAGTAAACTACAGGGCATTACCTGTTTCATGTAAACAGAATGTCAAGGTAACTAAGTACCCATTTCTTTTTAAAATTTATAAAGATATTTCAAAATGTCTCTTAAGCAGAGTTCCTTAAACAGAAGTTGACCTTTTCCTGATGGATTAGGGTTTCTGACGTTCCTTTTGCTTCCAGCCTGGCTCCCATCGTGTGGAGCCCACTTCCGGCCGGCCGTTCCCGCAGGAGCTCGGGTAGAGAGAGTCCCGTGTTCAGAGGCAGTCTGATGGCCTGGGTTTAACTGTGAGAGAATGCTGTGCTGCGGTCTCAGGCACAGTGAGAAAACTCTGAGAGGCTTTGAAAAATGTATTTTGCTCTCGTGAATGTGATTTACGACCATGGTAGAGATTACTGAGATTGTCATAATTGGACCTTTGGATACACACCCTTCAGAAGCAAAAGTGGTTAACATGTAAATATTTATACCCAAGTAGCATACGCATCTAGAATTTTATATAGCAGTCTTTTAAAGACTCTGTTAGAACTAGACCTACACTTGGGTATCCTGCAATTAAAGCAGTTCTTAAATTTGAGGTCAACAGACAAGCTGAGCTGCTGAGGGAGAAGGGCCAGCAGGGCACTGAGGGACAAGGGACAACAGAGGCTGTGGTGACAGTGGGGACAGTAGCTGCTTTTCCATGGTTCTCTAGAGCGTGTGCCCACAGGCTTGGTGCCTAGGGAATGTTAGCAATACCCTAAAAGGCGCTGAGGGCAGCGTGAAGTTATAAGAAACAAACCCTGGGTGGGCTCTGGAAACAGGACCGGACTTGAACTCGATACTTTGACCACTAGCGATTCCCAGAAATTACCAGCCCGTGGTTGGTCAGTTGGTCAGGTTTTGTTTTCATATTTGAGGGTAGGATGAGTTAAATTGTGTAAACAGTAGGTACTAGGATAATATTAATTTATTTTAGTCCTTTCTTCAAATATAAGGGATTTTGAAGAAAAAAAATGGACAGGAAGATTTTTAAAAAGTCTATTTTTGAAATAAAACTTACTTTACATGATTGTGTTTTTTTAAAAAGCAGCTGTGGAACCAGTTAAATTCTTACAAGGACTTTCTCACATCCTGGCCAAGCACTGTTGCAGAGAAAAGGCACAGGGCCCAGTCCGGAGCCTCAAGTTAACCCTGTCCTACCAGGACATCCAGGCCCCCCATGGGCTTGCTCTCAGCCTGTCCCACACCCACTGACCAGATTCACTTTTGCATGGGCTGCTGGGCAAAGCAGTAATTCTCCAAATTGCGTGTACTTTTGTTTTGCACACTTTGGAAGCTCCCCAGGTACATGGTACGTGGGCCTCTCAGCCAGACAGACTTGCAAGTACACAGCCTCGTTTACCATACCTTTCTGTCGCAGCCCGCGTCCTCCTGTGGCAGGCTTCACCACCCGCCTCCTGTCGACCCTGTAATTTTCAGTGACAGTCTGGGCACATGCACTGTGGGGCCACCCCGTGCTGCGTGGACGCCCTGGACCGAGTCACTCTGTGCCAATGGTACTCCTTCCCCCGTTGCAGCGACCACACATGCCGCAGACTTCACCTTTTGAGAACTGCTTTTCTGGCGACCTCCCCTAGTGGCCTTACCTGCCTCACTCACCAGTGACTCTCACCGTCTTCCGGAGGACGTGGTCCCCAAAGTGACAGGCACCACACCCGGCCTGGGGAAATGTGGTACCAGAGTTAAGTCAGCCATGCAACTCACCACTACATTAAATGTACACAAAACCAAGACGCGTTTGTGCTCTTACTTCTGCCGGGAAATGGACCTTCCAAAGACTGCGATTCCTTTCCTGAATCATGTCTGGGGCCAGATACGTGGGTTACGTGTGGGTTATATTAGCGGACTCCATGGAGAAAGCAGCTGGGAGTAAAGGAGTGACACCCTATAGACCTAGTCTGTTTCCTGTGAAGTGTAGTCCTGATTCGGGAGAGAAAAGGAACCCGTATTTGAATTAAAGTTGAATATTACGATGAAAATGGCTAGTTGCTTCCAAGAGCCCCCATATTTCTTAAACATAGAAACATAAAACTTGAAGGCATAGATTACTCAGAAGGGAAGGGATCTGTGAATGCCAGGTATTTTAGTTAGCAGTGGGGCCTGTTTCCCGGTCCCCAGGGGGCTCTCCCTTTCTGGAAGGACATACCTCCCTCTAAGAAAAAAAAAAAGGCCCACCTTTTTTTAATAAGCTATTTGTGGGCATTAAACTTTTCCTTATGGAAAGTATCCCTAATATTTACAGTAAAGAACTTTGAGTCATTTTGCTTGAAGGAAAAACTAACAGTAGAGCATGGTGTCAAATGGCCTGCAGACCGTTACCCCCAGGGAGCACTGGTCTTCATTGAGGCCTGGTGTTCTCGTGGGTGAATTTTCGCCCAAACCCCTCCAACTCCTGACTCTTCTTGGGCACACCCTGTCTGCCTGTCTTGCCTGTGTTCTTCCCCAGCTCTACTCAAACTTTGCTCATCTCTGCTCAGACTTTGGATGGGGAGAGGAGGAATGTTGAATACCAACCTCCTCGAAGCCCACAGGACTGCCTTCTTCTCTGCTGCATCTCAGAAACCACCTGCCCTGTCCTTAGACCCCCTTTCCCGTCACCACTCCGTCCTTAGAAACTCTGATTCGGAGGAAGCTGGACAGCACCTACACGGGAAGGGCAGGGACTGAACCAAGTCTGTGACCTTGTCTGCCTTTCATTCAGTTCATAGTATCTTTCTTCCTCGAGTTATTCATCACAAAATATATTCCTAAAACCAGTAAGAACCAGGTCAGTTATCAGCGATTAACCAGGATCATCATCCAACATTCTTATAATTTATAGAGTCTAGATAATTCAGTGATGCAGAAAAATATGCTAATTCTCCTTGAAAATTTGCCTAACAAAAGTGAAATGCTCTGATAACCCTAAGTTCAGTCTGTCGAACGCAGTTCGGTACCTGTGTGGCTGCAGAGACCCTTGGGGTGTGATGTCAGTAGTGATTATGAGTCCCTGGGGACAGACTTCTGAGCTTCGGGTCTCACCTCCTTGGACAAATTGCCTGACATTCTGTACAGTGGGGTGACAGCAGGACAAATTGCCTGACATTCTGTAAAGTGGGGTGACAGCCTCGCTGACGGGGGGCGGGCTGAGCACACGGCAGGTGCTGTCACGGTGTCTGACTGTGCACAGTGGCTGCTCTTGCTGTATACTCAGGGCTGACACCTGTTATCATTGTGATCATCCTTCATGCGTTTTACTTTTGTACCTAGTGCCGCAAATGTACACATGTATGGCTGCTAAGATAGCTGTGACTTCCAGAACATTCCCTGATGGTCACTAGGACTCTTCTTGCTTGCTTCTTTGCATTATCCAAGGTGTCTGGGAGACAGGAGAGAGGAGGAGTTACTTGAGGGTTTTCATTAATTAAGTTTGGTTGAAAGAGGTTGAGCTTTATGAATGGAGGTGGTACTTATTAAGTATTGATTAGAAAATGATGTTCAGAATGATTTTTTCCTCCAACATTACCTCACATTCCTCTGATTTAATGACAAAGAGGCCGGTGGTGAGGACTTGCTGTGTGTCCCATCACGGTGCGGGATCACAGCTGCTTGTCACATACACGGTAATGACTGCTCATTCATGTGTGTTGGCTGTTACTCAGCTGGTTTCGATGATATCCCGACTTTATCAAAATTCTACACTTCCGTGATACACTTCTAATCTTCCTTAAAATTGATAGACTAAAAGTAAATATAGTATAAAATATAAAAACAGGCAGAACATGTTTGTATGATAGAAAAAAGTAATGATACCAGGAATATCTCTCATGTAATTCCATTAGTTGTTATTAGGGCTATTTCTTTAGGAGAACTCAGAGAACCACACGTCACGTGCTTTTACAGAAAGAACTGTAGCACCATCTTGTGTGAACTACAAATTCCGTGTTTCCGTCAACGTAGTGTAATTAGAGTCTTGACTTTTTATTTCTTACTGACAAGCCAAATTTGGTTTATCTTTTATTATTATAGTATTATAGGTTCAAAGGAGTAACTGGTTTTTAGAATTCGGTTATTTATGTTTTCAGTGTATCTGCACTAAGATGCATTTAACAAGCATCTAATTGTCTAATATGTGCACAAAATATGTGAAACAAATATAACATTCCATGTAGCTGAATACACAGAGAGTATCTGTTTCTTTATATTTCTTATGACATTATACAGTTTATAGTATTTAATGTTTTTTACTCCTATTAACTCCTCAACTCCCAAGGTATTTTTTCCCTAATACAGTACAGAAAATTCTACACATCGTGTTGAAACTCTTATTAGCCCTATGCAAATGTACTTCTTGTGCTAATTTGGGTTTTATCTGTTTTGAGAGAAAGTATAAAGTAAGCACAGAAATAAAAACAGCCATGAAGCCTATGGAGACAATGTCTGCTGACGAATCGGCAAAATGCATCTGAGCTGGAACCCTCGAAGCCAAAGGCTACAGAGCTTGGCTTTTGTTTTGTTTTGTTTTGTTTAACATTTTGTTTTATTTTTCATCATGATAAGTGTATGCTTTAATCCCCATCCTGCGGCCTCCCTACCCTATGGTAGCAGTAGTTTGTTCTCTATAGTTAGGAGTCTGGGTCTCTTTCTTGGTTTGTGTCTCTGTCTCTTTTTTTCTTCCATTGCACATTGGTTTTGTTTTTTTCTTAAATTCCACTTGTGAGTGAGATCATATGGTATTTGTCTTTCCCTGACTGACTGATTTCCCATAGCCTAATACTCTCTAGCTCTATCCTGGAGCGTGGTTTTTCAATTAATCTTTTATGATATAATCGTGACCGTGAGTGTGTTTTTCTCTAACAGCTACACTTCATGGAAACCATGATGACCATTCTGTTAAAAGGGGAAAAATGTAAATACAGTTGACCTTTGAACAACATGGGGTGGGGGGGTTCAGGGGCACCAAACCCCATGCAGTTGAAAATCCACATATAACTTTTGACTCCCCCAAAGCTTAACTATTAATAGCCTACTGTAGACCAGAAGCCTTACCAAAACATAAATAGTAGATTAACACATATTTTGTATGCTGTATGTATCATATTCTGTATTCGTATAACAAATGAAGCTAGATACAAGAAAATATTATTAAGAAAATAAGGAGACGGATGCCTGGGTGGCTCAGTCAGTTAAGCGTCTGCCTTCTGCTCAGGTCATGATCTCAGGGTCCTGGGATCGAGTCCCGCATCAGGTTCCTTACTCAGCAGGGAGCCTGCTTCTCCCCCTGCCTCTGCTGCTCCCCCTCCTTGTGCTCTCTCCTGCTCTCTCTGTCAAATAAATTAATTAATTAAAAAAAAAGAAAAGGAGAAAATACATTTATGGTATCATACTGTTTATCAAAAAAAAATCCATGTGTAAGTGCACAACTGTGTTGTTCAAGGGTTAACTTGTAGTATTATAGATTATTCAAATGGTTATAACCACGGATATTTGCTAAATACATAGTTAAATATATAATAATATGCAGTTCGACTTGTATGGATTTAGGAAATGTTATTACCAAACATTTGCTCTTTTCGAAGAAGAAAAACGTAAGTTTAATAATATGATGAAAATCACACAGACCACACGCTTTAAGGCATTAGGATATCAAGTACTGAAGTTAATTTATATCTTTACCTACAACCTTCCAAGGTTTTCCCATTAAAACTGTGAATAATGTAAATACTTTGTTTGTTTTAGGCCATGTGAATCAACCCATTGAAGTGACTGCATTGTATTCTTTTGAAGGACAACAGCCAGGGGATTTGAATTTTCAAGCTGGAGACAGAATCACAGTTATATCAAAAACAGATTCACATTTTGATTGGTGGGAAGGAAAGCTCCGAGGTCAAACTGGCATTTTTCCAGCCAACTATGTTACCATGAATTAAAGTTTATATTATTTTCTTCTTTGAGAATTATAAAACATTTATTTCTCCACTGGCAGGATTTGCTCTCCAGTTAAGCAGTGTTTAATATAAGTTTTAAAATACTTCTCTTTATTCTATAAACTTTTATCTAATATGTAAAAGATTTTTTATCTCTATAAATGGTTAACTTACATATCTTTAAATACTTTGTACTAATTTTATCACATATACTACTTAATATGCTCCAATTCATATGGTCACAGTCCTTTTGTGTTCATTTTCAACCATCACTAAACCTGTGATTGGCTCCGTATATGGTCATTGCTTATTCTAATTTGAGAATCTTAAGGGTAAGGGCATGAATCCCAACTCATGTATTTCTATTTGCAAAGAGACTAGAGAAGGAATCAGCTTAACAAAGGTATTAAGTAACCCTTCTAGTTGTAGGTACAAGCTAGAATATGAACCCTTAAGAATGATCTCTGTTTCTTCAAACGTCACACGTATGTATATTGGTGGGAGAAACATGCTGCTGCAAAGTCCAGCCACTCTGCACTGAACAAAGATGACGTTAACTTTGCTTCTGCGTGAGGTTATGTTTATTCATTTCTAGTAGGAGAATCGACTTATGTTGACATGGCCTTGTTGTCCCTAAATAAACGTTTTTTTAAATGATAAGTTAATGTCTTAATTTTGTTTTTCTTACTTTCTCTGTGTAAAGCAAGCGGCCCTGTGCTTGGCCTGAAGGTTAAAACCCACCACTGTGATTGGCTGCCTAACTTTTCTTTTTGGCTTTACTAATATATACTTGACAAACACAACCGTAGAATATTTAAAGGCTACCATGTGATGATTTGGAATACATGCACACTGTGAAAGGGTGTGAAACACACCCATCATTGCACACAGTTACCTTTTTTTTTTTTTTTGGTGAGAACACTGATATTCTACTTTCTTAGTGAATCTCAATTATATAAAACAATATTATTAAACTTAGTCACCATGCTGCACGTTAGACCATGGAAAACTTGTTCCTCTTACACTGGAAGCTTGTAGCCTTTGACCAGTCCCTCTTAGTTTCCCCACCTCCTCCCCCTGGTAACCGCCACTGTACTCTGTTTCTGAGTTCGGCTTTTTTACACTCCCACGTAAGGGAGGACATCCAGTGTCTGGTACTGACTTATTTCACTTAGGATAATGGTACATCCATATTTTCTCAAATCCCAGGGTTTCCATGTATATCTGTATCTATATATATATCACATTTTCCTTATGCTTTCATCTGTTAATGAACACTTAGGTTTTCTATATATAATAGCATGTCATCTGTAAACAGAGATAACTGTGCTTGTCCCTTCCCAATGTGGCTGCCTTTTATTCATTCCCTAACTGGAAGCCTGTATCTCTCACTCCCCTTCACCCCCTTCTCTTTCTTTTTCTTGCCTCATTGCACATATAGGACTTCCAGTACTATGTTGAGCAGAAGTGCGAGAGTGAGCACCCTTGTTTGTACCTGATCCTAGAGGAAAAGCTTTTAGATGTTCACTGTTGAGTATGATAACAGCTGTGGGTTGATCAGATGTGTGCATGTTGTTTAATCTTCACATATTGATGAATTTTCCAGGTTTTTTTCTTGTAATTTATTTCTACTGTCGTACCACTGTGTTCAGAAAAGATGCTTGATAGGATTTCAGCCTTTTAAAGTTTATTAAGACTTGGTTTGTGACCTGATCTGTCCTGGAGAATGTTGCATGTGCCCTTGAGCAGACTACATCCTGCTACCATAGGATGGAACGTTCTGCATGTGTTTGTGGGTCCATCTGGTGTGACATGTAGCCCAAGTCCAGGGTTTCCTCACTGACTTTCTGCCTGGATGATTATTCGTTGTTGCAAGTGGGCGATTGAAGTTCCTCACCCCCTGCCTCACTGCCCCCCCCCGTTGTTTTTGTACATTTCCTATAGGTTTTTGCTTGTGGTTACGGTGAGGCTTACACAAAACCTCTTAGAGTTACAACTGTCCATTTTAAGATGGTAACAACTTTGAATGCATATAAAGCTTTTTTACACCCCTCGTTTTGTGTTTGATGTCACAATTTACATCTTTTTACACTGCACACCCATTAACACTATTGTATAGTTATTAATACTTTCTTTTATGTTTATACTGGAGTTATTACAGTATCGGGATATTCCGAATTTAACTATACAATTACCCTTACCAGTGAGCTGTACTCTTGCATGTTTCCCTCTGACTAATTAGCGCCCTTTCATTTCAGCTTGAGAACTCCCTTTAATCTTTCCTGTTAGGCTGCTTTAGTGGTGATGAATTCCTTCAGCTTTTGTGTGTCTGGAAAGCTCGTTCTCTCTCCTTCAGTTCTGAAGAACAACTTTGACAGGTAGAGTATTCTTGGTTGGCAGGTGTTTTCTGTTTTTTTGGGTTTTGTTTTTTGTTTTTCCTGTCAGGACCTTGAATATATCACCCGAAGAATGACCTTCTAGCCTACAGTGTTTCTGCCGGAAAATCTGCTCATAGTCTTATGGGGTTTCCCTTCTACATAACAAGTTGGTTTTCTCTTGCTACTGTTAAGATTCTGTCCTTGTCTTTAATTTCTGGCAATTTAAACATGAAGTCTCTCAGTGCAGGGACCTTTAGATGCATCTTGTTTGGAGTCTGTTTCTTTTCTCAGGTGAGGGATGTTTTCAGCCATTATTTGTTGGAATAAGCATTCCCCCTTTCCTGCTCTCTACTTTGGGGACCCCTCTAATGCATTCTTTGGCCCATGTAAGTCCCTAATCTGTCTCCACTCTTTTTCATTATCTTTCTCTCTACTCTTCTGACTGGATGGACCCCACTGCCCTGCCCTCGGATTTGCTGATTCTTCCTTCTGCTCCATGTACTTGGCTCTTGAACTCCTCTGCTGAATTTCTCAGTTCAGTTGTTATATTCTTTGATGAGAAGAACAAAGGTAAAAGAAATGTAGTTAAAATTAAATTTCCTTACAACTTGCGGCCCATTGACAAATACTTGAGACAAGCAGAGTATGATAACCCTCAAAGAATTCACAACTGTCTCCACGTTAATGCTTTGCCAGAGGCAAACAGCAACCCTAGCTGGACAAGAGCCACATCTCTAGGGTCCTGTAAGTCCTCTTTAACACAGGAAAACCCTTTTGAAAACTTCCTTTGTCTCTACCGCACCAACGTAAGAGAAGCGTGTAATCAGTTGCTCCTCACAATCCCAGTGTAACTCTTCCTGCCCATGGGTCCCGTCCCTGTGCTCTAATAAAAACAGCTTTTTGCACTGAAAATGTCTCAAGAATTCTTTCTGACTGTTCAGTGCTGGGCCCCACATCACATCATTCTTCAGTTCTGTGATTTCTGTCTTGTACGTTTATGTTTTCTCTCTTTATTTAAATTCCCACTTTGTTCGTCATTGCTCTCTTGCCTTCAGTGAGCGTCGTTCCCACTGTTATTTTAAACTTTCTATTGGGTTTATACAGATCTTTTTATTAAGTTCAGTTTCTGGAGATGTACCTTGTTCTTTTCTTTGTAATACACTCCCCTGACTCCTCTTCGTCTTCCCTGTCTCTAGTTTCTGCACACCCCCTCTCCCAGTTTTGATGGTCTCGTGTAGGAGCTGAACCTTGTTACCAGAGCTCCAGGTCATCTCTAAAAACTCTGTGGTTGTCCAAACTGCCTACTTCGTTCTTGGTGACCTCTAGTGATTGAGGGCGTGCCAACCACCACTAGTGTTGCAGAAGGGAAGATTCCAGTCAGCACCTAGATGCAGGCTGATTGGAAGCTGGACCCTCAGGCAGCATCGAGAAAACATGTAGTTCATCTCTTTCTGTGGAGAAACTGAGAGAGGAAGCATTTTTACCTGCTCCCTCTGCACTGAGCCTGGATGTTTAGTGTGGGGTGCAGAGTACTCCTGTGCCCACTTAAAAACTGCTTCTTGGTTTGCTACAGTCTTTCGGGACACGTCAATGCAAGCCCTGCTGGCTATCAGAGGTGGTGGTTTGGGGGTCCATCCTTTGAATGGCAGCTTTAAAAGCTGGGGTGCCTGATGCGTGGACAGTCTTCCAAAGAGATGCTTTGTTTCATTATTGGAATAAACCACAGGGAGAAAGCAGGGGTAGTGTCCGCTGGCCCCCCAGGGCCCCAGAGAGGACAACAGCCAGCACCCAGGTGTGAGCTAATTAGATGCTAGGCCCTCAGGCAGCACCTTCTAAGTGTGCAATCAAGTCTCTTCCAGGAAAGGGGAACATGGGAGAACATGGGAGATGGGTGTTTTGCCTGCTCCCTCCGAGCCGAGCCCTTGGGGGAACAGATGCCCTGAGTGCTCGTGGTCCCATTAAGAACTGCCTCTTGGTGTGCTACAGTCCTGTGGGACTTGCGAACATAAGCCACACTGGCTTTCAGAGCTCACTGATTTGGGAGCTCATCCCTTGAATGGCAGCTGTAAAGCTGGGGTGCTTGAGGTTTGGTCCAAAACCTCTGCTCTTCAGGGAGAAGCTGGGAGTTGGGGTTTCCCCCTTGATTGCGTGGTGTTGTGCCAGGGGGTAGGCTTCATGGTGACAATGTGTCTCAGCCTTTCCTACCTGTTCTGATGTGGACATTTCCTAGCTCCCCAATGTGGAGGATTAGTTTCTGGATTTCTCTCAGAGGGATTCCTCTATAAATAGTTATGTGTTCAGTGCACCTGTGGGAGAAGGGAAATTCAGGAGCTTACCTGTGTTATCTTGGTCCCTCTAACTTCTTCCTCAAACTCCAAACTCATCTCCAACCACACACTTGACGGCTTTGTTTGGACAGGTAATAGCATCTCAAACCTAACTTGTCCAAAACTGAACTCTTGCTTTCCCCTTTTCTAGGCCTCATCCTCCCTCAACATTCCTTCTTAGTCAATGAGAATTCCATTAATCCATTTGCTTCGGCCACATGGTTACTTAGGAGCCATTCTTGACTTTTCTTTTTATCTTGCACTCTATACCAAACTGACCTGTATTACCACCCTAAATTAAGCCACCTTCAGCTCAGCCCTAGACTTTTGTAATGATGAGGGAACAGAGGCAAGCTGAGCACAAATCAGAAGCTGACATCCCCCACCCCATGGGATGTATGTGACATTCCTCAGGCACTCCTGGCTGCCCTAAAGCTAATTCGAAAGGAAAAACAAATAATTTATGGAGATCACAATCCTGCAGGACCTGAATCCCCTCAGTTTACAAATGTCTTAGCAATTTACAAGAACAAAGCATTTCTATCAATAACTAGCTCCCAGAAGGAAATGCAGATACAATTAAATGTCCTTATAATCTGCAGCCCATTGAAGATACTTGAGGAGGGCAGACTATAATGTCCCTCCAGGAGGTTCCCAGCTCTCTTCACATTAATGCCTTCCTAGAGGGGTAAACAACCTTAACTTGACAATGGCCAGGGCTCCAGGATCCTGTGAGTCTTCTTTAACATATGAAAATCCTTTTGAAACCTCCCTTTTCCACACCTCCCCCAACCCCATAGTATATAATCTGCCCCCCTCACAACCAGGGGCAGCAGCTCTTTCTGTCACGGGTCCTGTCCTCCTGCTTTAATAAACTACCATTTTGCATATGATGTGGTTTTGGAATATGGGTGAGGTTCAGTGGGGTGGAGTCCGGGGTTCCCTGTGTGCCCAGGCGAGGGCCACCAAGACCGGCCACCTGCGGTCCTCAGGACTGGCCACACATCACGTTCACCTATGAAAATGAGGAAGAATAATCAACAATTGAGAAAAACATTACACTATAATACTGAATTTAAAAAATCCGAATACAAAATGGTGTGTCAATACGATTCCATTTCACTTGAAAAAAGTATATGACAGGAAAGTGAAAACTGTTCACGGAATCAACTGGAGGTCAACGTTTATTAACAACAGGAATTCTCTGAAAGACAGAAATCCGACTAGCCTGGCCTCCTGTCCCCACCCAGGGCGTCGGGGAGGGGGAGGGGGATGGGGACGGACCGCTGTGCCTCCAAGTGTCTCGGCCTTGGCCTTGGCCCGGCCCGCACTGTCGGGAGCTGGGGGGCAGGCAGCCTGTTCCCAGTCGGGGACCCCGAGGGCCGGATCTGCGAGGCCGGGCCGGCAAGTTTGCGCCGCGATCCGGTCCTTGTGTGTCCGACCCCGAGGCCTCTGGCGCACTGACAGCTCGCGTGGATTTCCTTGGAAACCCTTATGCTTCCAGGTCCCAGCTCCTCAGAGCAGACAGTCTTGAGGCCCCAACCCCAGTCGCCGACGCGCCCACCTCGCGCGGCCTGACCCCAGGGCGCGGAGGAGGACGCCCAAGCAGGGCCAGAACCCAGCGGGGGTCATCGGTTCTCTCGGGCCCCTGCCCCGGCGCCCCTTCTTGCGCGGGGCGGGCACCTGTAGCCCGGGCAGCGCTGCCGCTGGGCCCCGTCCCTGCGGACCGGCCTCGCAGGCTCAGGGCGCACACGGGCCGGACTGCTCTGCGCTGTGGTCACGTCCCCGCACGAGGCCTGGTCTGCAGGCGGTGCGGGGGTGGGGGCGCCCCTTGGTTTGAGAGGAAACAACCCGGTCTCAGGAACGAGGGCCCAGCGTCGGGAAGCTGCTCCGAGGTTTGTCCTTGGGAAGAGCTGCTGCGGGCTTGGTTACACCCGCAGAAACGCACATCAGGGAGGTGGAAACCTGAGTGAAGGAAGCAGAGACGAGCTGGGCTGGAGGCGCCCTGAGCGCGGGCGTTCATCTGGATGCGTGCGAGCGGGAGAGCGGGCGAGCACAGGGTGAAAGGGTAGCAGACAGACCGACCGCTGCTTGGTCATGGGGCGGAGGCCTCCTCCTACATCAGGTTGGGGGAAACGCACCATTTGTCTTCAGAACCTCCCTCCCGCCTCCCCTTCTAGTACTTTCTCCAGACTCTGCCCTTCTCGGGCAGGTTTTCTCTGCCTCGGCGCTGTTTCTGACCAGGCACGACCTGCCTGTGACCCTCGTGAGCTTGCATACCACGCAGTTACTCTTGCAAAGAAACACCTTCTGAAATGGTGAAAGTTTGTGCTTAAATAATTTTGCCCCAGCAAGTGACAGCAAATAACAGGAGACATGGAAATATTGGGTTAAATGTATCGGAATTCCTTTTTCTGGAATGACAAGAAGCGGGGGTAAAAGTCCAAAGTCACTGAGGGCATCAGAAGCCCTGGAACATTCTCCATTGCTCCGTGTCTCAGAGTTTACCGAGGCAGCGCATTGGTCCTACGCACTTCTCATGTTTCCATCGCTCAGCACCTATTCAGTTAGTATCTACCGTGTGTTCCTGGGGACACAAAGTGGATAAAGAAATGTCCTCACGGAGCTTCATTCTTCTCAGGAAAGACACACAGTAAATAAAATAAACATTAAAATGTTAAAAATATGCTTAAAATGTAAAACGTTTATAATATAAATAAGTAAAAATAGATGGAAAACAAATATAAAACACACACAGGATTAACAAACATAAAAGTACAGCTACAGTGTGTCAGCTTCTGGGGGGGGCTGTGGCGGATCCCCAGTCAGGGAGGGAGGAGGCTCTTCAGAGCCCGGCCTGGGGGGGGGGCACTTGGAGCCCTTCAGGTGTGTGAGAAGCCCCCCAGCAGGTGTGCGCAGTGGTGAGTGAGAGAGCAAAGCAGAGGGGAGGCCTGCAAGAGGCATCCTGTGGAGGGTGTAACACCCCTCCGAGTTTTCCCGTGGGTTTTGTCATCTCTCCTTCTGCCCTTTCTGACCCCTCCTCCCTGGGCAGCCGCTCCTCTGCTTTCTGTCACAATGGAGCACTTTTGCGGGTTTTTTGGTAATTTTCATAAAGAGAATCATTCGTATGAAGGAACTCTTGTGGCCCCATCTGGGTGTAGGCAGCGCGATTTCTTTTCAGACGTGCCCACCGGGGGTCCCCCGCTTCACTGCGGGTTAGGCAGTCTCCACCCTTTTGCCATAAACATCTTTCCTGGGTTTGGCTTCAAGAGAACAAAACGAAAACACTACCGACATTGTTAGCCGAGTGCTTTGCACGGGCACGTCCCTGACTTCCCTGGAGTCAGTACGTGCGAACCAGGCGGTGCGCGGTCCCCTCCCAGCCGCGGTGACCCGGGCTCCAGCCCCACTGGGCATCGGGCATCGCGGGTCACAGGTTCCGTCACGCTGATAGGTTTGCAGCCCTGGGTCATTGCCTCCGCTCCGTTTTCCCGTGACCAGTCCTGTTGAACACCTTCATGTGCTCACCTCCCTTCATGCTTCATACTCAGTAAATTCTCCAGTTCAATTTTCTCCTCATTTTAATTTGGGTTTCTTTTTTATTATTGAGTCCTGCAATTTTTTTATATATTTTGGGTAAAATCAGATATCCGATTTACAAGTATTTTCTCTCGGTCTGTGGCTTATGTTTTCATTCTCTTCGCAATGCAGTTTAGAGAGCAGATGCTTTAATTTGATGAAGTCCTCTTCGTCAGGTTTTCTTTTGTGAATCTGAGAAGTCTTCAAACCCTCCGCCTCAGAGTTTCTCCAGTGTTTCCTTGTAGCGTTATAGGTTGGGATTTTACGTTTAGGTCTATGATCCATTTGCGATCATTTTTGTATATAGTGAGAATGGACGGAGCAAAATCCTTGTGGTTTTTTGTTCATTTATTTTCAGTGTTGATTCTTTTCCTTATATGGTAGTAATAACACGCTGGGCTCCTTGGACCCAAGGACTGCCTTTTCAACAATTCTGAAAAAATTCTGAGCAAATTTCCTCAAAGTTTTGTCATGTTCTCTCATTCCGCTTTTTCCCTTGAGCTCTCGGGGAGCACCCGCCTCCTCACTGTGACCATATTTTAAACTCCTTCATCTTCCCATCTCTTGGTCTCATCAGACTGTCGTTTGAATAACGTATTCAGACACACCCTTTTGTTTGCTGTTCATTCTCAGTTGTGACAAATGCTGCTATTGCACCATCAAGTTTTAAATTTCAATTCTTACCCCTTTTTATTTATTGAAGTTTTTACTAGTTGAATTTTCAAATGTGCTTCCTCTCTTTATTGTCTCTTGGCCTAGCTTCTATCTTCTAGTTTCCGCTTTATTTGTGTGGCCATTCGTGACTTTCTATCTCGTGGCTGATACCCCCATGCTGGAAGTCCTTCGTAAGTTCTTCACTTCGTTCAGTTCTTCGCTGTGTCTCACCCGCAATGCCTTGTTTCTGACCTGGTTTTGCATTTTTTGCTAGGAAACAGATCAATTTCCTGGCAACTGTATTTGTGTCTTGGCTTAATGTTGCAGACCTCTAGAGAAAATTTGTGTCTGCTGATGGCCTGGGTGCTCTAACCGTCCAGAAGCACTTTCCACAGAAGGGCCCCATCGAGGGATTTGGATCACGCGGGTGGTGTGAGCCTGGATTCCAAGCCTGGCTGTATGACCCAGGTGCTCCTTTCCTTCTGTGTGCAGACCTCATTTCTCACTTATTCTTATGGCAATGCGTAACCATTTGGAGTTTCAAGTTATTTGGGGTCTCCTGCCGGCCTCGGGGCCACGCCTTGGCTGTTTGTCCTGTGTTCCGCGTGCAACTCCGGCTCCCAGTGGAGTCCAGTGTGGGTCCAGGCAGCCCGGGGGTGGCCCACCCAGCAGGACCCCTCGCTTTGTTTGCCCGCTCAATCCTTTCTTTGTGCCAGGTCAGCACTGCTTCCACGGCACTCCTGTTTCTCCTCTTTCTGATCCACATGGTCACAAAGAGTTTGGAGCCTGACTCACTGTTGGAAATAGAGTCTTTTAAACCTTTCTTCACTTGTTTTCAGCTTTAAATTTTCTGCTTTCTATGGAGTTCCTGAGGTGCCTCATCGCTCTGATGCTGCTTCTGGGTTTGCCACCATGTTGGAGGGAATCTGCTTTTCCGATTTCTGCCCATTCACGCTTCATCTTCTCTGCTCTCTCATTATCTCTTCCTTAAGATTTTACCATAGCACTGATGTTTGGGATGGACGAAATGTTTAGTTGCAATGCCAGTCTGTTGGAAACAATTTGGGATGCTACTTAGTTTTGAGTTTCCTTCCTTCCCTTCCTCCCTACTTCCTCCCTTCCTTTGTCCTTTCCCTCCCTTCCTTCCCTCTGTCCCCTCCCCCTTCCTTCTCTCCCTCCTTCCTTCCCTCCCTCAGCTTCTTCTTCCTTCCTTCCTTCCTTCCTTCCTTCCTTCCTTCCTTCCTTGTTATGATTGTCCCTTTTCTTCTATGTTCCTAATCGTTGAATGAGTGGGTGTTTCATGAGCCAGTATTTTCTAGAGTTTCCTGTCAGGTGAGAGGAGCTGTACTGTCCCTCACATGGTTTGTAAGATGCAGAAACTCACCTTTTCTTCTGCCACAGAAGGGCACTGCTTTCTGCACATGTGGTTTGTCTCTTGATTCCGTGTGCACACACGTCTTCTCTGCTGTGTGAAAGAGCTGGTACGGGGTTGGGCTGGGTGTTCAGCGAACCTTCCCCAGTGGCCTCCTGTCTAGGTCTTGCTCCTCAGCGTCAAGAAGCGGGTCTGCACCTGCCCTCGGGTTCTCTCTGTGCACTGTGGTCTGACGTCAGTTCTGCTTGACATTCCGTAGAATTCCTGTGGAGTCTGCAGATCATACCTGCTGCCGTGTTTTGTTGAAAATGGAGTTTTCATCAATTTTAAAAATGCATTGCCCTTGTGGCTTTTTAGTGATCTCCCAGGGGAGAAAGGGGGAGTGTTCACTTATTCACTTACCTTCAAACCAAGAGTCTGGATCGACTTGTTCAAATGTTACGGTGTCAGTATTTTTGTGTGAATTATCAAACCAAACACGTTGTTTCACAAGTTGCATTAGTTAGGATAAGACAAGAGGTGTCTTTTAGTAAAAATCCACACTGTCTAGATTATGCAAAATACAGGCATGAGCACTTACAGATACAGATAAATATTTAAAGACTTCAGTAACTAAATCATCTGCTGCTTCTGTTCTGAATTTTGGGTAATATGAATAAAACGAAAGAAAAACTGTATTTTCTAAGCTTCATTTCCACTCACACCCTGAGCTGTGTACCATGAAGCAGGCTGAAGATTTAAAGTGACAGTGACCACTGTGAGTTATGTTAGGAGCAGAGTACTACGTTCTCAGCTTTATAGAAAGTCATTGAAAATATTTCAAGTTGAAACATTTTCAATATTTTCATTACTTCATAAATATTTTCTCAAACCAGGTGGCAGCAGTGAGTGAAAAATAGGCCTTTTCCGCTTTTTTTCTAGACATAACAAAATAGCATGGTACAACAGAAGAACAATCCGTTGCTCCTAGAAACAGAGATTTAGGAAGGCTTTTGGAAACAGAAGGATTTTTAAAAATATGTTCTTGATTTTGGTTATAAATTAATAAAAATTTAATAATAAGAAGAGAAAATAATTGTGATTTTTCAAACACATGAGTTGGTTTTTGGAGAATGGCTTAACATCAAAACCAAAAAATTGAACTCTCTTCTGAAATGATTGATGTTTGGGAAATAGTATGTAGGAGAGCTCGACACCCACTTTCATGCAAATATGACAACTGTCTGTGATCTGCAGGAGTCTCGAAGCTCCCGGTACAGGAGAAGGATGTCTGCTAGGGCAGCAGAGCCGTTTTCGGAGATTCCACAAATCGGACTGTATAGATGAATCTGGAAGTCCGCTTCGGTGTTTGATCTTCTCTAAGCTACAAAACGAATAGTCCTGTGTACAATCTATGAAACTATTGCTGATTTAATTTCACTGACATCACTTTTGGGAGGCTTGTAACATAAACCTAATCTGAGAAATGGAATGCTACATTGTAGCACGAACACTACGGAAAATTGAAATAATAATTGGCCTTCCTAGGCCTATTCCTGGTCAAAATTTCCATTAGCATGTTGGGTTTCACTATAAAAGTCTTGATTACCATATTCCTAGATTAAGCAGATTTGGCAGGGATCACAAATGTGTAAAATGATATTTCAGTCTCTAAATATCTTCACAAACTAGAGCACAAGGCCAACCTGTTTTAAGGAAAAAACAAGTCAACATTTTCTCCCCTCCCCACAGCCCACTCCCTGAATTGAATAAATTAGAGTGGCAAAGAGTAGCTTAAAAAAGCAAACGTGGGGGTTTAGGAATTTCCATACCCCTAACTCACAGTCGGTCTTCGGCGGAATATCTATTTTAGGCAAAGAAAAGAAAACATTTTTGTGTTGGCCAGGGATTAACAAAAAGGCAGAGTAAGAAGCTCAGCATAATTCTCTCTCCAAAAAGCAAAGAAAAAGCTTGACAAAATTGTCCAAAACAACCATTTCTGAACTCTGAAAATTAACCATAAGCATAAGACAGGCTAAGAAGCGTTTATTCAAGGAAAACTACTGAACCTTGGTAAAAACAGAGGGTTGGACTGACACTGCCAGTCCTGCCCCCCAAGGGCCTCAAGTGGCCACCGGAAGCCCTCAGAAAAAGCTGGAGTCTAGCACTGTCCTGAAAGCCATCAGGGAGGTCAGGCCCCAGGTGCCCAAGGCGGGACAATGGTGAGAACAACAGACAAGTCCAGAACATGCACAGGGGGGTCTGTGGACGGACACAGAGCCTTGGTAAGCCCCACATATTCCTGTAGATCTGAAAGTCTGCTCGTGTCCACCTTCACAAAACACACTTTCTCCTCTTGTACCAGCCTCACGCTGACCCCTGGACTTCACCCTTCTAGTCTCTGCTGGAACTTGAAGCTGCCCTTGGCCAATGACCACAGAAACAAACCACGTACACGAAAACGTCCCTGTGAGTGTCTGTGCAACAGGAAGAGGTGGGACGTGTCTGACTTGGCATGATCTGCGATTAGACCTTGTGCCCGTCTGGAGTCCAGTCTCTGCTCAGAGTGTTTTCAGAAAGGCTTCTGCACCACACGAGAGCCCAGATGAACACTGGAGGTGCCCTGAAGCCAACATTCACCTCACAGGGCGGTTTTCCACCAACTTCACCAGAGGTCTTTGGAGAGCCACCATGTAAATAAAACTTCACTTTAAACAGAATCACAGATCACGAAAGCGACATAAGTTGAGCAGAAAACCGCACAGTACACTCGCCGTCTTACGAGTGGAATGGCCTACGGTGAGCCACAGGGCTGAAGAGAAGGAACTTACCTACATCACTGACAGCATTCTGTTCAGGTAGTGCAAATGTAACAGAGAAATTAAAAATTGTACCTAAGTACTATATTCTAGTTGGTGAATTATCTGTTTAGTGGTGTGGAATAGCCGTTAAGAAAGACTTCATGCTTGTACTAGGGTTGAAGAAACAGGAAGATGCACTGAAGATATGAGGGCCATGTTTCTCATCCTTAGAAAGAGAAGTTACAAATACAGGCCAGGGTAAGGAGTAAACCCAAGTCTCGGATTAGAATCAGAGGCATCAAATATGTGTATAATGGGTTAGTCAACACACTTGATTACAAGGGGAGAAACAGTAACCTGAGCGTAAGAGAAACCCAGCAGACAGTCCTTTATCAAGTGGTCAGAACTAGACCCTCAATGGTAAGATGTTGAAGGACAGTCTCCACAAGTCCGCTCTTCTCATGAGAGACGTGGAGAGACTGAGGACTGTTGACACAGGGAGAGACGAGGGAAGTGCAGTAACCAGAGGCCGTGTGCGGCCTGCAGCTGGATCCCGGAACAGTGAGGACAGCAGTGGAAAGACATGAAATCCAAATAAAATCTGTAATTCAGTTAGTAGTTTAGATAATTGTACTGTGGTCACATAAGATATTAATGTGAGAGGAAGATGGGAATGTGGGAAATCTATGTACTATTTTTGCAAATCTCCTATAAGCCTAAAATTATTTCAAAATGAAAAAATACAGAATTGCATTTGACATTTTTGCATAGAGGTTTTTGTGTTTTTTTTTTTTTTTTAAGTGTGCATATTTTTAAGTGCTGTTTGAATATGCCTTTCAGGCCTGAGTCTCTCTTTGGCATTCTTGGGGGTCATGGCTAAATTGCTGTACTTGGCTGGGTCACTATTGTGTTTGGCTTTTCTGTGTGTTTTATATGCACATTTACATTATTTCGTAATTGTATTTTTATTATCATAACAGTGAAAACAAAGCTGTCTCTCTTCAGACACAAGTTCCTATAGGCCACGTCAGCAAAGGATGGGAAATAGAGACACCAAGGACTTTGCTTGAGGTGAGGGGCCCTTCTCACCGGGTTTCGCAAGGGCCACTTGAAGATTGTCTCCAGCCCTTAGGCTGTTGGCTCAGCAAATATTAAAACAATATTTCTGGGAAAGCTACCCAGACTTGGTGATAAATTTGAAAGAAAAAGAAGCCAGTCTTGAGTGATTTCTTTCTTTCTCGGCCGGGTCAAAGCCATGCTGTGAACACACTGTCCCTTGCTCAGAAGGTCCTGCCGGCCCGTCTCTCCACACTTCATCTGGCTTGCAGTTACGAGAAGCTGGCATTCCTTGTTAGTTAAGACCCACACTTGCTTGAGTTCTGTGGGACCAGTGTAGATTCTGATAGTCTAATCTCTGCATCAGGTGCCTCAAAAGTCCCTACTGGTCACAGTTTAAGTCAATACAATACGACTTACGTCATCCCAAGAAGAAAGTGACCAAGTAATCTAAGTAAGACACCAATAAAACAAAATTTTAAAACTTATGTAATTGTATTAGTTAAAAATGGTGAGCAATGTTTTTCTTTAACACGTAAAAATGTCTACAGTATCATTTCAATCAAACAAGTGTTACATGTGTGTTTCAGGGTTCATGGCTTACCCATTATTTTAAAACCATTCTCTTTGAGCCTTCATGACTGAATGAGTGTGGGACTGTTGTGCAAATATTGGTGGTGAGGAAACCACCAGTGAGCACAGAGCAGAGCTGCAGAGCCCTCTGCCGGGTTGTTTCAAAGCTGTCTCTGGTCAGCTGGGACACCATGGGGACCAGCTCTTCTCAGCTACGGTTCTCAGCCATACACCTCCAGGCGCTGTTTCACCATAGCCCTTCCAGGGCCTGCGCTTGGAGTGACTGAGTCTATGCACCTACATTTTCAGTCAACATGATAGGCTGCGATTAGACAGAAACGGGATCTGGAGCGCAAACCCTGGGTGGGACACCGGCCCTGCTGCCCACCAGCTCCAAGGCTCATCCAGACCACTTGCCATCTTTGAATCCTGGTTTCTCATCTACAAAGTAGGTACAAGACAAGAAAATGAATATGGATAATCTCAGTGAGGGCTGGCGCACAGGAAATGCCCAAACAGCATTACTGAAGTATTATTGCTCTTGCCACATAAATTTCCAACTTGAGCTGGTGATCACCAACACGCGTAAACACACGGGTCATTCAGACTCCAGGCACGAATGGAGACATGGTGCTTTATTCATCTTCTGCCACCCTCTGGCGTGGTCATCGATAGAACTTCTTGCCTCCCAGAACAAGTTGGAGGAGCCCATGGAGCATCACACAGGGCTGTTGATTCAGGAACCCCTGTACCAAGGATTCTAACTGTACTTTCAGTCACACATTTATTGAGGATGGGCCATGAGCGTAGTCCCTGGAGGTCCTCACTCTAACTTAGCTTACCTCTAGCTTGCACTGTATTTTCTGTGCCAGCTTCCATGTCGTATCTCCCAGCAGACAGCGGTAGCTCCCTGCAAGGACAGCGGCTGTGTCATTGTGCCCTCTGACCTCAGCGTGCTCAATGATGAGCAGTAAATGCCAGTTAATAACTGGGTGTTGGGTAAGTTTTATAGTTCCCATGTTAAAATCTTATACCTACATCATATATTAAGACCACTTCCTATAAGAATTTAAGAATTTATTATGTGAAATGCCAATTCAATCATCCATTCATTCGATTGACATGTGTTTATTACCTGCTATGCTCCAGACACCATTCCAGGCAGAGAATAAAAGAGACAAACGCTCCTGCCCTTGTGTGATGGTGTGAGGGTTACTGAGGAAATGCCCGGAGGCTGTGGACCTGGTGCACAATGGAAGTTGCTTCATTCCTGTCACTTACCAGGGCCTAGAAAAGTAGCACAAGAGTGCCTTAGAAGCAATATTTGGTGGAACTAACACTTGGTGATGCCATGCTATGAAATAGAAGTGAAACTCATCTGGTTTCACTTAGGTCTTAGCCTCCAGGAAGGACCGTCTCCTTCCTGTCCTTGACACACGGAAGCCAGGCACAAACCTGCCAGTTGACAGCCTTTCTCCTCTGTGTGTCCCTCCCAAGGCTGGGCTCCCAATGGCAGGGCTGTGCCCATTCTCCATTCTCGTCCCAGTGCACATGTCAGGTCAGCAATATGCTCAACGGAATTGAAGCAAGTCTTGTAGTTTGCTTGCGTCCTTGCAAAAAAGGCGACAACCACGTTAAGGCTGAGTAAGACCTAAATGCACGTGGGGGTATGTTTGAGCTACTCAAAGACAACCAACAGGTTGGCAGGACAAAGTTCTACTCAGTGTTTTGGATTTTCATTTCCCTAACTATTCCAAAGAATAAGCATGGGCAGAGGAGGAATGTGCCCTTCCACGGACCTTCGCTGTTCTGCACTGTACCCACCCCTGCAAAGGCAGCGTCCATCTGAATTTATTTTCCTAATTACATGCACGTTATCTAAAAAAACCAAAGAATGTGGGAAAGGATAAAGCCTAAAATAAACTTTAAACTGTGGGAATGCAGGGGACCCTGAGAATGACAGAGAGAATGAGTTCAATATCTCTGTTTTAATGTGCTGACGCAGCAGGACCCAGGCGAGGGGGAGTTCATGTTGCCGACTTGAAATTAAGGGTGCAACAATGAGAGAAACTGATTTTATTCTAATATATTCAATGAATTTTAAAATATATGAGCATAGGCTATTGTGGCCGTACATGTCATGACATTTAACTTTTTAAACGCCTAAAGCTTTAGGCTCTATTTCTTCCGCTATGGTACAGTGTTATTTTCACAGCCATCCTAACCTTTTATTAATCAGTATTGAGGCACTGAAATATTACTCAGCCATTAAAATCATGATTATGACAACCAAATACCAGCATAGACAAGTGCTCATTGTCCAGAGGAAACCAAGATCCCACAACTCCATGCGCATTCTGGCCTCCGCTGAGTAAACTGTGCGCGTTCAGGAACTGGAAGGAAAGTGGAGCTGGACATGTTTTGTGTGCTGGGTGCTGACGTTGTGCACTGAGACTTTTTCTTGCCCAACATTTTATAGCATGTCTTATTTTCTTAGTAATGGTAACAGCTACAATAAGAATTCAAGTAGAAATTAATTTTTTTCTGAAGGATTAAGGTAAACATAACCACGGTATCACGTGCTCTTGCTTTGCTCTGGCTGACCTTCGCCGAACTAGCCGGAATGTCTCCCCTAGCACCTCTAAGGAGATTATAATTATAATGTAAATCCTGAAAAAGAGAACTTCCCGTGAAATCGGCGACCCCGTAGAAGCAGGGTCAGTGCACTACAATACGGCCAGGCTAGTGCTACGTAAGCACTAAAACGAAGCCGGGAAGCCGCCCCATCAGTCCACACACTGCAGAATAACTTCCCTGGAGCACATGTCAACAGATAACCTTTTATTTTATTTTACAGGTTTTATTTATTTATTTGAGAGAGAGAGAGAAAGAGAGAGCGTGAGCCAGAGGGACAGAGAGAGGGAGAAGCAGGCTCCCCGCTGAGCAGGGAGCCCAATGCAGGACTTGATCCCAGGACCCTGGGATGGTGACCAAAGCCCAAAGCAGGTGCTTAACCAACTGAGCCACCCAGGCACCCTGATAGCCTTTAATTTTAAATGGTTAAAAGCAAGTATCTTTTACCCAATAGAAGTAACAAAGAGTCACGGGAGTTCCTTCTCACTCCTCGGCTTGTGTGGTGGACTGAAGGAGGAACCCTTGTCCGGACCCTCTTCTGAAACGAGCAGTGCCTATTGCCCGGGCCTGACTGGGGTAGGTCCCACTTGGACCAGGTTCTTAATCTTCAACTATATTTGAAGGGTTTCATAAACACAGGACTTTACAAAGCTATAACACGTTTAGTTGAAAAAGATTGAGTGTGCGATACATGTCTACAGGCCCACGCCACATAATTCTAGAAACAAAGTAATTAAAATCCTTAACTTCTGCTTCCCAGGGATTATAATAGTTTCACTAAGGTTCCCGTGCTCTGCTGAATGAAATCCATTTTCAGTTTAGATGTAGGGAAGCAGTGTTCTTTCCACCAAAGAAGATGCTCTCTCCACCCACCTCTGCAGTGAGCACAGCCGACCCTGCAGGGGTCAAGCACCCACCAACAGGGTTACAGACATGTCGTGGGTTAATTCTTATTTGGTTGATAAGGGAGCTGAAATGAGAACCAACAAAATCGTAGCACAGAGAAGTCCATGAAAGTTAGACTTTGGACACAGAATGAAATCCACCCTGGACAAAAGTTATTTCTGTAGCTGCTGATGTTGTTCTTTACTCCAGCCCATGTTCCCGGAAAAGGGCAATGGTGAGGCAGCCCCCTTCCTGTTCCAGGAAAGAGCTGCCTCCTTCCTCACGTTCTTAGATGAGACTCGCAGTGCCTCTTGGTCACCAGCGACAAGGCCAGACGCACACCCTCCAAGTTCCCATTCTTGGTCCCATAAACGATATAGCTGAACTGCTTTTTCTCCACCGATGTATGGAACAAAATGCTTCTTAGCCAAACCTTGGCTAAGGTTCTCCCTTAGGAAAGGGCCTTTGGCCTTCCCTTGAGCATTGGAATGAGGAACAATCCCCCTACTGCTTCCCTGGGGAAGGGCTGACCTGGGGATACAACAGTCTCTGACCTCTTGCCCATCAGGCTTGTCCACGCCCCGCTCTGTTCTTCCTGGCCTGTTTATTCCTCCTCAGGAAGGAAGAACCCCCGTGTGTTGGACCATGAGATGTTTAATGATGTCGGGGCCAGAGACCCTCCCTATTGCTATGACAACCCCTCTGCTTTGTGAAAGAGGCTTTTCAAATAAAGCCTCTCCTTACCTGCTTAGGGATGGATACATACTATACAGAGAGTGTATTCATATGTGCTATATGTATCTCTCTGTAGAGTATGTCCGTGTTAGATATATGCTCTCTATAGGGTGTACTCATATCTGTTAGATATATATATATATATATACTATATATACAGTATATTCGTATTTGTTTTGCATTTTATTTGACTAAACTGGTTGAGAATCACACAAAGCCCTTAATCACAGTGAACAATAGATGACAGAGAGAGGGCTCACTCCCAATATCTGTGGACCAGGGAACCCTCCCCAGCACAGAATATGCAAAGATGCCAGAAAAAATTAATGCAAACAAAACATTTAAAAACTTATGGCTGAGCACGTAGAAACATAGAGTGAGACTTGGAAGTCTGATCTGCAAGAAGAGGCAAGTCTTGATTGGCTGAGGGAGAACATTAGTCCTCAGTGGCCAGAAGTGTGGATTTCATTTTACAGTTGGGAGGTGGCAATGGTTTTCATAAATTCAGGTCCTCCGAAGGGGGACACCTCCAGCACCTGAGAAGGAAGCCGACCTTGCAGACGTACACACCTCTCTCTAGTGGAAGGAAAACAGGATAAAAGAGAAAAAAATCACACAATGCTTCAACTTGGGGTTTCAGTTCACAATCGTGGCCCCCAAACCCTAATTCTAAAGTGTAAAGCCTGGTACCAGGCACAGCAAACACACATTCTCTTTGGGACAAAGGGCCGTGAATATGGCCCAGGTTTAGGTTCATACGGGCCAAGACCTTGAGTTTCACGCCTTTACAAGATTCCAGGTAGGTGACTGACCCCAGCTGGGGAGTGGTGGTCAAGGAAGGGCAAAGGTGAGTGAGTAGAGGCCACAGAGGAGTTGTTGTGGAAACCCCCAAATTCCTAATGGATTGAAAGGTGAAGACCAGAGGGAGGTAAGGGTAAGGACCCAAGCAGTGGGAGGAAGGGAATGTGTGTGTTTAAATGGCGACTTGTACCGTAATTCTCTGAGGATGCCTGTTAGCAAGTGGATCTCAAGGGGAGAGCTGGGTCTGCAAATCTAAAGCCTGAGGAAGAGTTGAGGTCAGGACACTTTCATTTACCTGAAGTAAAATACAGAGGAAGAGAGAGAGGCAGTTCCTGGCAAGAGCTCTGTGCTGGACTGAGCAGGACTGCAGATGGGAGTGGTCAGCAAAGAAGGGAAAAGGCAGAAGATTTAAGGAAAGGAAACCTAGGGAAGAAAAACAGTCAAAATGAGAGGCGACAGCAGTGGGACCAGCTGCCATGGGATGTCCCATAAGACGAAGGTGGAAGAGAGGCCCTTGGGTCACTGGCGTGGAAGCCGTTGACGGTCTTGCAACAGCCATTCCAGGGGTGAATTGAGGACAGGATGGGGGATCTCACAGAGGAAGACATGAGAAGCAGGGAGAGGCAGCTGTGGAGGTGCTAAAAGGAAGGCAGAAGCAGTGGACATGGAACCAGGAGGCCCTTCTGCAGGGGTTCGATGCTGTTGGTGGGGGCACAGTCCCAGGATGGAGGCCCGGGCAAGGGCAGCTCGTCCAGACCAGGTCCATCTCCTGCCTTGGGAAGCAAAAGGAACGGCTGAGCTCAAATGCTGACAGACCGATAGGTTTGGAGCTCAGAAGACCGGGGCTGTCCTATCTGACTTCTATTCTCATAAAAAAGAAGGAGTGCAGTCTCTGTGGGAGATGCGGGGCGGTGGGAGCGGAGCGTGGTCGGTGGCTGTGGAAACTGGGAGTCAGTTTTAGGGAAATGGAGTGTAGCTGTCAGTGACGGTCTGGGGTTGAGTCCTCACTGGGCTGCCCGGGGAGGCCCAGGGTGGGGTGCCTGCAACAAGGGGTGCCAGCCCTGATCCAGCAGGAAGATTCTAGGTGATTAATGTGGGGCACTGAGGCGTGCTGTGTAGATTGAGTTCAGAGCTGATTTTTGGTTATGTGTTATTTGGTGAGCCCCTCCTGCAGGGACCAGCTTCTGCTTCGAGAAGCTTAGAGGCCCATTTAGGAGCAGACAGCGAGAAAAGAGCAAGTGTGGGAGAGACGCGAGGCCTGGCTGTGGGGCTGGAGACAAGCCAGGGTTCAGGGCGCAGGGAAGGGGAGGAAAGGCGGCTGGAGAAGAGCTGTGTTGGGAGACAGAGAAGCCCCATGTTTCTCTCACCCAGGTATGTGGATGGTTCAAATCATAGTATTTCAAGCCCTTAAATGTGCATTAGTTTGTAAAAGCTAGACTATCTCTGACAGGGACAAGCATCTCAAGAAAGTAAAGGGAGAATGAAATGATAATGACAGGTACTCATTTCCGTATGGGTCATCGTAATGTGACCTAAACGCCAGTGATGGCAGCGAGTGTGAGAGAATCATGGAAAGTCAGTCTTCAGAAAGTTGTGCAGGAATGTGGGTCTATGCTACCGCGTAGCAACGCATCAGAGCAGGAAGTGAAACGACGTTTCCTCTAAGCAACGGTGAAGGGGAGGCGAACGCGATTTATCCACGTGAACAGGACTAGAAGGGTGCATGGAAATACGAACAAATGATTTGGGGCAGAGAGAATGTGAGCAATAAGAAGGAATTTTGAGGGGATTTTTTTAGCATTATTATTTCTGCATTAGATGCTCTTTAAAGCTTTACGTGCTCTCTCTCTCTGGTTGGTCAAAGGTGCATGTGATCGGCGGGCACAGCAGTGACGCCCGGTGATATCTACACAGGAATGCCCCCGTCTGTGTCCACACTGCCCAGGCTTCTTTCTTCGAAGACTAATAGTCGTGAGACCGTGTCAGAGACGAG
Source organism: Ursus arctos (assembly GCF_023065955.2). Lineage (NCBI taxonomy): Eukaryota > Metazoa > Chordata > Mammalia > Carnivora > Ursidae > Ursus > Ursus arctos. Next base: position 85,412,029 of record NW_026623100.1, read on the forward strand.
AGCCGGCTCCTGATCCTTGAGGCGTTGTCCTGCCCAGTTCCTTCCGGTCTGAGACCTGCCGAGAGAGTCACGGTCTGTGCTTCCCGTCTCCAGACCCTGCTGTGTGCCCAGAGCCAATCAAAACAGCCACAGGTCCCAGTTAAGAATCAATTTCTATTGAGTTTGTTATTCATTAAACACAGGTTGTGAGCTATAAGAGAAAATACATTTTAAGTCTTGGTGCTTTTTTTTTTTTTAAACCAACCTTCTCCTCAGGCTCATGGTATGTTATTAGTTATGGGAAAATGTCCATATGGGCCACAGAAGGGCCAAGACTGTGTAAAATTGGAAGGTTAAAAATAATTTCTAAAATAACCCTCTCTTTCTTTGCTTCCCCCAAAGCTAGAAAATTTTAGGAGTCAGATGTTTTCTGAAGGGAAATAATGTCCCAGGGAGGACTGTTTATAATTCTGAGTAACAGAGCTGTGCCTCTCTGGCCTATTTATGGTCGCCCTGAGCTTTGGGTGAGGAAGGTGCCCTGAAAGGAGCTTCTGGAGGCGGCCATGAGGATGTGAGCCTCCAGGCCTGGGTAGGCACGATTAAGGATTTACGTTCTTTGCAGAGGCAGAAAAGACCCGTGTGGTTAATGGGCTCAGTGCCCCGCTTCTCCAAACTACGGAGTGGAACGCAATCTGGGCTGAGGCGCAGGTAGGTCTGCCTGTGACACCGTCCAGCAAGTGACGTCCACAGCTGGCCTTCCAGGAGTGAGGAGCAGCGAGCCCCAAGCTTTCCTGAGACACAGGGAGTGAAGGCCAAGTGGTGGAGGCCGTGTGAGAGCTAGCGGGCCCTCTGAAGACCCGGGGATCCCGACATTGAGGAAATGCGCCGTCTCTAGGAGGCTTTCTCCAGGACGACACCGGGTGTCCACGGCAAAGACGAGAGCTGTCCTCTCCTGCGTGGTTGCTGAGAACGCACTGTGCAGCCACTTGAGTAAATTGTCCCGCAGTTTCTCAAACATCAGCCCAGCGACCAACGATCCACTTTGAGGTATCTACCTGGGGAAAATGAAGACTGTCATCTGATATCAGGTAGTGTATACAAATGTAAAAAAGCAAACAGGCACGCAAATACTTCTTTCAGCTTTACTCACAATCCCCCCAAACTGCAACCGGCCCGGAGGTTCCCCGATGAGCACAGGGTCCTGCAGGCGTTCAGTGCTAATGCTACCGGCAGGGCACCCTCCCCGGTCTGATAGGGGCAATTTGGTTACAATGGAGAAAAGGCTCAGGGTGTTCCAACAGCTGGAGGTGGGAAAAGCGCAGATGCAGGATTCGGACAGCCTGGCGGACAAGGAGCGAGGAAGCCTCAGGCGAGACTCTTGACAGTGTTGACCGGCAGGTTCTCACAGGTTATGAAGAAGTACCTAGAACAGGCGGGTGTATAACTGATAATACATGTTTCTGCTTTTCTTCTTAGGTCTCTTGCTGAGAAAACAGTGCCATGTTTCCTCTGTTTATTCCTTAAAGCAGAGAGCCTGCTTCCAGGAGCGCTGCGCAGAGCTGACTGCTCCCCTGCACTGACTGGACAGGTTTGCTTCCGTCAGACCCAGCGGGAGTGGCTGGGTGGGTATGGCGTGGGGTTTTGAGGGGAGGTGGAGAGAAACAGGTGCAAATAGAGGAGAGAAAAGCTGGCTGTCATCTGGCAGAATAGGCAGTGACAGAAAATCTACAAATGCGGTTGTGGGGCAGGTATCAGAGGACCCTCAGTCCCACTGCTGGCCCTGCACCTGAGATCACAGCTTCCCCTGGGCTGCCCGATTATGCCTCACGACTGGGTAAGCACGTGTACTCTTTAGAAACTTTAGATTTCATTTCCCATTGCTCTTACAATCACGTGACATTAAATTTACCATCTTAATCATTTCTAAGCGCACAGCTGAGGCGTGTTAACTAACCCTAAGTTGTCCACAACACTTCTCTAGAGCTTCTTTGTCTTGCAAAACTGAAACTCAGTGCCCATTAAACACTGTGCGTCCCTTCCCTCCCCAGCCCTGGGCAATCACCTTTCTATTTTGGGTTTCTGGAATGTTTGAATACTTTACATACCTCGTGTGAGTGGAATCACCAACATTTGTTGTTTTGTGAAGGGCTTATTCCACTAATGTAAGATCCTTGAGGCTTATCTGTGTTGTAGTGTGTGTCCTAAGTCCCGCCCCACCCCCCACCACCCCACCCCCGCTTTTTAAAGCTGAACAATATCCTATTGTATGTTCAGATTACATTTTCTTTATCCACTGATCTGTCAATGGACCTTGAGGCTGTTTCCACCTCTTGGCTATTGGAATAAAGCTGCAATGAAAACATGGGAGTGCAGATGTGTCTTGGGGATCCTGCCGTGAATTTTTGGGGTATATACCCAGAAGTGGGATGCTGGATCATATGGTAGATCTATCCGTAATCATCCGAGGACCCTCCTTCCTGCTCTCCACGGTGGCTGCAGTAATTTACAATCCCACCAGCAGTGCAAATGGTTCTAATTTCTCCACATCCTTGCCAACACTTGATATTTTCTATTCTTCTGATCATTATCCTAATGAGTGTGAGCTGATCTTTCAATGTGGTTTTTATTTGCATATCTCTAATGATTCATGATGTTGAGCACACTTTCCTGTGCTTTTCGGCCATTTGCATATTTCTTTGGAGAAATGTCTGCTCAAGTCCTCTGCTCATTTTTAACCAGATTGTTTAGTTGTTGCGGCTGAAGCAAATGTGCTTTTAAATCACACAATTAACACTCAATTAGGTTAATGAAGAAAGCTTAAGAGATGCGTAAGCCTAGAGTCTGTCATCTGATATTAGGGAGTATACGAAGGTTCAAAAAAAAAGAGAGAGAGAGAAAACCGTATCATTTTGAGGTTTCATTGAATTCAGGGTTTCTCAACCTCAGCACTGCTGACATTTTGACCTGAATAATTCTTTGTGGTGCGGGCTGTTCTGTGTGGGACGGGGTCCTGGGCATGCCCTCCGCCTGCTGGATGCCCATTGTGACACGCATGTCTGCAGACACTGGTACTGTTTGGGAGCAAGGGCGAGCACCCTGGGTAAGAGTCATGTGGTCCTCGTGATGATGATGGTGTCCCTGGAATCGCTGGTCTGGGTATTGCCCAGCACGGTGACGGTGACGACCGTGGCTCCCTTTCTCACCCAAGCAATGTTGTGCCCTGGGGCGGAGGTCTCCTATGCCTCGTGCAAGAAAGAAGAAAGACAGCCAACAATTCTCATTTTGAAGATTGTCTGTTGGTTAAACTACGGGATACAAATGACTCTGAGGGAAAATTCTGATGTTGTGGAGGAATTTAAACTTTGTTTTTACCTAAAACATCTTATCAGCAAGTGGTTTGAAGCCAACAGGGAAATACAATTTGTTTGTAAAACAACTAACTTAGTATTATTTCAATTACATTTGACATGTGTACCATATCCTAAGAATATAAAAATAAAACATCTCTCTAGACCATTTATAAATATTCTTAGAAAAATAAACTTTGTATGTAATTGCTCTTGAATTTTGGCACAAATGCATATTCTTTAAAAATGACAACAAAAACTCTTTTTTAATTTTTCCCTGGTGTCCACTTTAGCTAATTAAGTCTATAGTTTACCAAAAAAATTTTAACACAAAGGACATGTCTTCTTAATTGTCTTAATTATTCAAGAAAATGTCAGATAAGCCATTCCTGTTTGTCCTCCAAGAGAATGGGGTGTTGTTTGTTAATTGTACACGTCTATGCAGACGCAGGGCTATGAGACTTGCACAGGCGGGTTTGGGAATATGTGGTAGTAGTAAGAAAAAAATAGTGTTCCTTCCAAGTCTTTATATGAAATAAAAAGTGATTGAAATCACACTCTGCATTACTATTTTATATATTGCTTCTTAGATTTTAGTATTTCCCCATGTTTCTCCCACTTTTAAATAATTTCTTGTGGTTATACATATAGATCATTTCCAAGCTTCTGTTATTCCATTTAACACCGTCATGCACAACTTTGTGTTAAGGGTTTTCTTGTAGCACCCACTTGGGCAGAGAAACGGCTACAACACTAAGTCAAAGGTTATATTTTACAACTTCTGATATATATTAGCAAACTGTTTAACGAAGTTGTACAAATGTGTTTAACCTCAGTAGACATATGTATTCCTAGTAAGATGTGTCTTCAAAAAAATCACAGAGGCACGCAGCTGATAGACTTATATAGGAATGGGTATAAAGGTGAATACATTTTTGTTCATAAAAATGTCTCCAAGAAACAAAGAAGTAGTTGAAATAGCTAATATCCATGTGTTTCCCAGAGGTTTTTAAGATTTTCTAAGCTACGACTAATAATTTCTTTATAAAATAACACTGTCTGATGCTTTTGTCTTGTATGATTTTTCTTTATTTATGCAAGTCAGTTTTTTTTTTTAAGATTCTATTTATTTATTTGATAGAATGAGAGAGAGAGAGAGAGAAGGAGCAGGGGGAGGGGCAGAGGAGCGAGCCGCAGAGGGAGAAGTGGCTCCCTGCCAAGCGGAGAGCCTGACCCAGGGCTTGATTCTAGGACCCTGGGATCATGACCTGAGTTGAAGGCAGAGCCTTAAGGAACTGAGCCACCCAGCGCCCCAAGTCAGGTTTTTTTCTTAATAGCTATTATTACTATGGACCAGATAACGGTGCAGGGTTTTGAAAATCTTGTTACCCTTTAATACACTGGCCACGGGATTCCGTAAGCTGTCACATACTCATATCTAATCAAAGCACAAAAGCTTACTTGTTTTGTTAATGTGATTTCTTTAAACATTTTTAAATTAAATTGTTATTATTAAGGTATGGTTGACATATAACATATTAGTTTCAGGTGGACAATTAACAATTTGATATTTGTAAACATCATGAAACGATCTTTGAAGTATGTCTAGCTATCATTCATCACCTCACATGGTTACAAAAATTTTGTTTTCTGGTGACTTTTTTTTGTTTATTCACACAACTTTAATATTCATTTTTATAATTTTTAACCATTCCTTTCTTAAACTGCTCTTTTTTATTGAACTTATTGGTGATGTTTTATTGTGATGTAAGTTGAAATAATTCCAAGAATAGTAGAAGGAGCTCTCAGCTCCGATTTGCCCTTTCCCACCAGTTGTGTTCCTTTTCCCCATGTGCTTATTGTTTCATACATCTTTAGAGGTTTTCATGTATGTGCACTTTTTTTTTTTTAGATTTTATTTATTTATTTGACAGAGAGACAGCCAGCAAGAGAGGGAACACAAGCAGGGGGAGTGGGAGAGGAAGAAGCAGGCTCCCAGCCGAGGAGCCTGATGTGGGGCTCGATCCCATAACGCCGGGATCACGCCCTGAGCCGAAGGCAGACACTTAATGACTGCGCCACGCAGGCGCCCCATATGTGCACATTATTGCTCCTGAGCCACTTGGAGTAAGTTGGAGACACTGCGTCACTGCATCTCCAGGTACTTTGACAGCTATTTCCCAACGGTGGAAACTCGGTGGAGGAATCTATTTGTTACCTAATGCTGCACAATAAGTTACCCCAAAGCTTTGTGGATTAAAACAAGCATCCCTGTGCTTTCGGGGTCCAGGGGTGGCAGAGCTGGGTGCTGTCACCCTGGGTTTGCACGCGTCTGCCATCGTATTGTCAGCCAGGGATGTGACTGCCTCGGAAGGCTTGGCGGTGGGTTTGCTTTCACGCTCACTCGAGGTTGTTGGCAGGATTCGCTTCCACTGGGGCTGTCGGACCGGGGGCCTCAATGCCTTCTGGCTATTTGCCAGTGGCCCCTCTCAGTTTCCTGACACATAGGCCTCTCCAGAGGGCAGCTCGCAACATGACGGCTGGCGTCCGTCAGAGCAAGCGAGCAGAGAAGGGGAGAGCACAAGCAAGATGGAGCCCCGGCTTTCTGCAGCCTCAGCTTGGAAGGATCTTGCCCTCACTTTTGCCACGTTCTGTTTATTAAAGTAGGTCAGTAAGTTCAGCCCACCCTAATGAGCGGAGTTTACACAAAGGCGTGAATACCAGGAGACGGGATCACTTGGGGGCCATCTCGGAGGCTGCCTACCCCAGAAAGGATTCAGTCAGTTCTGACTGACCATCTCCAGCAAGAACTATTCGGGGGCTGAGGGCCACCGCACATCCCAGGTCAGCTTGATCATGTGTGCTTTATGTTACAAAAAGCAACAAAATGAAAACAGTACTTTCAAATATTTACAATAGAGACATATTTCTACTGATGAATAATTTACCCGGAATCTTCGTCTTCTTTAGACTAGTCTGCATTCAGGCTCCTGGAGGAACTGGGGTACCGGTCCCACTCATTGCTGTTTCTTTTCCCCGGTAAAGAACAGTGACTATTTGGCAACAGTAATAGAACTTGCACATTTTCTTTGAAAGAAATACCATTGTGTTTGTTTCCTGTTAACAAGCAACGGGAGTTTTATAGAACTAAACAGTGTTGGGTACCTAGTGCCTCTTTACCTCCCCTTCAATTAGATTAATGGGTCGTTTCCTTAGCTTGATGTGTAAAGACAAGCACGTTGTGTGGGCAGTGAGAGTGTGCACGGAACTACAGAGACCTGGGCGGGTCGTGTCTCCCACAGAACACGCTGCCCACCGGGGGCGCTTGGGACTCACACTCCAAACGCCTTGATGCTTCTGAGACAGGTGGTATGTTTCTGCATTGAGTTGTGCCTACTAATTCCTTCCGTTTATTCTCCTACTCTACAAGCATTTAGGGAATTCGTGAATGAGGCCTGGTGGGCTGTCCCTGTATTTAAGTTGCTCTTAGGGTAATGAAGCAAATTAGGGATGTTTACACCTAACGGCCTTGTCGGGTCGCAGGTGTGCACAGATGACCACAGGAAGACGGGGTCCAGAATCGTGAATTCAGCGGTGGGAATGGCACGCTGGGCCCCTCTGCATCTGACTCCTGCTTGCTCCCCAGTCACAGCTCTCCTCACGCACTCTTGGCACACTGCTGTAGGGAATTACATGTGGCTCTCTGAAGTTCTAGTACCTTCTGCCTTTGCCCTTCTCAGCCAGCACCTGGTACTGAGTAAATCAATGTATTGATTTTCTCTTTCTGGGTCAAACATTGTTCTAGGCACCTCAACAAGCAACACATTTAATTCACACATTGGCCCTAACAGGTAAATACTGTTATTTTCTGTTAACGGGAAGAAAATTGAAGCTTGGAAAAGTATGCCCACCTTCCAGAACCTCGTACAGGTAGAAAGGGGCTCTGGATTCTTTCTGCTCAAGTCCCACTGCTTCCTGAAGGACCCGCTCCGTTTCACGCGCTCCGTAAGCCAAGGGCACAGAGAGAGCTCAGATCCTCTGCAAGTTTCCTCTTTGAATCAAGGGCATCTTTTTGTAACTTTTATTGCAAGAGAAATATTTGAGGTCTTCGTCAGATCAAAACGCTGATGTTAAAGGTGTGTCTGTTTTTCTAGAATACACCACATTTAGGAATTTATGACTCACTAATGAAAACTTCATCTGGCATAGCCCGAGGCATTTGAGCTCCCAGACCAAGACAGATTTGTTTTCCAATAGCTGACAAACCTGGCTTGATTATGGTTTATAGGAATGCAACACCCCAAAAAGAGACCCTAGCATTTTGGAGAATTTTGTTTACATTACCTTAAGCCCCAAATGACCTTAAATTCCAAATAAAAGTTCCATGGGCAATTCGTATAAGAAGCTTGTTTAAAAAAAATAAATTATATGACAGGTTTATTATATATATTACAAACTAGACTGGTGAGCGTTTTACTCAACGTTTTAAAGTCTTTAATTAGGACCTTGCAGTACATAAAGCTTACGTAACAAAATGTAGCAAAAATCTTTAAAATGCAAACACATTTCTAAAAGAAAGAAGGGTGCCACGTGGATTTGTGGGCTCTCGGGGTGGCTGCTCTGTCTGGGACGTTGTCCTTCCTTGTATCGCCGTTGGCTTACCCGACAGCATCGGCCCAAAGGAACGTCCACAGCCCTGCGTCCCGTGGCATTTGGCAAGTAAGGTCTGTTTAATGTAAGGTGTCAATAAAGCCAAGGTCATGATATCTAAAAATAACCAACCCTGATCCCCAGGGCTGCACATTTTAGTTAGTGTGCTCTATGACCTTGCCTGCATCCATCTTCCCAGGATCTAGACTCCAGCAAACGGCACCTCCTTTTTCCAAAAGAAGAAACAAGCAGCCTGAGGACTTGCTGACGTTCACGAAGTTTACAAGAGCATCAGCGAGGGGCCCGTCCTGTTCCTTGTTCTACAGTAGTGTCCAGCGCATGAGAGCATTGCCCAGGTCACAAGGCCTGTCTGCTGATACTGAATGGTTGTTTCTTGGGAGTCACAGAATTTCAACTTGTTTTCTTTTTTTTTTTTTTTTAAGATTTTATTTATTTATTTGACAGAGATAGAGACAGCCAGCGAGAGAGGGAACACAAGCAGGGGAATGGGAGAGGAAGAAGCAGGCTCCCAGCAGAGGAGCCTGATGTGGGGCTCGATCCCAAAATGCCAGGATCACGCCCTGAGCCGAAGGCAGACGCTTAACCGCTGTGCCACCCAGGCGCCCCTCAACTTGTTTTGTTTTTACACGTTCCCGAACACATCATTTGAAGAATCAAAGAAGTTTATATTCACTTGGAATGAAAAATCTGAAGCGAGTAGGCGAAGTTGGGTGTCAGAGCACAGCTTTGGTGACCATCCGGCGGTGTGCCTTCCCAGTGCCGCGAGGAAAGGAAGGGACCCTGCCCCGCACCCCGGACTGTGGGCTGTGATTCCCTTTCCCCGGAGGAGGACCCAGCAACCCCGCGGACATGCTGGCCGCGCCAGGTGCCCGGTGCAGGGAAGAGCTCAGAGCCCCAGCCACCCGCTGGGCGGGGAGACACTGCTCCTTGTCCAGTGCAGTCGGAGGTCTACAGGTGGGCAGGGAACGCGGAATTCGTGCAGACCTCAGCCGAGCAGCGTCATCACCGCGGTGGTGCTTCCTGCCTTGGATCTCTTTCAAAGACGTCGTCGGCCTGCTGCTGCTCCGAGTTGCGGGAAAGTGCACCCCGTGCAGTCTCAGTTTGCAGAAGGTTCTTTCATCTGCGCGTGAATATTTGTAAACAGTTGGTACTGGGGCGCACTGGAAGTGACTCCAGGACCATCTCCATCCATCCACTGCCTACATTTTCTTTTTCTGTCTGTCCTAGAAGCTGCATGCGAAAGAGAAAACGAAATCAGGTCTCATGGGTCACACAGGTGTCCTTCGGTTCCAAAGGGAGCTGAATGAGTTTCAGGGAACACAGGCCTTAGTGTGTGAATGGGATTCATTTCTGGACAAGGAGAACAGGAGGACAGGAAGAAGACAATCGTCCTGCCAAGGGCAAACCCCCAGCTGCCCAAGTGCCTTGTTTGACCTTTTTTTGCACGGCAAACTGTGGGTGTGTGCACGTGTGCGGGTATGTGTGTGCGTGCTTGTATTGACACTGTGCGCACACGCACGGGCACGCACATGTGTGTTCGAGTGTGTGCACGCTGTGCTTACACAGGTGTCCCGATGTGTGTGCATGTGCACGTGTGTGTGCATGTATGTGTGCCACATTTGCTAATTTAGTCTCCAGAAATCTGATTAGAGTCTTTTCTTTCCTGTATTTTTATGTGGGTATATACATTTTAATTTCTTAACATGGACATTTTGCAGTTATGTGGGTCATTCTTTCCAAGTGAGGGTTTAATTGCTTCACATCTGGAATATCTCAAGTTTATCCTTCTTGGAATCAGTGTCTTGAGTGTTTTTCCCCTGGGTCAGTTCAAGAGTCTGCTGCCAGCACAAGGCTCTCTAATTACATGGATTCGTGTAAGTTCTGGCTCCGTGAACATAAGCTCCTGTGTTTCAGGCTTTCTTCTTTCACCCCTGTTTGCATATTGTCCCCTACTATGCCCTTCCCTCTGGCTCTGTCTCCTGGTGCCCCAAGTTCCCATCTTGCCTGATTACTTTCGGTGATGGAAGTCAAGGGCATGGAGTCGGTCTTCCGGAGCTCTGGTCCCCCCTCCACTAACTACTTGCCGAAATAAAGCTGTGTTCCAGCAGGTAGTTTCATTTATTTGGTCCTGGATTTCTCACTAGTTAAATTTCTATGTTTGTTAATAATAATTGTAATTACGCAGTTGTTTAAAGGTCAAATAAGACAGTGTATATCAGCCTGTTTTGTAAACTTTAAAGCTCAGATCTGGCTATTCTTATACGATTTTAAAATCTTCCCCTCCTTGCTTCTTCCTTGGTTGCTGGCCTAGATATTGAGTTAATTCTAGCCTTTCTATTTTTTTAAGTTGTTATGTTGGACACGAGAAATTGGTAATATTGACTATTTTTACCTATATGAGTGGCAATTTCATATGGTTTATCCTACTAATTAAAAACACACCGAAGTGATATATTTACATGCCTAGATGAGCAATTACACACGGGTGCTGTTGGCGTCTCGTTTTGCTGGGGGCTTAGTTTCTTGAGAAAAATCCTATCTGCTGGTTTATGTTCATGTCCTTTTCACCTGGAGGCAGCTTTCCTCAAATGTCTGGCGATCCTTTATTTTCTGTTCACATTTAACAGTGCCCCTTAAAACGCTGAACAGAATCTGTGCTGTCATTAGCAAGGCTTGCTCAGGGGCTTTCTTTGGGGTAATTTCATAGGGAGTCGATCCTTAGGCTAGTGATTTCCTGAACATCAGAAAGTGAGGTCTTTGGTCTAGTCTGTGTCCTTTCTCTGGAAAAAAGTCCTTTCTCTTCTCGCTGAAAGGCAGGCAGGAGCTTGCTGGCTGGTGTCCTACACTCTAGTGCCAGAGAGGGCTGAGGTGGGTAATGGGGTGCACCGCTTGAAGTGCAGATTTTATTGATCCCTGTATTTTCGGGTAGGTGTCTGCGTTCTCCTCTAGGCCAGGGCCCTGCGATGTCAGCCTCTGATGCTGCAAGCCTGTGGCTTCCTTTTCCCAGTTGTGCTGTACTGTCACAGAAATGGTTTCTGGGGAGGGAAGGGCGGCATGTGTGAGCATTTGGTCTAACATTATTTCATTTTTTAGAAAGATTTATTTAATTAATTTATTTATTTGAGAGAGCGGGAGAGAGAGCACAAGAGCACGAGTGGGGGGAGGGGCAGAGAGAGGATCTCAAGTAGAGACGCCGGGGGCGGGGGGGGGGGGGGGGGTCCAGCTCACGACCCCGAGATCATGACCTGAGCTGAAACCAAGAGCCGGATGCTTAACCAGCTGAGCCAACCAGGCGCCCCTTGGTGTATCATCATTAACTCAGAAGTCTTTTTCTTTTCACTAATAGCAAAGCATGGGGAAAAAAGTAAAAATATTCAGTGACTCAAGTTTTTGGGACAATATGTACATCTTAAGTCACTAACTTCCTGAGTTTCTTGAAAATGATTATAAGGGAATAATTAATTATTTAGCCTGTGCTTTGTTTTAAATCTATTACGCAGCTTTGCGTGGTATTATCCACACTCAGAAAGTGCAGACCAAGTTTTGATACAGTGTTTTCTCCGAAGAAATCACGTAACTAGGTTTCAGTGCCCTCCTTGCGGCGCCATTAAATCTTTGAGACAAAATGGACGCTTTTTCTCTATATAAAAGAAGATAGTGTATTTTGAAAAAATATGATTGGGGAATTCTTGTATCTTTCTTGGTTTTCTTGAAGTTTTGGGATGAAAGAAAATGACCAGATTATTTACCCTATTGTTGCTGTTTAACGTCTAGCCGGGCAGGAAAGTACTGGAGCCTTGTTAGTAGAAGACAAGACAGGGTAGCTCTCACTACCTCCCTTGCACAGAGATGAAACCGAACTTCAGAAATTTCTTTAAGAGGCTAAACTGAGAGTAGAACCTGATGTTCTATTTTAGTTTAATGTCCTTCCTCTCACACCCTTGGTACCCACCCTTGTGCACGCATTTCTTGGCTGAGGCTGACTGATGATGAATGCAAGCTCTCAACAGGCTACACATGCTTTTCTCTCTCTTTTCTTCTGTTGCTGTGTGCTGTGCCGGTGGTTCTGAGAGGGCTCCGTGTGACCGCGTTCCCAGGGGCTTGGAGGGTGCGGCACGCCCGCCTGGGCCTGGGTCCTTCCCCGGCAGTGGCAGAGGGCCCTCTGGTGGCCGGGATCCCAGTGCCAAAGGGACGTGCTCAAGGTCGCCAGGAGGACCCCTCTGCTTCTGTTAGACTCTCCTGCCTCCATTCAAACAGGTTCCCGGAGAAAGGCAAATTATCCAATCAGATTAGGGGGATCTGAGAGGTTAGATGCCTCTGACATCATCTGAGCCAGTGGTTTTCAAAATGTATTGGGGGAACTTCAAGGAGCTTCATAACTTACACGTTTTACATTTAAACTCTGCCTAAAACAGTTTAACCCCTTTATTTCCTCCATTCTAGGACACAGTTTTTCATATTTCTGAAGTCACAACACATCTTACAACTGCCATTCTGCACTTCCTGTGAGGTGGTCTCTCTTTGCTCTGAAAAATGGAAGTTCATTGATCATGAGGTTTCAGTTACTAGAATCTTAGAATCAAAAACATCCAGCTTACGATCATTAACCATTCCACAATGTTTAAATGCATGAGGATTATAGTTCTTTTTTTAATATAAATTAAGTTATATATAGCAGAAGCTTCCACATATCAAGATGTGGAACATTCCAGCTCACAGGGTTTCCTCTTCACATTCTCCAGCAGAACACGGGACACTTGTGTGACCCACACATAGTTGGAATCAGATCGTATGTGACCTTCTCAGATTGTCTTGTATCACTTAGTAATATGCATTTCTGGTTGCTCCATGTCTTTTTGTGAATTCAAAGCTTATTTTCCAGCTGAGAGACACCCTGTTACTTGGGTGTACCACACTTGGTTTATCCATTCACCTATTGACGGACATCTCCCTCACCTCTAGTTTTCAGAAATTATGAATAAAGCTCCTCTAAACATTAATCTACAGGTTTCGTGTGGACATAACCTTTTAACTCACTTGGTTAAGTCTGAGCACAATTACTAGATCATATGATAAATCTATTCGAGCTTCGTGAGAAACGGCCAAGCTCTTCCCCAGTCGCTGCACCACTTTGCGTGCCCACCAGCCACAAGAGAGCGATTCTGCTGGTCCACGGCCTCGCCAGCACCTGTGTTGTCCACATTCTGGATTTCAGCCATTCTAAGAGTGTGCGGTGCTATCTCACCGCGGCTTTCATGTTCATGTCCCTGGTGACGGCTGATGTGAGTACCGTTTCACGGGCTTCTCTGTCATCTGCCTACCTCTGCATATCTTGCAGGGATCTGTGCAGGGTCTACCCATTTTTAACTGAGTTACCTGTTTTCTTATTGTTGTTCTAAGAGTTCTTTGCATATTTTAGATACAGATCCTTTCTTAGATATGTTTTGCAAATATTTTCTCCCATTCCATGGCTTGTCTTTTCGTTCTCTTAATAGAAGTTTTAAATTTTATTTTTATATTTAGGGAAATCATAAAATGTTAAACTTTGGAAAAGACTCAGGTATTAGAACTCTGAACTATAAAACTTGAATTTTCATTCTAAAATGTGTGGGGTTTTATTCAGAATTGTATATTTTCTATTTATTTACCAAGAACTATAAGAAATTTCTTTTGGGCATCTTCATAGTGGGAGACGTGACATCCCCGTCAGTGTATTGGTACTATCACAAGTGTCGCATGGATTTTTCTTTACCTCTAAACAAAGTTCAGTGAAACCTAAGTGCAACTTAACCCAGTACTTGTTTAAGGTTACCATGGTAAGCTTCTCATATGCTGCACACATCTCAGGGTTTCCTAAAGCAATTTCGAGGGAGGAAAGACACCTCTGTTAAGTCTAACTATTGGGAAATTTTCCTTGCGTGGCGTTGAAGCTGGGCTCCCTCTGGCAGGCCTCTGTTCATCCGCAAAACGTCCATGTGACTTTTCTGCATAGCTGCGCATTCAGTGTTGGGGGACTACATGCTCCTGCAAGAAAAATGTCATTGTTTATGCTCCTGAAAAGTCAAATATTCAACTGCATTATCAAACACCCATTCCAGTGTGGAAATGTGTTGAAATCAGATTTAAACCCTGGACCTTAGAGTTTAATTTGTTGATATGTAGTTATTTTCAAATTTTAACTACAATGTTCAAAATCACTAATCATATTTTTGGGGAATATTACATTAAAAATGATTAATCATTGCTTTGAAATTGATGACAAAATAGAAAGGAACATTTCACCATCTTTTCCGAATACTCCAGTGGAGGGAGGGCTCCACGGCAGCAGGTATGTGAAGACACAGTCTCTTCCAAATTTTCTCTGCACTTAAAAAAAAAAAAAAGTTTACTGTCCTTGCAAAAGTCAAATTTTGATTTACTTCTTTCACACGTCAAAGGCTATAACTAATATATCCCCGAACAGCATTGCGAAGAGCAACGAGCCCACCTCCATGAAGTCCTACTTGTTAAAGATTTTGGGAAGCCAAAGTGTTAAGGAAGAATATCAGATTTATTGGCCAGAGGGGTTTCCTTTCACTAAATCCCGCAAGGTAGTGATTATGTACCAGTATTGCTTTAGTTTAAAACAAGTTGGTTTTTTTCTCTTTTACAGTGTTGTGATTTTTTGAACATGGATTTCATGGCCATTAGTGCTGGGTAATAAGAAAAGTTCTGTGGGACAGGAAAGAAAATGACAAATTCACAGATTCAACAATCTTGGCAAACCACAATTGAGATACATAAAAAGAGAGCCACGGGGGCGCCTGGGTGGCTCAGTCCCTAAGCGTATGCCTTTGGCTCAGGAGGTGATCCTGGAGTCCTGGGATTGAGCCATGCATCAGGCTCCCTGCTCAGTGGGAAGCCTGCTTCTCCCACTCCCACTCCCCCTGCTTGTGTTCCCTCTCTCGCTAGCTCTCTCTCTCTCTCTCTGTCAAATAAATAAAATCTTAAAAAAAAAAAAAGAGCCATGAGGAGGGACATCATAGTACACTGCTGAAAATCAAAGATAAAGGGAAAATCTTCAAAACTGCAAGAGAAAAATAACACATTACATACACATAACAGTGATTCAAAAGAACAATGAACTGCTCATGAGAAACTATGTAGGCTAGAAGACCATGAACAGCATCTTTAAATTCTCAATGAAAAAAGTCAACCTATAATTCTATATTCAATGAAAATACCCTTCAAGAATGAAGAATTGAGAATAAGATATGTTTCGAAAAAGAACATTAAGATATAAGACCTAAAAGTAAAAAATCTTGGGAAGAAAACGGAGCAAAAGTCTCATGACATTGGATATGGCAATGATTTCTTAGACACCAAAGGCACAGGCAACAAAAGAAAAATAGCCAAATTGGACTTGATGAAAATTAAAAGAAATTGTGCATCAGTAGACACTATCAACACAGTAAAAAGTCAACCCACAGAATGGAAGAATATATTTGCAAATCACACATCTGGAAAAAGATTAATATCTTGAATATATTTTTAAAAACTCCTAAAACTCATCAACGATAAGAAAACTTGATTAAAAAATGGGCTGATGACTTGGATAGATATTTCTGTAAAGAAGACATGCAAACGATCAACAGGCACATGAAAAGATGGCCACCATCACTAGTCAAAACCACACTGAGCTCCTGCCTCACACATATTGGGATTGCTACTATAAAACCAACAACAATAGAAAACAAAACAGGAAACAAGTGTTCATGAGGATGTGGAGAGATTGGAACCCTCACACACTTTGGTGGGAACGTAAAATCATGCACTTGCTGTGAAAAAGTTTCAGTGGTCCCCCGCCCCCTGCAAAAAAAAGGAGAACGCCATTTGATCCAGCAATTCCATTTCTGGGTATATACCCAAAACATTTGAAAGCAGGGTCTCAAAGTGATATTTGCATCCCCATGTTCACAGCAGCATTACTCACAATAGCTAAAACATGGAAGCAGCCCAAGTGTCCATCGACAGATGAATGGATAAAGAAGACGTGCTGTACACATACAGTGGAGGATTATTCAGTCTTAAAAAGGAAGAAAACTTTTTTTTAATGATTTTTTATTATATTATGTTAGTCACCATACAGTACATCCCCGGTTTCCGATGTAAGGCTTGATGATTCATTAGTTGCATACAACACCCAGTGCACCATGCAATACGTGCCCTCCTTACTACCCATCACCGGCCTATCCCATTCCCCCACCCCCCTCCCCTATGAAGCCCTCAGTTTGTTTCTCATAGTCTATAGTCTCTCATGCTTCATTCCCCCTTCTGATTACCCCCCTTTCTTTATCCCTTTCTTCCCCTACTGATCTTCCTAGTTCTTATGTTCCATAGATGAGTGAAATCATATGATAATTGTCTTTCTCTGCTTGACTTATTTCACTTAGCATTATCTCCTCCAGTGCCGTCCATGTTGCAGCAAATGTTGAGAATTCGTTCTTTCTGACACCTGAGTAATATTCCATTGTATATATGGACCACAACTTCTTAATCCAGTCATCTGTTGAAGGGCATCTCGGCTCCTTCCACGATTTAGCTATTGTGGACAATGCTGCTATGAACATTGGGGTGCACAGGGCCCTTCTCTTCACTACGTCTGAATCTTTGGGGTAAACACCCAGTAGTGCAATGGCTGGATCATACGGTAGCTCAATTTTTAACTTTTTAAGGGACCTCCACACTGTTTTCCAGAGTGGCTGTACCAACTTGCATTCCCACCAGCAATGTAGGAGGGATCCCCTTTCTCCATATCCTCTCCAACAATTGTTGTTTTTTGCCTTGTCTATTTTTGCCATCCTAACTGGCGTAAGGTGGTATCTCAGTGTGGTTTTGATTTGAATTTCCCTGATGGCTAATGATTTTGAACATTTTTTCATGTGTCTGTTAGCCATTTGTATGTCTTCATTGGAAAAGTGTCAGTTCATATCTTCTGCCCATTTTTTGATTTGTTTGTTTCTTGTGTATTGAGTTTGAGAAGTTCTTTGTAGATCTTGGATACCAGTCCTTTATCTGTAGTGTCATTTGCAAATATATTCTCCCATTCCGTGGGCTGCCTCTTAGTTTTTTTGACTGTTTCCTTGGCTGTGCAGAAGCTTTTAATCTTGATGAAGTCCCCTAAGTTCATTTTATCTTTTGTTTCTTTTTTTTTTTTTTAAAGATTTTTATTTATTTATTTGACAGAGATAGAGACAGCCAGCGAGAGAGGGAACACAAGTAGGGGGAGTGGCAGAGGAAGAAGCAGGCTCATAGAGGAGGAGCCTGACGTGGGGCTCGATCCCGGAACGCTGGGATCACGCCCTGAGCCGAAGGCAGACGCTTTAACCGCTGTGCCACCCAGGCGCCCCAATCTTTTGTTTCTCTTGCCTTTGGGGATGTGTCATGAAAAGTTTGCTTTGGCCGAAGTCGTAGAGGTTGCTGCCTATGTTCTCCTCTAGAATTTTGATGGATTCCTGTCTCACATCGAGGTCTTTCATCCATTTGGAGTTTATTTTTGTGTATGGTGTGAGAGAGTGGTCAAGTTTCATTCAAAAAGGAAGAAAACTTGATGCCTGCTACAACTTGGATGAACCTTGAGGATATTATACTCAGTGAAATAAACCAGTCACAAAAAGACAAATATCTATGATTTTACATACGTGGGGTACCTAGAATTATTAAATTCATAGAGGTAGAAAGTAGAATGGTGGTTGCCAGGGGCCAGGGGAGGGAGGGATAGCAAGCTATTGCCAAATGTGGGCAGAGTTTCAGTTTTGCAAGATGAGAAGAGTTTTGGAGACAAATGGTGGGGAGGGTTACGCAACAACGAGGATGTGCTTCATGCCACTGACATGTACACTTAATGGTCAAGATGGTAAATTTCATGTTTTGTGGATCTTACCACAGTTTTAAAAATTGGAAAAAGATAGGAAGTAAATCTCAACAAGTGCTATGTTTGCATGTGATACAAAATGAACAAACATATGTACCTGGCTGTTGATAGAGCTAGGATACTGAGACCCTCTAGATCTTTTAACTTAGAGAAAACTGTCTTTAAAATTTATTTTGGCCTGAAGAACACTAAACAGTTGGGATAGTGGTCACGAATCCTACTTTTCACTACATTGAAATAAATCAAAATGTGCAGAAAAATGAGTGAATAAGAGATAAGTGTTTATATTGGTTATTAGTGTTTTTAATTCCTCACGAACTGTAAACCCTAGATTCACGTAGACCTAGCTTTATTTTGGAAACTAGACACTGAAATAGAGCACCTGTGCTGAAGATAGCCACGATTTTATTCATCTCATTTGGAGACTTGGCACTTTCAGAATGAAAGCAGCAAATACGACAAATATGACTGCATGAAGACAAAAGCCTAAAAATTTTTGAATATCGAAATAATGTCGGAAACGATGTTTTGCATTTTGGAGATATGATGCCATGGAAAGAGAGCGACGCTGGAAATCACTTAACGGTGGTGCTGCCACTTCACGGTGAGACCCTGGGGGACCCCTCCAGCCTCCAGGGTCTTTATCCGTAAAATGGGGTAGCGACATATGAGAGGGGTAGGAGCTAACATACCTTGTGTAATATTATTCTCATTGATACTCATTTAAAATCCCTGTGGAGATTAAACTCAGAAATAAGATTGGAGGCAGTATTCTATTTGTTGGAGTGTCTGCTTTTCTAACCTGTGGCTGGGCTTGTAGAAATTCTCATTTTTCTATTTAAGTCTAAAATATTATGTTATTACTTTAAAATTTGAAGTTCCGTAGCCAAGGAGCAATTATTTCTTCTTATATTGTTTATGGTTAGTAGTCGCACGCAGAGCAAATCAGGAGCAGCATGTGGTGTGCGTTCCACAGCTAAGACAACGCGTGCTGTGTGCTAACCTGTTCTTCATTCCGAGCAAATATGATCTCGTTTGGTCCTTATCATAACCTGTTTATTTGTTACTCCTCTTTTACAGCCAAGGATGGGTTTATACTATTCAAACTAACTTAGTTTTGAGCAATAGAGCTGGAATTTAAACCCAGTTTAGCTGGTTTTCAGTAAACTAAGACCTGACCTTGAACTTCTCCACATTCTCCATGTCAGTTCTCATCTTTAGAACCCAGGGCTTTGAGGCACAGACTTGATTAAGGTGTGATAACAGCAAAACATTCACCGTGTGCAGGCACATGCTTTATGTGTCCTGAATTGAGGAAGCTAGAAACACTGAAATTAAATGACATGCCAAGTCTCCATCATTAGCAAGATCTAGAGCTGGGATTCGGACGCCAGAGACATGGCGCTAAGTGCCTGCTGTGTGGCCGGCGCACGCGGCCGTCTGCTCACTTGCATTTAGACTGTCCAGGGACACGGTTAATACTGATGTCTGTGTGGGGTTTAGTCCGAAATCTACTTGAATGAGAATTTTCACTTGGTTAAGATAGAGTCACAGTCTTTCCTTTTCTTTCTTTCTTTCTTTCTTTCTTTCTTTCTTTCTTTCTTCTTTCTTTCTTTTTAACACTTAACATGGTGGGACAAAGATCATCTCAAATTAATCGATAACTTTATGTGTGTATGTGGTAACGTGCACAGTGTGGGGAGGGGCAAGGACTGATTGCCATTTAAACTTCTGTCCCTAGAATCTAGTGTACTTCCCATTAGCATCAGTTTATTAAAACCAGCTAAAGAGAGTTAAAAGCACATAGTTCACCATTGTATATTCACAAGGAAAAAGGTTTCCGGGACAGAAAAGTCAGCTAAAAAATTAATCTAGAAGGAAAAGGTGGGCGGCACTTTTCTTCTTCAACCATGACCAGCATTATACTTGGAGTCCTATGTTTGCCTGCGTGGGGTCTTTCTGTCTCTTGTCCTTACTCTGGGGCTCATGACCTTGACTCCATCACAGCAATAGCCTTGCTTCTATGTGTCATTCTGGTTGTTGTCCTCAATTAAAATGTCATTCCTGTATAAGAACCAATAGAAAAAAATTAGCTAAATACTCTATTTCTAGACCTACTATAGGTTATGGTTTGTGTTTTTATGGCTATTTAACTATCATGGCCTATTTCTTCCTCAGTTTACCCAACTGAAATAATCCCCGTCCACGGAAGAAAACACTGAATATTTTAGCAGGTGTTATAATTTCTACCACTTTTCCTGATAAAAATTGAACTTCCATTGTTTGCTTTCCACATTGGTTTTTATGTGATATATGGATAACGCTTCTCTAATTCACAACACCTGATGGTTAATTGTATGTGTCAACTTAACGAGGCCTGGAAGTGTCCAGATTAAACATCATTCCTGGGCATGTCTGTGAGAGTATTTCAGGATGAGATTAGCATGTGAATTTGTGAACTAAGTAAAGCAGAAAGCTCTCTCCAGTGGGCATCACCCAATCTGCTGAAGGGCTGGGTAAAAGGAAAGCAGGAGGATGGAGGAATTTGCCCCTCTGCTTCCTGACCACCCAGATGTGGCAGGGCAGGAATTCCTCTTCAGTGGGGATCCCCAAGGCAGAGCTGGCAGCACCATCTGAAAAGGAATTACTGTCAGCATCTGGCAGGATTTCTTCCAGGCTAGGCTTTGTATTCTATTTTGTCTTCTGCTTTCTTGTTTCGCACTGTGCTATAAACACTTTCTAAAACCAGAAATATTAGCATCATTTATTGGCTAAATCAAATCTCATTTAGTAAGAACAAACTTATTTAAGTCACTTCTTTATTTGGGCGTCCTTCAATAACTCTATCTTCTTCACTTTCTTTTTGCTATGTATGTATCTTCATAGAAAAATGTGTAAGCAAATCTGATCATTTAATTTGGATAGATATTGCGAAATGGAATGAGTAAGCCAAAGAATATAAACTTTTTAAAAGTCCAAATTTATATTGCTGCTTTGTTTTTCAGACGTATTGCACCCGTGCATGGTTCGCCATTAAACTGTTGACAATATTGTTTTTGTGGTATTTTAGTTCCCATCAACATTAGAAAGCTTCTCTTCTTCCGAATTTGGCCCATGCATGACAGTGCGCCAACACATTAACCATCAGTGTATGTTTTCACACGAAGACCAGTGGCGAATTCAACAGCTGGCACAACAGCTGTGATTTCTGGCCTTCGTAGTGATTTTATGTTTAGGAGCACATAAGCCCCTAAAACCACATGGAGACTGACTACTGCACTATGTTCTTCCCTTTTCCATGTGTTTCACCTAAGACCCACCACTGAGCACTGTCAAGTCAGCACTGGGACCAGGAACGACAGAGGATCCAGACCCAGGCCAGGATCTCCCTTGAGGGCTGTGAGGTGGTCAAGATCTGGCAATATACAAGCTGGGTTCAAAAGGAAGCATCAGGGTCGACCACAGGCCTGTTCATAGCTGATCTGGCGCTGCAGGACGAGCCGCGTCTTATGACCTTGTCAACTAGCAGCAGCCCCCTGTAGCACGTGTAAGCTAAACATCTCATGGTTGAAGCTGGAGCCTTTGTGGTCAGAGGGACACCTGCCTGCAGCCCATGAGCACCCAACAGAGTCTCCTTACACAGGGACGTAGCTGGACTTATGCACACACCTGCAGCCTCACAGGGCACACCACCAGTGACTCTCCTGTCCTTATGGCAGGAGAGGCCTTTACCAAGTTACGCACTCCCAGCACAGGTGGAAAACAATGGCCACTCTAAAGAGTTTGAAAGGTTTCTTTTGCTCATTTTTGCCGCAATAAAGGTTCTTCTGATTTATCACGTAAGATTTCAGAGAAAGGCTTAGCTTTTAAGGAAAACCAACCCCTCAAATTGACAGGCTTTTGTTTGTTTTTGTTCGAAGGGTGCTTCGTTTGTAAAATAGGCTGACTTCAGGACTGAGCTATTCTCCATCTGCCAACCCGGAACAGATGTCTCTCGTACCTGACTTCGTGTTGATAATATTGCCAAGTATCCAAAGAGGCTAAATTGTAAAGCTAAGGTATCTTATCTACAAGCATGTAGTGTTAGCAGCTATCAATAAATCATCCTCATACTGAGTTAGAATGGACCCTCAAGGTGGAGAAAATTCTGTTGTTTCTCTTGTAAGTGCCTAAAAATTACAACAGGCAAATCTGAGGACCCATTGCCATAAACATTGAAAGCCTCTCTAGGTAAGTACAAAGAAGAACTTTGATTCCTCAGTGAAAGGTATAGAAGAGACAGGGGGACGCAAGTCCATCACAGAATAATAGCCGTCGGAGGAGCCACGGACTCTCCCTAAATCTCCTTGGGCATTCCTTTTCCCAGGGTCCTGGCTTCTTACAATAGCGACATACTGGCTTTCCACTGGGGGGGGGGGGGTGTCTCTTACCTGTTGGTGACCCGAGATAAGGGTTTATCCCCTTTGTGAATAATTCCAGCTGGGTAATCTTAAAATTTTTTTATCTTCTGTATCATTCTCTGTAATCCACCAGAATTGGGTTGCTGCCCCCAATTTATGAGAGCGGTTCCTGCCACCACCTACATTCCCCCTTACTTGTGCCTGAATCCCAGGAATAAGGCTCCCACAGAAGTGGCAGTCTATGGCCATTTTCTTTATCATTCTTTGCTCACACTGTATTTCTTTTTAAATCAAATCCCATCTGCTTTTTATCTTCCAGAAATTTCTCTAAATGTTCACTGATCACACTCTTTCTCATTTGTTATTATGTCACAAGTTTATTCTCATTTTATTGTATCTCTTCTGTAATTTCAAGGACTGGGTAGCGGGAGGAGTCAAGAACAGGCCAACCAAGTCTGCCCTTTTAAGGTCAGATCCAAACCACTTTGGATTTCAACCAAAGTGAGGAACTACCAGGTTATTCCTTCTCTTGGCTCAGAATCTGTACTTAGGGTTAGCTTTCAACTGAGTTTAAATTTGCTTCCCACAAGAAAGTCTCCATCACTTTTTTCTCAGGAAATGTCATAATTTTACTAAATTTCATTTAAAAAATAACCCTGTTCCCCTTACCCCATTCTCTCTGAAAAGTTTCATGAAAGACCATTATGAACACATGTCAACGAACTTGGAGCACTTAGTTTCACTTTCTGCCTGTGTCCCGTTCTTCACAACTCCATAGTAGAAAAGAAGTAAAGCCTCAGAATTTATGTCCTTCTTGTCATTCTCTAGCACATTTTAAGAACCTGATTAATAAAATTTTAGCACATTTAACTCTTTTTTTAAAGATTTTATTTATTTATTTCAGACAGAGCGAGAACGTGGCGGGGGAGGGGCGGAGGGAGAAGCAGACTCCCCACTGAGCAGGGAGCTGGCACGGGCTCCATTCCAGGACCCCGAGATCGTGACGTGAGCTGAAGTCAGATGCTTAGACAACTGAGCCACCCAGGCGCCCCAAAACTAATTAGACTCTGATGAGAACCTAATTAATGGGATAGGTCTCCACAGGTGTGTGCAATGAAGCTCTAAGGGGTGCACAGAAGTTTGGGTGTCACACCTCCTTCTGGCCCCAAGAAATGGGTAGCAGCCGTTAATGGGTGTGGCCAGAGTCCTCTCTGGGTCTCCCCCTTCTCTTGTCCCCATTCCAGCTTCAATGCCCAAATCACAGAGTGCTTTGACCTTTGGTAACATAGCTACTCGAGCTACTTACTCGAGCAGGTTTTCTCACTGGCCGGCCCGAGGCACCCTCCGGGGAGTGTGCTGTGCCAGAGGGGGGCAGGGTTTCTCAGTCCATGCGTTTAGGCGGTGAGACTTTTTGCAGAATGTCTTATTCCCATTAAGTGCAGGCTCCGTGGCTGGTGTTGAAGGGCCACACCACCCACACCTGTGTCTCAGCCTGAGCAGCTCCCATGCACTGTCCTTGAGGGTGGCTTCTCCGCAGTAGGGTTACTGCCCTTGCGAGGAAGCACCCCTTCCTATTCGCTAATCTGATTGAGACAGGCCCTGATGCCCATCGCCTGACACTTGCCCAAACAGCCGTAGCTCAGAAGGAGGGCTAGGATTTTCCCATTCTTGTATTTCAAGTCTAAAATCTTGAGGTTTTACAAGGTTATGAATATTGCAAGTTTGATTTCCCTCATGTCCTTTAAAGACTAAACACAATGCTTTCTGTGCTTCTCTCACGAGGCAGAAGTGTGGTTGTCGTGGTCCACTGAAAACCCCCACTGGCCCTTCTGCACACCCTGCTGTTGAGGCATACTCTGCCTGCTCGCCTCCTCGCTCAAGCTCCCGTTCCCCACGTTCCTCAACAAGACAGACGGAGTGAGATATTTTTACACCCAAATCCAGAAAGTTACTTTGAGGAGCCAGTTCAGAATTACTGTAGCTTATTTCAGAAAATACACACTTCTAAAGTTAATACTCCTAGATATTTAGAACCATAAGCAATGCTGACATGGTGGCAGAGGCCCGTGGAGAGCAAGGGCTTGCCCAGGGACGAGGTGTTTGTGGTAGTGAGACCAGAGCACATGCTTCCCATTCAGAATTCGCTCTGCAATGCTGCACCTGCAACCTGGCAGCTTTGGTCCCAGCCTGGCTTTGTAGTTCTGCGACCCAGTCCAAGGAAAATGTAGGGTGCTCTTGATGACAGGTTTTCTAATGAACTGCACCATCCGACTAAGCCAGTCCTGATGTTGTCATCACATAGCTTGAAATGCACCTGTGGAGTGCGAGTCAAGTATTAGGTGTCGGGAACAGGCAACGGTCATGTATCGACAATGGGTCCCTGAGGGCACCTTCCACTTCATGAGTAGCTTGAAGCCATTTAGTTCCAGATGTATTTCTTCACATGAATGGCCCTGCAAGTGAACTTCATTTCTGCTCCCAGAATGCTGTGCTTTGAGATGATTCCAGGTAAGTGAAAACACAGATTCTCCATAATAAGAAAATATGCTTTAGGAGATTAGCAAAAAAAGAGAAATGGTAAGATGCCATGGAAACCCCAAGTCATTATGCAAACACTACCGTTGTCACGATGTGTGCTGCTGCCATCACTGAAATCTCTCCAGTCACCTGGGGTTGAGTGTGGCAAGTTCCTGGCTGAGGTTCCTCTTCTAACCTAAGAGTAAGAAGAGACTCAGAAAACGGAAGGAGTAGATTTGTATCAGAACATGACATCTTGACTGGTTACTTCTCACTGCCTTTGAAAAGTAATCTGGGTGACATATAGACCAATGGTTCTCAAACTGGCTACAATTTAGGATTATCCTGGAGACTTAAACAATAATAATGCCCAGATCCCTTCCTCAGATACTCTGATATAGTTATTTACGTGTTTAGGTGAATCTCTGAACAATCGCCAGCAAAGTTTTGCACTGCCCATGCTGAAATCTAAGCATTGTGTTGCCAACTATCTGAAGAGTTCAATATCCTTTATTAATCATCTATTAATCATTCTGCTAAAAAAATAATGGGATTGCCTACATCAGGCAAAAAGCCTTCCATATCTCAACCCTAAATTACAATTGTGCCTCCCTATGCTTTCTGATTTTCATTTGCCGATCAGAGCCAAGAGCTGCTGTGGCTAAAAGAAGATAGAACCGTGTTCCATATGTGTGTATGTTCTAGTTCTTCAAATGAAGATCTGAAGAATCACAACAGAATGTTAGTAAGTATCACAATAAGAACTACAATTAATGAAACATAAGGGGCATCTTCCTTTGGATTTCTCCAGGCGTCCTCTGTTCCTCCTGCTGAAATATCTCTTATGTGTTTCCTTTAAAACAGCCGTCAATCTTTTTTCCTTTTCTCATTGCCATCACCTGCATCTGGGTCCCTGATGAGCTGTGTCCTAGCAGGTCATCTGCTTCTCAGACATCCCCACTTCAGTTTATTTTTTCTATCTTGTCATGTCCACACGATTAAGTATCATCCTCATCATTACTCAAGGCTAATGCTCCAGTGGTTGCACCTCCACCCAGACTGCTGGCCTTGTTCCCAGGTCTTCTCCGATCTGCCCCAACTTTCACTTTGAGCTTCTCACCACCAATC
Source organism: Ursus arctos (assembly GCF_023065955.2). Taxonomy (NCBI): domain Eukaryota; kingdom Metazoa; phylum Chordata; class Mammalia; order Carnivora; family Ursidae; genus Ursus; species Ursus arctos. The sequence continues at coordinate 85,437,984 of NW_026623100.1, forward strand.
TCCTGCTTGTAAACCTCACATCAATCACTGAGCATGTTCACGGGCTTTTTGTTCTTGGCTCTATGCCTTCATTTGTGTCGCATCTCAACCTGGAATGCCTTTCATCTTCTTCTCCAGGAAAAAGGTCCTTCCTTAAAAGTCTAACTAAAATCCTACCATCTTTCTAACCATTCATTCATTTGTTCATTTACCTGTGTATTCACTTATTCAATCATTCAAGAAATGTTCATTGAGGGGCGCCTGGGTAGCGCAGTCGTTAGGCGTCTGCCTTTGGCTCAGGGCGTGATCCCGGTGTTCTGGGATCGAGCCCCACAACGGGCTCCTCCGCTGGGAGCCTGCTTCTTCCTCTCCCATGCCCCCTGCTTGTGCTCCGTCTCTCGCTGGCTGTCTCTCTGTCAAATAAATAAATAAAATCTTAAAAAAAAAAGCATAATACAGAAAAATATTTAAAAAAAAAGAAATGTTCATTGAGTGTTTAGCACAAGCCTGGAATTAGCTCATCTACTTTGATTGCATGTGTTTTTTTTCATTTTCTGGATCTTAGTTATATATTATATATTGATATATATATGAATTAAGAGAAAAGAAAGTGTAGATAAAAAACGTACATTGAGTCTAAGTTCCTATTTCTTAAATGTATCTAAAAGAAAGATTTAATTTTTATGTTGTAAATGAAAAAAAATAAGTGAAAATATTTCACGTTAAGTAAACATTAAGAAAATATAAGGATTATTGTTTTTGTTATTTTTATGACTCTTAGATCTCCTGGAAGTTAGAAGAAAATGATCTTTTCATACTGTTACCAGTTGATATCCAAGTCTATGGATGTGCCGTGATTGTCTGTGTTAGATGTCACAAAATTAAATGTCCTCAGGACCAAGGCAGGTAAAGTACTGTTTAAGTTGGCTAGGTGTACAGGCCGGTAAATGAGTAAGTTGACCAGATGCACAGAAGAAAAGGACCTCTGGCAAAGGAGAAGGTACACATCCTGCTTAAAGAGATTCGATTTTTAGAAGTTGCATATATATATGTTGTGTTGGCCATAATAGCAACATCTGTGAGTCCTAATCAGCCTTCAGGCTGCTAATTTGTGATCTAACCAGTATTAGTCAAATTTGCCTCACTTTTCAACACAAATTCTGAATCAAGGCAAATGTGTTTGCTTACGACCCTGGGGGTACGTCAGGCTGACCCCGCCTCCCCCTTCTCCTCCTCACTCCTGAAGAGACGCCTGGTCTGCTGTCTGGTCTAGATCCTACATGAAGTCAAGGGATAGCTCATTCCTCCCCTGTGGGGTCCTCATGGACCACCGTAGCTCCCAGCATGTCAACCTCCTCAGAATTAATTGTTTTCTGATTCTTAGTTATAATTACCACCCACTGTTTATTTCACATTTCAAGCATGTTTATCTATCAGCTCCCAAACTGTTCAAGGTGTTACATAGGAGAACACCTTGTCACATATTGTTTGTGTCCCTGACTCTAATAGGTAATCCTAAATCCTAGAACACAGCATGGGGAAGTGCAAAGGTTCAGAGTCATGCAATCCAGAAAAGCATCCCAACAGCATCTCCTGACAACTGTTACCTGGTATGGAGAAGAACTTGCCAATCATTGAAACCCCCGTGTCCTCAGTAGCAAGATGGGAATAATAGTACCCAAGTTGTGGTGTTGCTGTGAGCAAACAAAGGGTACAAATACCTCACACACCATCGAACATGTAGTAGAGTTTCAACGAGTGGGGGCTATTGTTAGAGCTGAGCAAGTGGACAGAAGCTAGATTTAACAATTCCACTGAACCAAGATTGTGAGGATCTTTTGCAGGCACACCTGAAATTTAAATATCAACATAGTCACAATTAAAAAAATTATGTTGCAAAATATTGTATTAAATGTGGGAGGCTTCCCTCTCACCCAAACACAAAGTAAGTGAAGCTGTCAAGGGTTTCGTGTGCAGGAAGAATTTGGAGCACTGAATTCATAAATGCACCATTTTATGTGCTTTCCTTCTGTACTTCAATCCATCTACTATGGACAAAGATGGAATAGCAGTGTTTTAGGAAATCCACTAGAGGTAGTCACTGAGTAAGCTTGTTACGCCGTGAATACAAAATGATATTTGTCTTTATGAAAGACAACCCCTGCTCTTGGGCTTAGTTTTAGTAAAACAGAGGACATAAAGAGCTTGATAAATTAGAACCCTAATGACTAATGTGGATAATACTCAAATTCTGATTTTATGTGGCTCATATCTAGAGAAGGAGTTTTGTAGAATCAGAGAACCATAAAAAGAACAAAACTGTTTTCATTCAGTGACACCTACAAGACCCGCATTCGTGGGGACAGCACAGAAGGCGGTTTTGTAGTTCAGAATTGCCAGGGGGGGTAATCAGAAGGGGGAATGAAGCATGAGAGACTATGGACTCTGAGAAACAAACTGAGGGCCTCAGAGGGGAGGCGGGTGGGGGAATGGGATAGGCCGGTGATGGGTAGTAAGGAGGGCACGTATTGCATGGTGTACTGGGTGTTATACGCAACTAATGAATCATCGAACTTTACATCGGAAACCGGGGATGTACTGTATGGTGACTAACATAATATAATAAAAAATATTATTATAAAACAAAACAAAACAGAACTGCCAGCTCAGCTATTTCTGATTTTTCAACACCCAGAGTCAAACATTCTTTTCAAAGTCCCCTTGGCCATTTTAATAGGTAATCTTTGAAGCCTGTCAGTCAAATAATTCCAGAAATTTTAGGTAGGAGGACAGGGTGAGGAAAATCTGATTCAACTCTTTCCTTTAACAGAGGAGTGCCAAGGGGTTTTCCAAAGTCCTGTAATTATTTAGAGACAAAGCTGGGTCTACAATCAGGAGAGTTTGCCCTCCGTCGATTGTTCCGAGAAGCACATCTTCCACGCAGCTCTTTTGCAGAGGTCTCCTCGTTTTCCAAGTTCTAGGCCTTTAACAACGTTAACTAAAAATCAGTTGGAAGGACTTTTTTATTGATGTTAAAGTGAAGAAGAGAAGGGTAAGCAAATCCTCGAACCTCTTGCTGAAAGGGACTGTCTCTGAGAATTCTGGCACAATCTTCTTTCAATTAAGCAATTTCTTTATACACAGCGAGTCACGGCAACCTGTGGTCATTTAGTGTTTTACTGTTCTCGGTGACACTCGGGCACAGCCTAGGAAAGCCGGCCCACAGCTGAAACTCCTTCCAGAATTCTGTCTTGTCTTCCTCTCGGTATCCCATGATATCTACCTCAAGACCTGACACATCCTGGGTCACAATTTATCATCTCTCTTGTGCCTGCTCTACGCTGGGCTTTTAGGGTATAAACGTAAAGACATGGTCCCTGACCTCAAAGGGGTGAGAGTCCAGGGCACTCAGTAAACAATGGTTGATGTGAAGTAACGTAGTTTCATCATTACACACTTTCTCACAGCACTGTGGTGGTGGAGAGAGAGTTCTCTAGAGTTGAACTGCCCGGGCCTTAAATTTCAGTCCTTCTACTTCCTGTCAGTGCTACTTTGGGCACATCCTATATGGTCTCAACTTCAATTTTCTTGTAACTCCTAACAGCCGATGGGCATTTTCCAAAGGCTGTGCCTATGTTTACTCACTCATTCTTCACATCAGCTTTAGGAGGTAGGGGCTATTATCATCCCCACCTTACAGATGAAGAAACTGAGGCTCCAAAATTTTAAGCAAATACAAGGGGCAGAATTCAAAAGCTCTGTCCTTCTAATCGCTGCTATACTTCCTGGAAAGAGTTCTATTTGGAGAGCAGAAACAGGTGGCTGCGGGATGACATGGGATATACGTGCAGTATAACATGTGACATGAAATAATTCATAGTAAATGCCAGCCAGAGTGCCCAGTTCAGTCGTATAATAAGACGATGACGCTTCTCAGTCACTGGGAATTTCCTATGGAATCTTGCATCATTCATCCTGCAGGAGGCTTCGATCCCAACAGTTCACCTTGGTTTTGACCATCTTTCATCAGAGCACTTCCTCTGCTCATTGCCTAATCTCGAGGTGTCCGGTTTCAGTCTTAGTGCTAAACAGCACGGCAAGTTCCCGGACATTCTTCAAAGGGAACTGTCAGAGTTGACACTTGCTACATGATCTATTTATGCTCAAAGCAAAATAAGGGAGTTTAAGTACATGCCAAGCTTCTCACTCATGACGCATCACAATCACAAACGTTGCCGGCCGAGGCAGGAGGGGCCGGTATGCTCACAAAGGCACATTTCTGTTGCTCATTCTAACATGATATTTCATTTCATACGAAAATTGCCTATTCTCCAAAGAAGCATCACAGACACTTGTTCTCTTACTCCATAAGCACTTGTCTTCACACTTCACTGGGCCTGTGGCCCAACTTTTTTTATACCGTGATCCCTCAGCCTTTGATCTAGTGCTGGGATGGTCTTCTCTGAGGACCTTACTTCACCCAGATTTGCTCCAGATGTTCTGAAGTCGTGGCAGCCCAGGCAGGCTGTCTCTGGTGTCTTCAGGGAGGTGGCTGTAAGTCCTACTGACTTCCGGCCACAGTCAAGCCTGTAAACTAAAGGCAGAACAAGGTATTCCCCCCACAGCAGTTGTTTTTAAGTTTGTTTTTCAGAAGCAGTGACAGTAATAAAATACTGTGTGGGGCTCACGTTTAGACGTCAGCCAACAATGCTAGGCAGGTGTCGTGATAGAACAACTTGCAGCAGAAAAGCATGAACAAACGTGTGTGAGATCTTCCTTCAAACTTAGCTCTTCTCATTCTGATCAGTGTTCGAACTAACACATACTTTGTATGCTCAATTCAATTAATTTTATGCATTTTATTCATCTTTGTCTTTCTCCAGCAGTCTGTGACATCAGTAAGATTCTCAAATATTTGTGGAATTAAAAACACGCTGTGGTTGACACTTGAGAGGGTGCAAAAGCTTAATAGATTCATTTATAATTTTTAATTATAGCTTCAAAATATACCACTGAGTCTGAAGGCCCCAGGCCTCACACGCTTGCCTCTGGTGCTATGTCGTAAATATTTTTGGTTTGACCTTATATGAGTATTTAATTTCCCACCCAGATGACAAATGTGTTTAATTTAAATGCATTTTCTGCAGTTATGTCTATAAAATTCTAATTTTGATCATTATCGATTCCTGGGTAGACAGCACGTGTTATCTACAATGACCGGTTTCTTTTTTCCCATATTATCATGACAGTTCTATACACAAATGAGGTGGGGAAAGAGTCCTACACAGCTCACGGGCCAAAAGTTACTGGATTTCCCACACCCCATCCACAGTTTCCGAATTACTAAAAATATGCTAACTTTGTTCGATCTTCCATTTAGTTAGTAGGGATTGTTGATGTAACAATAGCCCTCTCTGAGAAAAGAGATAGGATGATCTGGTCTTCTGAAGTTTCAAGGATGTAATGGGTTTGTTTAAAAATATTCCTGACTATCCTGAAGCAGTATGTGATTTATATTTTCAACATTTAGATTCATTAAATAATTAGATTAATTTATTAATGTATTGGAATTAAGTCCTGGGGTCAAGATTGGGGTCACCCTTCTCCAAAATGTTCCATCTCCAACTATCACTGAGTTTGAAGAAAGTGGGTGCACTAAAAAGGCAAATAAAATAAAAACATGCAAATACCTGCTTTTCAAAATAACTGACAATATAGATACATGCTCTCACATGAAATGAATTCTCAGAAACTGCACATAGCAATTGCACATAGAGGAGGGGAGAGTAACAGAAACAGGTTCCTTGTCATTTCGTTGGAATGCTTTTGCTGAATTCATTCACTGAAGAAATGGTAACCATGCAAAAGCAGAGGATATGTCCCTCAACAGCTAAAACTAAAAAATGCCTACTATGGGGCCAGCACTATGCTGAGCAGTTCTCGGCACTCCTCACTCAACCTGAACAACAATCCAATCTCTCACTTCACCAGTGAAAGCACAGACGAGCTCAGGCACTTGCCCGGGTCCACACAAGTGGGGCACAGACATGTGAGCAAAGCCCGTATTAATCATCAACCACTCTCTTCTCTATTATCAGTTCTCTATGATCAGGTATTTTAGAGGAGTTTTAATAAACCTTGCAGAGGTATGGAGGAGTAATAAAAATAAATGCAGCCTCACTCCCACAGGCTGCTGACCTTGTGGATTCTTCAGATTGGTTTTCCCTGACCTTTTTTTAAAACGTGTTTATATGCTTTTTGCCTTTGGAAGCTAATGTCTTAACATGGAACACCAGTTCTCATCCTGTATTCAATTATTCATTCAGTTGGTTCATTTCTCAAACTGTTGCCTGTGTTCCACACCAAATAGTGTCTTTGGTGTGGGCGTTACAAGCATGAGCGTGCAGTGGGCGTTACAAGCATGAGCGTGCAGTGGGCGTTACAAGCATGAGCGTGCAGTGGGCGTTACAAGCATGAGCGTGCAGTGGGCGTTACAAGCATGAGCGTGCAGTGGGCGTTACAAACATGAGCGTGCAGTGGGCGTTACAAGCATGAGCGTGCAGTGGGCGTTACAAGCATGAGCGTGCAGTGGACATCCGCCACCGGCACCGTCCTTCCCTGTTCCACCCTCTGGTTCTGCACACTTTCCCACCTGCAGCCCCCGAATGGGGCACCCTTTGGATATCTCCAGACTTCGGTGACCCTACTTTCTGGAATGTGCCTCCTCCTGTCTTCTACTGGATAAATTTTACTTATTTTACCCTCCTGCTGCTCAGCTGGGAGTTCCCCTAGGAAACCTTCCACGACTGTCTCCTCGCTGCCACCTCAATTTGCATGTGCACCCTTCCTTGGCACTAACCTTTGCCACAGCACCCCCTGAGTTAGGCTGTGATTGCCTCCCTGGACGACTGTCCTTGACTGCACACACTGTGCCTTCCTTAGCAGACAGAGCCTGGGAACCTAGTAGAGCTCATGGAATATAGGGAAAACCAAATACATGATTATTGAATGAATGTTTAGATCCCCATCTCTGCCCTAATTGCTGTCCTTCCTGAAGTTTGCTTGTTCAGTTCCAATTTCTGTGATCTACTGAATTTCCTTCCAATCTTTCTTCCTGCCTCACCCCACCTCTCTCTTCCTCTCTCTTTCCACCCCCTCCCATCCAAATCCTGCCTTTATCGTTTACCAGATCTGTGACTTAAGGCAATTTGCTTCTCTGAGCTTCATTTTCTCATTTAGGAGATGAGAATCGTAAGTATCCAACTCATTAGCATCACTGTCAGGGTTAATGAGGCCATGCACGTGAGTACTCACCAAGGAACCTAAGACAAGCTTTAGAACATGTTAGCTCCTAGCTTGGAAGAATACATTTGAAGAACTATTCGGGGTTTCCAGTTGAGGACTGTAGCTCTGGTGAACCACATTCATTTCCTACTGAAAAGTCATCCTCCATACTTTAGAAAATGGTCTTTTCCACTCAAGCACATGATTCCAGAGGAATTTGCACAGAGCAAGAAGCCCAGAGAAGCCCCTGCCTATCCAGTCCTGTTATCCAAACGAGTCCTGGCATCGGTGGGGTGAAGCTGCCGCAGTCTGGCTCACCTTGCACCTGTCCCTCAACCTGCTGGAGTATTTTTTACACCCAGACCTGTCAGTGGTGCTGAGTATTTTGAAATACACAAAATATCTTATGAATAGTGTGGACAAATAATTTATTGTCCAAACCTGGAAACTTCGGAGAGTGAAAGGGGCCACATGAATAATTACATTTAGACAACAGCTATAAATGAGGACTTTCTGGACAAACCTGTTGGTATGACCCTCTTACCTTTAGCTGCCAGCTTTCTGTTCTGATGCTAAAAAGTCATGCTCCCATGATGCCCGAGTGAACTACATTTAATCTGTTAGATTTTTTCCTCTTCTCGCTAATCTTCCAGTTTACAAGACACACCAGTTAGGACAGACAAATTTAATTATTGGGAATGATAAAGGTGAGATAAGATTCATCTTGCAAAGACATTTGTTAGATATTCAATAAGTACAAACAAGATTTGTTCTAGTCACCGGGTAGCAAGCAAACAAAACTTTGTATGGAAAGTGGTGTCAGCAACATATAGTGGACACTCACCACTGCAGTCACGGCAGGAGCCTGGCTGCTAACTCAACCCTATCACTTCTTAGCTGCAAAATGTGAGTGTATTTGAAATTTTTAGCAACCATGGGCACTAACCATCATGAGAGACACAGGTTGGCCAGTGAGCAAGGGGAGGAGATGCTAGCCCTAAATACCAGCCAAGCACACAGTGTGTCCGCCAGCGCATTCCTGCTGGATTTCAGAGCTGACTGATCATGGCGCTCAGTCTCCTGACTCCAAGGGGCAGGAACCTGGGTGCTTACTTGAATCTCTTAGCAGAGTTTCAAAACACATGCTGCATCAGAAAACCAGATCAATAATTTGTTGTGTGTGTGTGGTTTTTTTTTAAATAGACTCATTGCTAATTAATGATCAGCTTATTTAGGAATCATGAGCTAGACAATATCAGAGTTCTTATTCAGACCTAAAATGTTGTTTCTATTCTAACATGACAAGTAAATAATAGAGAAAATAGCAGGATATCTGAGGCAGAAATACATACTCTTCCCAATTCTCAATTTACTTAGAAATAAGTAGAAATTGTTCACAGTAGCCTGGCTGCTACCAGATGTTTCAGGACTTGGAATCACTTCTCAGGTCTGAATTAATTTCACAGCAGAATTTTAAAGATGGCATCTGAGTAGAAATTATGGGTGAGATGAGGAGAGTTTCACTGCCCAGGATTCCAGGTTACGTGACTCATGAAAATTCACACCTAATCAGCCACATGAACCAAACATTTTAGGGAAGGTGTAGTGAACAAAAACTTGGGATTTCAGAAGTTTGGAAAGCCTTGTCTGCTGTGCCAACAGTTCCTTAGATACCATATTCTTTCCTTTAGTCTAACAGCAATCAGGCCGTCGGACCGTGGAGGAATTCTGTCCCAACACTTTGAGGACTTAGCTGACGACTACCCCATGACAGGAGGGACAGGAGCATCAAGCAGCTTCTTTGCGAGGAAACCGTTAGTTAACACTCTGAAGCCATTTTCTTGGTTGTGTTAGTTTTAGCCATTCCAAGAGTGTATGGATGACAGAACAACAAAACTGTAGAGCAGATTAGAACAACAGAACCCTAGAGTGTGTGTGTGCGTGTGTGTGTGTGAAATATGGAGGCAAACGCCAGGAAAGTAGCTAAAAGATTAGGAAGCAGAGAAGTGGATCAGGAAAAGCTACTTTGTTATTGTTTTTTTAACTTTATACATATTTAATTAAAATGGAATAAACATAAACCAAAAAGAAAAGAAAATCAGGACAAAGTGTCACAGCCATTTTGTTTGCAGGGAGGGTTGGGAAACAGCACAAATCACCTGGAAAATACCCTAAGATGTCCCAAAGTAGCTAGGTTACAGAATGTTAAGAGTACATGACAAAATTAGGTATTATTCCACTTAATCTACAAATGAAAAAAGGGAGTCAAAAGTTTATACTATTTGTTATAAGAATTTTTTTTAAAGATTTTATTTATTTATTCGAGAGACAGAGAGAGTGAGGGAAAGCACAGAGGGGGAGTGGGAGAGGGAGAAGCAGGCTTCCCGTGGAGCAGGGAGCTCGATTCAGGGTTTGATCCCAGGACCCCGGGATCGTGACCTGAGCCAAAGGCAGATGCTTAACCAACTGAGCCACCCAGGCGCCCCAAAGGTAGTTACAATTTAATGTCTTGCAACCTACATACACTGTGTAACCCTTACCTGGACTGAAACCAGTGGTAATTAACTGGTGTTCTGCACACACGCACACACAAAGAGAGAACTAAAAACAGCCATCAAAAGCCGTCATTCTGCACGTACCATGGCAACACAATAAAAACGCAATTATCCTATAGAACTAAAGTAATGCAGCAGCACTACCTGAGATGTAGGATGAAGGTGATTGGTTCTAACACAGAACTAAGCCTGTATCAGGCATTCTAATCATAATGGCTTGTAAAAGCTTCAGGTTTCCAGTAGACACTGTATTATGAAAGTCAGTAAACGTGTCAAAAATCTCACATCTAAGACCAGGGTAAGGCTACAACAATCTTGGAGTATGAACAAGCTATCCAGTCAAAGCCATAAGATTCCCAGGCACAATACAAGATAGAAGGGTCTTCATGCAGCGTCTGCTCCTCGAAGGCTTCATGTGCACAGTATAAAGGTAGGTTGTTCAAGAGCTAAACTGGAGAAGTTCAATGAAGTTTCCACTGTGCCGTGATTTCTAAACCTCAGGAATGGTGTGACCCATAATGCTTAGTGCTGTCCATTCAATGATTTGTTCAGAGGGAAGAGCAGGCATGATAGTAAGTGTGGTCTCGAACGTTGACAGTATGTCTGCAGTTCGGCGTCCTCAGCCCAAGACATTCTGCCCGTGACTTCACAGATGTTTTGTTTCCGGAGAAGACTGCTGCTGGCTGCAGAACTATCTTTCAGTATGGATGTTCTCTCTCCATGTTAAAAGATAAAGCCGACATGCCCAGTACTGTCCTCATGCATGGTAATTGTCCCTTCAAAGGGCCTGTCCCGAACACTCAGTAATATTCTCTCCAAAAGCCCATTTGAGCACCTTGTGCCTTATCAAAACAGCAGCCTCTGCACGGTTTTCCCTGCTAATCTGGAGTAGTGGGTCCCCAAATCTCAGACCAACCAAAGACGCTGGAGAGTTTGCCTGGACAAGCTGAACAAACTGTTTTCTATCGATTTAAGCCTGAGCCCAATTTTTCCATCTTGACCCTTACACAAAATGACCTCACGAATCCCTTGCTTAATTTCTGCTCTACAAATTCCCACATCGTTGCCAGTTACAGGAGCCACCATAGAGTTCATCCTGGAAGGTCTTTCTGCCAACCCCCTCTAAACTGATGCTCCAGGGACCAAGGCTGTGTTCATATGGGTTTCTTCTTCATTTAGACTCAGGCCCATGTCCCGAGAGGGCTCCAGAGACAGTTTGGGATAGAGATGGGATTTTGAGAGATGGCCGGAGATTCAGACAAAACTGCTGGATTGGCAGGGTTTGCAGAAAAGGAGGTTTGAGCCCAAATTGCTTTGTCTCCCTTCAGGTAGGAGATGGATACAGAGACATTTCTGTAGGCCTTTTCTGCCACTGCTGCCTCCAGTAACCTGCACGGACTTCTGAGACCTGGTGAGAGAAGAGCTGTGCCTCTTACTGGTTTTATTTTTAATTTTTTAAAATTTTTAAAAGATTTTATTTATTTATTTGACACAGAGAGAGAGACAGCCAGCGAGAGAGGGAGCACAAGCATGGGGAGTGAGAGAGGAAGAAGCAGGCTCCCAGCGGAGGAGCCTGATGTGGGGCGGGATCCCAGGACTCCGGGATCACGCCCTGAACCGAAGGCAGACACTTAATGACTGAGCCACCCAGGCACCCCTTTTACTGGTTTTAAAAACTTTTGAACTTACTGGAAGTAATTTGAGAAAAATAAAACTTTATTTAAGACATTAATTACAGGTATATACTGTGTGACTCAAAATTTTAAGTTTTTGGACTTTAAAATAATCTATTACCTTTGCCAAGATTAAATGAATTAATAATAATTAAGCCTGTGTGTATTAAGTATTAAATGAATATTTGATATTTTAAAGAAGTACAACCTAATTTATTTCAATTATGTACATATGGCATAAAAATGGCCATAACCGGTTTCTTGGAAGGTTGGATGATAAACATGGGAAACAAGTCCATAATAGAATATAGTACACCCACTAACATATAACAAAGTAGATTTACATGTATTTATCAGAGTCAGTTAAATTACATGCTTTAAGAATCAGACTACTGAACATCCCTACGGTATAAGCTCATTCTTACCCAATCCTATGTTTTAGCCAAGAGCTCATAAAGGAATTTAGAAAATTATGCTTTAAAATGTTTGTGACGTTTGCCCCTGGAGAAAACGCAGCACTGCATCTGAGCAAGTTGGCTGTATCAGACTTGACAGAAATGGCCGTGGGGACGCGTTTCGCGAAGACACTGGAGTACGTGTGCTGTGACAACGGCTGCGCCTCTCTGCTGTGGGCACAACCCCCCAACCGTGTTGACCTGGGCACTTGCGGGATGAGGCTGGCTGTCCCAGAGAGCTGTCCAAAGGGATGTCTGCTGATTCACCCACTTTCAAGTCACGCCTCATGTGGCTGGAGTAACTCAGGGAGTAAGTCCGAGGAGTGGTCTGGCACCTAACCTGAACCTGTACCCAGGTTGTGGCCGAGAAAAGACAAGAGTGTGCCAAGGCCTCCGTTCACGTCGCAAGACTTGCCTGCCTTCTTATGACTGGGGAGCAGGTGTCATTTCATATTTTAAAGTGAGCCTAAGAGAAAGAAGGAAGACAGGTTCAGAGGCTCATGTGGAAAACGTCCTTGGCCTGTGTATGTTGGAACATGTGAACAGGGGCTCTGAGGTGGACAGGTGTCTTCTGAAGTTTGACAGAAGTCACTTGCAGGTACACAGGTGACGTGCTACGTTATGTGCTCCAAGATTTGCACTTAAACTTCCCGTAGTGCTGACCCAGCAAAGACCTAATTTACTGAGTGTTTGGAAACCACATTGTTACAGTTGGCTGACCGATAGCATACTTTCAAATAAAATGACCACCTCGAATTTATTTTATGGGAAATTGCACTTTCTGGCTTATAAATGCAAATATCTTAAATGATAGGTCTCATGGCTGCAAATCGTAGGTTTTTGCATCCTCACAGGAAAAATATGTGCTTTAGGAGTGAAAACTTTACAAGCTGATTTTAAAATAGTTTGGCAGCTGGCATATAATTTCAACACAGCTTTAATCAAAAAATATGTACTAACAAATTGGCAAGAAAACTTGAAGTGAGTAAGTCATGCAAACATGACAAGCTGACCACGGTGCCTCAGCTCTGGTCATCAGCTATCAGTTTCCCTCAAGGGAACAAGTCACAGCGTCGGGAATTCCATTTGTCCACCTGAGGGAACAGAGGACAGCCCAGTTTATGATGCTTCGTTAGTTTGATTTTCTGGATAAGCCATTTGATGGTCTCAAGTATTTCTATGTGCTCTTATATTCAGCTAAATGAAATTTTTTCTATGCCTTTATCCATGTTTTAGTTTTTATACCATATTTCTAAGGAGTAGACATCACACCTCTGCACTCCAGGGTTACTGCTCACTCAGAGATTCTCCACCTATCTGGAAACGAGCTCATTCTTCTGGCAACCCTGTACTTCCCAAAGCGATCATTCCTCAACTTAGAGTCACGTACAATCTTGGACCTGTAAGGGATGGCCTACGTATTCTGTCCTCACCCTGGCAGTCGCAGGTGCGTGAACTGAGGCCCCCAACGGTGTGGAGTATGGTCAGGGTTCCAGAGCCAAGATCAGCCACAGGGAGAAGTCCAGAACTGTGTTCTGTCTCCCAGGCTGCAGTTTTGTCAGGTTGTTCTTGTTGTCCTTGTTAGACCTCATTTTGAGAGCTGATGTTTTCCCTTTTCACCCAGTACAGCAGAGGGCTATTTAAACTGTATTTGTAGTAAGTCAGAAAGACCTTTTTAAAGAAATATCTTATTTATTTATTTGAGAGAGTGAGAGAACACAATCAGAGGGGAGGGACAGAGGGAGAGAGAGAAGCAAGCTCCCCGCTGAGCAGTGAGTCCAATGTGGGATTCGATCCCAGGACCCCGGGGTCATGACCTGAGCTGAAGGCAGACGCTTAACCCACTGAGCCACCCAGGTGCCCCTGGAAAGACTGTTTAAGTCATTAGAGATGAACCGAAATGAGAGAGACAAATGCTGCTGAAGGGTTGTGCCGAGAACACTTCTAACCCTAAAACATTATGTGATGCCCTCGTCTCTGTTTCTCTTCTCTGTGCCTGTCCTTCAGAGGCCTAGCTGTGGGCTCAGACTCTATACACCTCAGCCTTCCCTTCACATGCACAGCTGATTCGTACTAATAAAAAAAAAAAAAACATGCACAAACTGCAAGTGTATATTTATCTCTTTTGAGTTTACGACTGTACAGTAATTTCCCTACATTAGGTCAATGTTTATATGATTTATAGCAATTGCCTTTAGCTCAGAGAATACGTCTCAGACACCCAAGCAAACATCAAAGAATCTGACTCTAATTTTATTTATTTTTATTTATTTAAAAAATATTTTATTTATTTATTTGACAGAGAGAGAGGCAACGAGAGAGGGAATACAAGTAGGGGGAGTGGGAGAGGGAGAAGCAGGCATCCCACTGAGCAGGGAGCCCAATGCGGGGCTCGATCCCATGACCCTGGGATCACGCCCTGAGCCAAAGGCAGACGCTCAAGGACTGAGCCACCCAGGAGCCCCCGACTCTAATTTTAAACTCAGTCAGCAGTAAACAGCCTGTTCCTATATGTCCACAATGACATATTTTGATAATGAGAATAAAGGTACAAACCATTTCAGATATCTTCCAGTTTCCAAATCACCACGGGCCTACATTAAAATAAATATAGATGCTCTTCCCACTATTAATAAGCTCCCTACCCTTGGGTGTTAGGGTTAGGATGGGGGAAATTAGACACGGTAAACAGATTGAACGACTACGATACTGGATGAAACAGCTCATATTTCAAATCCTGGAAGTATTTCCCTGAACTCAGGGCTGGTAACATCCAGAAACAAAACTCTAAGCTCAAAGTACGTCTATCATTGGTTAATTCTTCAGCCACATGCAAGAGGCAGGGTGGTTCATTCTACCACTTTTTAAAACATTCCAGTAGTACGGACCCCTACACGTCTTTGCTGCAGACCCTCCAGTACACTCAGGAATACAACACGCCCCCTTAGTTTACGGGCTCATTAGGGTACTTCTCCCTGAAGACTCTGGAGTATAGTTCCCCACTCCTTAGACGTGGGCTGTGTATGACGACCTTTTTCAACAAGTACGCATGGAAAGAGGGGGAGAAGCTAACTTTACAGTGAAGAAACCTGAAAGACATGACCTCAGCCGGGTCATGCAGGCTACCATACCATGATGTCATGTTGACCACATACATTCATGATACGACATGATGAAGAAGACTGCGATGGTCTTCCTCTCAAAACCACATAACCCCAGTCTAATCATGAAAAACAGGCATACAGAGTCCAGGTAAGTGACATCACACAAAGTACCTGACCAGTCCTCAAAACCATCAGAGAAATAAGGTCTGAGAAACTGTCACAGCCAAGAGGAGCTCAGGAAGACATGACTACTATGTAAGTCGATGTTCTGAAGGGAACTTGGAACTGAATGAAGACATTAAGGAAAAATTAAGCAAATCTGAATGAAGTATGAGTTTTAGCTAATAATGGTGTATCAACATTGGTTCATTAATTGTGACAAATGTACCATACTAATGTAAGATTTTATAATAAGGAGAAACTGGATATTGGGTATATGAAAACTGTATTATTTTCACAATCTTTTTAAAAATTTGTTTATTTATTATTTTTTTAAAATATTTTTTTATTATATTATGTTAGTCACCATACAGTACATCCCCGGCTTCCTACGTAAAGTTCGATGATTCATTAGTTGCGTATAACACCCAGTGCACCATGCAATACGTGCCCTCCTTACTACCCATCTGACAATATAGATGATTTAATGTATATACATTTATTGGTTGTAGTACATTTTTACAAAAAACACCTTTGGAGGTGACACCAACTAGAACCCTACAGCCTTCGTTACCAAGGGTCCCATAGTCTTCACCAATGCTGAACTTAGTTGAAGGAGCAGTCCAGAATCCCTGGGACCAGAGCTTTTGCTGCGGTGAAACCTGCCCCCGAGGCCTGAGTTGCTGCTGCCCCACGCTCTCTGACACTGGGATCCACAACTCCTCACCATCTGTGGACCTGCGCTAATGCTGTGTTGCTGCCTGACCCAGAGTCCTACGTTAGGCTTCCGACCTGCCATCCTGCAGACGAAAGTCTTTCCCTACCAGGGCTAGTCCAAAAGGCTGGGAGAGGTGCTGCTCCCTCAACTGCACAGACATGAGACAATTTTCGTTTCCAGGGACAATGAGGACTACTTGATAGCTGTAACTCCTACATGATGACTTCGATGTGTTCTGATGACAGGCCCTTCCATCTATGACATGATGGAACTCAGAGAATGAGTCCCACCAGCTTTCCTCTGAACACACCCAGCACATTGGCAATGATGGAAAATCAAAAATACCTCAAGAGTTACACCGGAAGGAGGCAGGGAGATTATCTTGTTCCATAAGCTGCAGGAAGAGAACCAAATCTATGCCAACCCTAGTCATAAATCCTTCTCATCAGGGAATTCAGCCACTGGCACGGTCTTCCTAAGGGAGGGAAGGAGACACAGATCCGCTCTGAGCAAATGTTCTGTCTGACGGTAGAGGAAAACTCCCCTCGCCTGAGTGTAAACAGTGTGACTGTTCTAGGTTCATTAAGCTGTTGCTCTCTCTTCCAAACACAAGCAGTTCTCCCTGGGTATATAAACCATGAGCCAGGAAGCAGCCTCACTGCAGCAAGCCGGAGGGCCTGGAAGAGACTGGGCATCCAGCAGAGAAGAGGCAACATTAAATATAGTTGTGTGAGAGATGACATTTCAGACTGCAAGACATGAAGAGTTTATTGACATCTATTCAATGTGAATGTCGATTAGCAGACTGTTAGCAGAGGGTGACGAAAGTATTATTTATACTTCAGGGCGTGGTGTGAAAATGAGACCGGGCACGATTATTTTTACACTGCCAAGCTCTACCCCGGGGTAGCTGCCACACATTCCCCAAGACCAGAGGGAGAGCCCGTCCCCACTCCTGCCGTCTTACTTGAAGTTCATCTGGAAGAGGGGCCTGTGGCAGTGTGACCGGCAGCCTCTGTGTCCCCCAGCCCCACAGTCTGCATGTGGTTGCAGCGTACCGCGGCTGCCACGCCCATCACAGAAGCATTTTGAGTCCTACTTACTGACTTTTGGGTTTCATGTGCACATGCATCAACGACACACACACCCAGGGTTTATTGGTGGAAACAGTTTAGCCTCAGAGATTCCATCAAGCGTCTGCATTAGCACCCGGAATCCTTCCTTCTCTTTGTCTGAGCAGAGTGAAATAAGAGCTCCAGATTCTTACAGACCTGGTTGGGATCCTGGCTCCCACTTAATGGACTGTATGATTTCAGTTACAAAAACATCTCATGAAAATCCCACTGTTACTCTTAGGGAACCCATGCTAAAAATAAATCAACAATGCTTGGGGAAAAGCAAAGCAAATTTCACCTTAAGTTATGGGATCAGAAGTTTGGTTACCAGAGTATTGGTTAAACTAATGAATAATGAGCATTTTATTACGTCTGTGTCAATTACTGTGCTAGCCATGAGATAGCAAGTAGGAACAAGATCAAATATGATCCTTTCCCTCATGCATTTTACTGTCTAATGGGAGAAATATGTACTGATCAAATAATCACAAATGCAAATAAATAAATTTTCTATGATGATAAATGTAATAAAAAGAGAAGTACAGGAAGCCATGAAATATATGAGGGGATTTGAATTAATCATGATCACTGAAGGGTCCCCAGAGGAAACCCTTAACTGCGGGAAGAGGGCACGGGCAGAGTATTCTTGGCAGAGAGAGCAACAGGCTAGAGAAAAGGGAAAGGACCAGAGCAAACAGGCGAAGAAAACACAGATCTAGCTACATCTAGAGTTCTGGAGGGTTCAGCTGTGGTCCCTCTAGCCTTTTGCAGGACATTAATGACCTGGAGTCTATCCTGAGGATGACGACGAGGACGGTGGTGGTGCTAGAAGCTATACCATTTTAGGAATGGCTGAGGAAATCTGGAAACAGTCTGGAGAAAATTAGAATGACCTTAAATTGTGTAAAACTCTCTCTGAAAGGAAATAAAGATTTATCTGCATTGCTTCCATTGGCAGCTAAAAAAAAATAGCGGGTAGACATGAATGCAGATGGGTTTCCAGTTCCACATGGGATTACAGTTAGGGTAAGTCTGGTTGAAATTTCTCAGTGTCCCCGCATGTAGAATTCTATGTAATTATATGAAATATGTTTTCCTTTGACTACAATTTTTAGTCTTTTTCATTATTTCAAAATTTGATATGAGTGTTACCTTTCATGGAATACATAATTATTTCTCTAAAATCTATATCTATCTATTTTTTCTATGTCTTTCCTCAAAAAAGGTAGAATCTCAAGGTCCTATTCTTGTGAGTAAAGTTTAAATGAAATAATTCATTGAAATCATTTATTTGTCTATTTATTCATTCATTATTTTTTAAAAATAGTTTTGGAGTGCCTCCCATGTACCAAGTACTATGCTAAATGTTGGGGATAGAGTGGTAAATAAGGTTGATACTCTTTAAAATAATAATGCTGTGCCTGCTTGCCGTTTCTCAGACTTGAGTGTTAAGAGTCAGCCCTCGTCTAGTTACTATGCTTTTCCCTAAGCAACTGGACCTCATCTCTTCTAGTTGTATTACACTTAATGTGAAGCAGCCTCTTAATTTAATTAGCTCTGTGGAGAATAAGTCAGTCCGTACCCACTGTAATCTGACCAATCATTGCCCACCAGTCAACACCAGGCCACCGTTCTACCCTGGTGAGTTCCTCAGCCTCACTACCAGCTTGGAGGATGCTTGAGTGCAGACAGCACCAAGAAACTTAACAATTATTTACTGCCTTTTACAGGGAAAAAGAAACTCAAGTTTTGATATATTCTTAATTCTGATCTTTGGGTTACCTTTGGCTATATTAGTATCTCAGAGGGGAATAAAAACCTTGCTGACCAAATTTTATAATCTTCCTATGCAATAAAATGGCAAAGAATATTCTTAACACTTCGTTCTACTCATTCAACAAATATAATTCTAATCGAACTCAAGTTGGATGATGATCTTAATTCTAATTTACTGCCTTTCCCTGAACCATCACAAAAGGGTAGTTTACTATATTTTGGAGTATTAAGAGTTATATTTTTTCTTGGGTTTAGAAAGTTAAAGCCTTGTCCAAAAAACAGAAAATTGATTTGTGCTATAATTCTCTATGACCTGGTGAATAATGGTTGTTTAAATGTCAAGAATGAAAACGTGAACGAAGTCGTCTTGCAGTTATGTGAATGAGCTAACACGGTGGTCCCGCGCTCTCCTCCCACAGCCCTGGGACTCATTACCTCACGGAGCAGGCTCTTTAAGGCTCTGATGCCACCATCTGGCTTTGTCACAAAGGAAATAAATCACAAATGACTTTTTTTTTTTAAATAATGATTTTTTATTATGTTATGTTAGTCACCATACAGTATATCCTTAGTTTCTGATGTACTGTTCCATGATTCATTATTTGTGTATAACACCCAGTGCACCATGCAATATGTGCCCTCCTTACTACCCATCACCAGTCTATCCCAGTCCCCCACCCCCTCCCCTCTGAAGCCCTCAGTTTGTTTCCCAGAGTCCACAGTCTCTCGTGGTTCATTCCCCCTTCTGTTTACCCCCCCTTCTTCTTCCCTTCCTTCTCCTACTGATCTTCCTAGTTCTTATGTTCCATAAATGAGTGAAATCATATGATAACTGTCTTTCTCTGCTTGACTTATTTCACTTAGCATTATCTATTCCATTCCCATCCATGTTGCTGCAAATGTTGCGTAATCTTTCTTTCTGATGGCTGAGTAATATTCCATTGTATATATGGACCACAACTTCTTAATCCAGTCATCTGTTGAAGGGCATCTCGGCTTCTTCCACGATTTAGCTATTGTGGACAATGCTGCTATGAACATTGGGGTGCATATGGCCCTTCTCTTCACTACGTCTGTATCTTTGGGGTAAATATACCCAGTAGTGCAAAGGCTGGATCACAGGGTAGCTCTATTTTTAACTTTTTAAGGGACCTCCACACTGTTTTACAAATGACTTTTAAAAAAGATAACAGCACATACATTCTAATATAATGCTTAGCTGTGAGTTACAGTCAGAAAAAATACCTTCATCTACATTTTTATTCGTTTTGCAAATCTACCAAGGTCCTAGAGCAAATGATGTCATGGTGAAATGGGCTCCGCTCTGCAATTAGGAAGACTCCCACTTACTACTGTTGACCACAGACGAGTAACACTGTCTTTGTTTCCTTATCTGCAAACCGACAGATACAATACCTAATAAATTATTATTGCAAGACTGGATGAGATTAAGTACATAAACTATCTGGCACATAGTAAGTGCTCATTTGAGGTGTATTAATACCATTGATACTAACACATCCTTAACAATTTTTATTCTATGTAATGTTTACTATATCTCATTTACATACCGAAAGTTACATCTTAGGTTGCTATTACTATTTCTGTCTCAGGAATATATGTAAAATAGAATTTGTCTTATAATTATCTCTTCTTTGTTTTCTCAGGATGAAAATATAATAATGAATTTAAAAGAAAAATAGTTCTTGAATATTACTAGCCCAAATCAGTGTAATTTATCAAATAATATCTAATCTTTTATTTAGGGGAATCAAGGTTTTGTGTCAACACTTAAACCTGACCCATAAAAGCTAGTAAGCAAGTGAGGAGGTTTATGTCCTTAAGTCACAATCCTCTAAGGTTAGATAACAAGATGCAAACGAACAAAGGTTTTCAACACTTGGAGCCTTTGATAGGGATTCTAAGTTGAGCAAAGAATGAATTATACAATGTCAGTGCAGGGAAACACATGCCAGCAACTCAGTGAAGATTTCTAGACTGGAAACGCGTGCGCGCACACACACATACACACACACGCACACACACACATATATTTAAAAAATAAAATGTCCTCAAAAATAGAGAAATATACAAAATACAAATGTATATCCCATATAATCCCACACATACAACCATTCTAAATTTGTTTTGCAAATCACAGAATTAATATAAGGATATGAATCGAGAGACCATTATCACAAGGAACATGAACCTGGACATACTGTTTTCCATCTTGGTTATATTACTCACACTATATTATGGATGTGATTTCTAAAGAAAAATGGAATTTACCAAAATGCTAGAATCAGCTGAATTTCATTTTTATGCCTGGGGCAATTTTTAGTGCAACATCTCCTTCAATGAGTCTATGGGATAAGCCACTTACAATCCTGGAACTTAAAGAAAATACTGCGCACCTAACGCAAATATACAGTTGGAACACATTTCAAGCCAGATGTCTATATGTTTTGTCTTATAAATCTGAACAGGTAACGATTTGGAAACATTTGCATGTCTATGGGAATTTATTATTTTATTTTATTCCTTTTTTTTTTTCTGTTTTAGTGTTCAGGCTTCATTGAATTATTTGGAGTAATGTGGAAACTCTAAATTATCAATATCAATGAAGAATATTTTAAATTTTGTCCTGCCTTACCAGGTGGTGCTGATTTTTCTAGCACGTTTGATTTGCTTTCGGAAATCATAAAAATAATCAATTTTCTAACTTCTTAGCGGTTTCAAACTAAGCCTAAGTGTCAAGATAAATTAAGGATGAAGAGCCTTTCAGTATTTGGGTAAGTTAACAGTCAACCTGTAAGTCATTACTTTAAAGTACACACCGATTACGTGTGTATATAACCAGGTTTTCAAACAAACATAGCCTCTACCATTTACCCTAATTGTAAGAATTTCTGTTAGTGTAACATCTTGGCACAGCCAGCGTTGGTTTTCATCAGCTCATAAGTATCCTTTACCTTGAAAAGTTTATATTATTCCTCTGTGGACACTCTCTTACCAAAAGAAAAGAAAACAAAACTTCTTAAAATGTTACATGCCCAATCAAATCACTAAGCAAAAAGCTTACAAATGGTTTTCCTAAGAAAGTATAGCAGGTGGTTCAAGTCACTAACTAAATAGGATTGTAAAAATCTCAGCATTATGCAATTACTTCACAAAAGAAACTAAACAATACACATTTTATGGTTAGTTTACAAATTTCCAACTTGTTATACCACTGCATTAGCACAAGGATCCGAAGACAGTAAAAGAAAAAAAAAGTCACTTTACAGAAACAAAATTCTGGACTAAGAATTAAATATTATATTTCTTTTTTTCTTTCCTTTTTCTTTTAAGTCAGTTGCCTTCTCCTTTGGGGCTCACTGACTAATATTTGTTTGAACTATTGATCAGTAATGAAATATAGCACAAGCTGCCTACCATTCCTAATCACAATGATATCAGTTTAACAATTAGGGAGAGTTTTGCTTTAAAATTTCCTAAAAAGTGTCAATACAATTTACGTGGCAAGTATGGGTCTTGTAGTTTAGTTTATGAGGACACTTTACTGTCAGTACTAAATGATACATGATAATAAGATTTGTAGAAACAAGTGTTCAAATATCTGTTTTTAATTTAATTTAGCAACCATTATCTAGGCAAAAGACCAATGGAAACAACCTTAATGAAGCTAGTTATATGGTTTTAGCATACCTACAGTAATGTAGACACCAGGTTAAGTGATATGGAGGCAAGATCTCATTTCATCCTCCTAACAACCATATAGGGTAGAGTTGTTTCAAATATGGCAACTGAGGCACAAAAAATTCAGTAGCCTGACTCCAGAGGCAGTACCCTTAATATCTCTACACCTCTTTATGGACCAAGGGAAAGTAAATCTTGCTTTTTAGTTATTTCTCTTTATCCTTAATACTTGCATCCTTAGTGCCACACCATGAGTGGATTTTCAGGAAAAGAACTAATACTGTGATGTTGGAACCTGATAAATGAGAGGTGGCAGGTCTGAAGCTAGACCAGCACTTTCCTCCTACTTAACTGACACGCTGCTAGCATACACTGTTAGTAAGAAGAAAATTGAGTCCCAGGGGAGGTTCCCATGGTCTAAACCATAGATTTAAAATAAAGAATTCCC
Organism: Ursus arctos; assembly: GCF_023065955.2. Taxonomy (NCBI): domain Eukaryota; kingdom Metazoa; phylum Chordata; class Mammalia; order Carnivora; family Ursidae; genus Ursus; species Ursus arctos. The sequence continues at coordinate 85,460,952 of NW_026623100.1, forward strand.
TATTTTCTTAAAAAAATTAATACAATTTTAGAAAAAAGAATTGTTTCTGAACAGAAACAATATTATCGGGGCACCTGCGTGGCTCAGTCAGTCAAGCGTCTGCCTTCGGCTCAGGTCATGATCTCAGGGCCCTGGGATGGAGCCCCGTGCCAAGCTCCCTGCTAAGTGAGGAGTCTGCTTCTCCCTCTCCTTCTGCCCCTTCCTACCACCCATGAGCTCTCTCTCTCTCTCTCAAATAAATAAATAAATCTTAAAATAAAAAAATAACAATATTATTAAATACTGTATTTTAAACAAACCCTATCTGGTTACAATTCAAATCTTTTAACTAGTGATTCAAGCTCCATCTAACCTTGTCTTGGTCATTGAAACTCACCTTGAATTCTGTTTTGGAGTCATACCTGTTCTGGTTTTTATGTGCTCCTGGGGTTCATGTCATCTTTCCATACATCATTTCATTGAACATATGAATTTAGCTGCTTAAAATCAATGCTTCTGGATATTTTAGCTTAAGAAATCATTCATTAATAGTGGCCTTTTACAATCTCCTCCCCAAGCCCTACAGGAGCAACCATCCACAGGTTTAAGCCTGAACAAAAGAAAAATCAATTTGGTAGGGAAGAGTGGAGGAGGAGGGGAGAGTAGGTTAGAAGGAGAGGGAAGAGGAGGGAATGAAGGAAAAGGGAGAAACTGAGAAAAGCAAAACAAGAAAATGAAGTCAGTGTGGCCTTCCTTTCCCAGGCTTGAGTCTAAGACAGCACAGTAACCAGAAGAACCAACTGTCTGATCTGCCCTCCCAAGTCTCAACCAGAGAGGTTGAGGACACCTCAGGACTGTCTCTGAGTTCTTACCGTCCAGTGACCATGTACCTACCTTTACTGAGATCTTTATTTCTCAATATGTTTTTCAAGTTTCTGTCTAGCATCCTTTCATTTCAACTTGCAGGACCCCCTGAACTTGATTGATTGCAGATCCAGTTGTCATGAACTCCCTCAGCTTTTGTTTACCTGAGAAGTCTTAACTTTTCTACCGTTTTTGAAGGATAAATTTGCTTTATGTAGGATTTTTGGTGGACTTTTTTTTTTCTTTGAGCATTTTGAATATATCAGCCCACCATCTTCTGGTCTCCATGGTTTCTTTTTTTTTTTTTTTAAAGATTTTATTTATTTATTCGACAGAGTTAGAGACAGCCAGCGAGAGAGGGAACACAAGCAGGGGGAGTGGGAGAGGAAGAAGCAGGCTTATAGCGGAGGAGCCTGATGTGGGCTCGATCCCATAACGCCGGGATCACGCCCTGAGCCGAAGGCAGACGCTTAACAGCTGTGCCACCCAGGCGCCCCTGGTCTCCATAGTTTCTGATGAGAAATCTGCTTATAATCTTATTGAGGATTCCTTGTATGTGACAAATCACTTCTCTCTTGCTGCTTTCAAGATTCTCTCTTTCTCTTTGAGGGTTTGGTTATATGTCTTAATGTCATTCTCTTTGAGTTCATCCTAACAGAATTAGTTGAGCTTCTTGCATGTTTTTATTCATGTATTTCATCAATTTGGGGAAGTTTTCAGCCATTATTTCTTAAAATATTCTCTCTTCGCCTTCTGGGACTCCCATGATGCACGTATTGGTCTGGTTAGTGTTGTCCCAAGGGTCTATCAGGCTCCATTTGCTTTTCTTCAGTCTTTTTTCTTTCTGTTCCCAGACTTGATACTTCCCATTGTCTTATCTACAAATTTGCTGATTCTTTCTTCTGCCCACTCAAGTCTGTCTCTGAATCCCTCTAATGAAATTTTCATTTCAGTTATTGTATTTTTCAGCTCCAAAATTTATTTTTGGTTTCTTTTTCAGTTTTGTATATTTTTATTGATATTTTCATTGTGCTTATACATTGTTTTCTTAGCATTTTCCGTGTCTCCTTTGTGATCTTTAAGACAGCAGCCTTAAAATCTTTGTCTGGTATGTCTGCCACCTGATCTTTCTCAGCGATAGTTTCTGTTGTTGGTGTTCCCTTTGTACGGTCATACTTTTCAGTTTCTTTGTATGCTTTGTATTTTTATCATTGTTGTTTTTGTTGAAAACTGGATGTTTCAATATAATCATGTCATAACTCTGGAAATCAGATTCTCTCCCTTCCCCAGTGTTTGCTGTGTTTTTCTTTTTGCCGCCACAAAGTGGGGGCACTTCATGGTAGCAAATGGCTTTTGACCTGGGTGATAGATAGAGCCTGAAAGAGTTTTGAGGTGCATACCAGAAAAAAAGCCTAGACTGCCATAAAGAGACAGTAGAAATATGGATGTTAAAGGCAATTCTTGTGAAGCCACAGAAAATAAAAAGGAGAGCTGGAGAGAAAGTCTCCATCTTCTTAGAGACTATATAAATAATCATGAACAGAGTGTTGGTAGAAATATGAACATTAAAGTCCATTCTGCTGAATCTCAGATGCAAATCAGAAATGGCTATTGGGAAATGGATAAAAGGTAATCCTTGGGATTAAAATGGCCAAGAAATTGGCCAAACAGTGTTCTGTTTTTTTCCTGAAAGATAGAATTTGTGAATGATAAAATTGAATATTTGCTGAGAAGATTTCTAAGTAAATGGTTGAAGGTGTGTCCTAGGTCCTTCTGACTACTTAGCAAAATGCAAGAGGAGAGACATGATTTGAAGGAACTGTTAAGCAAAAAGAAACCATTGTTTAGAGATGTAGAAAATTCTCTGCTTATCTGTATTGCAAAGATAAGAGAGAAATTGTGTTCTAAAGAGAACGGTAAAGGTGTGGTTGGACACCCGTTTGATAAGATTATGCCTGTGAATTGCACGTTTAGTCAGCCACATCAGCAGAAATCAGGGATGAAATGGGTTATATGAGCAGAAACAGTGCCAGTTCTAACGGAAGGAAATGAAGATGTGACAGAATGAAGGAAGTCTGCTGCATTCTCAGATTCTACAGGACACTGTAGAAGCAGCAGGAGAGGCGTGTGACCCCCGAGAGAGAGAGAAACTGCCCCTCACCTTTAGGGGCTGGCCTGCCACTCTCCTCTTCAACACTGGGCGAGGACAAAGATAGAGCCAAGAGCCCTCGGCAGTCACGCCTGAACAGACAAAACATGGACGTTGTCCAAGCCACAAACAGCCCAGTGCCCCTCTCCTGGACAGAGGGAGTGCCAACTGCATGTCTATCTCGCCCAGTCCTCCCTCTCCTGCACGAGATGTTTTGGGGCCCAGCCGTAAAATCACCCAGCTCCTGGGAGCATCCAGCCCAGAGCAAAGCCTGCTTCTCCCCCCAGATTCTCCCCCAAATTACCAAATATAAACCACATCCTAGTACAGCTTCTTTCTAACATCCTCCTGCTGAGAAGCCTCACCGTTCCCCATGATGTATTCTCCCCTTCTGAAATGAGTAATAAACCCAACTCCCGCCCTGGTGGTGTTTGACAGGAAGACAGTAACACTAGGACAAGTCATATAGGAGGTGCTGGCGATGCTTCATTCCTTGGTCTGAGTGGTGGGCACATTAGTGTTAGTGTAATAATTCATTAAATGAACATTTATGTGTGTTTTCTTTATTTTATTCAAATATAATTAACATACAATTAACATAATTAATTTAACACATTATATTAGTTTCAGATGTACAATCTAATGATTCAGCAATTCTATACATTACTCAGTGCTCACCCAGGTGAGTGTACTTTTAATCCCCTTCACCTATTTCATCCATCCCCACTCCTCCCCTCTGGTAACTACCAGTTTGTTCCCTATATTTAAGAGTCCACTTTTGTTTGTTTGTCTCTTTTTTTGTTCATTTGTTCTGTATTTTTATTTTATTTTTTCAAAGACTTATTTATTTGAGAGAGAGAGAGAGAGCAGAGGGAAGGGCAGAGCCAGATGTGGGGCTTGATCTCAAACCCTGAGATCACAACCTGAGCTGAAACCAAGATTCAAACGCTTAACCAACTGTGCCAGCCAGGCACCCCCATTTGTTTTGTTTTTTAAATTCCAGATATGAGTGAAATAATATGATGTTTGTCTTTTTCTGACTTATTTTACTTAGCATTATACCCTCTAGATCCATCTGTGTTCTTGCAAATAGCAAGATTTCATTCTTTTTTTTGTGGCTGAGTAATATTCCATTGCTTTTATATACCCCATCTCCTTTATCCACGCATCTGTAGATGAACACTAGGGCTGCTTCCATATCTTGACTACTGGAAATAATGCTGTAGTAAACATAGGGGGGCAGATATCTTTTTGAATTAGTGTTTTCATTTTCTTGGGCTAAATACCCAGATTCTCAGATTCTACAGGACACTGTAGAAGCAGCAGGAGAGGCGTGTGACCCCCGAGAGAGAGAGAAACTGCCCCTCACCTTTAGGGGCTGGCCTGCCACTCTCCTCTTCAACACTGGGCGAGGACAAAGATAGAGCCAAGAGCCAAAAGTGGGATTGCTGGATCACAGTCTAGTTCTATTTTCAGCTTTTTGAGGAAGCTCCGTACTGTTTTCCAGAGTGGCTGCACCAGTTTGCATTCCCACCAACAGTGTAAGAGGTTCCCCTTTCTCTACATCCTGTCAATACCTGTTGTTTCGTGTGTTGTTGATTTTAGCCATTCTGACAGGTGTGAGGTGACATCTCATTGTAGTTTTGACTTGTGTTTCCCTGATGATGAGTGATGTGGATAATCTTTTCACATCTGTTGGTCATCTGTATGTCTTCTGTGGAAAAAAAATATGTATGTAATATTTTGTAATAAAAGTAATTTTTTAAAAGTCTGCATTGGGTGCAGGGATATATTTCCTAGCCCAAAAATACATATTCTCTCAGAATAACTCACCATGCAATATTTTACAGAAATATTAATAATTAAAATACTTTTAAAACCTAGAAACACAAGTCTCATGTTTAAACCTAAACAGAGTGGGGGAGAAAAAAAGAGACACAACAGACTAATATTCCAAAATGTAGCAATAGTTTACATTAACACATTCTTGTCTTTGCTTTCTCTCATCAAATGCACTTAAATTCAGACTACCAAATTCATTGAAATTAATGGGGTAGAAGGACGTGAGCTTGCATGAATTTCAATCAGTGAGGGAGACAGTGAGGACTTCTCATGTTGGCTCTTGGTTCTTGGAAGGAAATACCAAGAATCCCCAAGGGTGGGTGTTTTTGACCAGCAGCAGGAGCTAGGTGTCAGGCCAACTTGCGGAGACCCTGCCTAACAGAGACCTGGCTGTCTTCCATGAATGGCTTCTACGATCCACTGAAGTCAGCTCCAACAATACCCAGTGGCCAATGGGGTCAAGGCCAGAGTGGAGGATCAGTGGGAACAAGTTTATGGGCCGACCCTGGAAGCATATGCATCATTCTGTCCATATTCTATTGCCTGGGACTCAGTTGCTAGCGAATGTCGCCCCTCATAGGAACATTGCAAAATATTGCACAATATGTGCATTAAGGGGACCACAAATCTTTGGGGGAGAGCTGTGCACTTACCCATCCCTGCCCCCATGTGAGAAATGTGACTTCTGTTACGTTAAGCCCCTATAATTTTGTGGGGTTATTTTGGTTATCACAGCTGGTTTCCTTTCTTACCTAGTACCCCCATGGTAGTACCATGCCTCAGAGGGATAACCATAGACTACCAGTTGACAGCTACCAAGATTTGGAAGTAGAGGGAAAGGAGATGGAAGAGTAGAGAAACAGCTGATGTGGGTCTTTCAAGAGACCTGGCTATGGGTGTGAGAACAAGTTCCTTCATTTATCAAAGGAGTGTGTAGCACCTGCCAGAAACCGGGTGTACTAAGTACCAATAGCGACCTATCTAACCCTCATAATAGCCTCTAAGCGATGAGCCTATCCCCATGTGGCTAAAGCAGAGGACGTTAACGTAACATACTCAGTGCGCCTCCGCCAGCAAGTCACAGGGTCGGGGTTTAACCTGGCCCCGTGTGGCCCCGGATCCGCTGCTCTGGCCTTTATGCTCTGCTTTGTGCATTACAGTTTGAGAGACGCAGAGAGCAAGTGAGGGGTTACCTCCACGCCAGCTGAAGTGTTGGCACCAGGCTGAGGCGGCCAAACACCTGAAATGCCGAGGGACTCAGAGATGAGGAGTCCTGCACTTCTCCAAGCAGCCAGTATCTGTGGGTATGGGCGCTGTGGTATCTGCCTCAGGGGGCATGAACCATGGGGAGATGGTATCACACCCATTTCACCAATTAGGAATCAAAGTCTAAGAAAGGCCATATGCTTTGCCCAAGATTTCACATTTACTGACTTGATGGCATCAGGCTTCGAACTCCCATTTCTGACTCAAAAACCCTCCATTTTGTCACTCTCTCACTGTCTTGTTTTTTTGTTTTTTGTTTTCTTGTGAGGGGGGAGTGGGAGAAAATTACTATTGATTCATTTGAGACTTAAAAGAGACAGTTAAAGAAAAATGTAAACCAAATCTACCAGGAGATACTTATTTTCCATTTTTCAGATGGTGTTACATGCAATCACCTCATTACAAGGTACAATAATCTTATTCAAAATCCCTAAATAAAGCTTTTCCACTATAAATCACTGCTATGTATGGGATGCAATCAAAGACCATCTTATTCTTCATGACTCACATCAAGTGGTGTCTATTCTAAAATCTAGAAGAAAAAAATATTATGCCGAGAACTAACCAACCAGGTGTTTCCACAACAGGTGTGTAGTAAACTGTCATGCAATTTAAATTCATATAAAATGGAACTACCAACAAGACAGCCCTTTGGGGCTTTGACTTGCTTTGGATTGATCAGAGTTTGTGTACTGAAGGGATTCTGCACGACCAAAGGCCCCAAACAGTACAAAGCTGTCATCCAGTTTTGCCAACTCCTTCCCTTTTCCTCCTTTTGTTGGCAAGGTTTTCAGTGGGTGTCCAGAGAGTTTTCCAGTGTCGCTGTTTCTCTCTTTGGGTTTATATAGATGCAGGTTTCCCATCACTGGAGCCCAAGAGATGGAATTTCAAGGGTCAAAATCAGTATTAGTCGGCTCAGCTGGAGTATCACACCGATAACTTTAGCAAACTCAGCACATTTAACTACAGGCAAAGATCTGCCCAAAGAATCTTGTAGGAGGTTGTCAGGGAAATGGGGCCCGCGGTCTCCCAGCTGCTTTCAAACACACTTTCTAGCTTAGGGAACCTCGAGGTTTCAGAACTGACAGAAAGAGAATATCTGAGTAAAGGGGAAAAAATTCATTAGACGAAGAAAAAAATGCTGATTGTGTCGGAGACGTTTGCACATAATGCCCTTCACAGTCCCTGTAAAATCCCATGAGGGAGGTGGAATGACCTCGTAAAGCTCTAGTGAACACCCTTAGTTTTATCAGGCCTTATAACTAGTAGGTGACAGAGCCAGGGTTTGACCCCAGACCACCTGGCTTTAAAATCAGTGTGCTGGGGCACCTGGGTGGCTCAGTTGGTTGGGAGACTGCCCTCAGCTCCGGTCGTGGTCCCGTGGTCCTGGGATCAAGCCCTGCATCGGGCTCCCTGCTCCACAGGGAGCCTGTTTCTCCCTCTCCCTCGGCCCCTCCCCCTACTTGTGCGCTCTCTCTCTCAAATAAATAAATAAAATCTTAAAAAAAAAATCATGTGCTTTCCCAACCCTGTGTTGACTCACTCGGAACCAAATATTGGTGCAAACGTGTCCATGCAGCTGTTTCTCCCATGGTCTATCAATGCTCAGATCTTAAAGAAAAAAACTATCTCAAAATTAATAAACTTATTCTTAAAGTGTGAAATAAATTAATGAAGTCTGTAATTATGTCTGAAAGTATATTTTTATATAGGTAGTTTATCTTCCTGTTTAATATCCAATTCTTAGCAATTGATTTTGGAAACTTCTGGGTCCCTTTGATTCAGAGGAGGATGTGGTTTCTTCAAGTGCAACATTACTGAGCTTCCGCTGGGTCTCAGAGGACTGTTTGTCGTCTGGCCACTCAAGGCCAAGCCTTGGCCTTCTCCTCACCAGCCATGGACAAAATCATTAGGTTTCTTGATACAGGTTTTAGTTTCTAGAAACCACACCTGCCCTCTTAGAACAGTAATGTGTGAACTGCCAATTGATTATGTAAAATCATATTTACAGAAGATTAACATCCACACAATGCCTTTAAAGTTTTAGAGAGAATTATAAACACGTCACTGCAATTTGACACCAATGTCTTCCCACTCAGGTCACAATGTCACTATTTGAAGCCCTGAACTCAAGACTACGCACACTGGGTTCTTGTCCAGGAAAAACAATTGTGCCCCTTTATCATTTTGACTGGTTTCCCACAATATTCCTGAGGCATCTGTATGTGTTTTTACTTCAGTGCCATCCGGCTGCTGGGAGGTGGGGAGGGCTAATTCTGCGACCCGGAGCCTCCTCTGGGGGCTTCAAAACCTGGGAAGTAAGCATCCCTCCCCAATACTAACCTCCCAGTAACCCCCCCACTAACCTCCCCCCTTCCCTCTGGCAACCTGGAGTTGTCTGCTTCTGTGGCCTCAACCCCTGGGGAGGTAAGCACCCCCCCACTAACCCCCCCCACTAATCTCCCCCACTAATCCCCCCACTAACCTTTCCCCTTCCCTCTGGCAACCTAGAGTTGTCTGCTTCTGTGGCCTCAAGCCCTGGGGAGGTAAGCACCCCCCCCACTAACCCCCCCCCACTAATTTCCCCCACTAATCCCCCCACTAACCTTCCCCCTTCCCTCTGGCAACCTGGAGTTGTCTGCTTCTGTGGCCTCAAGCCCTGGGGAGGTAAGCAACCCCCCCCACTAACACCCCCCCACTAATTTCCCCCACTAATCCCCCCACTAACCTTTCCCCTTCCCTCTGGCAACCTAGAGTTGTCTGCTTCTGTGGCCTCAAGCCCTGGGGAGGTAAGCACCCCCCCACTAACCACCCCCACTAATCTCCCCCACTAACCCCCCCACTAACCTTCCCCCTTCCCTCTGGCAACCTGGAGTTGTCTGCTTCTGTGGCCTCAAGCCCTGGGGAGGTAAGCACCCCCCCACTAGCCCCCCCACTAATTTCCCCCACTAACCTCCCCACTAACCTTCCCCCTTCCCTCTGGCAACCTAGAGTTGTCTGCTTCTGTGGCCTCAAGCCCTGGGGAGGTAAGCACCCCCCCACTAGCCCCCCCACTAATTTCCCCCACTAACCCCCCCACTAACCTTCCCCCTTCCCTCTGGCAACCTAGAGTTGTCTGCTTCTGTGGCCTCAAGCCCTGGGGAGGTAAGCAACCCCCCACTAGCCCCGCCCCACCTCCTCTCTGGCCGCCTGGAGTTGACTAGTTCAGGAACTATGACTCAGCGGCCTCTGTGTACTGGGAAGTCTCTGTTCCCTGTGTTTCTTGTTTCCTGATGAACTTCAAAGCTGCCCTAGAATGATTGTAAGGAAGAGAATGGACAATGGTGACAGTCACAAAAAGGTGAGCAAAGCCACCCAGAGTGATGCCCAGACCATGAGAGGCTATTAAGGAGTGTTTTCTCATCACTACTCAGTGGGTTTTCACAAGGGGATATTGACCAGTTTCCCAAAAGTTTAGGACAGTCTGCAGGAGGAAATAAGTACCATGAAAACAGAGGCATTTCGGTAGGTGAGAGAGGCAGTCTTGGTCTTTACGTTGCTGGACAGGCTATGGCGGTGTCTCCCTCTGGCTAAGGCATAGGACATGCCTGCGGAAAATGGGGTCCTGACACATAACAAAAAGTTAACAAATCAATTTTCTCTTTTTAACTTGTTTTTAATATTAAAAAGGTACTTGACTGAATTGACCCTGTTCTTTCTGAACAGGCCTGTGGTCAGAGTTTGGCAGAACCCTGAACTACGCACTAGGACACTCAAGCAAGGGTTTGCTCTCCAGTAAGTGTGAGAAGGTTTGTATCAAACAAAATTAAATGGATTTCTGTCGTGTAGGAGTGCTCAGTTTCTTTACAATGCTATTGTATAATCTTAGACACAAAAGGACAATTTAAGAGGTAATTTCCCAAACTTCTCTGAGGACAAGGCCCATTTCCCTGGGCGTTCCTATAAGTGCCTCCTGCCACCACTTAGGAAGACACTCCTCTTCCTGGATCAGGGGTTAAATGAAAGCCCTTTTTAGATATGACTAAAGTTAGGGCCCAAGAAAATTAGACCAGTCTAATTAATTTAGGGCCTCATTATTTTTTCAGTCTCCTAAGCAGAAATGTTTGATGAACCCTATCGCCTAGCATTTCACACCTCTCCTTGGCCAGGACTTCAGCGCCCTCTCCCCAGCAAGGCCCTGCACATTTACCAGTGTTGTTTCCCACAACCCACCCAGGGCGTGCTTCTATTTAGTCAGATTTATCATACAAGAAACACTAACCTCTGTAACTAGCAAGGAAGGTGTCCAGCAAATTTCGGAGCAAATCAGATGGGAAACAATAGAAAAAGAATTTGCATACAGCAACCGTATCTTGAAAAAATGCCTTAGCAAAATCCAAGAACTGCCTGTCATTCATTAAAACAAAACAAAACAAAACAAAAGAAAAAACACACAAAAAAACAAACAAATAAAAAAACCAAGACAAGGGAAGTATGCAGCAGGGATTGCACAGGGCAAGACCTCATGGGACACACAGGTTTTCTGTGGAAGGAACAGCACCCAAACCAGAGCAATGCCCCCAGCTACCCTGAAAGGGGAAGTTACGGAGCAGAGCATGAAGAAGAAGGAATTATGTCTGACAGCAGTTTCTACGTCACGTAATCTTGCATATGCGCTTTTTGTACGGAAGCAAAGTCTGTCTTGTTCTCATTGCAGGACCCTTTCGGTTCTTTTATCCTCTTCATAATTCCCAAGCTAGAGACACTACTCGAGGTGTGTTGTGTGTAACACCTGGACTGCGTGTGACTCTGACGTCTGTAAATGACGGAGTAAGGTCAGGATCACTCCATTCCTTTCCTCAGTTGTCTCAACCAGCCTTTCTTCTGTCTGCTTATGTGTCCTGCCCTGCTATCATCACACCAGGGTCACAAAATGCTAGCTGAAAGCACAGGAATTTGACGCTCTGGGTAAGCTAATCAGCTGTCAAGTAGATGAACAATTTCCATTTGGATTTTCAAAATATTGAAAATAGTTGATAAATCCCTTGTATTACTTGTGAAGATCTCAATATCCTGGGATTTGGGCTGGAAATCCCTCTTGCAGTAGAGGCATTCCTAACGCCCTGGCTCCCGGGCAGCGCCTGCCTCACCCGCAACACAGTGTGCCCCACATGCCCCTTGACCAGTCCTGCTGTTGGCTCATGTTGTTTCTTCCAGCTTTCCCCACCCATCGACATCCTCCTGCAGATTCTGTACCTAGAAGACATGAAGTTTATCTAACTTAGAGGCCTACGTAGGACAAAGTCGATTGTTGTAAGAGCTTTGTCATGCTTGACAAGCCTTTACAGAAGTCCCATGAAGTTTAGCAAGTGACAGCACACCAGAGTCTGGTCAGAGAGCAGTGTTTGCATTTTTGTTTTATTTTAAGGACGTCTTTCTTTGAATTTCCTCAGTGAAGAAGTTTGTTTTCCTGAGAACCAGAAAACCAGAAGAAACTTCACGTTTCAGACCTAACCATGCTTTCCTCACAGGTCACAACGGCAGAGCCAAACAGACCTGAAGGATCACCTAGGCTGACCTTCTCATTTGAGAATGGGAAACTGAGCCCAGCAAAAGTTAAATAATCTGCACAATGACACACAACTGGTTAGAACTGACTTTATAACGAGAGTGAACATAGGTGTTATCACTCAAATGAGGAAATTTTTAAAGTAAGGGACAGTATTAATAATTAGGTCAGAATAGCAAGCGTAAACTGGGATAGTGCCAGGCAAACACGGACCTACACTCCCCGTAGCTGTAACCAGATCTTCTGTACCTTACAACAAGCCTTGGAAGATTTGTAAGAATAGTAAGAAGCACTTCTGTGCACTGGTTCTACTGAAAAGGAGAGTGTTTTTTATTGGAGCAAAGAATTTGTATTTTGTTTCACAAATTCAGCTTGAAAACATTATTTTAATGTTTATGCAATTTACTGTAATAAATCCTGCACCCAGCCTTCATCGTCATTACTGTGCTGGCATCGCGGTCGTTACCCTAACGAGAGCAAACCAAAGCAATTCAGTAACAGTCATTTTTCAAATTCCTCAGTGTGAGTAAAAGAAGGCAAGAACCCATTCATCAAAGAACGGAACTTAATTATTTTGAAAATTAGAAACTGTAATTGAGCTCCCTCCTCCCGCCATTATGTGCGCGTAGAAACTGATGCCAAACAGAACAAAAACTGACGGTGCTAATTAAGCTTCTGACTGTGGAGGGAAACTAGAGCATGAGAATGTGTTAATATAAAAATCCGAATGATTCATGATTTAATGCACATATTTAGAGAAGTAGCTGAAAAGGTATTGATATTGATCAATGTCAGTAATTGATCAGGAGTATAACAATACAAGTCAGTTGACAAACTTCTATTGGTTACCCACCGAACGTAGACACTCTGCTAGTTGCTAGGGACTCAATACAGAAAGGAAAGGTCTGGCCTTGAAAAACTATATCATAGGATTGGGAAAATATTGCATAAAGTTTTAAAAACAACACACTTGACAATACCAGGCAGACTATGATCTCCTTTCAAGTTTCCTGTGTAGACCTGGGTGGGTCTGCTGGGCAGTTTCAGATGGAGAGCAAAAGAGTCAAGGAGGAGAGAAGAAGCGGTCAGTCTGCAAGGTGCATGGGACAAAGCAGGGGGGCTGGGGTGAGCTGCAGGACGCAGCACCCAGAGTCCGCTTGGAAGAGCCTCGCCTAACCCAGGAGAGGGTTAGGACCAGTAGGCCCCATGCAGTCCTGCCCAACGAGTTTATACATACTAGGTACCATGGGCAGTAGTTTCTTGTTTTAGATTTCTGTGTTACATTTAGAATGGGAAAAAAAGACTTAAAAATGATGAAGAGATATGCAAATAATATCTAGTCTCTACCATCGAGTAATTATTAAACCATTTGCACCAAAGAAGTATCATCTTCTCGTTATAATCTTTGTGAAATATTTTAAAAGCTTTTCTAATTTGATCAGTTTCTGGCACTGATGGCCTTTTGACTATGAGAAGGCATTTTCAACAATTTTTATCTGACACCGTGTCTGTTAGAATGGAGGCCAGTAGTTTCATTTTAATATAACTCTACACTCTTGACTGAGGACAGTCCACTGTAAAGCCACAGTCTGGCCGTGGGTGGGCAACAGAGAGAGCACCTCTGACTTTATGACTTAGTTTCTCACGTCTGCTTCCCCTAAACAGCATCCCACAGGTGCCTGTGTGTCCCCACGCGCACGTGGCCAATTTCAGAAGAACAGTACACACCAGCATGCTTCTCTAGACACGCACACTGCCCGTATCACCACCAAACTCAACATCACTGCAAAGGGGAAAAAAGTGAGGGATGAATTGCCTGTTCAGACCCTCTGACATATGGCTGTTGAAACATTTGTGTTTCCTAATTTGTTAGTGGAAGTTCTTTATGTAAAGTGAATTCTAACATTTGCCAGTGAGCTGTATTGTACATATCCTCTCCCATTGTGTGGCTTGCCTTTTACATAAGTTTTTATAATTGTGATGTGGTTAAACTATCAAATGCTTCTTTTGTTATCACTATTATCTATGCCTTCTTTAAGAAATCTCTTGAAAAATTTTTTCCTTTTTTCTTTTTTTTTTTTAAAGTAGGCTCCATGCCTAGCATGGAGCCCAATGTGGGGCTTGAATTCACGACCCTGAGATTAAGACCTGAGCTGAGATCGAATCAGACCCTTAACCAACTGAGCCACCCAGGCACCCTGAAAAATTTTAAAAACATTACATTTTTGCTGTAAAGTTATATTTTTTCATTTTGGTTCTTTAATCCATCAGAGTTTACCATTGTGTTTGTTGAGAGAAAGAGATACAGTAATTTTCTATTCATAAAGACAACTGTCCCCAAACTATTCTGAACATTTACCAAGCACTAATTTTAAATGCTCCCTATATTATATCTAATTCAAGGCTATTTCTAACTTCCCTATTTATCTATCTTTGCAACAATATCATACTCTATTTATTACTGTAATTTTATAATAAGTCTTAAATATCTGTTAGTGAAAAATCCCTTCCTTCTTCCAATTTTTAAAATTGTGTTAACTATTTTTGTACATTTACTCTTTTTTAAAACCTTAATAATATGTTATTTAATCCAAAATATATAAAATATCATTTCTTCAATATAAAATATAATATTTATGCCACATCTTAATTCAGACTAGCCACATTTCAAGTGCTTAGTAGCTACGTGTGCCTAGTGGCTGCCGTGCTAGACAGTGTATTGGACCTTTATTCTTGCAAGTGATTTTTTGAATTGTCAAGTTTTATGAAAAAAAAGTTGGAATTTTATTTCCAATTGCATTGTTGCTTTTTAAAAAAGTTTCGGAGATATTCTACATTTTTATAATATTGACCATCCATCCATGAAGAAGTTGTATCTCTGTTCAGTTAGGTCTTCATTTACGTCCTTAAAAATGTTTTGTATTATTCCACATTGAGGTTTTGTGTATTTTTGAGATACCTTGCCAGATACCTTGGAATATCTATGGAATTTCTAGTTTTACGTCTTGACTGTTTTTTCCTATCGTATTTTCAAGCTGATCGCTGCATATCGTGCACACAAGTACTGCTTGATATTTTTATGTCGATCTTCTGTCCAATAATCTTGCTGAATGTCTTGTTTGCTTTAATAATTTTATGCAGATTCTTTTGAAATTCTGACATTATCAATTATGTTGCCTATAAACAGGGACAACAGTGCCTCTTTTATCAGTTCTTATACCCTGCAATTACTTTCCCCCCTTACTGTCTCATTCCTCATTGGAACATGAGTACCCTCATGTTGTTACCATCTGGAGGAAAAGCTTTGAAAATCCCTGTCAAGCATCATGACTGCTGAAAGTAAACATAGGGTCTTTTCACCAGATTCAGGGAGTTCTCTTCTGTTCCCAGTTTTCTATTTTCACCAGATTCAGGGAGTTCTCTTCTGTTCCCAGTTTTCTATGAGTTAATATATTTGAAAGTGTGGAGCAGAGCATTTGGCACAGAACAGGTGCTCAATACATTTATCTTTAATCAGTAAAATGAAAAAGACTCCATGAGATAATGAGATTCATACGAACAATAAATATAATTCCTAACTTTAAACATGCATTTTAATGCAAAATGAAACATTTGTAAGTCTATGGTTCATAAGCAAAATACTCCTCTTCAAAAGGAGTGTTAGCCTGTTTATCACAACAGCCTTGCTCACAAATGTCCATTTAGTTCCCAATGTGTGTGAAAGGAATTTCCAGCTCCCCTTTTGCTCTCAGTTTGTACTTTCTGCCCACTCGATTACTCAGGCTCCTGCCCAGGCTCCTGGAGGTTATATTAGGCACAGGGTAGGTGGGTGGCCGGTGTGGATTTACGGTTGACATCTCTCTGTCCTGCATCTGCTGAATTGTCCTTGCTCCCTCTGGCTTCTGGCCATCCATCCATGCAGGTCTTTGCACCAGGGTTCTGGATGCAGCTCCGAGGCCTCAGTCCATGATCCATGTCCCCTGACAAGACGTGTGTAGGGATGACACACAGACACCCTCTGCTTTCAGAGCCCAAGCCTATCATCACATTTTGTTTCTTCCCTACCCCACCCCCATAACTTCTAGAGCTCACCTGTAGGGAGAGGGGCAGGGGGTAGGGCCAAGAAACCCACCATTATCCATATCCACTTACTTTAATTTTTTTTTTATGATTTCTTCATCCAATGTAGATTCAAGGGAATTCTAAATCTAGTCTGGAGGTAGGAAGGAACCAGGAAAGTTTGACTTTTAAAACAGCATGTGCCACCCTAAATCAGCTTTCTTCATGAACTGAGCTCATTCCACTTCCTCCCAAACCACTCCTTTATGCAGGGCTGAGCTGCTGATTCCCAAATGCCAGGAAATACACTGCTGAATCTCTCTCTCTCGTGTCATCCCCTTCTTCTGAAGTATTGAGCAGAGAATGACATCGATCCTCCTACATAGGAAAAGGAAATACCGAAAAAGTTCCTGTTAATGTTTTAAAACATCATCTTGTTATATATAAATGCAATGCATTTGCTATAAAAGATACTAATATTGTTACAATGAGAGTAGGCATATTACAAATGGATATGTTTCCAAAGTCCATTTGTAAATAAATTTAAAGGAACTCCAAAGATACCTTTTTATAGAAACAATGTTGCATATGGTGATATCATGGACAATCCACCACAACCACTATTTAGCCCATGAAGTAGCTGAAACAGTGTCCAAATAGAACTGCTGGAGTGACAGTCACTTGATGTTGGGAGAATAGTTTCAGCTACTGTGCTAGTAATGGCATTGCGGCTATTATTAAATAGTATGATGTCCAGTAATTTGTCTATGGGGAAAATGCTTCACTGCAGCTGGGAGGTTATGCTTTTCCTATCCTCCTAACTTAGTCTCAGAATAATAGAAGCTAATGATTTTTAAATTAGGTGTTGAGATGTCAGAGAGCTTCAATAATTAAGCATAACGGAGAACAAAATGCCATGATAAGTAAATTTGGTTTCTCCTAATTGTTCATATATTGAAGCAAAACAAGCTTAATTAGAAGGGGAAGAACTGGCACGGGAGTACCTGTAGACATTTGGAGACTGACTTATGGACGTCTTTACCAATCACGTTTAAAATATGTATTTATTTAGTCATTCAAAATTATTAAGCGATTTGGGTTAAACTGTGCACAAAATTTTGCTAGGTGTTCTATAATAAAAGCTATATTCAAAGAACCCTCTCTATTTTCCAAAGTCCTTACTATATGACCAACTTGATTTGAATTTTATAATGACCCTATAAAAGAGAAGAAACATATTATTATCCCATTTTAGTGATGAGGAAACTGAGACTCAAACAATGTAAGTGATATGAACACCTTCATTCAGTTGCTTGTGGAAATGCCCAGGATTGAGACATAAGTTTCATAATTTTAACTCTAACAATCTTTCCGTTGAACCGTGTATATATTACAAACAGAACTCATGTTATACACACACTCACACATCAAGTTTATGTACATATATTAAAAATAGCAGATATTTCCCTTAATTTTTATCTGGTCCATCATCTATTATAAAGCATTAGCCATATTAGTACTTTCCACATGCATTTATGATGCATTGTATTCATTTTTTTGGCTTTAATTTCAAAATAAAGAATATTTTCCATAGGAATTTTAGTAACTTACTGTCAGTGGGTGATACATATTGCGTAAAATCACTGGAAATCAGAATGCTTTGGATCACTATCATTTTGCAATTTTAAATGACTGATAAATTTCAGGGTATCATCACCACATTCTTCTTAGCTAATTAATTGAGCAAGGACATATTACTGAAATTGATTCAAATAATAAACTTTAAAAAGATATGTAACCTTCTCTTAAGAAATTCATTAAAATAATACAGTGCTATTTTAATCAAATGAATACTTTACAAGCATTACGTGAATATATGTTAGAGTCTGTTGGTGCAGGAAACGTGAGCACATTGGTGGTTTTTCTGTTTCTGTATTTGGTCTGAAGATAATTAATATTCTTTAGAATGACTGTAGTTATTTGTAAATAGATGTGTTTAGCGTTTTACTTTAAAATCTGTAGTCATAAATAACACTCATAACAGGAAACAAATTTAGCAAATACTCTGATCATTAAAGCAAAAAAAACCTAATATTAACTTAATTTGAAGACAGATGCTTAAATTGAAGTATGGTTTAAGCTTATTGTTTTTTCTTATCATTGTTTGTTGCTATATCTTTGGAAGCTAGAACAGTGCTCTTCATATAATAAGTGCTCAATAAATATTTATTATGCTCTACAATGTTCTCTGGGACTGAAGTATTAGAGTAAATATAACTGGCACACCTATCTATTTATTCACTTATTTATATTACTGTTTTCATTTTTTAATTATTAAACATACTTTGAGGTAAAAAAGATAGATTAACACACAGATGTGAGAAATAATAGAGGAAGATCCAGTATGCCCTTTGCCCAGTCTCCCTCAAGGGTTATATTTACGAAATTGTGATAAAATATCCCAGCCAGCATACTGATGTGGATATAGTCCAGATAGGGAACATGCCCGTCACGCAAGATGCCCCACATTGTCCTTTTATGGTAAGACCCTCTTTTCAACTACTTCTGCCCTAAGCCCTGGCACTACTAATCTGCTCCCCATTTTCATAACTTTGTCATTTTGAGAATTCTATACAAATGAACTCATACAGTCTGTAAACTTTTGGGATGTGCTTTTTTCACTCAGCATAATTCCCTGTGGACCCATCTAAGTTGGGTGTATCAATAGTTCATTCCTTGCTATTGCTGAGTATACTCCATTGTACAGTTTTACTGCAGTTTTGTCTTTTTTTTCATTTTTTTATTGTGGCAAAATACCTATAACCCAACAATCACCATATTAACCGTTTTTGAGTGTACAGTTCAGTGTTATTAAATACATTCACGTTGTTGTGCAAACAACATCCATCCCCTAACTTCTCATCTTGTAAAACAGAAACTCTGTCCCCATTAAACGATAACTCTGTTCTCCCCCTTTCCTAGCTTCTGGAAACCACCATTACACTTTCTGTCTTCATAATTTTGACTATTCTGTACCTCATATAAGTGGAATCATACAGTGTTTGTCTTTTTCTGACTGGCTGATTTCACTTAGCACGATGTGAAGGTCCATCCACGTTGCAGTTATTAGAGAACTGTCTTCCTATTTAAGGCCAAATAATACTGCCTTGTATGGATATACCACACGCTGCTTAACCATTCATCTATTGATGGACACTTGGGTTGCTTTCATATTTTAGTTATTGTGAATAAGGGTGCCAGGAACATGGACGTGCAAATATCAGAGACCTTGCTTTCAATTGTTTGGGGTATATAACCAGAAGTGGAATTGCTGGATCATATGTAATTCTATTTTAATTCTTTAATGAACCACCACTCTGTTTTCCATAGTGTCATACCATTTTATATTCCCACAACAATGCACAGGGGTCCCCATTTCTCCAACTCCTCATCAGCACTGGTTGTTTTCTGCCTTTTTCTTTTCTTTTTTTTCTTCTCTTTTCTTTTCTTTCTCTTTTTTTTTATACTAGCCATCCTAATGGCTGTGGGGTGATAACTCATTGTAGTTTTTATTTGCATTTATATAATGATTATGGATGTTGAGCATCTTTTCACATGTTATTGCCCATTTTTATAATCTTTCTTAGAGAAATGTGTATTCAAATCCTTTGCCCATGTTTGAATTTTTTATTACGTTTTGTTAGTAACCATACCGCACTTCATTAGTTTTTTTTATTATGATCTGTTAGTCACCATACAGTACATCATTAGTTTTTGATGTAGTGTTCCATGATGCATTGTTTGCATATATTTATTTTGTTTTTGTGTTCTTGAGTTGTAGGGTTTCTCTATAATTCTGGATTTACTCCCTCATCAGATACATGGTTGGCAAGCATTTCCTGTCATTCTGTGGGTTGCTGTTGTATCTAAGGATAGTGCCTTTGATGTACAGAATGTTTTAGTTTTCATGAAGTCCAACTTGTCTATTTTCCTTTTGTTGCCTGTGCCTTTTGTGTCACACACGAGAAATCATTGCTAAATCTAATGTCATGAAGATTTCATCTTCTGTTTTCTTCTAAGAGTTTTATTGTTTTAGATCTTAGATGTAGATTCTGGGTCCATTTTGCGTTAATTGTTGTATGTGAAGTTAGGTAAGAGTTCAGCTACACTCCTCTGCATGTGGATACCATTTCCCAGCACCATTCATTGAAAAGCCTGTACTTCCCTCTATTGAATGGTCTTGGCACTCTTGTTGAAAATCATTTGATCATATATATCAGGCTTATTTCTAGGCTCTCTATTCTATTCCATTGGTTTTTATGGCAATACCACACTCTTTCGATTACTGCACCTTTGTAGTAAGTTTTGAAACCAGAGGGATGAGTCCTGATGTTTTATTCTTCTTTATCAAGATTATTTGGACTATTTGAGGTCCCTTGAGATTCCATATGAATTTTAGGGTTGGCTTTTCCCTATTTCTGCAAAAATGTCATTGGGACTTTGATAGGGATTAAATTGAATCTGTGGATTTTTTTGGGTAGTATTGACATTTTAACAAGATTAAGTTTTCTAAACCACAAACATGGCATGTGTTCTCATTTATTTACATCTTTTTAAAAATTTCTTTCAGAAATGTAGTTTTCATTGTACAAGTCTTTAACTTCCTTGCTTATTGCCTGAGTATTTTGCTTTTCTGATGTTATCATAAGTACAATTGTTTTTGTAATTTTCTTCTCAGATTGTTTGTTAGTGTATAAAGATGAAATTGATTTTTATAATTGGCTTTGTATCTTGCTACTTTGCTGAATTTATTTATTTAAAATATTTATTTATTTATTTGACAGAGAGAGACAGCAAAAGAGGGAACATAAGCAGGGGTAGAGAGAGAGGGAGAAGCAGGCTCCCCACTGAGCAGGAAGCCCGATGTGGGGCTCGATCCCAGGATCCTGGGATCACAGCCTGAGCCAAAGGCCGACGCTCAACGACTGAGCCACCCAGGCAGCCCCTACTTTGCTGAATTTCATTTTTCATTCTAACAGTTTGCGTGTGTGTATGTGCACACCATCTTTAGGGTTTTCTATGTATAAGATCATATCATCTGCACACAGAGAAAATTTTACTTCTTCTTTTCCAATTTGGGTATCTTTTATATCTTTTTCTTGCCTAACTGCTCTGCTAGAACTTCCAGTACTATGTTGAATAGAAGCAGTAAAAGCGAGCATCTCTGCCTTGTTCCTGATCTTAGAGAAAAAAATTTCAGTCTTTTGTCATTAAATATGATATTCACGGTGGGTGTTTCACCAATGGCTTTTATTATGTTGAAATAGTTTCCTTCTATTCCTAGTTTGTTGAATGTTTTTGTCGTGAAAGTGTATTGTTTTGTCAAATGCTTTTTCTGCATCAATTGAGATGATCATGTTTTTTTTTCTTCATTCTGTGGATGTGGTACAATATTTTGATCAAATTAAATACAGTAAACCATCCTTGCATTCCAAGCGTAAATCTCATTCGGTTATGGTGTATATGGTTATTTGCAATATGCTGCTGAATTTTGTTCACTTTGTTGAGGACTTTTGCATTGACGTTCATAGGGTATTGATCCGTAGTTTTCTTGCAGTGTCTTTCTTTGGCTTTGCCATTAGGATAATGCAGGCTTTATAGAGTGAGTTAGGGAGTGTTCCCTCCTCTTCAATTTTTGGGGAAAATCTAAGAAGGATTGGTATTAGTTCTTTAAATGTTGATCAGTGAAATCATCAGGCCCAGGGCTCTTCTTTTTTGGGAGATATTTGATTATTGATTCAATCTCCTTACTAGTTATAGGTCTATTCAGATTTTTCATTTCTTCATGATGTACTCTTGGGAGGTTTTGTGTTTCTAGAAATTTATCCAGACTGCTACTATATTTGTAATACTTTAAAAAACCCACATATATCATGATAATTTCTTACTCCATAAGACACTGTGTAGAAGTATGATTGTAAATGGTCGGATAATACTATCCCATGGAGTATCACTCATGACCTAGCCCTTCCTCCTCTTGTTGAATGTAGGGTGATTTCTACTATTTGTCTGCAATGAACACCTTCACACTGTGTGCACATCTCTTCTTGGTTCCTTGGGGGTAAATTCCTAGCAATAGGGTTTGTCGGTCACTGCGTCCATAAACTTTCTCCTGCTCTGACCAAGTCTTTTGAGATGATACCAGAAAGGAAATTAGGTCAAAGTTTAAGCTACAAATTGAGCAACAAGAACACTTTACTCAGACAATTTTCCTGTCATTATCATACTATTCCAGATCCACTTTTCCCATAAATTATATTTAATGGGTAGAAAATTATGGATAGAAATATAATTAGTTTTGTCCAGGAGCAATGTCTTAAATACAACTGTATTTATAGTAGTTTTACTTTTATTCTTAATATGTTCAGTACTCATATGTGAATTTACTAACTGTATTTAAAATTTGATAAGCAGCTAATTTATAACCATCATCAGCAAAATAATAAATTTAACATTTAGTGAAAATTTGCTCCATACCAGAAATAGTGCTAAGTCCTTTATGTGCATAATCTCATTAACTTACAAAAATCTTATCAAAGTGGACATAATGAGCTCTGATTTACAGATGAGCAACCAGAGGCACTGAGAGGTCCAACCATACAGGCTTAAGAGGAAACACAGCTGAAACTTAACCCTAGGTTGTTCAGATTAACATTTATTTAGTGCTCAATATCAAGCAATGAATGTTGCTATAAAAGCTATAAAAGTGAGAATTTTTACAAATGACAAAATAAAGATCCTGAAAGATTTGTTATGTGTCCATAAGGACTTGGTGAATAAATAAGGCACCCGGGGCTCAGACAAATCCCAGGGGCCCCGTGCTTAGGAGTTCTTGTAGAACTGCTGTAATTGCACAGGAAGAAGTACAAATTAGACAAGGTAGCCACTTTGGGCAAAGCAATTAAAAAAAAAAAATATATATATATATTTTTTTTTTCCCCCTCTGACTGACAAGAGACCATGCTGCTTGAGGGGAGAAAAGGCTAGACTTTGGGCTCCCATCAGCTGTGGGAAACGTGTCCAACCCAGCATCCTGCCCTCTCTAAATCTCTCCCTTACTCTATGCTTCCCCTCCACCCCCTTACCTAATGGATCAGTCTTCTTTTCCTGTGACTGTAACATTTCCCCAGTATGCTATCTGGGTAGTCTGGTTCTCAGAAGACCTGGTTTCTTGTTGGGCTTCTATCCCTGACTATGGGATTTAGCCTCACAGGGACTAAAGGTCTAAAGACCCATTTGGCACAACCTAGCTGCAGTTCTCTGATCATCAGGGGATGGTGGTCGGTCGGCGCTGCAACAGCTGACTCACCACCAGCCCCTTCTGGTGCCCACTGGCACTCAGGAGATGAAACAAAATCTACCCCAGACCTTAAGACCCTCCTGTTCGCCATCCACAGGCTGCTGTGCTGCACTCAACCACAGCTTTGAAAGGTCAGTATATCTTGGAGTTGGCTTTAACGTAAGAGATAAAATGTACATTTCACTCCTCCAGCAAATATTTTGTCCTTTGTCCAGCTTTTGGAAATAATGGAATTTTGGAAATATTTTCTCTTATACTTTTAGCATTCCTAAGCTGATCCACTGCCCTGGTGAATGGTTCCCCGTTACCTTGGTTACGGTAAAAACAGCAGTCATTCTGGGTTTTTGGTCAGGTTTTTTTTCCAACTCCCTCGAGCCTCCCCTCTGCCACCAGCCTGCTCTTCCCATGAGTCTCCGCACTTGGTGGTCTCGTCTGGTCTGACCCATGGCTGGCCAGTGACCGAGTCTGGACTCAATCCAGATCCCTGCTGTGTCCCCAGATTCTTTTTACCTGACACACAGCCTAAACCTGTGGTGCGATGCGTCTTCTTTGCTTTTATACCCGTTTCCTTTCTGGTAAGAGTACGTGCCCAGGAGGAGACCTTAGAAAATTAAGCAAGGTCAACAGTTTCGAAACACGCAGAGGTCACTTTAAGAATTTAAAGGACGTAGGGCACCGACCCAGGGGTGGGGACAGCCTGGTCCCTCTGCCCTACCCCACTCCGGAACTACCAGCGTCCAGCGGTGACCCAAGGCAGCCCTTGGCAGGGAGGAGGCGGCTGATACCTGGGGCTGAACGAACTCAGTTGTTCCTGCGCCTCCGCCCTGGGGAGCAGCCTGGGCTTTCCCGCGCCAGAGAGAGCCCCTCCTGGTTGCGCAGCCCACTAGGCGCAACCCGCCCCGCGCTCCTCCCGGCGATTGGCTGCGCGGCCGCGAAGTGCTGGGGGCGGAGCCTGGCGTACCTACCCTGCGGGAGGTGAGAGGCGGGGCTCGGCGGAAGGTGAGGGTTGGAGCCCGACAAGGGGCGGTGCTGAACCCGGAGCTGTGCCGGGAAGGAGGTGAGGGCAGGCGGGGAGGAGCCGGGGTGCGGGGGTGGGGGGGGGGGGTGCTGCTAGGGCCAGTCGCCAATAGGTGCGGACTCGGACTCGGGTTTGCCCAGACTCTGGACCTGGGCCGACTGGCACTTGGGCGCCATTCCCCACCCCGCGCGGACTTCGGAATTGACCAAAGACGCACAGGAACCGCCGGCGGAGGGCATTTCCACGGGGCGCGGAGCACCAGCCGAGCCCCGAGGATGCGTGCCCTGTCAGCCCTGGACGCGCCCCAGAACGATAGACTGCTGACCCGGGACCCCGAGGCCCCCAGGGTCCGGGACGCGGCCGTGCCAGCACGCAGGAGCGCGGTGGAGAGGCTGGCGGCCGACCGCGCCAAGTACGTGCGGGGCCCGCCTGCAGCCGGCCCGGGCCCCGCTCCGGAGGGCAGCAACCCCGGGACGAGAGAAGGGACTGCGGGCGATCCTCGGCCTCCAGCTCGCGTCCCCGGTGCCGTGGCGCGCAGGGCCATAGCTCGGAAGCCGCTGAGGCCTGACTCGCTGGTCATCTACAGGCAGAAATGCGACTTCGTTCGAGGACAGGGCGCCGACAGCTCCAGGGGGGGACTGGTGAAGAAGCTCTTCCAGGGGCCTGGCAAGGACAAGACGTCTGTGCCCCTGGAGACGTCCCGGGTGGGAGAGGAGGTCAGGGCCAGGCGCGAGGAGGCTGTCCTGACCAAGCCTGGCTCTACAGCAGCCCCTGCGGCCCCCGGCGTTCCCGCGCCCCCGGAGCGCCCAGCGCCCTTTGGGACGCCCACCGGAGTCCCGGCTGCGCCCCGGGGCCCTGAGCTGCGAGGGACACGGCGCGGGGGGCTGCAGCGATCGCAATCAGACCTCAGCTCCCGCTACTCTGCGTCCTTGACCGAATTTGACACCTTCTTCCAGTTCTGCGGCCTGGAACCTGAGGTGGTGGAAGCTCTCGGGAGGGAGAACTTCTCCGCGGGGTCGGACCGCGTCAAACTCAAGGTCCGCAGCGTGAGCGTCGCCACCTCCGACAGCGGCTTCTCCCGGCACAGCGGTGGTGAAGAGGGGCTGCAGGAGGAAGAACTGACTGAGCAGGTGCCCAGCACCACCTCGGTCATCGAGAGGAACGCCCGCATCATCAAGTGGCTGTACACCTGTAAGAAAGCCAAGGAGAAGCCCGGCCAGGAGCTGCAGGGCCCGGCATGACCGCTCGCGCTCTGGGAGACTTGGACCCCAGGTATGCATCCGGAAAGCCTGGGAGGGGTGTCTTTGTGTGTGCGTGTCTGTGAGGGCTTGGTGGGTGTGGCAGGGTTGGACGGATCAAGTCCTCTATCTTTGCAAGGGACCCTAGATAATAAGACACAGAGGCTCATGCGTCCAAGGGACCACAGCTAAAGAGAGAACGGTCGCCAATCC
Source organism: Ursus arctos (assembly GCF_023065955.2). Classification (NCBI taxonomy): domain Eukaryota; kingdom Metazoa; phylum Chordata; class Mammalia; order Carnivora; family Ursidae; genus Ursus; species Ursus arctos. The sequence continues at coordinate 85,486,488 of NW_026623100.1, forward strand.
AGGTCCCCTGCAGGTCCAGCACCCTTTCTTTTGAGTGTTTTGGTTCTAACTGCCCGGAGATGTAATTCTGGTAAGAGGAGAAGTCAGAGTTATAAAATGTTCAGTCAGAGAGCAGTTTGCACCCCTGCTGTTATTTCCTGCATTGAAATTAACCTGAGAGCCCGAGGGTCTGTGTGAATTGACCTGTGGGCATCCTGAGGTTGAATCAGCGCTTACTGCCCACCTGTAGCCCTAGATTGGGACTGCCAATCCCTCTCCAACAGAAGGGAAAGCTCTGAGCTCATTCCTGGAGGCCTTCATCAAACCTTGAAGAGAGGGAGAACTTCTTTACAGGATCTTATCAGTTTGGCATTCGTACATTTGCACAAATCTCCATGTGGCTAAATTTTTTTGAGTTGTCTTGAGAGCTTTCTAAGAAGAGCCTTAGTTCACAAGAAGGGGTGTCAGTTTGTTGAACTGGGGCTGGACTCAGTTATAACTGGTGTTTTAGAACTCTGCACGGTTGTGATTCTATCATTTATTTACCTCTTATGATCATACAGGAGATAAATTTCTTCCCCTTGGACACCAGTGGCACAGGGTTGATCTCAAGTTCTTTTTCACTGAGGACTAAGGAATGTTTATCCTTAGTGACCTCTTCTCTTTCTTCCAAGAACATGTGGTGAGGGCATTTTGGGGGTAGTGAAGGGAGAAGAGACGGGTACCTTTTTCTGGTTCTCCTTAGGAACCAAGAATTTGAAGACTGCGCCATAATTTTTTCTCTTACTCTTCAATGACAACTTGCTATAGATTAAAACAAAATTCATGAGATGGAAGTATTTTGTCTTCCCTTGATATAAACTGATCGGAGACGCAGTATCAGTCTTCAGAGTGGTGGGGAGGCTGCTACAAGACGTGACTGTACACAGCTCACCTGTCTGAGGACTGAGCAAAGGCCTGACTTCCTTACGTAGCCATGGCCTAAGCACAGACTTGAAAATTAACAAGGAGAAATAGATTGGATTCAGAAGAACCATGACTAAAGGTTTTCCATATAATTTATTGAATATTATTGTATTTTTCACCAGCCTTAGAATCTATATAGGCAGTAAACGCTTAAATTAAAAATAACAACACATTAGCTTGTACTTTCACAAATTGTCTTTTGAAACTGTGGTGTGTACATTCCCCCCAAGCTACCAAGAACGCCTTGGTGTCAAGGAGGAAAGTCGTGGAGACTGGCATGGTTCCAGAGGGACATGGTCTAGTAGACAGAGCACTAAAGTGGGGGGATCCGGAAGTGTCTTCCATTAGTAATCACTCCTCCACCTTAGCATCCCATTGTCCGTAAAATGAAGGCAGATAGGCAGATCGTTTCCAACCTCTATTCTTTTTGATTCTGTATAGTTACTAATCTGTATATCTGTGTTTTATGATTGGAACCTAGAAAAGGGAAACAGAAAACCATTATCTACTGGAGTATGGAAACAGTAAACTTAAAAATAAGTTCCCTTCATGTTGCCAGCTCTGTGCTGTGTTTTGTGCACAGAGGGCAGGTAGAATTGGTGGTGTAAATAGTGTGGAGATAACAAGATGATGGACAGACAAAAAGAAATAAAACCCGATAACATTAACATCAGCACTGTCCCCTCTGATCCCTTCAGACCCGATGCACCCTCCTGTCCAGGCTCCCACGCCAAAGCAGTGACCTGCAAGGGAGTCTAAGATTCCCTCTAGGAAGTAAACTTCTGAAGCCCCTTTTAGGTTTGAGCCTATGAAAAATGTAAGAAGTTGGGTTAGCTTGTGAGAACACTCACTTTTATGGCAAAAAAAAGTAGTTGAGGCAAGAGAAAAAGTGACAGAAGGTTTAGGAAACTGCTAGTGTGAATCTATGCAGGAGAGCGGAGGTTTTCCCTCTCGCTTAATCCTGCTGGTTCCAGTGGAAGACAGTGTCATCTGCCTTCTGAGCTGTTTTTTTTTTTTTTTTTTTTCTCAGAGAAGGGAGATGGCTGTGACCCAGAGTCGGCCTGCTGTTCTGTGTGTCATCGCTGGTCACCAGCACTGTAAAGATTTGCTTCACAGATTTGCTCCCCTAAAACCATAGTTTGCATCATTGAAATTCATTGCAGGAGACCAAAAGGCTGGCTGCTTATGTGGTCATGGAGGATGTGAGTTCCCTGGGCTCTGTCCAGCTCAATGGGACTGTGCAAAGTCTGTGCACAACTTCCGAGGAATCACCAGCAGAGAGAGGCAGGACCCAAAGCACAGAGCCTAGCAGCCATTACCTCCCTTGGAGAGGGTCATCTAGGAGCTTGAACAAAGAGGCAGCTGACCTGTCCTCACAGGGTTCCTTGTCTGAGATTAATTTCATAACTTCTGGAAGCTGTGGAAGCAAGAATGCAAGCTAGTAGTTTTTCTTTAGTTTATCACGATATTTGTGTCAGAATCCATATAGATTCATTTTAGGATTTCATGAAAAATTCAGAAAATCTGAGATGAACGAAGGTGTTCTTTCTAAGTGGGGAGGAAAACGAATGTATTTTTATAGAGGCCTTTTTCCCTTTGGTAAATAGAGATAAAGTAAAATAAAAATATCCCATCCAGAATTAAATCAGTTCAAACTCATGTAAAGTAAAAATGCTTGCTTTTCAAAATCGAGACTATCAGAGCTGGAAAACAGCTTATCGACTCTGTGTGCAATCCCACTGCGGATCCGCGAGCAGCAGTTCTGCCTGGGAGACTGGGGCCCTGTGTGTCCCAGTGTGTGATGCGTGAGCCTGATCTTCATCCACTGGTGCTGGTCATCTCCTGTCCGTTGGTTCATTACAACAGCAGGCTGCCCAGAGTCGGTCTCTGGTTGTCCGTCTTTCCCATAGAATATAGAAGTTATCGATGTTAGTTGTTGTCCATCTTTCCCATAGAATATAGAAGTTATCGATGTTAGTGTTGTTGTCCGTCTTTCCCATAGAATATAGAAGTTATCGATGTTAGTTGTTGTCCATCTTTCCCATAGAATATAGAAGTTATCGATGTTAGTGTTGTTGTCCATCTTTCCCACAGAATATAGAAGTTATCGATGTTAGTGTTGTAAAAGAGTGGTAACTTGTTCTTTGGGCTAATTGGGGATGAATGTTGCTCAATTTCAAGGCAAAAAGCTCAGATATTCTCACATTTCTCTTCCATACAAGACGGAGCACCCGTAGAAGCCCCCTGTACCTGCTGGGAAAGAACCGTGCCTCACTCTTTGCAAAGATGCCATAGGGGGACAGGACAGTCTGCGATGCTCCTCTCTTTCTGCTCCTTTCGTTTTTGACGAGCTGAGAAGCTCTCCAGTCACCGTCTGAGAGTGGATTTTAGGTGAACGAGTGGCTGGAGGAGCTAGAAGGTCACTCTTCTCTGTCTTCAGGCCAGCCCCTGGGCCTTTCAGAGAGATTTATGTGTGAAAAGGGTGGAATCTGTTTGCCTTCACATATTTATTTGGACTGCCTGTCTGTGATAGTTAGCACTGGCCTTACTGACATTGAAAAGAAATTTTCTTACTGCCTCCTCAGTGATTGGAGGCAAACAGAAGAGTCAAAAGTCCAGAAAAAGGCCTCAGGGAGATACATAATTGTTCTGCCACAGAAACCAGATGATGGCTGTCTTTGCTACGGCTACCAACTTCCTTTCAAACTTTAAAATGCAGAAAATATCACAAAACCGAAGACTGTGAGGATCGGGCCGTGTAGTATAGCGTTTGGCTTTACAACGCTCGCCTAGACTTCGTGTTCATTCACTGCTTTTTCCTTACTCCTCAGGAAGCCAGGCTTCCAGACTGTGGGGGCTCCTCGAAGTGTGTCCTGGATGACTGGGGACCCCAGGGCCATCCTCAGTGCCCCAGGATTTGTCCAGTGCACCCAGGTGACCACACGATTGCTGTTTTCCCAGGAATAAAGCACCCATTGAAGAAGCAGACGTCATTCAGAAGGTTTGAAATGCTATGGAGAACAGGGGGGACATGGAACTTGGAAATTAGCTGAGCTGCAGCTGTTAAGACAAGTGAAACTCTAGGAGGTATTTTCCTGCTTGAGGTGGATCTGTTCTCGCTTCTAGACAGCAGCAGAGGAGGGGGAGCTGCTTGGAAATATTTTCAGGGACATCTGTTTGACTGGCTTGGTGACAAAGAGATACGATGATGCATTTTAATATCTAAATTGATTTTAAAAAGAAAAAAGACAAAGAGCATGAAAACCAAGCATGAATGTCATAGCATTTACTGCTTTCCATCGGTGTGGACTGTTTGGACCCAATCACATCCAAGTCCTGTAATCTCGGGAAGGCGCGTCCTACTTAACACTGCGTCCAACAAAGAGCAAACACAGGGTCTCACGCTGACACCTCTGTTTCTGAGCATCGCTGCCAACTGAACTGCAGAAAGGACTTTTAAAATCACTTGAGGGCTACAAAGTCATTTCAGTAAAGCCACTCCCATTGGGTTGTAGACGTGTGGACGTGCCAGTGAAAGAGAAGTTAGAGTTGATACCGCTAAAAATGCCCTGTTTCGGGGTGCTGGCAGGAGACTCAGGAGCTCTCTTCCCTCACGAGCATGGCAGCATGCTTCCTTTGCACGGTTCCCAAGTGCCCAGAGCGGAGGAGAGCCCCAGTTCCACAGAACACACCCTGCCCATTTGTCTGATTGCCACCTCCATGGATCTCGCAGTCGTTCCAGGCTTGACCCCAGCTCAGCCTTTCCTACCGAGGATGTGGGCAGCCGGCAGACTCCAGGATCAGAACGCCGTGGGCGGGGGTTACCGTGACCCTCACCCACTCCTGACACTCAGACTACGTAGATTCAGATTCAAAGCCTTGGGAGAGAAATTTTATATCGATGATGATTATCCAAAGAAAAGTTGTAACCCAGTTGACTCTTTCAAAGCTTGTTGTGTTTTAACAAAACACATCTCCTCAGGAACAAAATTATTATGGAGAAGAGTATGGAGGGGAGAAAAATGGGTTTCTGAATGGTAGAACATTTTATAAACCAATCCATTTTGATATGTTCGTGTACTGGTTTAATATTGTGTTCTATTTTGTAACTTTTACTGTGAGAGTAGGTCTTTGAGCTCCTTAATATTTATTTTTACAGTTATTGGTCTTCAGGTAGTTTTCCTTAACATCATATAGTTTCAGTTTTATCAGTGTGGTTTTAAGTCGTTTTCTCCTGGGTTATGTTGTTTCCTCGGTGTCCCTTCTGACTGTAAGCATAGTACTTACTATTCTGTAAAGTGCTCAGCACCATGGTGATTGGTTTTCAGGTAAGTCCCACATACGCATTTTTGGAGCCTCTCCTGGCCCATGAATGTTCCTTTCTCATCGTAGACTCTAGCAGATTCATGCTTTAAGAATTTTCCCCCAATTGTTCCTCTCAAAATGCTGCTATTTTACTGTTTAATGGATTGAAGTTAGTTTAAAAAGGTAATGTCAAGGATGAGAGGAGTTTTTTTTTTTTAAAGGCTCTTTACATATACCCAGTTCCCTTATTTACAGGTATTATGTTAATTGTACATGTCAGTGCTGTAGGTAAAACTGTTTTGTGCCTTCCTACTGTCAGAAGAGGATGAACTAGAACCTCGATCATATTTACCTTAGGTCAGAGTGGTGCAGACCCATAATCCACACAATGGATAAAGATATATAAACACACTGGTTACATTTAAAAGCACCAAGGTCTTCCAGAAGCAGCTGTGCTTCATGGGAGGTGCAGGGAAGAATTCAGCTGGAGTGAATTCAGAAGGAGTTCTCAGAGATGGGTGTCAAGAAGAGGGACAGGGTGTCCTCGGGCTCCCACAGGAGCCAGTGATGCTCCCTCAGTGTCAGGTCCCAAGTGTATGGGTGGAGATAAGAAGTCCTTTCTTAATCCTGAATTACCCCAATTTGCTGAGTGACTTTGAGAAAATCAAACTTTGAAGCGTAGTCTGAAAACAAAAGCTTGTAACTGTTTTTCACAGGGATAGCATAGTTACTGCTGTGAAATAGTTTCGTTTGTTCATGAAAGAATAGCACATAAAATAATATGATTAAACACAATGAAAAGAAATAATTATTGATAAAGCAAGAAAAATAGCTTGACAGTATCTATTTCACTAATCTAGGGGTACAGATTAGCAGTGCCTCTGACTGAGAGGTGTTTATGTCACTGTAAAGTTTCCTCGCCATATATGTGTGTGTGTGTGTGTGTGTGTGTATATATATATATATATATATATATATATATATATATATATATATTAAACTACTGGTCACTGACACTGAAATAAAAAGGCTTTATTAAACATTGCCCTTTTCAGTAGGTTCAAAGTTCAGTTACGGTTACGGTTGGAGATACCATAAAACATCAGGCCCGAGCAATTGTTATGGTGGTTTTGTAAACAGAGTTTTTTCTACACACTCCCTGCAACTAGAGTGCAATATTATGTATTCTGTATTAAAGAAATAAAGTATTTTTTCTCATTTATTACTGGTTATGAATCTGTGCGGTGTAAACACATCGAAGCCACAGTGTGCGTAATCAGTCATGTCTCCTGTTGTCTCCCTTTCTCCCTAATGTCAGGTTATCAGCAGAAATGAGGAAGCATTGTAGGCAAGTCAGAGGGCATGGAAGTCTCTGGCTCTTCCTGCAGACGGAATGAAATCAAAACAGTCTTGAATATTTAGCACACCGTTTCTCTTTGTTTCATCAGTCTTTTGCTTAAAAATATTTTTCTTCCATCTTTATTAATATTGATATTGGAAAATGGGCACAAAGATAAATAAGAAAGCACAGTTTATAACCTTTCATGTTAGTTAACTCATGAGAGTTTGAAGAGTTTGAAGGCAAACTCTATGAACACCAAGTTTGCTCTCAGCATGTGCTTGGACTGGAGAGGTAGGAGGGAGGCAGGAAGGGCAGCTTGATCCTTAAATCACTGCCCTGACTGAGCCAGACTGGCTTCCTTTTCAGTCCTGGGTGGCTTTGCCCAAACCTATGCCGGCAGCTAAAGACAGGCATTCTTTGGAGAAGAAATGTCTGCATTTCCAGGAAGACAATGGACAACCCCCCCCCCCCGCCCCCCCAGGCATCACAGGAGCTGTCTTAGGTAGCTGTCAGAAACAGGACAGATAACATTCAGCAGCTGTCAGGTCCTTGCTTCAGGTAAACTTGAGTTCTTACCTGTCAGTTACCCTTCGCGAAAATTCAGCAAAACAGAAGCAACGAAGAGAGGTGTTTAAACTTTGCCTGCATTTTCAGTAATGGAATAGATTTATATAATATTTGAATGTTCCAGATTGGAAACATTGAACAAGAAGGAAATTGAGTTGTCAACCAAGAGCTTATCATTCTGGCCATGGAAATATCAGGAGCAGCTGATGGGGAGAAAATCCAGACACACCAGAAAACGTGTTCCTACCCAATGATACTTTCCTCATTATGTCTGCTACAGTACCCAAATTCTTCAATTGATTGTCATCTTCATGTTATCTCCTTGAAAATGGTCACAAAATTAGAATTCTGTCTGAAGGGGAGAATGTATTAGACCATTAATAACCATTCATCTTTTGGTCAAAATAGAATATTAATTTCCTTAGGGAGTGATAACCTGAACCATAGGAACAGAGATGGAAAGACCTGGATTTTGGCTTCAGTGTAGCCTGAGGTATAGTTAGTTTTTAGCTTAAGTAGGACTCTTAGTTACGGATGCCAGAACAGGACACCACATTGCCAAGTAACCCCATGTCCTGCTGTCCACCTGGTGGTATGGAAACCTCCGTGCTCCTGAGCACTGTTGACCATTCATCAAGGACAGCCCCATGATGACAACAAGCAGACTTCACTCACGGGCATTTACTGAGGAGCCAAATACTGCATGAAGCACCGGGGAGTCCCCAAGCTCCCTGCCGCGATGGGCTGGCATTCTCGTAGGGGGTCGGATAGTCCAAAAGGATGGATAGATGGATAGATAGGTAGATACATAGATAAAATATATGATAGATAAACAGGCAGATAGACGACAAAGACGGATGGCACACTGAACGGAGGGAAGGAGACGGAGGGAAGGCGGGAAAGAAAGGAAATAGATATACTGAGGGTGCTATGACCCTAATTTATAAATTTCAATATGACCTTTTTGATTTATGGTTTCTATTTGGTGGCCAGACTGTCTGAACCACAAATGGAATTCAAAAGTCTAAATCATATTAGAAGAATCAAGCAAGAGAGAAGGGAAACATGCAAATTGTAAAAGACACCCCCCACTCCCCCCTCCCCCGGCCGAGAGTTTTATTTTAATCCCCAGAGGCCCTTCACCTTGGATGACTGCTGGCAAGTCTTACCAACCTAGCATTACAGCCTAACGCTTTGAAGTCTAAAGTGATAAAAAGCAGAACACATTACAGATGGGACTTAAGGGCTTGGTCTACCCACTCAGAAGTTTGTTGGTAAGGGACTGCAAGCCTTCTCTTGGCTTTGAGAGGAAGTCCAGTTTTCAAACAGAGGGACAGAATACAAAAAGGTGACACAGCAAATAAGCAGTGACTCTTGCAGGCCAGGGCAGGCCAGTTCCGGAGAAGTGGCAGTGTTTCCTCTGAGTGGTCTCCGAAGCTGCCTCTGGGGCCATCCTTGGAGGTAAACAGAGGCTGGGCAGAGCCAGGCTGACACCATCAGCACTTAAGGATCGTGTTCCCTTCCTAAGCTGTGTGGCAAGTCAGGACGGAGGCATCCACAGCTCAGAAAGGGAACGTGTCCAAGGTGCCCAAGGGCACTCTCACGCTGTTTCCCTTGGAGGTGTGCGGGGTGGGGGGGTGGTGCCAACAAGAGAAGGTTCATGTGGGCTTCTGCTGATATGGGCACAGACCACTCGGTCAGGAGCATAGTCGGTGAAGGCTGGAAGGAATGTTAGAGATCATGTGGTTCTACCCTCCCAGCTTCCTGGGGGACCTCAAGATCCACGCTCACATAGCTGCCTGGTGCACCCAGAAGGTGGACCCTTCCTCATCTGTCCAGGGTTCATTCTGAGCCCTGCCTGAGGTAGGTGAATGTTAGTAAGGTGATCCACTGGTCCTGTTTCCCCCTCTTTCTTGTATTAACACTGAGTTCATGTCCTGGGGAAGCTTTCAGTCTGCAGTAACCTGGGAAGGTCGGACACCCTAAGACAGGGAGCCTTGACTAACCCAATTCTGGATGCCAAGTTCTTCATTTCACTTTAACTTCCACCTTGAGGACATAAAGGTCAGATTAGGGCAGCTTAGGGTGTTTCCTGCATAGTGGGAAGATGATGTGTTCGGGACTGGGAAGGGCCAGAAGTTTCTCTCATAGGAAGGAAGCATGGAGCCCAGTTTTATCCCTGCACCTGGGAGGACCTGGCTCTATGGGAAGAAGCTTATCACCTCAGATAAGGAGGGAAGCCAGCACTTCCCGGGCATCTTCAGTAGCAGGGATGGGACTGAGTGCTTTAATGTGGTTGTTCCAGGCAACCCTCACAATGATCTATGGTGGTCATCACTTCACGTAGGAGGTAGCCGAGGAGTGGAGAGGGTTAGTACCAGCCCAGGGCGAGAACTAATAGGTTGGAGAAGTGAGAGTCTGAACTCAAATGTGCCTGGCTCTAATGTGTGTGCACCAGGCTGTTTTTAAGAGGTAAATGCCAACCAGAATGTTTAAAAGCTTTCATCATTCCTCAAAGGCATGGACTGATTCAACAGGTCAAAACCTAAGCAGGATTCTGACACAAGATGCCACTCCCAAATTACCTGAATGCCCTGATTACCATCTGCTGAATGAATCAGGCGAGGTAGGGCTGCCTCAAGGGAGAACAAGCGGCCCCTACATCCCAGATCACAAAGCAGTGTGCGGACGGTCACATTACAGGAAATGCTCTCATGGTCTAGTTTATGTGGATGGTTCTATGGAAGATGACATGTGTTTTAGAAAGAGGACTGTGAAGAAAATCGGAGGGAAGCCAACAAGCGATGCCAGGAGAGCTCAGACCAGCGCTGATCAGGCTGTCACAGAGGCTGACCCGCTGAGCAGGACGGCAGTCACTTGCTGCCTCGAAGATCCCACTGCAGAGAGTTACGAATCCAAATGCATGTGCACCAGGGAATTCTGAGGCTGGATACGAAGTTCAAGGCCTTCTAGATCACTGCAGAGAAGTCCGGCAGAACTGTGATTGTTTCAGTAGCTAAGCATTGACTTGTAGGTAAATGGAAAATGACTACAGTTTTAAAAAGCAGAGGGACTCCTTTAAATTTACTTTGAAGTACTAGAAAGTTTGGCACATCTTTGGGTGATTTTTTTTCAGCACTAGTAAAAGAAAAGGCTAAGATATGCACATTCAAAACATCAGCTTGCAGCCTCTTGAGCGCATTTCCAGGCCATACAAATATTACTCTTTTCCAGGTGCGAAGTAAAAGTGAGTCAAGTGTCATGCCCCCTCCATGCAGAGACAGGTGAAGGCAGCATGACTCATGTTTCCTGCTGGCTCAGGGCTGGGCTGAGAGAGAAGCTGTGACTTGAAGTTAGCAGGAAGTTGTTGCCTGCTCTGCTAACATCACTCAGGATTGCTCACCTAAGGCCACCCTGGCCATAGGATGTATTCATGTGGTCAGCATCATAAACCCGCAGTGGTCCAGAGTGTCAGGACTCCTGTCAGAGAGCTACAGAGCTTTCTCCAAGGAAGAATGCATTCTAACAAAAATGTATCTGCACACACAGTACAGTGGGTGCCCATTGAAATAGAGGCTTGTAGAAGCCACGTGCCTTAGGAGCACCGAGTTGCCCTGTGGTCAGAGCTGATGGACTTGGAGCAGATAAACATCTTTCCATTTCCTGTCCATTAGAAGGTGACTGTGAAGATCAGATGGTAGACAGTGTATTTAAAGGCCCTTAGCATGTAGGAAGCACCCAACCATGGTAGCTGTTATTATTCTAATCATATCAGTCCCCTGAGATTTCATACATGTCTGTCATTCACTGATGTGTCTGAAGTGTGTAAACCAGTTTGTATTGGCAAGCTATGACAATTCATGCTTTTTCCTTTCTGGAGGCCTCCAGCTTTCACAGCTCTAAAGGGTGGGTTTGCTGGTCAGCTCTGTCACTTCCTAGACAGAGACTGCTTTCAGCAGCAGAAGAGTCAGTGGTGTCGAGAAAGTCCCCTCACTACCACGGTTCAGCAAAGGGAGGGTAGGATTTCAAAGCAGGAAACACAGAAGCAAACAAACCCCTTTTTCTTGTTGTTGTTTCCAGCTGGAGAAAGCACCCAAGCGGCACTCAGGAATTCTGGAGAAGGGTTCCAAAACTTGCTCACAGGTGTACTTAGAAATCCAGATGTCACGAACGGTATTAACGGCAAAGTAACAATGTCTCCTACTTGTTTAGAAGCTTCACGTTGATAGCTTTCTCATTTGATCTTCACAGACATCTTTGAGGTAGTCAGGGGATGTATTACCACGGCTTCTGTTTTGTAGAGGAAATCAAGAGTCAAAGTGCCTGTCCAACATCACACTGCCAGTTAGCGATATAACTGAACTGGGGTCGTTGGAGGAGGAGGAAAGAATCCATTAGCTTCACTAAATTGTCAGGTTCTCCCTAAGGCTCATTTAAGAGTTTAATGGAAGCAGCTCTGTTTTGTGTCTTGACTGTTGGGTTTTCCTACAGCTTTCTGTCTAAAATCCCTATATCTTTCTCATGAGATTCCCCACTAATTACTTTGTCCAGTCCAATGAGAGACCCAAATAAATTTTTAAATTCATCCTATTGCATAAAACCTGCTGTATGTTGAGTGCAAAGTGTGTGTGTGTGTGTGTGTGTGTGTGTTCCATTTTGGCATGACCTCCTGACTGCTCTGACTGGTCTCACATGCACACAGCAGCTTGTGTGTCAGACACACAAAGAGCTCTTCGCTCTTAGTGGAAGGAACACTGATGCTGAGTTATTGGAAGCTTAGATTACCCTCACATTTGCAGAGAATGTGTTACAAGGTTCTCGTGTACACCGTCATCTCATTTGAAAGGCCACTATCCTATGGCATAAGTAGTGTAGAAATGGTCATACCTGTTTTCAGACAGACTCAGAAAAGAGACCAACTTTCTGAATGTTGCCAAATTACTGCTTCCTATCCTCTGATTCCATCCTACAGTCTTTGTAACCACAATTCTAGGGTGCTTATCTGATTTTTCATTTGTTCTGTTTTTCTAGTTCTTCATAATAGGTCATTTTTTATATTCATAATTTTTAGACATAAATATCATAAAATGCCTAATATTGCATGAGAGCTTACAGCCTGAAACCCAACGCTTCATAGTTAGGTGAAAGTTTATTCCTACTCCAACATCCCTTCATTCCTGATCTGAGAGCTTTTCCTGTTTACAGTAAGTTAGAACACTTGAGTATAAAAACTGTTCAAAGACATTGTTACTAATTAGACGATTTCAAAGTCATCTTCCATTCCCTGGCTCCCTGGCTTATTTGGAAGACCCCCTACTTTGTAAGATATGCATCCCCCCTGGACAAAACCCCCAGGCAGAGGTAGAGGGAGTGGAGTATTCCAGGCGTCCAGCCAGACCTCAGTGCTGTGCTGAATGTATTCTGGTTTTAAGGTTAGATTCAGACTCTCCTGGGATGTGAGGAAGTGGACATGGTACCTATGCTTGAGAGGGGACTCCTTTCCTACACAAATCGGTCTCCGTTGTCCATCTGGGATAAAGGGTTACAACACAGATTTAAGCTCAGGAGATGCAAAGGATGAGAGAGACGAGAAGATGAGATGGGAGGGCCTTCAAGATCAGCTGTGTCCACCCCTCAGTCTGCAGATGAGCAACCTGAGGCCCACAGTTATCCCTGGTGACAGGCAGTAACTGCCACCCACGCCTCTTGGGTCCACTCCCAGGGTATTGTCATGAGCCGCTCCCTGCTTTTCCTTCTCATCAGAAACATCCTGGAATCAATGATTTAGAACTCTTTCAGTAACTTAATGAAAACTTTACATTTCAGAACAAAACAATTTATCTTTAGGGTCTAGAGCAACAAAATTCTGTAGTATTCATTAAAAAACAGAAGGGGGGATTGTCCAAAAGAAACTGCAGTTAGCCTTTGCAGAGAGCTAGTTCCGGGTTAATGTGTAACTCGCTGGGTCCCTGTGTCTCTCCAAAGGTGACACTGCAGGGTTGACTGTGTGGTCTTACTCACCTTTGCAGCACTGGAACAGTCTCTTTCTTGCTCCCTGCCTCAGTTCTCTGCAGGGTCGGCCTCCCCCGAGCCCTGCCTCCCGGATCCTCAGCGAACCCATCACCCAATGTCAGCACCTTGGCCTCTTTCTCGGCAGCTTGGAACATGTCCAAGTCTTTTCCTGCATGAAATGACCTTCCCTGGACCACATACCTCTTGTTGATGACCCCCCTCTTAATAAGGTAATGACTGAGAGAGGAAAACAGTTGAGGAAAGACATCCAGGTGGAGGAAACAGCATATATGAAAATCCTGTGATGGAAAGAGTTGGATCTGCTAAAATGTGAGAGTCTGCTGTGACCAGAGCGCAGGGGGTGACAGGGAGACTGGGGGGAAGATGGCTGCAGAAAAGTAGAGGATGTGAGGGCCATCTGGCTGCAACACCTGTCACCCATGATCACCAGAGTTGATTCCGCTGATCTGGCTGGCTAGGCGGGTGTCCCTTTCCTCCCTCAGTTCTCCACATGAGTCCCGTCTGAAGCTCCGTGCTGTTCCAAGCGGAGACCTTCCCCACTCTCCGGTCAGGTGCAGATGCATAGCTGGACTCCCCTGTTAGAATATTCAAACACCCTCTCAAGGTCCATTTGTAGGAGGACACGGGTAAGTCAAGCTTCCATGACTCTAGACATGTCCAAATGAGGCGCTGCAGGTGCAGTCGGCCTCCCCCCACCCCCGAGAAAAGGCGAGAGTCAGATTATAAGGTACTGTAGTCTTCAGACCCGGTAAGCAGCATAGATTTTTTTTTTCTTAAATGCAGTGGGGAAACAGTTTATAATTCTAAGGAGCAGCCAGCAAAGAAGATGCAGGAGCCATCAGAAAGCAGGCAGAAAGCCAAGAGGATAGATGTTTTGTTTTCTTTTTTTTCCTCGAGGGGCGGGGTGCTTAATAAAGTTAGGACTGCCAGCATCAGGTTTGACAAGCCAGTGCCCACTAAGATATATTAACAAAGACTCTTAATATGTTATTGGAGTTTGATTTTGGTGTTATTTTGAAAAGAAGGAAAACAGACTGGAATGATTTGGGAATGCGGGAGATGGAGAACCAGGGACAGGTTGTGCTCAGAGGAAGGCAGGTGATGCCTGGAAAGAGGGAGGTGGGGTAAGGGTAGGCCCGCCATGGTAGGTGGTAGAGACAGGCCCTGGTTACCACTGACGGGTAACCTGGTAGAGAAGAAGGTGCTTGAGACAAGGTGACGAACAGGACAGGGCCCTCAGAGGGTGTGCAGGACAGAACCAGAACACAGGGGAGACACAGACGTCCATGGAGGCCCTGCCATGCTCCTGTCTGATGTGAGGCATGGCTGGTACATGAGCTCATGGCTGCCACCTTCATTAAGCCCGCTGGGGCCACCATTTCCTAGACCTTCTCTGTGGTCAGCTGCAATAACCCGACTAGCAATGTGTTGGCACTCCCAGACTTCTTTCCCTAGCTCATTTTCGTTTATGTTTTCCATCTTATTTGTGCCATATGAAAATGTTTATGTTGAAATGAGAGATGCCTAATCACAATGGAAGTGAAAAGAGTCCTGTTGTGTATTCTTGCTACAGCAACAGTCAGAGAAATATTTACTTTTATCAAAGGCACAGCATGACCAAAAACTTAGACACTGTCTCAGTGAATCATAGAGTATTAGAACCAGACAGGACCTTAAGGGTTCTCTAGCCTAATGCCCGCATTGTACAGATGGGGACACTGAGGACTAAAGAAATCACAGAAATTCCCTGAGGTTAAATTTCCCAAGGCAAGGAGGGAGTCAGTGGCAGAGCAAGAACTTACAACAGGGAGACAAGATTTTCAGCTCCGTGCATTTTTTATTACACCAGTTTGTTTAGTTGAGACAGATCTTACAAGTGAGTCCCCACCAGCCCACTTACAGTACAGCCTAAGGAAAGCAGGTGCATTCTCGTGTCGAAGTAGCCTTCCTAAACACTATTCACCTCTCCCCACTGCCCCGTAAAGTTTCAGATGAAGATTCCTGCCTTAGCTCCTTGGCCATGTGCAGGGATTTGCTTGGTCCTGTCCCTTCTCTGAAGGACCACTGGTAAGAAGGTTACCCACTGCGCCAGGGAGCCCCTGGGGCAGAACCAGCTGGATACACAGGGTAGGGCCTGGGTGGAAAGTTGGGTCAGAGACAAACCTAGATATGTGATGTGAGGCCAGACCCCTGAGGTCAAAGGAAGGTAGAACAAAGTGGTTATGTCCTCTAAGTAATGAGGCCCAGAGCCTTGGTGAGATGAGAAGTTGGACTGGGAAGGACAACCAAAAACAAACAAACAAACACTGAACATAAGCCCAGGCCTAAATGGGAGATGGTCCCAAGGCTGAGGTCCTCCTGGCAGGGTTGCCAATCAAATAGCCCCTGTGAACCATGCTTGGGTATGTTCATTGAAAACGTTCATGGCTGACGGAGTCGGTGGATTCTGTACAGAGAGTGTCCAGGAGACCACCAGCCTCACCCTGACCCCTCACAGGTGAAAGTCCATTCAGGTCTTGCCCAGGCCCACAGATGATAAAGAGCAGAGGTGCCTACATGAGTCTAGCCCCACTACAAAAGGGACTATTAATCCAGAGGGCAGAGAAGAAGGGGAGAGATGGCTTATATCCAGCATCAAATTACTGGAAAAGATACTGTGTCCATCAAGTAAGAACCACTGCCACCTGGTCCCGCTCAAGGAACAGGATGCAAGCAATAATCTTTCTAATTATTTCCTGAATCTTTGCCATACTACAGACTCATGATTCTGCTTCCTTGGGGATATCCTAACACCAATCACGGGAGCACTATATTCTATAAAATCAGTAAAAATTCACTGAACAGTAGGTGAGCTGCTCTGGAACCCAGGAATAGTCTCCTAAGGACAGTAGATACCTGGTTTACATCTAGGTCGTCAAAATAAACCTCTGAATAGCCCGAGGGAAATGTGATCTCGAAAAGAGATGGGAAGAAGAAGGCCAGCAGGCAACCTAAGCTGGGCCCAACCGCAGTTCGATGTGGGAGAGCCCAAGTCTCTAAGTCTCTCCTGTGAGACAACCTTTCTACCCGAGACCGAGATGCTATCAGGACCACTTCCTTGTCATAGAGGCCACCTCAGAGAGGTCCCCCTCCTTCCTCAGGGATTCCAATTCAGCACATGCTTTCCTGCAAGAAACTATCCAGTCACTTAAAATTATATTTTGAACATCCAGTCATAGGGAAAAAGGCATACATAGACTAACGCATCTTTAAATATAGTACTTTAATTTGAGTTTACAAAAATGTACATTTGTTTGCTAATCCTTCAGTGGAAGTCCTCTTCAAATTCTGCATTTTCTTTCTTGCATATGCCACACCCACGATGCCTCGTCTGTGAATTCCAGGTTGAGATTTATAATGTAGAACAAGGAGTTAAAGACACCTGCTTGGTAATGTGAGTGCACACCCTTCCATTTCTTCCCAGTTGACAACTGTTATTCACACTCTTATCCCTCTTATAATTCAGCAGCATCTCACCTTGACTTGGTTTTACAAAACTCTAAACTTAGTTTTCCGGGAGATAGCAATGCCATTTCCACTTTTATCTTTAATTGATTTGTAGCATCTCGGGAGTGCCTGGGTGGCGCAGTCGTTAAGCGTCTGCCTTCGGCTCAGGGCGTGATCCTGGTGTTCCGGGATCAAGCCCCACATCGGGCTTCTCCGCTGGGAGCCTGCTTCTTCCTCTCCCACTCCCCCTGCTTGTGTTCCCTCTCTTGCTGGCTGTCTCTCTGTAGCATAAATAAATAAAATCTTTAAAAAAAATTGATTTGTAGCATCTTTAATTGCATTGTGTAAGTATAAAACATCTGGCATAAACAAGCACGAGGACAAACTCTTGGCCTTTGGTGATCACACGCCTCGCCTCACATGTCGGCTGAAGCATACCCGTGATTGGACAGCTGCCCCCAAGCACGAGAAAGTGTGCACTGCAAGCGTCCTGCGGTTACCATGGGGGTGGAGAACACCCTCTGATCTGAAAGTCTATTCAATAGGGCAGTTAGGGGCCCTCGTCGTGGACTCCGTCTTTCTGTGGTGTCCTGGCGTTGATTCTGCTGAGCAGCTCATGACATTCTTAATCATGTTTGGGAATAAAAAATATTAGCCGATGGCATTCGGAACCGAAGCACGTACCGAGAGGCATGCGGAGGTTTAATCTGGCTTTGTGGCCAGATGCATCTGCTAACAGAAGAAGCTTCTATGGAAGCGAAGGCCTAGGGCACCAACAGCCTGAACAGGTCAGCGGTCTGTGATCAGGCACCAGCCCTTGACTACCTGGCCAGGGGCAAAAGGAGAACAGGAACAAAGCCCGAGTGCAGTTCCAAAGAGGTAGTGAGGCTGAGGCGTCCATCCATACAGGTAGACTCAAAGTCAGGCTGAGGGCTGCCAGAGGTCAGGGGACACATTCGGCTTTGGGTGGAGGACAAAATGCAGAGGCCACATGCAGATCCAGATCTCATGCTTCACCCTTTGGGAGACTGTGGTGTTACGCCTTGAGCTCAGAGGGGAGCTCTTTGGAAACCAGCTGGGTTTGGATGTATATGAATTTACACAGTAACTTTAATGGATTCTTTATTCCAGCAGCGTACCGTACCCTATTTCCATGGTTGAAACTAGAGAAACAGAAAGACTGCCTGCTGATCGGAGAAAGTAAAGTTCACTGTCCCTCAGACTGGATTTATTAACAGTCCAGCGCACCTGGAGGGTGCACACACTACTGAATTTTTTTAATTGAGCTGTAGGGGCTGCCGAAGACCCAGTGTCTGTGTGAACTGGGATGAACAGAGCCCCTGAGCTGCCTTCCTGGCTTCAGGGCACGTGACTGCCACAATACCTCCCCTCACGCCTCCGGTACAGACGCGGCCTCCAACTACTTTCGATAGGTTCACGTGCAATCCTTCTGCGCCCAAAAGGTAGGTAGTTGAAATTTGGGTTGTTGTGTAATATTCGCTTACCTAAATAATAATGTGCATGCTATTGTTATTGCCGTGGCACAAACATTTACTGTAGACGCCGAAATCCACCAGTGCAAAGACAAGTGTCGCAAGTCGGCCGTTTGTGAAGTGACTCCTCAGGGCAGCTGGTGCATAATCAACTCTCCTCTCCGATGTAAAGTAAAGCCTGGTTGTTTTGCATGTTTGGTTGGCTGGATTTTTGGTTTAACACTCGTGATTGTTAAAAAGAAAGTAAACATATGGTAAAAAGAACACTCTGTTTATTTTTGGATTGACATTTCAAATACATATTTCTATATCCAGATGCCAATTTAAGAGTATTCTAAGAAGCATCAAAAATATAACTTTGAAAGTGCAAAAGAACTAGACTACATGACACAAAAATTAAGTTACTATCATTTTATCATAAATGTAAGATTCTAAAGTGAATACTCCTACAGGAAACAGGTTTATTAAGTTAATTTTATTTATTTTTTATAATAATTTTTTATTATATTATGTTAGTCACCATACAGTAGTACATCCCTAGTTTTTGATGCAATCTTCCATGATTCATTACTTGCATATAACACCCAGTGCACCATGCAATACGTGCCCTCCTCACTACCCATCACCGGCCTATCCCATTCCCCCACCCCCCTCCCCTCTGAAGCCCTCAGTTTGTTTTCCAGAGTCCATAGTCTCTCATGGTTCATTCCTCCTTCTGTTTACCCCCCCTTCATTCTTCCCTTTCTTCTCCTACCGATCTCCCTGCTATTTCTTATGTTCCATAAATGAGTGAAACCATATGGTAACTGTCTTTCTCTGCTTGACTTATTTCACTTAGCATTATCTCCTCCAGTCATGTCCATGTTGCTGCAAATGTTGTATAATCTTTCTTTCTGGTGGCTGAGTAATATTCCATTGTGTATATGGACCACATCTTCTTAATCCAGTCATCTGTTGAAGGGCATCTCGGCTCCTTCCACGATTTAGCTATTGTGGACATTGCTGCTATGAACATTGGGGTGCATATGGCCCTTCTCTTCACTACGTCTGTATCTTTGGGGTAAATACCCAGTAGTGCAATGGCTGGATCATAGGGTAGCTCAATTTTTAACTTTTTAAGGGACCTCCACACTGTTTTCCAAAGTGTCTGTACTAAGTTGATTTTAAATTCAACCAACTTCAGTTTGTGAAGTCATGGTACAATATTGTGTCCCAAGCGCTTTTCTGAAAGGGCCCCTAAAAGAAACAACCAGCCTTAGGAAGCAGGATGAACGAGAAAGAGATTGAAATCATCATGGTATGGCATGCCCCCAAAACATCCAAAATATGTCATATTTCAGAGGAAAAATCCCTTAGACTTGGGTAACTATGATTTTTAAAACTAATTTCATAATAAGAATTTAAGAATACCAACACTTTATAACTATTAAGTGAATTTGACTCCCTTGAATGAACGAATTAGTGAACTAGTCAGAAGTCATGAAGGATAGATGAAGACTCCCTCCCACAAAATGTATCCTCACCAGTCCCTCAGGGCACTGTTTTTGGTCATTTTCATTACTCACAATTTTACAACATGCCCACTTACGAAATGAATTCTCCTTTGATTTGTGGAGTTCATGGATGACTGTTTGGATTCATCTTGTCATACCCGGAGTAGACGTGGTATGACTTTCCTTCTGTTCTTTTATGCCCAACAGTGGCACACTTGGCTAGCGGCCCTGTCATTCAGAGAGAGCGGGTTAGTGCATACATCAAGAGCAGGTGTCAGGTGCCTCCCCCCATTTGTTCTCTTGATTGACTCATGTGAAGCTTTGCTCTGTTACTTCTGTCCACAGGATTCTGAGCCCTCTCCTTCCTCTCGTGGCCTTCACGACATCACCTTGTCATGATCACAACATGTTCAGCTGAAGCTCTATAGCTTGGTCTTCATTTTTGGGTTAGCAGAGCTTAAAGACAAAAGTGTAGAAAATGCAAGTAAGAGTCTCAGTGATGAGGAAACCTAATTATTCCCTTAACAGCTGCTGCTAGTCTGTTTAAAAAAAAAATCTTCACTTAGAAATAGAACTGAATTTGTTCCACCCACAAATGCCAATTCCTTGTGTTATTTTATATCTATTAGCAAAAGATACAGGGCTTCCTCTTCCCTCCTTTGGGATGAAAAAAGAAAATGCTCCAACAGTTAGACCTCAGTGGAGTCCTAATAGAAGTTACTCAGGAAATTCCTAGCGTGTCCTCCCTTGAGCTTCCAGTTTCGTATTCTCCTTCAATTTCATCTTACCTCACTCACTGGGTCTATGTGGTATGTGTCGGGCCCCTTCGCAGTGTCAGAGTATTCTCTGTGGTGTGTGTATCCAAGCATGCATACTGTGTACTTCCTGAGTGTCCCCAGTGAAGGCACCTAGGAGAAATCGTGCCAGCCTCGCTCATTGTGACAGGATTCCAACCTCACTTAAAGGGATGGGCTACTACAATTTAAGAGCCAGAAACAGTATCTCCCAAAGCTGAGACCCTTATTTAATGCTAGGACAGCTCAAAACAAGACCCACGTCATAAAGTATTTGGGAAATGATTAATCAGCATTGTGTATACCCCAGATTTTGATCCAGTGTGTGTGTGTCTGTGTGCATTTATTAAAAGCAAAAGGGATTAACTGCTCTTGCGAGCCATTTCTCCCTTGCATAATGGGACCAATGTGCATTGCAAGTATTACTTTGTTATTATAGTTCATTCTCCTCCTTTTGGTTCTGAAGTGTATTCCTATGCAGATAAGGACAGTGTCTCTCATTTTTCTCAGACCTGTGGGTGGTGCAGTTCATTTTCCTGAACTGATTATCAGCCAGAAAAGGTAAACCCTCTCTGGCATGCCTTTTACCCCACTTGGTGCTACTCAGATCACAATTAAAGTTAAATAGATCAATGTTCAGAATAAGAAAGTCTGGAACATGACATCAAAAACTAATGAAGTACTGTATGGTGACTAACATAACTAATAAAAAAAAGAATAGGAAAGTCTGAAAAGTTTAATGGTTTACTGAAATCAAGGAGGATCTCTAAAGCTGCCTAGATATGTATGTTTGTACAAAGGTGTTCTCAGCCTCAAGGAATAGGCTCACATCTGTTGATGAGAGATGTCCATGGAGAAACAGAGACCATGAGAATGAGTTCAAGTTAAATCAAGTCCTACTGTATCAATTTCTTGGATGTGTTGTACCTTCATTAAAGATTTCCAAGAAATGGTCCTTTCTCTGGTCCCACTCAACCTGTTTAGCCAATTGCAGACCAGGCTGCTGGGCTCCCCTCTCTGGTGTCGTCTAGAGCAGCGAGCTCCCTTTACCCCATCCCCTGCAATGGGACCTCTCATCCCCAGACTGCACTTTGATGTCTCCCATTTTGAGCAAGTGCTCCTATGAAGACATTTTGTGGAGGAAACTCTGAGGCAAAGTTTGCAAAGGTAATAATGTTGAACAGTCAGTCTGAGTGTAACAAGAGGAGACACAGGATGATGAGACCACAGGAGCTGGTGTATTGAGGTGCCAAAGCTAGAGATGCCTAGTGTTCTTTAATCCCTCACAGTGCTTCACTCAGCTGTGCTATTAGCTGCAGCTATTACAATCACCCATTAGTAAGGGAGAAAAGGCAGGCTGCCAAGGTGAAGCCAATGGCCTGTGGTCACACAGCTACTGACCCACAGAACCATGTTCAGATCGAGGCTCTCTCATTCCAAATTGTGGGCGCCCACCACAACCACGTACTGCTTCTCAGTCCAAGAGGATAAAGGGAAATTAGTTTTGAGGGAAGGGGAAAGTTGCATTTGAGGAATCGTATTTCCAAAAGCTGACAGGTGTGGGGTCTTTAGCACATGTAGCGAGTGACAGATAACACAGTGTATTTGGAAAGCAATGTGTAAAGCAACCTAAGGTCACACACTTGTCTGAGCTGACTGTGACACTGACTCTCAGGATAAGACTATAACCTGCTAGGAAGCAGTGTGTATACAGGTGTGTGCCCGTGTGCACAGAGAGAAGTGTACACTAAATGGAGAAATGGAAAGAGAATGCTTGCAGAATAGGGCTGGTTGAAAAGAATCTTCCAGGAATGGGACCCCAGCTGCTGAGACAGTTTCAGGATCATTCAGGCAATGACGATTTTATGATGGATTATTTCTAGTGGAGGTTCAAGAAATACTGGAAGATGACTTCATCTTAACTTTCCTTCCTTCACATTCCTGCCCCCATCTTATTCCCACATTCAGTTGACAGAGGTGAAGGAACAGAGTTAAAATAAACACTCAGAATAAGGACATGGCTCTTCACTGACTCTCTGAGAGAAGCCCTGAAAGGCCCATGTCATCACACCCCTAAGTTAAATAGCCAAATCCATGAGAATACACTGTCTCCACCCAACATTCTCAACCCAGCCCCGCAGTACTCCCAATCCCAGGAGCCAAGATTTCCCTGTAGCCCCAGCTTTTTGCACGCACTATTAGCATTTAGAAAGAACTTATCTTTAATCAGGAGAGCCGTGGTCAGGTTCTTGCAGATAACCCACCTCGAACAGGGCTGTGACAAGCCCAGACTGGATCCCAGTAACTAACGGAGGCGTGTAAGACAATTATCATATGGTTTCTCTCATCTATGGAACATAAGAACTAGGATGATCAGTAGGGGAAGAAAGGGATAAAGAAAGGGGGGGTAATCAGAAGGGGGAATGAAACATGAGAGACTATGGACTCCGGGAAACAAACTGAGGGCTTCAGAGGGGAGGGGGTGGGGGACTGGGATAGACTGGTGATGGGTAGTAAGGAGGGCACGTATTGCATGGTGCACTGGGTGTTATACACAACTAATGAATCATCGAGCCTTACATCAGAAACCAGGGATGTACTGTATGGTGACTAACATAATATAATAAAAAAACATTAAAAAAATAATTACGGAATAAAACACAGCAGGCAGTGGTGCCCCAGGGGCCATGTGCGCAGGTTGCCAACCAGGAAATAAAGAGCTTTCAGACCTCAAGGAGTTCAAATGGCCCCTTTGGCCTTTAATCTGCTAATTTTCAAGTCAGATTAAGGTGTTAACACCTCCCACTTCTATGGAGATACCGCAGTGTGGAAAAGGAGGGTCTCCACTGAGGTGGAATTTCAAATACACTCAGCATTTTTTTCATGTATATTTGCTACTTTACTCAGTTGGACACAGGCAGTGGATCTTCATTTGACTTCACTGTGTGGGGTTGAAGGCACTCTGATAAACAGAAATACAGGTGCAGTACATAACAGAATTGATATAAAGACTAGGAAAACACTCTGATCCAGTTAAATTTCCATTGGTGGTATAAGTGGTGGTTATGTCACAGGAGGTGACCAACTGCCCTGCTTTGCCCAGGACTGTCTTGGAAATTTAGGATGGTTGGTCACCCAGAAGGACACTGTCATTCTCAGAGCACAGGGTGCCCCTGACCTCACTGTGTGATTAGTTGACATTTTTTTTTGGTCTATATAATTTGTAAGTTTCCCCGCTGTCTCCTGTTTTTGGTAATTTATGTATTGAGGTTATGTTGATTTTGCTGATTCATCTTCATTTTTTAATAAACAGACTTTCACAAAGAGAGAAAAAAATAGTCTAATATCAGTCAAATTTAAATTTGTAGAGTTTCTTGGAAAAATAGTCCGATAGTTCCTCAAAAAGTCGATCAGAATTACCATCTGACCCATCAGTTTTACTCCTAAGTATATACCCAAGGTGATTGAAAACACATGCCCCACAAAAACTTGTTCATAGCAGTATCATTCATAATAGCCAAAAAGTGGAAACAACCCAAATGTCTATAAGCTGATGAATGGATACATTAAATGTGTTATATCCAATATAATGGAGTATTTTTTAACCATAAAAAGGAATGAAGTGCTGATCCATGTTATAACAGCGATGAACTCTGAAAAACATATGTTCTAAGTGAAAGACACCAGACACAAAAGGCTCCATACTGCATGATTCCATTTATAGAAATGGGATGTGCTTAAGAGGCAAATCCATAGCGATAGAAAGTAGGTTGATTCCAAACAGGGGAAGGAAGATGGGTCAGAAGTTGCTTCATGGGGCAATGAGGACATCCTAGAATTGAGTACAACCTTGTGAACTATGTCTCTTAAATGAGCAAGTTATGTGTTACGTGATTATATCTCAATTAAAAAATCATAAACATTTTCCATAAATGAAGTTTATGAGTTTCCAGATTACAGAGATTTATTGATTGCTCTTCAAAATAAATGTCAAAGGAGTTTCATACTGGAGTACATTATTGTGAAATTGGAGAACATTGGACATAAGGATCTGAAAAGCTTCCAGTGAGGCAGAAGAAAAAGATCACCTACAATCAAGAGTCTTGCACCGAACTTTTCCAATAGAAATTCTTTTTTTTCAAGATTTTTTATTTATTTGCGTGTGCGTGCACGTGCGCGAGAGAGCACAAGCAGGGGGAGGGGCAGAGGGAGAGGGAGAAACAGACTTCCCGCTATGCAGGGAGCCCAACGCGAGGCTTGATCCTAGGACCCCGAGATCATGACCCTACCCGAAGGCAGAGCTTTACTGACTGAGCCACCCAGGTACCCCTGCAATTCTACATGTAATAAGAAAATGGAACTTGGTCTCAACTTCTAAGCAATAGTATCTATTTTTCTAAACCCAACCAAACCATCAATCCAGTGTAAGAAGAGAATAAAGGCATTCTTGGATATGTACAGCATCTTTTGGAAACTACTAGAAGATGGGATCCCTTAAATAAATTAAAAACCTAAGAAACAGGAGAACATGAGTTCCACCAACAGGTCACCCATGCAGGAGAGAGGTGGGGCGTTATCAAGATGATAGGTCTTTGGAGGAGTACTGGGTGAAGGGAGGAGGCATTCAAGCTGGAAGGAGCCATGCAAGGCAGAGAGAAGCATACAGCCATGATGTTCTACGGGGCAGGCGGTATGTTGGTTCTTGCACATCCGTGTGCATTGCAAGGGCACAAGGTATTGTTACAATGAACGTTCCCAGGCGTGCCACCAGAGAGTCTAGGTTGGTAAACCTGGATTAGAATCTAGATTCTGATACAGGTGGTACAATGACACTTATGGTTACAGACATGAGCATTTGAGTCACACAGACCCAGATTTAAATCCCAACCCCAATCCCCTCAGTAATTAAAGATATGATATCATTAAATTGCTTAATCTCTCTAACATGAAACACTTGTGCAGGTCAAAAATGGGAATATGACTACATAGTTGGGTTATAAAGGGTAGTATTTGCAATGTGTATAAATGTGTATAAAATACTTATCATAGTGCTGGCACCTAAAAAATCTCAATATAAACTAAGAGCTGGTTCTTTGAAAATGTCAACAAAATCGACAAATTTCTAGCTAGACTAGAAAAAAAGAGAATGGATCCACAAAACTAAAATTATGGCTGAAAGAGGGTACATGGCCACTGAGGACATCACACAAATACAATGGTTAACACAAAACTCGTGGGAGCAGCTGCACGCCAGCAAAGTGGACAACCTGGAGAAAACCTGATAAATTCCCAGAGACGTACAACTGCCAAGACTAAATCATGAAGATATAGAAAACCTGAACAGATCAATACCAAGGAGATTGAGTCACAAATCAAAAACTTCCAAAGAAAAACCCAGGACCTGATGGTTTCAGTGCAGTTTCACCAAACATCTAAAGAAGGATTCATGCCAATCTTTCTCAAACACTCCCAAAAAATTGAGGAGGGATTATTCCCAAACACATTTTGCGAGGCCCGCATTACCCTGCTACAAAAGCCAGATAAACACTACGAAGAAGGGCCTTTCTCAGATGACAGGAGTGAGATGTGGGGCTGGGCACTGCCAGAGGTGAATGTGACCCAGGACAGGCTCATACCCATTTCCTTTGTGGGTCAGTGTTTCTTTCCTGTTTACTTTCACTCTGATCTAAAACTAGAACTTTACGTGTTCAAATGTCACTATCAACAAACTAAAACTGCACTGTAATGCAATAAACAGGATCCAAAATATTGCAAGGTAAGTGAAAAGTACTCTGTTTTTGGTCATTGCTGGCACAAAAAGCAGAAGAGTGAAGAAACGAAAACATACACTGTTTAGAAGAGGAGCTCCATCCCGAGTTGTTGAGACCTAGTCCCTTCCTAACCACCCCCAAACAAGACGAGGACTCCAGGTGGCCCCACAGGAGCTGGTGGGCTGGACAGATGATGGGAGCCAAGAGCAGTGGGTCCAGGTTCTACCACCACAGGACCTTGTACCACTTTCTGCCATTTATGGATGAAGGAAGACTGGATGGATGGACTAGGCATCAGTGACTCAGGCCATCAACCGTCTGGGCTCCCTTATATTTCATTTGAAAAGCAGGGGACTGGACTGAGCTGTTCCTCATTCTTCAAAGAAAATCCTGACTTAGGAAGGAGGTGAACCTGGTGACGTGCTGACTCAGCCGTGGTCATCGCATCTCCTATGGCAGCCTCTCCCCGGCGGCTCCTTGCGGCTCGGTGATGTAGGCCATGGCCAGGCGCTGCTCTACGTGGGATGCGGACATGCTTAAACACCTGTTCTATTCTAGTTTAATATTTAACTTGGAGTTTCATGTTTTGTTTCCTCGTTACACAACAGCTAGCTTGAGTTCACTGGCCTTGTGAGAGCCGACTCCCTACTGGTAAGAACCGTACCCCATTCCCTGGAGCCTGTTGGCTGTGAATCGAGCATCAGGTTGTCATGTGCGACTGGGGAGGGCCATGCCCACAAGTTAAAGACTTGCTGCACAAGCTTGGAAGCACAGCTTTTCCCTTTTCCTTTAGGGACATCAAAGGCAGTGGGCTGTTTGCAACCCAGCAGGGACACAGACCTGGGAGGGTCACTCCCCACTAACACCAACACCTCCCCTCCCCATGAAGGTCCCAGGAATGCCGACTGGGCTGTAGAGCAGCTAAGAGTGACCTAGAGGAAAGCCACATTTGCTGAAAACATAATCTCACATAGTGCATGTAAGACCCTATGAATGTGATTTCAGGGTGTCTGACAGTCTGTCCTAGAGGCAGGGAAGGGACCCAGCTGTGCTCACCATGCCTTTTGCCAGCACACACCTGCAGTCTCCCCTATAGGCTTTCCACCACTAGGAGGCACATGTCATTGTCCTCATTTTCTGGGTCAGAACACCGAGGATGAGCCGTAGCAGGAACGGGAACATGGATGCAGCCCGGCTCCTTCCCGTCTCAAAGCCCACACACTCTGTCCTGAGTCTTACCCTACTTGGAATAAACATGTGAACATATAACCACATCAGCTCAAGTCATATCTAACTAACTCATAAATACATGCTTAGCAAGATTATGAACGGTTTATATATACGAATAATAACACATTGATAAAGGAGAAAGCATGTAAATGGCTAACAGCATAAGAAGGGTTAAATTGAGTATGCAGCCATGGAAACTGCTGATGCACGCAAACATTAAATGGCATGTAAATGTTCATGATCTAGTAGTGGGGGAAAAAAGAGGACTGAAATTTTTATTTATAGTATAATTTTAGATGTCTAAGTATGGTTAAAAAACAGGAATAATACTTGACAAAATTTTAGTGGCGATAATTTTTTAGCAACTCTCTTTCTATATATCAAAGGCCCTCCAGAGCCTGAAAATAGCCCAGCAGAGGGGAGTCCCACAGACTGCACGGCAAGCAGCCCCAGGTGCCTGTCTCCTCCGGCGTCTGGGCTATCACCACCCCACAACCCAGGTTAGCTCATCCGCGTCCCTGATGCTTCCCGCCATCCACTCCCTCATGATCCCAGCGTCTCCTGTCACCCAGGGACCGTCCCTGCACATTCAACAGGCTTGCTGGAGGTTGTGCGTGTGAACTGGATGGAAAGATGTTTCATGTGCCCCTCCAAGTGTGGGATGCACTGGTCCTGCCTGGTGTACGGAGGGCTTGCGATCTACTGTAGCCCAGGGAAATTTATCACAGGAGAAAAGCCATTTTAAAATCTTCCATTTGTTATCAGTATCAGTTAACTGACATCTATCCACAATAGAAGATATATTGACTTTTTTTCCAAAATGCAGAAATACTTATATTAAAGGACTCTAAGAAACACAGACTTCTCAATTTCATTACCTTAAAATCATTAAATGATAGAAAAAAAAATCAAACTAACCCTGGGGGACCTGGGTAGCACAGTTGGTGAAGCATCTGACTTGGTTTCAGCCCAGGCCCTGATCTCAGGGTAGTGAGATCGAGCCCCACATCGGGCGCCAGGCTCAGTTTGGGGTCTGTTGCAATTCTCTCTGCCTCTTTCTCTGTCCCTCCTGCAACTAAATAAATAAGTCTTTAAAAAATCAAACTAACACATAAAATACATTTAAGCCTAACCCTAACCCTAAATCAGTTAAACATTAGATAACAGTGGTTATCAAAAGTAGTGGAGACATATATTTTGTTTTGTTTTTGGCATTCAATTAGTTGGTGCCTTCTAGGTGCCAGCCTAGTGCGTCTGGCACAGACACAGAGATGGGGGGTGTGGTCTCACCTGTGTGCATCACCTGCAGCCCTACACTGGAGGTGAGTGGCTCTCTGCCGAACACCTGGCCCCGGAACAGCACCTGGAAACCAGAAATGGCTCCGTGGTATTCTAGAGTGAGCACAGAGATTTCTGCCCCCAACAGACTCAAAGCCTGGTACGAATGTGACTAGGAAGACCCAATTGTGAATCCCCATTATCTTCTGAGATTACATTCTGAGGAGAAACTTTTCTTCCTGGTCACTTGGGCTGGTGGTAAAGAATGCCTGGCTGGAGATGCTGAACAGGAGTGATTACATCTGCCTTGGGGGACCCGTGACCGCTGAGTCCTCCCTTACAGCAGCCTGGCGGCTGGTCACACCTGCATTGCACAAACCGCTGAGTAGAACCAAACCACCATGGTCTACCCTGAGAAAAATGCAGGGAGGAAGAGCAGCTGCTGACCCCAGGAAGAGCCACGGAAGACCTGCGGGCTCTCTCCCAGAGCGGAGCTGGGAGGTGTTCCAGCCACAGCTCTTTGTGTGCGACTGGCTGTGGGTCCCGCAGCGCGGAGACTCAGCCGCTGTCGCACACATGTGCTGCTGCTGCTGAACCACCTGCCTCCAGTGTGTAGACCCCCGTCTTCCGAAGCCCACAGACCACAGAAACCAAAGTAGTTCACAGTGTCGACTGTGTGACTGGTGATTTTTCAGAAACGAAGGATAAACGTAGGGTCACATATTCAGACAGGAAAACGCTATAGGAGGGTTCCCACTTCAGCCACTCTTTCGTTGCAGGTGCGTAATTATTGTAAATAAGCTCAGAGAAGCCAGTGTGCTGGTCCGCAACGAGACACCCTCCCAAGCCCCGCATCTGAGGCACCTGTGCTATGCCCAGATGATGTGAAAATTAGAGAGAGACAGAGACACAAAGGGAGAGAGACAGGGAGAGAGAGCCTAGAACCCATATCGGCTGCTGCCCCCTCACCACCCACACTGCCCCAGGCTGTACGGTCACCTGTGTGGCCTGAGCGATGAGGATGCTTACTGGCTGCCCGCAGCCAGCCACCACATGCCAGGTCTAAAAAATAGAGGGAAAGGTACTTTTCAGGTAGATCTTGGTTGTTACCTACGATGGGGCTGGCCGGGGGAGCGCACACCTTTTCAAGTTACCAGTTTGTAACAAGAGACATTAAAATTTGTAACATGGTGGTGTTTCCTCTCATAAACAAAATTCTTTAAAAAAACCACCTCTCATCTTACATGCCATTGACATTAGCTAAGGCCCTGATAATACGAGAAAAATTTGAAAATGAACTATGTGAACAAGTATTCTCCAAAGTAAGACTTAGATAAATAGTGTCATTCTGAATTACAGCGAAAGCATTGCTTACATGGGCAGAATTCTTGTCTCTCAATGAGTGAATAGAACTGCTGATTATGCTCTCAGGAGAGGAGCTGGTTGGACTTCTGGGGGCAGGAAAACGTGCTCCTGATGGATCCCAGCAGTGCACTCAAATTCCACAAACTGCAGGAATCATGGCTTCTCTACCGCAGATCAAAACATGTGAGTCATCTCTCTTGATCCCACTCAGATCCTTTTCTTCAGAATTCCAGGTACAAAGCCCTGGAAAAATTATGATGTAAATAACTTAAAGGCTATTAGAGCATGTTTCTCTTGAAGGATGGCCTCAGTTTCTACATGCATGTGAGGACAAGCATTCCTGTGGCAGTCACTGATGAAATGTACCTTTCAACATTTAGCACCTGTGCCTTAGTGACACTGTCAGCAAATCTGAAAGCTCCCTTCCATGTAATGTTACTAACAGAGCTGACCTTGCACAAGTTTCCAGAGAGTCGCATGCTTTGTGTTGTTTTTGGTCAGCAAGTACAACAGACAACAGCAGGAGGAAGGGTGTTGGTGACAGCAGGCCTCAAGCTGAGGGACACTGAGGGACCTCCCAGGACCACAGCAGGTAAGGGCAGGATCACAGCTTCGATCCAGGGCTGAGTAACTGCTGCATGCAGAAACGCACAGGTGGGGATGCCTTGTCTTCAAGAGCTCACACAACCATTCATTCCCTTCATGTTAAGGGACTTCATGCTCAGGACAGTCTTCATGTAATTTTAAGCTGCAAATACCTTAGAGGAACAGCTGGTTCCTGCTGCTGCCATTGCCCAATCCTGTCGTGTCTGTGCTCAGCTTACTCATGAGATGGGTCAAGTCTGGAGATGCAGGGAGCAGACGGGAAAAAGTGTAGTGAGAGCCCTGGCTGCTCTGGGAGATCCTGGGGGTGAGAGGAAGACATCTCTGAAGTGGGGTTGCACGGGCTCTGTCCTCAAGCACGAAGAAGGAACTTGCCATGGAACAGGAAGGCCTTTGGAGGCAGAGAGCAATGTCCAGAGTGGGTGAGATCTTACAGCACATTCCACCATGTGGCTAGAAGGAAAGTAACAGGAAGAAGTGGAAACAGACAAGGATGGATATGGAGGTCGGGCTAAAGGATGAAAGCCCTTGCCTACTGGGGTGAAGATATTAGATTTTATCCTGAAGGTGTTATGGAGCCTTCGACTTAAAGGAGTAACATGATAATATTTATCTTTCACAATTCAACCCAGAATTTCTGTAAAGGGCTAAACGGAAAATATGGAGAGTTCTGTGGTCTCTCTGACAACTTCTCCACGCTTGCACCGTGGCTTGAAGCAGCCACAGAGCATATATAATTAATGTGTGTGGCTGCATTCTAACAACATTTTATCTACACACAACAGGTGGTGGTCAGACTTGGCCCGTGGGTGGTAATTTCCAACACCTCAGATTTGCGCACGGTGGACGATGGCTGAGAGGGCTCCTGATTTAAGATGGTAGAGTGGGTGTACACGGAGATCTACCCTGCCTGACCCCTGCCCCTAAAACTAAAGGGGGAAAAAAAGATGAAAGAGAGAGAATGCATAGTTGTGCTAGAAAACAAGGGGAACTTCATGGACCACCAACAAAGTAAGACAGTAAAAAAAGGAAACAGGAGGGAAGCAGACATGATTTCTCTCCAGGCACAAATCACATATAGTGGTACTTTCTCCCCACAGCTTTCCTTCTGTTTTCAAAGATGATAGGGAAGGAGGGTTCAAGTCCATCAAATGATTGAACTGTTTCTTCCTTTTCTTCCCCTCTTCCCTGCTTTTTGGACATGGCAGATTTTGTCACTTCAAACACTGAGAATTTTATTTTCTTAAGCAAAAATGTACAATAAACCTCAACTAGAAATGTAACAAGCCTGAAACTTTACAATCTACAGAAGTGGAAAGGACAGAGGAACTGTTATCCCCTCTTTCTCCTGCAGCAGCCTCCACCTTGCACATGGCACCCAGAAGTGCAGGAAGTGCTTTTTTGTGGTCCAAACCCTGAAGCCCCCGTGCACCTGGCCATCCCTGCCTTCTGGGTCCCTCCTCCTGCACGGGAGGATTTCACTGGTGGTTCCCTGTTCTAATCTCAGTATATTTCCAGCTATGGCCCAGACGCTTCTATTTCCAGTATCTTCTGACTTTATAGCAAAATTACATCTAACATTTTATTTCTTTCAAAAATAGGTATCTATAAATTTATTTAAAGTTTAGAGTTAAAACACAATAACATTCTCTTTCATCTTAGTGTTACCTCTCTGGTGTTATTTTGTTCCCAAAAGCCCATTTTAATCATCCGTTGATTCTTAAGCAACTAAATTCTGTTTTACTGAAGGGAAACAATAGGAGAAGGTTTATTTTTAAAAAATGAGTTCTTGAAATTGAATAAGCCACATCCCTTCTAAGATTGGGTATTTGTAGACGTGAATTGTGTTCTGAGGGAGAAAAACTAGTCTCTTCTCTGTCCACTGAAGTCAGGGAGCAGTGAGAGCCCCGCTCACTGATAACATGGCGTTGACCTTTGGTTCAGCTCACAGCACGGGATGCAGAGAAGCAGACTGTGGAGGGAACGTTCTGCTTCAGTCCAGAGATGATCTGCTCCAACCGTTTCTCTTCACAAACTTCTCTTTCCAGCAGTGGAGTCGCAGACTCTGCTTAGAGAATCCAGTGACTTTCTCACAAGCCAAGTCGGCTTTCTTTTGTGACACACACAACCCACACATGTGAGGGTGAAGTAGAGCCAGAGACACTCCTTCATAGCTCATGCCCGCTGGGAGATCCGTTCAGTTCCTACTGTACATCCCTCTGTTTGTTATTATTATTAGTGAACGGTTTTTACTTGGAATCAATTTTGTGAATTCTAGCACATTTTTAGTGAACGCATATTCGAATCTCAGTGCCCTTCTCTCTCCTGACTTACTGTCAGGTCAGTTATAGCCTAAGGTTCAGCTTTGGTTTCTGTCTTCATTACAACAGATCTGAAAACATCAACTTTCATTCAGGGGCTGGTGGCCTCCACTCCTCTGTCTTCCTGGGGCTCTGAGTGGACATTCTCCAATATGACCTTTGTGACCTAACCTTTTCACCCCTCTGTGAAGGCACACACCTCCCCCTGCCCCCACCACCCTCCAGACATGTTCTAGCACCTCCCAAACAGTCATCTCCAGGCAATGGATTTTTCGAAAAGATTTATGTTATTTATTTGCGAGAGAGAGCATGTGAGTGGAGGGAGGAGCAGAAGGAGAGGGACAGAGAGAATTCTCAAGCAGACTCCCCACTGAGCATGGAGCCTGACAGAGGGCTTGATGTAGGGCTTAATTCCGTTTCCCTGGGATCATGATCTGAGCTGAAATTGAGTTGGCCACCCAACAGACTGAGCCACCCAAGTGCCCCTCCAGGCAACGGATTTTTTATGGGTCCTTATTTTGCTGAAGTTCAGCTGCCCCCTTGTGACTCACTGAATCACCCCAAGTTAAGGGAACAAGCCAGCAGGTCAAACCCTATGTGTAACCCATGCTGCAGAAAATCTGCATTGAACAAGCCCTGGCGAGTATGAATCATTTTGCTGCTGAACATGCATGCTCGAGCATTGCTCTTGGCCTCGGATTCCCTAGTCACTAGACTCCTCAAATTTACGAGGACCACGTAATAATTTTAAGTCTAAAAAGAGCACAGTATGTTTTCCTAAGACATTGAGAAGAAAATGAGGCAGAGCAGAGCCGCCCCTAGGTCACAACTGTAAGATGGTCTGTCTTTGTGCGTTGCTGGTGGAAACGGCTGATTTATCTTTCTGGAAGCCACCCAGATTAGAGGCTTTTTGGTCCAGGTCTCCACCCATCCCTGGTTGGAAACACTGGCATATGAGACATCCTCACCTCCATGTAGGGCCTTTAGTAGTTTTACTCAAACATCACTGCCCCCAGTCCTCAGCCAGACATTTGACTCTCCACAATCCACCCTGGACCCATCTTTTACAATCTAGATTCTCATTATTCCCACTCAAAATTCTTCATTTGTTGGACAGGGTCAGTGTTTAGAGTAAGGGTCAGGGCCAAGGTTAGGGACAGGTTAGAATTAAGGTCAGGGTTAGGGGTTAGGGTTGGGGTCATAATTTGGGATCAGGGTCAGACTTGAGATCAGGTTCAGGGTCTTGATCAGTGTCAGGTTCAAGGTCAGGGTCTGGGTCAGCTTCTGTGTCAGCATCTTAGTCTGGCTCTGTGTTGGCCTTACCTTCTGGGTCAGGGTCAAGGTCAGTGTTTGGGTCAGGGCTTGGGGCAGGGCTGGCTTTAGCAGAAGTGGCCCTCTTGCCTGTCTTCTGTGTCTTCTCTGTTTCTCCTCCATGGCTCTAGACCTCTAGGATGCACTTGCTCACGGTCACATATGCATCGCGGGTTGGTCTAGAGCATTCGTTGTGTTGTCCCTCAGTGTTGGGCTCTGACAGAAGTCCAGTGAAATATCCACCCAGTCACTGACTGTTTCAAATCCAACTTCACCTTAGTCAAGGGTGTGGAGTGCCTCAGAGCTCAGGAAGGGTCTTTCTGCTCCCTCACCTGGGAAGGGTACTGTTGTCCCCACTCTGCCTGGGCAGCCTTCAGCACTGCCCTGACCCCAAGGGCACTCAGTAACACATGTAGATTTATATAGGACCAGGAGCAGCAAATTGCCAACCTCCAGGTGCCCCCTTCTTGCAGGCTGGTGGGGCCCTCCTGGCACCAGCTGCGTCTTTTGTCCCATCTGAGCAATCAGGAGTGGACAATCAGGATTCAGACAGGACAGCTTTTGGTCTCCAACCATTGGGGCAGGTATCTATGGTTGTCCAGCTCAGGCCAGCTCAGGTCCTGACAACCCCCATTATTGAGCTGACTGGGCAGTGTAACAGGTCCTGGGGCAGTATAGACAGCCCCTTGGGATATTTCTATTCCCAGCATCTGTGTGGTTGAGACAAGCGCTTCCTCCCTCACAGCCTCTCAGCCTGGCAAGAAAGGTAATATCCTGCAAACATTGAATGTAGTTCTGGCCACTACAGCCATACAACTGACTGGCCCTGCAGTCTTTTGGCCTCCCAGTTGTAATTTAAACCCTTGGCATTCAACTTGTTAAGAATTAAGGGCATCGGAACAACCGTGTCCACCCCAACTGTCCACTTTATCCCAGTGAGCAGTTCCTCACTGAGGCTGCATGGTTTCCAAGAGCCATGTACATGTCCCAGGGCACGTAGCCTCTAAAAGTCTGCCAAGTGTGCATTCCATGCTGTGAAATAATCCTTGAGCCTCCCACAGCTTCACTGAGCAATAATTTCTTTTACTATCCTCACGTTTGGTCTCTGCTATTTGTGAAGAAGAGAGAAGATTGAAAAGAGAAAAGATTGAAAAGTAAGCCAGTTTGTTCTTTGGGGAAGGGTGATTACTGTGGGGGAGGGGGGGTGCGACTTATGGGCTCCCTCCTCCCAGGGACATGAGTCAGGTCTGTGTGCCTTCCAGTCTCTGAGATGTAGAGACTTGATGCCCAAGGCAGGGGCCATGAGTTTCCCACTAAGACCAATGTTGCTTTTTTAGCAAGTGCAAGAGTATCTTGCCACTGTGGGAGGACAGCAAGAGCACTGGATGGGTGGCTGCAGCCCCTGACCCTAAGTGAACACCTTCCTTCCTTGGTGATTTAAGTCTGTGCCTTCTCTTTCGCTAAGAGTTTCTTGAAATTTAGTCATTCTTCTGTTACTGGTACAGAGAGGGAGACACCCCTACAAATGGAGCATTCCTTTATAAGTGTGCATTTCACTCACCAAGTGGCAACCTCTGCTCAGTTTTCAGAGATTCTCCTGTGTCTGCTCTTTCTTAAAATTAATTGGCCCCAAAGAATCCTTGTGCCAAAGAGGCATTTTTGGGGTGGTATATTCTGCTTCCTTCACATGGATATACCCCGGTTTGCTTATGGATTCATCTATTGAAGTTCATCCTGATTTCTTTAAGATTTTAACCACTAGATACAGAGCTGTGTGCATAATGGCATGTGAGTTTTTGTTTGGAAATAGTTTTTCAAAGCAGTTGTCTAAATACCAGAAGTGCAATTGTTGGATCTTAACTTGAGACTTATTTAAGTTTGGAGAAAATGGCCAAACTGTCTTCTGAAGGGACAGTTGCTGCCATTCCTCACCTTCCAGCAGTTGGTATTCTTGTTTCTGGAGTTCAGCATTTGGAATAGGTGTGAAGTGCTGTCTCACTGTCATTTACACTTGTTCTTTCCTAATGATGACGTCGAGCATATTTTTGTAAGCTTATTCTGTGTCTGCATATCTTCTTTGTCCAGGCATTTTCAGATCCTTACCCATTATCAGTTCGGATGTTTGTTTCCTTACTGTTGCGTTACGATAGTTTTTTGTATATTTTGGCACAAATCTTTTACCAGATATGTGTTTTGCAAATATTTTCTCCCAGTTTGTTGCTTGTCTTTTAGTTTTCTGAACAAGGTCTTTCATAGAGCAGAAGTTCTAATTTTAAGAAGTTCATGTTATCAACTTTTTTATTTTGTGGATTGGCTTTTGGTGTTGTGTGTTAAAACTCATCACCACACCCAAGGTCATGTAGATTTTCTTTTATATGTTCTTTTTGATATTTTGATAGTTTTACATTTTAAATTAATCTACAATGTTGAATGAATTTTGGTGTAAGTTGTAAAGCTTGTGCCTGCATTTCGCTTAATTCCGTAGGGTTTCTAATTAATTGTTTCTATTTCTGGAGATGTCGGGGGTGATTGGACTCCATTTCAGTTTGAATTTTCCAAATGTAATGGATTCAGCTGGACCCCAGAAGGGACAGGTGCCTCCACTGAACTGAGCGCACCGCACCCTGCACCGCCCCCACCGCCCGCAGGGGGCACCCGAGTCCAGCTCCGCGACTCCCGCCGGGCATGCGCTTTCCGGTGCGCTGGCAGGTGTTGCAAGTCCTCAGGACCCTCTGTGCTGACGCCACCCCCCCCCCCCCCCCAGGCCCCGGGAGGACGTGGGGCCTCATCCACAGTAAGCAGCCCGGCCTCCCCACGACCTGCTGTGGAGGATGTGGGTCTGTGTCCACAGTGACAGGAGCCCGGCCTCCTCAGGACCCGCTGTGGAGACTTCGGGAGGACATGGGGCCGCGTCCACGCGGACAGGACCCGCAGTGGAGGACGCCGCGTTTCCACGGCTACACGGAAAGGACCCGCAGTCGAGGACGTGGGTGCGCGTCCACACCGACAGGAGCTTGGCCTTCTCAGGATCCGCTGTGGAGGCTTCTAGAGGACATGGAGCGGTGTCCACACCCACAGGACCCGGGTCTCCTCAGGACCCGCCGCGGGAGGAGAAGGTGAGGAGAAGCCGCCTGAGCCGGGACTGCCGAGGGGTCCGTGCTCACAGGACCCCGCGGAGGAAGGGTGCGCGGTGTAGACGGTGGGGTTTCCGTGGATTGTGTGCTGTGGGTCCGTGTTTACGCGCACACGGATCCGGTTCCGGGGGCTCCGCTGGAAGTCTGCAGTCAGGGAGCAGCCGCCCGGTTCTCCTGCTCCCCCGGCCTCGGCCCCGCAGGGTCCTCCCCGCGTCCACACCCGGTCCTGGCTGTCGGTTCGGCGTCTGGAGGTTCCGTAGCGACGGCGCGCGCTCTGCAGACAGACGGCTGTGGGGAGAGCAGGTGTTCTCACGGCGTCGGTTCTTCCCGAGCGCAGAGTGTCTTCCGGTCTCCGCGTGTCTCCCTCGACGTCTGTCGTCGGTGTCTCCCGGGTGTCCGTCTGTCGTCGGTGTCTCAGGGGTGTCCGAGAGCAGGGCTGTCCGTCCCCCTCGCCATCTGTCGTCGGTGTCTCCCGGGTGTCCGAGAGCAGGGCTGTCCGTCTCCCTCCATGTCTGTTGTCGGTGTCTCCCGGGTGTCCGAGGACAGGGCCGTCCATCTCCCTTGCCATCTGTCGTCGGTGTCTCACGGGTGTCCGAGGACAGGGCCGTCCGTCTCCCTCGACGTCTGTCGTCGGTGACTCACGGGTGTCCAAGGACAGGGCTGTCCATCTGCCTCGACGTCTGTCATCGGTGTCTCATGGGGGTCTTAGAGCAGGGCTGTCCGTCTCCTTCGACGTCTGTCCTCGGTGTCTCACAGGTGTCTGAGAGCAGGGCTGTCTGTCTCCCTGGATATCTGTCATCGGTCTCTCCCGGGTGTCTGAGGACAGGGCTGTCCATCTCTCTCGACGTCTGTCGTCGGTGTCTCCCGGGTGTCCGAGGACAGGGCTGTCCGTCTGCCTCGACGTCTGTCTGCCTCGACGTCTGTCGTCGGTGTCTCATGGGTGTCTGAGAGCAGGGCTTTCCGTCTCCCTCGACGTCTGTCGTCGGTGTCTCACGGGTGTCCAAGAGCAGGGCTGTCCCCTGTTCAGCATTTCATGGAGGAGGAGGAGGAAGTTGGGTGGGTTGTTCTGGAGAAAAGCGGGGTTCGGGGTGTTGGAGGGTTCTCACCCACTGAGCTGTAGGGGTGGTGACTTGAAGAAGGTAAAACCGCGTCTTCCCCTTTGGGGCCTGTGACTGATGAGTCTCTGCTGTGGGGCTTCTAATGTGGGGTCTGTAATTGACAGTTGTTCGTGTAATTGACACTGAGCGGTTGGCTCCCCCGCCCAGCGACCCTTCTGGCGACCCTAGTCCACTTGACTGAGCCTTCCCTTCACGCATTTTCACAGTTCTAACCAGTTTTTGGTGGAGCGTTGTGGAAAATTCGAATTCCAGATCCCGCTGCTTCTCTTGCACCCGAGACACAGGGGCCCCCGATGTCATCCTCCCATGAGTCTCTTGCTAACCTGTGGCCTCCTACACTGGCGAGTGGCCTCTCCGCGGTGGGTGAACTGGGTCTGGGAGGACTTGGCCTCCATCAGGAAGCTTGATGTGGTCTCTGCTCCTGTGACCTGGTGCTGACCTGGTTGTTTGTAAGAGTACTTGACTCTGCGGTGATTTCAAGGTGCAGTGAACCTGTCACAGCAGCACAAATACGCTTTATCTCCACACTCGGACTCCCCAGCTGTTGTTTCTTTACCACATTTGCCACTTCACACGGGATACTTCAGTGCGTTTTACCCCGAACAGGGACACCATCCCGCGGAACCACCACATAGCCCTGAACGAGGAAATCACCGCGGTTTCCATATTATAATCCAGACCACAGGTCCACTTGAACTGTCGCCACCTGCCCTGCTGTCTGAAATGTCCTCCTCCATTCGGATCCAGTTTTCTTCTTCTGCAACTGCTCCCAAGACTTTCCCGTATTTGCACAACCCTGATGGATTTAAGGAGCACAGATGGCTCCAATCTGGGTGGCCTGTCTGGATGGCTTATGTCGCTTGGGCTGTTTTCAGTGTCCATCCACGTGGTGACATGTATCAGTCCTTCATGTTTTCACTGTGACTAAACATAGTAACATTTACCACTTAAAACATTTCAGGTTCACAGTTCTCTGGCCTTAGGTGAGTTCACATGGTTGTACACCATTCTCTAGAACTTTTTCTTTCTCCCCGAGGGAGACTGTATGCATGAAACACCAACTCCCCTTTCCTCTCAGCCCTGCAGCCACATTCAACTTTCTGTCTCTAGACACTTCATACAGGTGGAATCACACAGTATCTACCCTTCTGTGAAAGCCAGCATCTGTCCTTGTTCCCGATTTCAGAGTACAGCTGTCAATATTCAGACTTGAGCATGGTGCTTGCTATAGATTTATTGAAAAAAAAATTACCCCTTATTTCTGTTTTCATGAGTGTTTATATCAGCAACAGACATTGGATTTTGGTTAGAACCTTTTCTGCATCAATTAATATGACCACATGTTTTTATTTAAAAATTTATTGCGGAGTATAACATTGCTTGTTTTCAGTATATTGAACAACCTTTGAGATGTTTGTGAAGAGACACTTATGATGCACAGTATATTTAAGAGCTCTTGGTTTTGCAATTTTTCTGATCAGGCTTCTTACATCT
This sequence comes from Ursus arctos, assembly GCF_023065955.2. NCBI lineage: Eukaryota > Metazoa > Chordata > Mammalia > Carnivora > Ursidae > Ursus > Ursus arctos. Next base: position 85,526,571 of record NW_026623100.1, read on the forward strand.
ATTTTAAGACAGGTGTAGGGATGTATTTGCTCGTTGTTATTAGTGGTTAGGATTGGCGTTAGGGGTTAGGGTAATGGTTGGGTTAGGGTTAGGGTTAGGGGTCTCCCTGTCCTCTTCCGTCCAGAGCCCATTCGCCTCCAGTAACCAGAGTGATCTTTTCGACACATAACATTTGGGCCTCTCTGTGGTCTGCTCCCCTCCTGCCCATCCTCTCCAGCCTCACCTCTCCCATCACAGCCTGCCCCTCTGTGGGCCACCCAGAGGTATGATTGTCCCTCGTGTGCCTCAGGCCTGAGTCCAAGACTTTGCATTCACTGTGCCCTCTGCCACGAGCACTCTTCTCTCCCCCTGCTTCATGTTTGGCTTGTTTCCCCATTGGCTGGTCCCCGAATTGCCCCCTGATGACCTGACTCATGTCTGCTGGTTGAATGTGCCTGTCCGCTATTTAAATGTAGTGCCCGCCTTCCCGATGTGAGCAATTTGCTAACCTGCCCGTGATGGGGCAGGTGTAAGGACGTAGCCTTAGTGTCTGCATAAAACATCAGTCTCAGAGGGGCTCACCAAACTTGCCTGATGATGGGGGAGCTGCTGTCCCCATGGTGGGGAACAGGTAGTCCCCTCAAAGGGGGACCAGCCATGTGAGGTGGTTGGACAAGACTCCCAACTTCTTGTCTGGGGAGATGTAGACCTGGACCTGGAAGCTTACACCCTTGGATTCAAGGCTGGGGCCTAAGCAAGCTCCTTCTTCTTCCAGAGGTCCTCTTTCCCCTTCCCTGACCATGGGCTGGACCTGATTCCTGACCTGGGGGATTTCGAGGGTGACCCCTCCTAGGAATACCAGGGGTTTACTGAGGACCTTGTCAGCAGGATGCCCAGTAGCCTTGAAGGGAGGACCCTACAGGAGGTGGAAACAGCTCTGTGGGGGCCGGTGACATCCCACTCAAAAAAAAATGGGGGTGGTCGCCGGCCCTGCTGGTTCTACCCAGACTGTAGGGCATAGAAACAAGGGCTGTGCCCCAAGGTGCTCCGCTCCTGGCAGGTGGGGACAGGACCTGGGGGTTTGCCCGGGAGCTCAGCACAGGGGGAGTGTTCCTGGCTCCAGCATGCTAGAGCCCATGTGGGGCTGCATGGGCTTCCAACCTCTTAAGCCTTAGGCACTCCTTTGTAAGATGGGGTGCTGACGGCCCCCATCTCTGGGAGCAGAAGGTAGGGAGGCCCCATGGGCAGACTCACTCAGGAGAGGCCAGGAGAGTGGCTGTTGCTTAAAGCAGCCCAGGGCCTGCCCCCTTGAAGAAGGTACACAGGTCTATGGCCCTCAGCTTCGGGGTCCTGCTGCCAGCCTCTGGCAGTGACCCTCCTCTCACCCTGTCCCCTGTCCCTGTAGCTATGTGGTCTTCCTGGAGCTGGTCCTGCAGACGGCGAAGAAGCACTTCATGGTGGGACACAGGGTCACCTACTAGGTCTTCACTGACCAGCTGGCTGCTGTGCCTGTGTGCTCCTCTGTGAGGGCCGGAGGGCGGTGGTCCTCATGGTGGACACAGCGTCACCTAGTACGTCTTCAGCGATCAGCCAGCTGCCGTACCCGTGTGCCCCTCCGTGAGGGCCAGTGGGTGGTGGTCCTCAAGGTCCGCAGTGCCTCATGGCGGACACAGGGTCACCTAGTACGTCTTCACGAACCACCAGCTGACGGGCCTGCGTGTCTCTCCGGGAAGGCTGGAGGGTGGTGGTCCTCGAGGTCTGTGGCGCCCCACTCTGGCAGGATGTGTCCATGCAGCACATGGCGATGATCAGCCGCTTCTGTGAGCAGCGCTTCCTCCGTGAGGTGGACGACCTGGTGTGCGCGGATGTGGACATGAAGTTCCGTGACCATGTAAGTGTAGAGATCCTGTCCCCCCCTTTGTCACTTTGTACCCCAGTTTCTACTGGGTGGCCAATGAGAACTTCAGCTACGCGCGCCGGCCGCAGTCCCAGGCCCACATCCCCAGGCACCAGGGAAACTTTTACTATATAGGGGCCTTTTTGGGGGGGTCAGTGGTGGAGGTTCACTGACTGACATTGGCCTGTCACCAGGCAATGGGGGTCGACCTGGCCAATGGCATGGAGGCCATGTGGCCTGACAAGAGCCACCTGAACCACAAGCCCACCAAGCCCCGGAGGCCACGTGGAACCTGAGGCTGCTGGGCTGCCCTCCCCCCACCCAGGTCATGAAGATGCTGAGATTCGGGCAGTGCCCAAGAATCACCAGGACATCCAGAACGCATGAGGGGCTCACCCCGTCTCCGTCAGGGTGGCCTCTCTGAGCAGAGCCATAAGAGCAGATTCCTTCTTCTGTCCCCTCAACTGTGGAGTCCAGCACTGCCCACTCGGGCATGTCCAGGGCCCCTAGCTGCCCCCATGCACAGGAGGCCTGCCTGGGGCACAAGTTCCTTTCTTTGTGGTCAGTGCATTTCGATAATTTCTGGGTCATTTGCAGCTGTGAACGGCTCCAGTTTTATGTCGAATGTTTTTCTGTGTCAATGCTGAGCAACCATCTTTAAAAAGAACAATTGAGGGAAAAGGTTTTCTCCCTGGTTCTAAACAGACATCGCCTGGTGGGCTGGGAGCGGCCCTGCAGCAGCCTTGGAGCCAGAACGGGCCCTGGCTGGGTCTTCCTCCCAGTCCCTGCACCTTGCGGCAGCCATGGGCCTTCAGGGTCAGGGGTGCGCTGAGTCACCTCTCAGACCCCCAGTCCCCTGACCACCAGAGGCTGTGACCGCTAGCACGGCCTCCAGGAGCATGGAGCCCTCTGGGTTATTTCTGGTTCCTGCCTTGGTTTTAAATGGCTGTTTCTGTGCTGGTGTTTGTGAGATGTGGGCACTGGCTCTGTCTGGATGTGCGTCCTGTTGGGATCCCTCAGTGCCCACTGGAGGGTTTGCACTTGTGGACTCTCTCTGCACTATGTGTTAGCAAGCATTCACTGAGTGCCTCCTGTGAGCTCGGTCACCAACAAGGGGCAGAGCGTGAGAGCGAGAACCAAGATACAGGATCCCTGCTCCAGGGCCCTCCTGGGACTCGCGATGGCCCCGTCCTCCTGACTCACTACTTTCCTATTGTGGTGTGGTGGACATATGACTGATCCCGTTAAGCACGTTTCAGGGTACAATTCAGTGGCAATACGTACATTCACTGCTCTGCACCTGCCACCTCCATCCATCGCCACAACTTCATTGTCATCCCAAACTGAACCTCTACCGACGAGACCCTAACCCCCATTCCCCCTCCCCAGCCCTGGCACCCAGCAGCTCCTTCCACCTCTGTGAATTGGAGTGCTCTCCGTCCCTCACGAGTGGGGTCGTCCAGTATCTGTCCTTTAGGGACTGGCTTATTTCACGTAACACAGTGGCCTAAGGTCTGTCCCCATGAGCCTGGACCTGACCCACTTTTCCCCCAAAGGAGTGGCTCCGCCCTCTCCTGTCTAAGCTGAGCCTCCTCTGCTCCCCTCTGCTCCCCTCATCTTCCTTCTCAGCCTGAAGATGATCCCAGCCAATCTGCAGCTTTGAAGACCTGTTTAGTGCAGATGCCGGACACACACCCCCGGGGCCTTGGGCCTCACCTACCCCATCTGTCCATCTCAGGTACCTGCCCCCCCCGCAGCCGGCCACCTGCACCTTCCACAGGTGTCCCCATCTCAGAAGAGGGAAACACCAAGTACAGACCCTTGGAGACCTCAGTGACTTCTTGCTTACCACCAACTGTAGTGAGGTGGCTACTGGAGGGCATTCGATGTCCTAAACATTTAAAGGTGTATGTGAGTCTCTGCTGCCCAGGGCAACGGGTAACAGTTGGGGCAAACAGAAACCAAGCAGATTCACTGGAAGAAAGGCTGAGTGATGAGGAGCGTTAGGGAATAGGGCCTGGAAGCTCTGACTGTCCCCACCTGATGTTCAGATGCTCCCCAGTTCCTCCTGTGCCTCTGGTGTCTTCCTGGAACCCTGACCTGGCTGTTTTCAGACAGCTCGCCCAGTGGTACCCTCACTTTATGGGGGGGGGAGGTTTGCTGAAATCCACAGTGTGTCCTGCTGCCCCACCTGGATCACATCGTCTGGGCCATCTGAGGACCCAAGACTGTGGGTCTGTGGCCTGGAGGGATTCTGAGCAGAGCTGGTGGGATGGGAGGGCTGCAAGGCACAGAGACAGGTTTCCAGAAAGCTACAAAGCTATCTTCCTACAGTTTTTGAATCAAAGCCTTGAGATCTTTAAAATGCCAGCACTGTTACAGCATGGGCCAGAAAAACAAATGTCCCTGTGCACCCAGCACCACCTAAACTATTGGCCATTTCTTGTCACTTGAGCTGAGTACAAAGGATTGGGAATGGGGGCTTGAGGGAGGGGTCCTGGGCCAGACTTTGTGTTTCGGGGACAAAGGCCATCCAATCTCATGCTGGCCCTGGGGCAGGGGCCTGTATGGAGACCCCAGCTGCAGCCACTGCTGTCTGCTGATGCCCCCTCAGCCCTCCCCAGTGCACCTGCTGCTGGGGGAGCGCCTGCCCCTTCCTCCCTGCGGAGGGCTCTCTCCTGCACCAGCGGTGCCTCCCCCCTGCAAGTCAACTGCCAGCCTGCAGCCTGGGAGTGTGGATACCCTGATGGCCTCCAGTCCTGGGGACAGAGCCAGTGCATGTGAGACCTGGTCTCCCAGCAGGCTTGAGCACCCAGGCCGCCATGGTGCTTGCTCTCCTTCTGCAGGCTCACTATGCCATGCCCTCTCTCAGGCCCCCTGGGCCCAAGTCCTCCTCTGCTTGGGAACCACCCTCGGCCCATTCTCTACACGCTGGGACTGGGAGTGGGTCATCTGGACCTTCTAGACTCGCGATTCAGTGCCCGTGACATGGGCACAGTCCGGCCTCACAGACTGCTCAGAGGAGACCCAGCGCAGGAAGATGTAGCCCGCTGTAAGGGGAGATGCCAAGTGACCCAGAGTGAGCACACAGGACTTGCACAAAGCACGGAGCTCGTGGGGCCCAGCACAGGATGCGGGCACCTAGCCACAGGTCACGGGAAATCCCGGTGAGGGTGGCCCTGGTGGGGAGGCCACAGAAGGGTTCCAGAAGAGGCAGGCAACTAGGAAGACAACAGGACAGAGCTTCCCAAGGAGGTTGATGGAAGAATCAGAGGATTGCAGAGGCCTTGGGAAGACTTGGAGGCCCTGGAGATGTTGGCTGAATCGCTGTCATTTGGTCAGAAAAGGTGTGTCACAAACCCCCATCAACACTGGATAATTTACTCTTCGTTGGCTCTAGGAATCAATGCGTACCTGCCATGAGAACTCACATTGCGTTAAGTCTAGGACATACTTACTTTTCAGGACTAGATTTTTCTAGAGGAAGTGATAAGCATGGGTCTCTCCATTCTTTTCTTTGTGCAACTGGTCTCTGTTTTCAGGAGCAGATTCCTGGTGCTCATCACCCCTGCTCACCCTGAGGACTGGCCCCTGTCACCACCCACAGTGGATGTGACTGCATGGGTTGGGGGGTGCTCACTGATGAAGCCCCGGTGCTCAGTACACAGCAGGGACCCCAGATCCTCTGCTGAATGAGGGAGGGCCTGAGGGAGGATGGAAGTGAGGGAAAGAGGGAGGGAGGGAGGATGGAAGGGGTGGAGGGGAAGGAAAGAGGCGGGGGGAATGAATGACAGAGTGGATAAATGATGTAGGGAGGGAGGGAGTGAAACCACGGAAGTAGGGTCCCTACATCAGGAGCCATTATTTGGGGTGAGGTCCGAGGGCATCGTAGCCCGGGCCCTGGATGGTGGCTTAGGGCACGTCCAACTGTCCTCCCAGTGCTGACCATCCTTCTCCTCGGACCTGCTGTCATCCTGGATCCTCTCCACCTCCTCATCAGACAATTCTGAATGTTCCCAGGAGCAGGGTGGCAGGAGGGGAGTCTCAGGAGGGGCTTCCCAGATCTTGTGCCCCAGAGGAAGCTGTGACAGTAGCTATAGGGCATCCTTTCATGAGGACTGGGACCGAGGATCCCATCCATCTCCTTGGGCATTAGCGTTGGTGCATAGCCTGCTCTCTCCACCACCGCTGTGATGAACACTCCTGAAAATACATCTGTGAAAAACTGAGTGAGAGTTTCAGGGGTGAGTCCGAGGAGGAGCATGCTAGGTGATGGGTGCACCTGCGGCCTGGGGTGGGTGCCACTCACTGTTCTCCCAGACAGGGGTGCCCATCACCCTTCTCTCCAGGGGACCTGTGGGGGACTTCTGTGTCCTCACATTCTCCCCAGGGCTGCTGGTCCCCGGACCAGAAACCTGCTGATCTGAACGTGACCAGTGCTGCCTCCGTAGGGTTTCCTTTGCCGGAGTCCTTCCCCGGGAGCTCCCGCATCTCTGACACATACTCCCCGCGTGCCTATCCTCCCCCTCGGACTTGCATGTGTTTGGTCTCTGTCCCTGTGGAACCCAGTGACTTGGAGCACGGTTTGGACCAGAGGCAGGGGAAACCTTTCTCTGGCCTTGGGTTGTGAGCAATGCTTTTGCCCTTTGTAGTGTGTCTACTAGCTTTCTGCATTTCCCTGGTTTCTCTGTGGGTCACAGGAAAGCCAGCTGTTCCCTGTCTGAGGTCAGGCCGTGGTGTCCCAGCAGGAACAGGGGTCTCGGCCCTGAGATTGTGCCCATAATTCCTAAAGTGGTCTCTATAATTATGTCTGATCTGTAATCCATCGGGGATTTCAGTATCGAATAAGGGAAATGCTATGTCAAATAAACACAGAAAAAAGAGTCCCCTTTGAAAATAGGTGGGCAGACACGAAGGTACCTATTGTGATTCCACTTACAGAAACATCCAAACAGGTAAAGAAACAGATCAGCTTAGGGGTTTTGAGGGTGTGGGCTGGGGGAGAAATGGCAGGGAGGGCTTCTGGTTCAGGGACTCCTTTGGGGAAGGAGATATTCTGCAGCAATGTTCTCTGGTGGGGTGGCACAACATTGTGAATATACTCAATGTGCATGACGTGTTCAATTGAAAACAAGTAATTTTACTTAAAACAAATAATAAACAGTATACAGAACATGAAAAGATAAAGTAACAGTCAATATGTACCAGAGAGAAAGAACATAGGGGGAGGGGATGAAACATTCTGGCGGAACGTTGGGTTCGGGTGAAGGAACTAAGGGTAATTGCACAAGGAGCTCTCCCTGCAGGGCTGTGGGCTCTGGATGTGGCTCTGGGAGCCCTGCAAGAGCAGGAGTAGGGGCAGCTGTTGGGATAGGGGCAGGGACAGGAGCAGGGACAGATGCAAGAGCAGGGACAGGGGCAGGAGCAAGGGGAGGGACAGGGTCAGCAGCAGTGGCAGGTGCAGGATCCAAGGCAGGAGCTGGGTCAGGAGCAAGGACAGGAGCACAGGCAGGGGCAGGGGGAAGGGGCAGCAGTTCTGGCAGGGGAGGGGGCAGGAGCTGGGGCAGGAGCTGGGTCTGGGGCAGGAGCTGGGTCCAGGGCAGGAACCAGAACACAGGCAGGGGCAGGGAAAGGGGCAGGAGCTGGGCCAGGAGCTGGGTCTGGGGCAGGAGCTGGGTCCAGGGCAGGAACCAGAACACAGGCAGGGGCAGCAGTTCGGGCAGGGGAAGGGGCAGGAGTTGGGGCAGGAGCAGGGTCTGGGGCAGGAACAGAAGTACAGGCAGGGGCAGGGGAGGGGGCAGGAGCAGGGGCAGGAGCTGGGTCTGGGGCAGGAGCTGGGTCCAGGGCAGGAACCAGAGCATAGGCAGGAGCAGGGAGAGGGGCAGCAGTTCTGGCAGGGGAAGGGGCAGGAGTTGGGGCAGGAGCTGGGTCTGGGGCAGGAGCTGGGTCCTGGGCAGGAACTGGAGCACAGGCAGGGGCAGGGAAAGGGGCAGTAGTTCTGGCAGGGGAAGGGGCAGGATCTGGGGCAGGAGCAGGGTCTGGGGCAGGAGCTGGGTCCTGGGCAGGAACCGGAGCACAGGCAGGGGCAGGGGAGGGGGCAGCAGTTCTGGCAGGGGTAGGGGCAGGAGTTGGGGCAGAAGCTGGGTCTGGGGCAGGAACCAGAACACAGGCAGGGGCAGCAGTTCTGGCAGGGGAAGGGGCAGGAGCAGGGCCTGGGGCAGGAACAGGAACACAGGCAGGGACAGGGGAAGGGGCAGCAGTTCTGGCAGGGGAAGGGGCAGCAGTTCTGGCAGGGGAGGGGGCAAGAGTTGGGGCATGAGCTGGTTCTGGGGCAGTAATGGCAGCACAGGCAGGGGAAGGGGCAGCTGCTCTGGCAGGGGTAGAGGAAGGGGCAGGAGCAGGGGCAAGAGCTGGAGGGTAGGAACAGGAGCACAGGCAGGGGCAAGGGCTGTGGCTCTGGCAGGCTCAGGGGCAGGAGCTGGGTCTGGGGCAGTAACAGGAGCACAGGCAGAGCAAGGGGCAGGGGCAGGAGTTTCATCCTTTGCAGGATCAGGAGCACAGGCAGGGGCAGGAGCAGGGGCAGGATTTGGGGCAGGGGCAAGAACAGGAACACAGAGAGGGGCAGGTGTGGGGGCAGGAGCAGTGCCGGGCTCAGGGGCAGGCTCTCCATCGGCAGGTTCTCCAGCAGGCTCTTCCTGCACAGCTTCAGGCTCTCCGTAGGCAGGTGCCAGGTCACCCGCTGGCTCCTGGTCTCCTGCTGAAGTTGCTGCAGGCACCACCCCTCCCTCTGGAGCTGCCCATGAACTTGGAGCTGGCTGTAGTTCCTCAGATGGTGGAGCAGCTGTGAGAGGAGAAAAGCTCACCCTCCTGCCTTCCTCTCGTGGCCATTGCAGAGACAGAACCCAGCCCAGGGGCTCTCAGAGAAGCCGCAGCCAGGAAGGAACCTTCCCCGGGACGTCCCCCCCGACTGCAGTCCACCCACTGGGTGCTCTGAGCCAGGTCCTTGCTCCTGGACCCACACCAGCCTCTGGGGGCTCCTCCCTGTGGGGCCAGCACCGACCCATCCCCACACACCACACACACCCAGCCCCAGCCTTCTCACCCTCGGGCTCGGCCTCCGTGGGCTCTGGCTCCTGGATCACACTCACTGAGTGAATGACTACTGGGGACAGTGGCCTGGGCGGAGTCAGCACCCTTCCCAGGTGATCCTCTGTCCCTGCTCCTGGAGAGGAGGGCGTGTCCACCAGCTTCCTCTCAGTCTCATCCACGGTCTTCTGCAAAGACAGGGACCGGTAGCCGGCCCAGAGGCATCACAGCCCTGCCCGGCTGTCTTCACTGTCCTCCTGCCCAGGCCCCCTGCTGCTCCCAGATAAGACACAGACCTGTGCGTGCACAGCCCTGCACCTGGGATGTAGTGACCCATCCCTGCAGGGCTTGGGATAAACCTTGGGCAGAAGGGCGCAGCCCCCACATGCCCTGTCCCACCCAGCCAGGCTTGACCTGGGTTGTGAACATGACCTGCCCACTGGACATTGACCCATCAGTCTGCTCCTGCTCGGAGTGGCCCCACCCTACAAGACCCCTCTTACACACACACACACACACACACACACACACACACACACACACACACAGGACCTGGGGCTGCACAGTCAGATCAGAGCGTGTGGGGCTGGGCTGGCTGGCTCTGGGCCTCATGGTGTCACCTTTCGGTCCTTCCGGCCAAATGGCCAGAGGTGTCGGGGAGCCCTGACACGACATCCCCAGCGAGGGGAAGTGTTTGCAGGGCGTGCTTTCCTCAGCCTGCAGCCTCCGGACTTGGGGATGCAACACGCAAACATGTTCTTCGTTCGAGGATCTCCAATGAAATGAGCTGGGCAGGGGGCTGGCTCTGGAATGTGGGTGCCTGGTTACCCGAGTTCCAAATTCTGTTGGGGTCCGTTGTCAGGGAAGTGAGGTCACTACTGCCTGGGGCTCCCTTGCCTGACTTCCTTCTCCCACAAGAGCCCCCAAAGGCCCCCCTCCCCTGGCTGCTCTATGCTCACCCTCCACCCCATGCCCCATCCATACAGTGACACCCACAATGCCCACCTACAGCCCCCAGGGGGCCTGGGTGCAGCCAGTGTCCCTGCTGTGAGGATGCAGAGCTGGTTTCAGACCGGGCTTCTGCTCGTGACCAGGGCCGTGACCCTGGACAGACCCTGTGCCTCTCAGGGACTCCCCAGGCTCCCCATCTGCACAGTGGGGTGTTCTGGCTTCTACTTCTAGGGACACCATCAGGGGTAGGACCTCTACATACATTCCGTACCTGCTATCACAGGAGGCTGGGGCACACACCTGGGAATGCAAGGATGAGCCAGGGGCTGGGCGGGGCATGGAACACAGCTCAGAGGGGCTGGGTCTGCTCTGGGGTCCAGGCAAAGCCACCCCTTTGTCCCAGGCCCCATGGGAAGGTTGCAATGAACTGATTCCAACCTTATCCCCTGGCGACACAGACTTCCAGGGGCTCCCATTAAGTTGAGGCTCAGGTCCCCAGGCCTCGTCTGTGCCCATGTGCGGGGCAGTCTCCACAGTGGTTCCCAGGCATTCCCAAATCCTGGTCACACATCCCTGGGGAGTCCCCTCCCCTCCAGGGTGGATGGCCTCTGTGACTGCGCTCTAAGAAAGAGAATGGAGCAAATGGATGGGATGTCATTTCCAAGCTGATGGAGGAAAGTCTGTGACTTCTCCTGGTTTCCTCTCTCCTGTGTTCAGTCTCTGTCTCTGTCTCTGTCTCTGTCTCTGAGTGTCTCACAGGAGCAGGATCTGCGGGCTCCGGGGACGATGTGAGAAACCCTCAGAAGTCTCCCTTGTCCCTGTTTCCCTTTCCTGTCCTGGTGCTCAGTTCCTTCCTAAGGCCTCCTCACCATGCCCAGAGCACTGACTCTGGAACCTCTTCCAAATGGGAACCCTGAGGCTGCACCTAGGAGGGTCCTGACCTTGGTCCCCCGAGCAATGGTCAGTGCTCTGCCACGTTCTGCATACCCAGGTCCTCAGCCCCCCAAGCTCCCAGGCTGCCCTCTGCTCAGAAGGACCTCGAGGGAGTACAAAGCATTTTCCCAGGACTGGGAGCACAGTGGGTCAGGGACGGAGATCCAAGGCCAGCAGGCTCTTCTACAAGCCTGTGGGACCCTAGGGACACCCATCTCTACAGCCCAATTGATAGAAGAGTAAGCTGAGGCCTTTTGTGCTGTAGCCCCCTCCTAGCGGGGGATTTCTGTTCCTACTTCCAGGTGCCCAGGGAGGTGATGGACACCGGACCCCAGACCCTGTCCTCTCCCAGTGCCCTGGCAACCCTCCTGGGCCCCTTGGGGACCCCCTGACCATCAGCCTGGCGCGTCTCCCCTCCCCATGCTATGGATTTGGGGTATGGCCAGGAGTCCTGATGCCCCTGCCCCATGGCCCAGCTGTCTCCGACCTCTTTCTTCTTTCCCCCTTGTCACCCACCTCGCTCCCAGGGTGTCCTCCCCTTCTGACCCCCAGCTGGGCAGTCAGAGTGGGGTGTGTGTGTGTGTGTGTGTGTGTGTGCGCGCGTGCACACAGACAGGTGCACATGCTTCTACCTGCCTGGGGATGCCCAAGGTCATGTCCCCACATGGGACGGGGTGGGGAGCTATCCCCAAGGATCTGAGGAGCTCTCACCCCCAAAGCAAACCTCATGGGAGGGTTGATGCTGGCCTAGGACTGGAGAGCAGCCCTGCTCCTTGGACTCTGCACCCCTCATTTGTCCTGGGCCAGTCCCTGCCTCTCTGGACCTCAGGTTCCCAACTGTCCCCGAGGGCTGGGCATGGAAATGCTTGAATGTGGCCACTCTTCTGGGGTAGGTGGAGGACAGGTGCACCAGTCACACAGGCCTCCCCACTGAGAGGGTTAGGTGTTCACAGGGGACCTGCACACAGCACGTGTATCATGACCCAGTCCTGCTGTGGACGTGCACAAGACCCATGGCTCCACACCTGACTGGACCCTCATGTTCCCTCACCACTGCCAAGTGCTCTGTGGCCCCAGAGTCCGCTGAGCCCCAGAACCATGCCCACGCTGGGCAGCAAGCCTCAGGGTGCAAGGCCAGGTGGGTTGGATATCTGGGGATGCAAAGGTCACTGAATACCCCCCACCCACCCAGCTGGCCTGGAATGCAGACTCCCTCCCAGGGTCTAGCTAAGTGCATGGCTGGGCCAGGGGACCTGGTGGCAGCAATGGAAGCTGACTCAGGGCAGGGAGAAGATCGGTCCACCCCTCCCCTTCTCTTCTCCTCATTCTGCCTCATCTTTCTGGCAGGACCCGGGACAGAGGTCCAGCCTGCCCCTGGCTGCAGCCCTGGCTAGAGTCAGAGGGGCAGGAAGGAGGCCAGGGAGGAGGCGCCCACCATCAGGGTGCCTGAGTGTGAGGGTGTTGTTACTCTATGAGGGCAATTGTCCATCCTCTGAGTGTCAGGAATTCCATCACTTGACTTGGATGCTCGTCTGTTCTCCAAGTTGTCCTCAGAAATAAGGATGTCATCCATCTAGGGAATACCGGTTTGTGTGTATGTTTTTGTTTTAGAAAGGTCCTGGATGTTCCTGAAAATAATACTGTTGAGCACCCTTTCCTGTCTTATTGGACATCTTTTGAGAAACATCCATTTTAATGTAATAAATTTAATTTAATTAATTTTTAGCCGAGGTATAGTACATCATTGGCTTTTGATATAATGTTCATTGATTTATTTGTTCAGTATAATACCCACTGTTAGTTATATCATGTGCCCTCTTTAATGCCCATCACCCAGTTACCCCTCCCCCCACCTCCCTTTCCTCACTTTCAGTTCGTTTCCCAGAGTCAAGAGTCTCTATGGTTTGTCTCCCTCTCTGATTTCTTCCCATTCAGTGCCCCCATACCCCTATCGTCCTCTGCGCTATTCCTTATATTCCACATATGAGTGAAATAATATGATAATTGTCTTTCTCTGATTGACTTATTTCACTTAGAATAATCCGTTCCAGTTCCATCCATGTTGATGCAAATGGTAGGTATTCATCCTTTCTGATGGCTGAGTAATATTTCATTGTGTATATGAACCACATCTTCTTTGTCCATTCATCTGTTAAAAGACATCTCAACTCCTTCCACAGTTTGGCTATTGTGGACATTGGGGTGCAGGTGCCCCTTTGGATCAATACATTTGTATCTTAGAGATGAATACCTAGTAGTGCAATTGTTGGGTCAAGTATCTTGAGGAGCCTCCATACTGTTTTTAAGAGTGGGTGTACCAGCTTGCATTCCCACCGACAGTGTAAGTGGGTTCCCCTTTCTCCACATCCTCTCCAACATTTGAAGTATTCATTTTTAAATAGACTGTCTTTTATGGTTGATGCATAGGAATTCTTTATTGACAAGTCTTTGTCCATGTGTGTGTTGCAAATCTTTACTTCCCAGTCTATGGCTTGCTTTTCATTTTCTTAATGGTCATGAGATAAGGAGAAACGTCACATTTTTATGAAGTCCCACTGAATCTTTTCAAAAGGTTAGTGCAGTCTGTGTCCCACCCCAAGATCAACATTTTCTACACATCTTCCAGAAACGGTCTAACATTAAGCTATGGTCCATTTCAAATTTCTAAATTCCATTTTTAATTCTAATAGTGTATTTATAGACTATTTTGGATTTTCTGTGTACACCATCATATTATCTGTGTATAGTGACAATTATTCCCTCAATTCTTATACCTTTTGTTTCTCTTGCCTTATAACTCTGGGTAGATTCTCCAATGTAATGTTGAATAGAGCAGCATTGTTTGAGGATTTTAATATACCTTTCTCAGTATCTGATAGAAAAAGCAGACAAAACATTGGTAGCAAATGTCGCCTAATTGACATATATGGAACATTACCTAATAAGTGCAGAATACATTCTTTTCTAGTGGTCACAGAATATTACCCAAATAGATGGTATGCTGGGTCACAAATCAAGTCTACAATTTTAAAAGCCTGAAATTAACTAGATTCTATTCTTAGACCACAGGGGAATTAAGCCTGTAGTCATAATGAAAAGAAAACCAGGAAGTCCCTCAATGTTTAAAAAATTAAATGTAACTTTGCTGCATATCCTAAGGGTCAGAGAGGGAATCGCAATGGAAATTCTCCACCTTTCCATGTCAGGGCTCACAGACAATGGCCCTCTATCTGTGAAGAGCCCTCACTATCCTAATCTAGATGGGAGTTCAGATTCAGAGCTCTGCCTGCCCCAGCCACACTTAGCAGCCTTGGCCTGTGCCTCTGCCCCCAGCTGCCCTTTCTGGTGGCCCTGAGCTAAGGGGGACAACATGGCCATATGGTAATGGGAAACTCCCCACTCCTAGTGATGATGGTGCTATTGTATTGTCCTCACCACTGCAAAAACATGATTTCTCAGAGAAATATGACACAGAGTAGCTTCTTGACCTTCCTTAAGGTTTGAAAATCATCTTGTGAGTCATCTGTTAGAAATATGGATTCAACGTGTGTTCTTTCTTCTGGAAAAGAAATAGACCCAATAGTAATTATGGCTTCCTGAGCATCTGTTCTTGAGAGACATCATACTGGCTCTTTGTAGCATTCTCCCTCTTAAACTTCTCAGCTAGGATGTAGATATTAGGCCCATTTTCAGATGGTTAGACGGGGACTCAGACAATACGAGCCACAGAGGATTTTAGTGTCAGAAACCTAGGTGGGATCCCCAAATTGACTCCAAATCTCTTGTTATTCCATACAGGGTATTATTTCTGTCTTATCTCTGGTCTTCTCGATCTGGAAACCTATCAAGTATCAGGATTTTCTTGTCATGTGGCCAACTGGAACAGATTCAGCTGGTCTTTTCACCTCTGCCCATCATTAACATGAAGATAATTATCTCAGTGGAGGACCTCCGGGTGAGATACTCAAAGATCCCTAGGAATAGAGACAGTATAATATTTTTCTGATATTAAAGTTACTGAAAGGAACTATCTTTTTTAGTTGATTCAGGCTCTGGTATGTTCAGAGTGTGCTGTAAGACAGTTCTGAAATAGTATTTAGAAACAGTCATCTCAGCCTCTTCTACAAAGTGAGCCAATGCTTATAAACATGGCTAAAATATTCCCTTACCTGTGATTATTTACTTCCCAGCCATCGCAGTGTTTATATGGTATGACTGTGACTTACATTAGTCAACATTTGCAGAGAAAGAACTTAGTGCATCCAGGGGGCACTTCATGTTGAAATTAGTTTGTGACAATGAGCTACTGTGTTTTACTCTGTAGTCCAACGGAATGGTGCCAGACATCTCTAAGGTGTCTAACAGTTCTAAAATTCTGATTTTATTTTATTTTTAAAAAAGATTTTATTTATTTATTTGACAGAGATAGCCAGCGAGAGAGGGAACACAAGCAGGGGGAGTGGGAGAGGAAGAAGCAGGCTCCCAGCAGAGGAGCCTGATGTGGGACTCGATCCCAAGGTGCCGGGATCACGCCTTGAGCCAAAGGCAGACGCTTAACGACTGAGCCACCCAGGCGGGCCCCCTAAAATTCTGATTTTAAATGATCTGTGTGCTTCCGAGATTTGGGCAGGACAAGGGGAGGAATCCAGAGACTGTGAACACTTCTGTTACCTGTGCTGACCATGGAGCAGGTAGCCTTCTGTAGGCATCATTTCGATTTCTTGGTACTCTTGTGAAAGGTGTTTTTGTCTCAAATTCCTCCATTTAGTAGTAATTATAATGATAAAAGTAATTTTTATCTTATATCATCTGTGGGCCCTGATCCTGGGCTCCCAGGGAAGTTATCCTTTAACATTTTACCCAGTTCAAAATGACTGGGCAAAACCTCAAAGCATGGGGCCCCAAGCACATGTTGGACATCTGCTTCGAGAAGAAAAAAATAACCAAAAATGCCAACATAAAGATAAGAAAAAATAAAGAACCTCTTTGGCTCCCATAAGATTAAAGTCATACTGACTTGCACATACTGAAAACATAAGAACAAGTCTGTCACTTTCTGGAATCTTCTTCCTCATCATGATGTGTAACTCTGTACGTAAAACAAAGCAGAACAAATATGTAACCCTGCCCCAAATGTTCCTTCCCCAGAGCACTCCCTTCTTTCTGAAGATTGTGTCTCCCAGGCAGCTGTCCTGACTTGGGTTTGAATAAAACTCTCTTCCCTTCTCTCTAAAATGTTTATTTAGTTCATTTAGTGTCGACAATAACAATACGCTTTCTTTTTAAGTGAAAAATAATTGTTCCTGGTTCACAACAGCAACAGCACAGAAGGGCGGCTGTTCTCCATTCTGGACGCTTTCCTGCAGAACCAGGCATGTGTATATAGATTCCAGCACAAACGGGCTCATCCTAGAAGGATGCTTTGAAGGTCTGAGAAGCACTGTTCACTCCATGGGTGAGACCAGAAGGTGAAGCTCTTCCCAATTAGAGCATTTCTTTTTGGGTCTTAAAATTGCCTTGGAAATGTGTGAAACCACTGCAATTCCTAAAGCCCAAGCCTTGGAGGGTCTGAGAGCAGCTGACCTTGCCCCGAACAAGGCCCACACCAGCAGGGAGGGCTGGTGCAGAAAGGGAAGGGGCAGGGCTCTGAGGGTGGTCTGCAGCTAGAGGGGTCCCGGGAAGGGGCCAGTTGTGTGTGTGTGTGTGTGTGGCCCGGCCCACGACCCCACCCATGCCTGCGCCAGGTGTTGGGGCGAGGAGGTGCCTCCTGGACCCCCTGCACTGGCAGAGTTGCTGGGCCTGAGGGCTGGTTGCCAGGCATCCAAGGGGCTCCGGGCACCACCCTCCTTGACCAATCACCACGTGGGGGTGGAGCTACATCTCCGCGGGCGGTCCTGGAGCTTGGGGGGGGGCAGAGGAAGGGGCGCTGGGAGAGAGAGAGTTGCCCTAAGGAGTTCCTGGCTGGGTGAGTGCGGGCTGTGTGCCGGGGTGGGGGTCCGGGGGTAGGGTGCGCCCTGGGTGGGAGGCGGGGTTCTGGAAGGGCGCGTGGAGAGAGTTCATCGTGGGGGCTCAGGTGAGTTTTCTTTTTCCCTTTAAAGTCTCTTCTGTCTGATGTCCGACAACTGGCCGTATTCCCCAGACCCGTGAACTCCAGGGCGCCCGCTCACCTGAGCTTTTGTGGGATGGGTTGCAGAATTTCAGGGTTTCCCGTGTTCCCCTGGAAGAGTGCGGTTAAGGACCGCACACAGTCCCCATCTTCAGTTGGCTGTGCCCTGGTTCCCTGACACAGTGCAGGTGATGGACCTTGAGCAGTACCCTGAGTTCAGCAGGGCGTTCCCTGTTACCCCAGGCACAGGTGTGGTAGTAACAAGCCCCAGAGCAGTCCCCCAACTTCAGCATTGTGCCCCGTGTCCCCTGGGGTTGGTGCTAATGGGGTGTCAGGATCCTGCAGGAGGGTCCTCCAGGTTCCTGATGCCCCAGGCACAGGTGTGGCGGTAACAAGCCCCAGCTCCATCCCCCAGGCTCAACATTGTACCCCGTGTCCACCATGCCCCGGAGTTGATGGTATTTGGCTGTTAGAATCCTGCTGGAAGGTCCTCCAGGTGGGGGCCTGGAGGTGGGCGTAAAGCAGACCCCACTCTAGTTGTATTTGGAACAGATGAGTTGAGGGTTTCTTTGGAAGAGTAATTCCGCTTTCCAGAAAAGGCAAGGTCATTGGTCTATTTAGAATGAAGGTAATTACTAGTAAAAGACAAGTATGTGTTGCCCCTTCGCCCAGAAACTGAAGCAGGTGTGCAGGCTATAGGTTGGAGGCGCCTTCTTCTCCCCAGCTGACAGCCCTTCTCTGCTCTGGCTCCACGAGACCCGAGGTTTTGAACGTCAGCATCTGAATTAGCGAGGCAGCTTGTCACAGGACGCCAGCGTTCGGAGAAAGCACAGGTACGTTTGGTGAAATGTCCTATCTATGTCAGACTGGAGGTAAAACCTGGGCTTTCCTCTTTTCTCTAGTTGAGCCACGAAGTAAAACTTAAGTAGCTGTCAGCATTCTGGATTTGCTGAAAGAGTTACTTAGTTTCCCTGCAGGTAGAACTTTGCAGGGGATCACATTTTCGCTGTTCACTTACTGTTTACGAATGTATTTTGAACATCTGTTTCCTAGGAAATCCTCTTTTATTAGAAAGGGAAGGTGAGATTCACTCTGTAATGTCTAATTTGTTCCTTAATCTAACAGTGTTATTCAATTGGGCCTAGGATATAGATGCGTGGCCAGCATCTAGAGTTAGGTGGCTTTTTGTCATCAGATACAGACTTGGATGATGTCATTTGTCAAAGGTGATGTTTCATCATTGGTTAGTCTTTTCATCAAAAGAGTTACAATTAGGGTTGAGGGAAAATTCAAAATTATTCAAGGCAGCCTTTTCCTGTTTAAAAGTTGAGCTTGACTTTCTAGTTTTACTAAATGTATCATCTCGATATTTTGAGGAGCTGTTTTCTCTGTAGTTTCTTTGGTGGTGGAGTCAGAAGGAGAGTCTGGGAATTCGATTGGATAGAGGCATGCTGGTGGCTTCAAGGGGCTTGGTGTCAGGAGCCCTGGGGTGAATTGTGCAACTGCTTGCCTGACCCTGGGTGTATCTCACAGAATTTTTGGTTCCTCTTATGAAATTGCCGGCAGATAATGTTCTGCTTAAAGGGGAACCCTCCCATCCTGTTGGTGGGAATGCAAACTGGTGCGGCCACTCTGGAAAACAGTGTGGGGGTTCCTCAAAAAGTTAGACGTTGAACAACCATATGATCCAGCAATTGCTCTCCTAGGTATTTACCCAAAGGATACAAAAATGCAGATTCGAAGGGGGTACATGCACCGTGATGTTTATAGTAGCAATGTCCACAATAGCCAAACTATGGAGAGAATCCCAAAGTCCATGCACTGATGAATGGATAAAGCAGATGTGGGATACATATATATAATGGAATATGACCCAGCTTCAAAAAGAATGAAATCTTACCATTTGCAAGGATGTGGATGGATCTAGAGTGTATTAAGCTAAGCAATATCAGTGAGGAAAGACAAATATCCCATGCTCTCACTCATGTGGAATTTCAGAACGAAAACAGATGAACAGAGTTGAGGGGTGTTGAGAGAGGCAAACAGGGAAACAGACTCAACCTTAGAGAACAAACCAAGGGTTGCTGCAGGGCAGGGGCGTGGGGGGAAGGGTTAAATGGGTGAGGGGTATTAAGGAGGGCACTTGTGATGAGCACTGGGTATTGTATGCAGATGAGGAATCACTAAATCCTACCCCTGAAGCGAATATTACATGGCATGTGAAGTAACTGGAATTTAAGTAAAAGAAGAAAGGAGAAAGTGTTCTGCTTCCTGAAGAGTGAGGTAAAAATGTAGTGATTTTGGCTGTACTATTCTATAGATGATAGTTTTAAAACACCCTGTTGTAGGATACGCTCGTTTCTTATCACAGAAGGAGTCCTCGGAAAGCTGCGATGAAAGATCCAGATCTCAGAGCACGTTCATGCTCCACTGGTATGTACCAGTTTGCACAGGTAGGAAGGAAGGTGGAGAGAAAGGCAACAGAAGGGGAAAGTAGGTGTGAACCTTTCATTAGTTAGCTTTGTAGCTTTCTCATGAAAGCCTTGAGCCAGTGTGATTTTGGAAGAAGAGGGGGAATCCGGGAGCTTTGCAGGAGATGGGGGAGTTCCAGGTCTGGGTAAAGCTGACAGGGGTCCCAGAGGAGAGCTGAGTGCATTCTGCAGCAGGGTGTGGGCAGGGTGGGCTCCAGGGGTGGCTGTGGGTCTCCTGTGTGAGAGTTGTGACAGGTGAGGGCTGTGTGCAAGTTCCTGGCTGAGGACAAGTGAGGCACAGGTGGAGAGCTGGCAGAGAACCTTCTTCTGGGCCACCAGCCTCACCCAACACACACAGCCTCACCTTCTGTCCCTGTCACTCCAATTCAGACTTCTCAGAAGGCGAGTGAGAACACATCAAGAGCATTCTAAACAGAAAGGAAAGCATGTGCAAAGGCTCTGGGGCAGGAGAATTCCAGATATGTCCAGGAGCAGCAAGAAGGCCCTGTGGCCACAGGGGACAGCTTAGGACATGACCTCAGGGAGGTGACAGAGGGCGACAGAAAGCCATTCCAGGGCTATAACCCCATGAGACCCTGTTTCACTAGGCCATCGTGGCTACAGCGTTGAGAACAGATGACAGAGGGTTGAAGATGGCAAGGCAGGTCAATGACGAAGCTTTTCCAGGAACTCAGGCACTGTGGACCAGACAGGTGACCTTGGATGGAGTGGTTAGACCTATTCTGGGTCCATTTTGAAGATGGAGCTCACAGGATTTGCTGATGAGTTAGATATTAGGAGCAGGAGAACGGAGGAATTGGGGTAACTCCCAGCTGTTGTGGGTTGTCCTGATCGAGGGGAAGGAGAGGGTTTCTGGGGTAAGGAGGTAGTCCGTGTTCCGCATGCTGAGGAAGGTGCCTTTCCCGGTGGATCTGCTGAGGTTTGTGTCTGGGAGAACCTTTCACATCTCCTCCCTCAGCAATGCTCAAGTACAAGTATCCCCCAGCTTTTAAACGTTCACAGTAAGACACTTGGCTTTCTTGAAAGAACTACGTTATTACCCAGCTTCAGTGAGAGGAAGAGACCTAAAGAGGATTTCCCTCTTATGAAAAAAGGTGAACAGTGAGAATCGCGTTCAGCATCTGTTTTGGGGAGAAGCACGACAGAGGCGGCGTGCACCCCAACCAGCTCCTTCCGCTGGGAACCGCTCTCCGCATCCAGCCACCAGCACTTTGAATTGTGTCTGTGAGCCTCTGCTGTGCTTTATCTTCATTTATGCTGGGCCTCCGTTAGAAACTTGTGTCCTGAGGCCTAAGAAAAGCCAAAGAGAAGGAATCTTGGAGTCTGAGCACACTGTCCAATTTTTCCGTGTAAATGAATGGTCATTCCTTCTTTACACCATTTCTGCTGTGCAAGGTTTCTCAGAAGCCCTGTACTTTCAAAGAGCAGGGAAACCTATACCCCATGCTGCGGGGTTAGTTTTAGTCTCCATGCTGGACAGAACATTTCATGACTGTCGGATTTTCTCACTCAAACATTGAGACTTGGACCACCGTCACCCGTTTCTACCACCCCATCCCCGAATCTGGCACCTACCAATCTGCTCTCAGTATCTACGCGTTCAGTATTTGTTTATTCCACGTGGAATGTACATGAGAGCATCTGGTATTTGTCTTTCTGTGTCTGAGTTACTTGGCATAAGGCCCCCAAGGTCTGTGTTTCCATGTCTGGTTATTGTGAATAATGCTGCAGTGAACGTGGGAGTGCATCTGTCTTTTTGAGGCAGTATTTTTGTGTTCTCCAAATCAATACTCAGTAGAGCCATTACTGGGTCATGTGGTAGTTGTATTTATTTTTTCAGGAACCTCCATACCGTTTGTCACAGTGGCTGCACCAATTTCCATTCCCACCAACAGCGCACAGTGTCTCCTCGTCTGCACACCCTTGACCCCACCTGGTGTCTGTCTCTGGGACAATTGCTGTTCCAACAGTTGTGA
Organism: Ursus arctos; assembly: GCF_023065955.2. Taxonomy (NCBI): domain Eukaryota; kingdom Metazoa; phylum Chordata; class Mammalia; order Carnivora; family Ursidae; genus Ursus; species Ursus arctos. Next base: position 85,547,991 of record NW_026623100.1, read on the forward strand.
GGGGATAGCCGATTGTGGGTTTGACTGATGTTTCCCTGACGATGATTAGTGATGTCGAACAACTTTTTCTGTCTGTTGGCACCTGTGTGCCATCTTTGGACAGTATCTATTCACATATTCACCCCATTTTTTATACAGTTTTTTTTTTGTTTTGATTTGTATGAGTGTTGTGTGCATTTTGGATATTAGCCTCTTCTCACACATATGATTCGCAGATATTTTTTTCTTATTGGGTCAGTGGCCTTTTAAGTTTTTGATGGTTTCTTTTGCCGTGTGGAAGATTTCAGTTTGATGTTGTTCCACTTGTTTATTTTTGCTTTTGTTGCCTTTGCATTTGGTGTCCGATCTGAAGACTCTTTGCCAAAACCAATGTCGAGAGACTTAGTACCTGTGTCTTCTTGGAGGTTTATGGATTCGGGTCTTATGTTCAAATCATTCATCCATTAAAAATTTTGTGTGTGGTGTAAGAAAGTGACCCAGTTATATTCTTCTGCATTTAGTGTCCAGTTGGCCTGTGACCGCTCACTGAAGACACAGTCCTTCCCTCATGGCATATCTTCTGCTGCTGTGTCATTAAGTTAGGGTCATCTACGTGTGGGTAAGTTTCTGAGCTTTCTGTTCTGTTCCACTGACCTGGTGTCTGTGTTTCTGCCAGTACCATCCTGTTTTGATGACAACAGCTTTGTAATCTAGCTTGAAATCCAGGAGTGTGTTGACTGCACCTTTCTTTCTCCAGGTTGCTTTGGGTATTTGGGGTCTTTTGTGATTCCATACAAGTTTGAGGACTGTTTTCTATTTCCTCGAATAATGCCACTGGAATTCAGATGGGGATTTCATCACATCTGTCGATTGCTTTGGGTACGATGGACATGTTCACATAATTAACTCTTCCAGTTAAGGAGCATGGCGTATGCTTCCATTTGTTTGTGTTGCCTTCCAAATCTTTGACCCATACATTCTGCCCCCCTCGACACACATGTTTTTCATTTCTTTTCTGCCATGTGTTGAGTGTACTATGTCTTTCTCATTCTTGGTTACTTTTATTCCTAGATTTTTTTTTGGATGCAATTGTAAATGGCATTGCTTTTTTAATTTCTCTTTGCGAAAGTGTGTCATCAGTATACAGAAATGCAAGAAGTTGGGTCATCTGGGTGGCTCCATAGGTGAAGCGTCTGCCTTCAGCTCAGGTCATGATCCCAGAGTTCTGGGATCGAGCCCCGGGTTGGGCTCCCCGCTTAGCGAGGGTCTGCTTCTCCCTCTGTCTAACACTCCCCCTGCTCGTGCTTTTTCTCTCCCTGTCAAATAAATAAATAAAATCTGAAAAAAAATAAATGCAACAGGTCTCTGTATATTGACTTTATATCCTACAGCTTTACTGAGTTTGTTATTCTAACAGTTTTTTGTGGAATCTTTGGGGATTTCATGTCATTTGCAAATAGTGACAGTTTTCTTGTATGGATTTCATATCTTTCTCTTTTTTAAAAATTATGTTAGTCACCCTACAGTACTTCATTTGTTTTTGATGTAGTGTTCCATGATTCATTGTTTCCATATAACACCTAGTGCTCATTACAACATGTGCCCTCCTTAATACCCATCACCAGGATAACCCGTACCCCCACCCCCTCCCTTTCTGCAACCTTCAGTTTGTTTCCTGGCATCAATAGTCTCTCATGGTTCATCTCCCCGTCTCATTCCCCCCCTTCACTTTTCCCTTCCTTCTCCTAATGTCCTCCACAATATTCCTTCCGTTCCACATAGGAGTGAAACCATATGATAATTGTCTTTCTCTGCTTGACTTAATTTCACTTAGCATAATCCCCTCCTGGTCCATCCATGTTGGTGCAAATGGTGGGTATTCATCCTTTCTGATGGCTGAGTAATATTCCATTGTACAGATGAACCACATCTTCTTTGTCCATTCATCTGCTGAAGGACATCTTGTCTCCTTCCAGAGTTTGGCTATTGTGGACATTGCTGCTGTGAACATTGGGATACAGGTGCCCCTTCTTTTCATTACTCTGTGTCTATGGGGTAAATACACAGTAGTGCAATTGTTGGTCGTAGGGTAGCTCTATTTTAACGTCTTGAGGAACCTCCATACTGTTTTCAAAAGTGGCTGTACCAACTTGTATTCTCACGAGTAGTGTAAGAGGGTTCCCCTTTCTCCACATCCTCTCCAACAATTTTTATTTCCTGCCTTGTTAATTTTAACCATTCTAACTGATGTAAGGTGGTATCTCATTGTAATTTTGATTTGTATTTCCCTGATGGCAAGTGATGTGGAGCATTTTTTCATGAGAAGTATCTCTCTGTGTCTTCTGCCCATTTCTTGGGTGTCGAGTTTGAGAAGTTCTGTATAGATCTTGGATACCAGCCCTTTATCTGTAATATCATTTGCCAATATCTTCTGTGATTCTGTAGGTTGCCTTTTAGTTTTGTTGATTGTTTGCTTTGCTGTTGAGAACATTTTCATCTTGATGAAGTCCCCATAGTTCATTTTTGTTTTTATTTCCTTTGCCTTTAGAGATGTGTCTTGCAAGAATTTGTTGTGTCCAAGGTCGAAGAGTTTGCTGCTCATGTTCTTTTGATTTTGATGTAAGACAGGAATCCATTATCTTTCTTTCGTGATTGTATTCGAGTCCTCTGTCTTTCTTGGTGAGTCTAGCTAAGTTTGTCAGTTTTGTTTATCTTTCCAAAAAAGGCAGCTCTTATTTTCATTGATTTTTTTGTCTTTTTAGTCTCCAATGGATTTATTTACGCATTCCTTTTTGTTATTTCCTTATTTCTACTAATTTGGGGCTTTGCTTGTTTTTTTTTCTACTTCTTTACTACATAAAATCAGGTTGTTTATTGGAGAGCATTCTTATGGATTGACGAAGACCTGAATTTCTATGAACGTCCCCCTTAGAGCTACTTTTGCTGCATCCCATAAGTTTTTGTAGGTTCTCTTTTTCATTTGTGTCAAGGTACTTCTAAAATGTCTTTTGATTTCTTCTTTGACTGTTGGTTGTTCAGTAGCATGTTGTTAAATGTCCACATATTTTTTAAAGATTTTATTTATTTATTTGACAGAGAGTGAGACAGCGAGAGAGGGAATGCAAGCAGGGGGGTGGGAGAGGGAGAAGCAGGGTCCCCACTGAGCAAGGAGCCTGATGCAGGGCTCGATCCCAGGACCCTGGGATCACGACCTGAGCTGAAGGCAGATGCTTAATGACTGAGCCACCCAGGTGCCCCAATCTCCACATACTTTCAACTGTCCCATTTTCTTCTTCTTCTTTTTTTTTAAATGTTTCTTTATTATATTATGTTAGTCACCATACAGTACATCCCTGGTTTTTGATGTAAAGTTCGATGATTCATTAGTTGCGTGTAACACCCAGTGCACCATGCAATACGTGCCCTCCTTACTACCCATCATGTCCCATTTTCTTCTTGAGACTGTTTTCTAGTTTCATATCATTGTGGTTGGACAAGATTTGAACCAGAAGGTGAAGGGAGCATTCAGATTAAACTTTGTTTCCTGGGGGTTTTTCTGAGGGCAGACCATGGGTTCTGTGGGGACAGAGGAAGGTTTTGTGAGATGGGAGGGGGGGTCAACCCTTGTTAGAATTACTGACTACTACCATGCAGACTGTGTGTCACTGTTCACACCGTAGTCCTGATGGACTTGTACTTCATTAGAAATATTTTCTACGAGGTGCAGGGGTAGCCTTCTCTAAAAGAAAGGTGCCATGTGGGTTCGTGGCATGACCACACATCAGCAACCAGGATGGATGGTATTGTGGGGGTCAGAACCAGGCTTTCTGTGGGAAGTGACAGAAATAGGGCATGGTGAGCTTCATGACCATAGGTGAGGTCCCGAGTGACCCACTGGGTGTTGGGGTCTGTGGATCTGTCTCATCAGGTGCTGTGGAATTCAGGGACACCCTCCTGTCTGCGGAGTTGTGTGGAGACAGGTAGACATCAGTCTCTGGCCAGGCACGAGGGTCGCACTGGACCGCCACCAGAGGGGCAGCGTGCAGGGGAGCCACTGCTTGGTTTCCACGAAAGCTGACCAGGGTCTGTGACCATGATTCCTAGCAGCTGCAAGGGGATAGGAGGCCGGGGTGGTGCACACTTCCTAAGGTTGTGGTCAGGACTGGTCTGGAGCCCACTGAAGTCAGCCACACCTGGCTCAGAAGGCACCGTCAGTGTAGCTGTGGGCACTGCTCCCATGGCACTTTCGGGCCGGCTCCATGCTGCCACCTCCTGCTTTTCATCATCATCTTCAAGGTCATGTGCCTCTGCTCTTGCCCCATGGCCTCCGGGATATTGCCCGTCCTCCATCGGGCCCTCGTCCCTGGTGCCCTGTGCAGTCTGATGCCAGGGTAGCCTTCTCGAGACCCACCTCTGGCCCTGTCAGTCCCCTGATGGAACACTTCCATGGATCCCCCATGAGGTGAGGACGATGCCCTGCCCTGGAAGGGGGCTGCAGGTCCCCAATCAGGAGATCCACGTCTCCCTTTTCAGCATGGCCTGCCCTCCCCTCAGTCTTCCTCAGGGAAGCTCTCCCCACTTCCTGAGATGACAGCTCTGAACTTAAAAATGAATGTTATTTTACATATCTCTATGCCTTGGTTCATCCATGGCATGTCTTTCAAACCTGTTAGTGGGTTTTTTTTTAGCAGTTCTGAAGGGCTGTCTGCTCAAGGAGGGGATGATCTGGGTGGGGCAGCTTTCCCTCTCATCTCCCTCAGCATGTCTCTGAGCCCTGGGGCCAGCTGTCCCACTGAGGATTGAGGGACCTGAGCCAGTCAACCCTGAGCATAGGCTGTGTCAGCTGTGTAGACTGATGTGTGCCAGAGCGGTGGGCAGCTGGAATGGGCCAGGGGCAGGCAGTGTCTCCTTCTCATTCCTTCCCTCCCTCCCTCACTTCCTCCCTCCCTCCCAGAGGTAGCTCAGAGCAGCCTCCAAGCCCTGCATCTCCAGATCCCTTGACCTGTGCCTCCTGTGTTCACCTGGTGACCTTGGAGTTTCACATGGATTCTTCCTCCTGTACCCTCTTCCGTAGCAGTTCCTGGATCAGGGGAGGGGTCGTACACTCGTCTGTTATTGGTCTTCTTCCTGTCCCATCCAAGCCCACCCACCTTTGCATCTTCTGTGTATGTGCTTGGAATCAAGACCATCCACAGGGAACCTATTAGCCAAATGGATCCAGGTAATGACCATTGAAGTAGAGATCCAGGATCCATAATAAACCTGCTCTGAAACCTGTCCCACAGTCTGTGACTATCTCACACTAAAACAGAAACAATAATAGCTTCCTGGACTGTGAAGTGACATGTGTCTCTACTTCCAATGTTGAATGCATAGGTGCTGAGCCTGGACAGAAAAGGACCATGGCTCCCGTGGGCTGGGATCCACAGGTAGAGTGCAAGAACTCAGTGAAATCTGAATTCGAGGCATAGAGTGAATAATTATTGTAGAGTGAATCCTCCCAAGTAGGGCTTATGCACATTGCACAGGAAAAGCTTTTTCAAAGAGGTTCCTGAAAGAAAAAATTTTTAAAAAAATTTATTTAAATTCTAGTAGAGCTAACATACAGTGTTACATTCGTTTCAGGTGTCCAAGAGAGTGATTCAGTAATTCTATATATTACTCAGTGGTCATCAAGAAAAGTGTCCTCTTAATCCGCTTCATCTATTTCACTCATCCCTCTATCCACCTCAGCACGAGAATCAGCACGAGGAAGAGGCCCTGGATGGCTAATTGGTCTGCTTGTTTTTTCCTTATTTTATGGTCTATTTAGGGTCTATTTTGTTAATGTGCATTTTTATTAGGAAATCACCCATTTCCTCTAGGTTTTCAGTCTGATGTAAGAGGTTTCTCTTATTTAACCTTTAAATTTGTCATAAATTGTCACAATTAATGAACAAATGTTGATACGTTATTATTTACTGAAGTCCATACTTATCCAGGTTCCCTCTGTTCTACCTTTTCTGGTTCCAGGATCCCGTGAGGGCACCCCGTGACATGTGGTCATCATGTCTCTTTAGGCTCTGCTTGGCTGTGACTTGTCTTGTTTTGATGACCTGGATGGTGTTGAGAAGGACAGGTCAGGCATTTTGTACATAGACCTGTACATAGACGGGATTTACTTGTTTTTCTCATGGTTAGACGGGGGCTGTGGTTTTCAGGGAAGCGGATCACAGAGGTAAAGTGCTCTGTCATCACTGTACAGCAAGGAACACTTGTCACTGTCTGTGTTAACCTTGGTCACCTGAGGCTGTGTTGGTCGGGCTTCCCCACCATGAAGTTACTTTCCCAGGTGCCTATGGTGTGTCCTCGTGAGTAGGAAGACACTGTGCGGAGCCCACACACTTTAGGAGAGGGGAGTCAGCTGCACCTCCTTGATGGGTAGCTGAGGGTCTGTCTATATTTATTATTTGGAATTCTGTTAGAAGAGGTCTATTCAACCCCAATTGTAAAAACCTGTGTAATCTGTTAATAAAAAATACAACTGAGCAATTTAAAAGATCACATTGCCTTACTGAACAATTCATGAATTGGGCAGCATCCCATCTAGCAAATAGAAAGGACCTCCTTTGAGCTGCACGGAAGGAAAGGCTTTTAAAAGCAGACAGGGAATTGAAAAAAGGAAATCGTTAGCAAACAATGCATTGTTTAAGGCAGGGTTGCCCTCCTAAGGGGAACAGAAGGGGCCATTCAGTACATATTCCTGGTTGACTGGTTAAAGTTTACTTGGAGGTGGGGGTGTGTGAAACTGCAGTTGGGTTAGGCGGTAAGACCTCGTTTGCTGACCCGGGTCTCTTAATGTTAAGTGACTCCATTTGGGGCCTGTGGTTTCTTTTTAACAAATCATTTATTTTTTACCAGTGTTTTCCATTGTCTCCTGTTTTCTGTGGACATCATTCCATCTTTGTGGGGTTTTCTGTGGTACTTCTTTACTTTCTGATACTTCAAGATTATCCTGGCTCCTATATTTACAGTCTCAGTCCTACTATTAGCAATATCTTAGAAGAGCTCTGGCTCCTTTTATTAGAGAATGGTATTAAAGTCTTGCCTGTGGGAACTGAATGTGCTCAGCAGACAATGGAAGGCAATATATGCATGTATTCCAACCAATGTAAACACACCTAATTAAAGATGTCCGTGTGGTACTGTGTGTATCCGTACTGAGCAGAAGACGAGTTCATGCTGATGTCTCCAACCTGGTTGTATTGTGATATTCTTCCTTGGCTGATCTGTAGCTTTCTACTCCAACAGTGACAAACTGGCTCTCACCACCTGCTATGTATTTAATTCACTGCGCCATTCCAGATTACAGATGGGGAGTTTTCAGATCTGTTAGCTACCACCCTGATGGGAAAGAACTTTTTCCTTTAGTCTACAGATTCCACTTGTTTCCAAAGTTTACTTAGGTCAGCATCTTCTGCCATACAACCTGCAGTGGGTGTTTTTTCATACATTTCCAGTACAGTTAGATTCTTTGTCATTTTCTGTATCCCACTGAAGGGGCAGAAGAAATTTTGCTCATTTCAAGGTTCTTTCAGTTGGATTGGGAATTATACATTGACATGAAACAGATTAACAGGAGGGAAAAACCCACAAAGTTTAATCATGTACACATGATTAAATGACCAAGGCAGGCAGGTTTTATACTTTGTGGACAAAGAGAAAATAAATCTGTGAGAAATTCACCGAAGAAGGAAAACAACCTTGGGAGCTTCAATTAGTAAGGAATTCTAAACAGAATTCAGGCTGGGGTAGTAAGTTAGTCAAAAGTAACAAGGGTTGTTTATGCAGCTTCTGGGCTCTAAACTTCCCATTTCTGGTGATTAGGAAGTCTTTTCATCTCCTGGTACAGGGATATCTTCATGTGCAGATAGATTTCCTGCTTCGGGGGACAGAGGAGGGTTTGAGCATCCCTCTTACATAGGCTGTCTCTTAAGTAACTTTTATTTAAAATATATATGTCAAAGTGGCAGATTTGGGGCAGCCTGCCCTTGGTCCCTACACCACCCTGCGACACTCCCACATCCTAAGTAACTTTATTTCAGTAGCTTTTGATTTACTCTTGGGGATGTAAACATGTTTGTTTGTGTTTTTTAAAGATTTTATTTTTAAGTAATCTCCACACCCAAATGGGGCTCGAACTCACAACCCCAAGATCAATAGTTGCATGCTCCACCGACTGCGCCAGCCAGGTGCCCCAAAATGTTTGGGTTTTGACAAATGAATAATGGCAGGTACAAATCATTAAAATATGATGGAATTCACCCCTTGATCATTTTATCACCTCTAGTTTTGCCTTTTCCAGAATCTCCTACAAATGGGGTCACTCAGTGTGTAACTTTTTCAGACTGGATTCTTTGACTTAGAAAAATACGTGTAAAGTTCATCCATGTCATTGTGTGGGGGTGATGGTTCATTTATTTTTATTGCTGAATAGATTAACAGGAGAAAAACAAGTCAAAGTTTAATATCATTCAAATGTCCTGTATTCATGGGAGATACCCAGGAAAACGGAGTAACCCCTTGAAGTGACCCAGCCCTCACTCTAAATGCCATCTTCAACTAAAGACCAAAAGATTTTAGGTGGTGGGAAGGCCAGTTAAGGGATGTTATCAGGTGAGCACAGTAAATGAGGGAATGGTTGTTACACAGATTTAAGTCTGTGCCTTCTCTTTTGGTAAGAGTTTCCTGAGATTTAGTCATTCTGTTCCTGATACAGAGGGAGACAGGCCTACCAATGGAGCTTTCCTTTTTAAGTGTACATTTCACTCACCAAACAGCAACTTTTACCCAGTTTTCAGAGATTCTCCCGTGTCTGCTGTTTCTTAAAATTAATCCACCCAAATAACCCTTGTGCCAAAGAGGCACATTTTGCCTGGCATATTCTGCTTCCTTCACACGGATGCACTCAGTGTGCTTATGGATTCATTACCGGAAGGACATCCTGGCTTCGTTAAGTTTGTAACCACCATGAATAGAGCTGCTGTGCATAACTGCATGTTTTTGTTTGGAAATAGCTTTTCACAGCAGTGGTCTAAATACTAGAAGTACACTTGTTGGACCTTAACGTGAGACTTATTTAGGTTTGGAGAAAATGGCCAAACTGTCTTCTGAAGGGACAGTTGCTGCCATTCCTCGCCTTCCAGCAGTTGGTATTCTTGTTTCTGGAGTTCAGCATTTGGAATAGGTGTGCAGTGCTGTCTCACTGTCGTTTACACTTGTTCTTTCCTAATGATGACGTTGAGCATATTTTTGTATGCTTATTCTGTGTCTGCATATCTTCTTTGTCCAGGCATTTTCAGACCCTTACCCATTATCAGTTCGGATGTTTGTTTCCTTACTGTTCAGTTCTGATAGTTTTTTGTATATTTTGAATACAGATCTTTTACCAGATATATATTTTGCAAATATTTTCTCCCAGTTTGTGGCTTGTCTTTTAGTTTCTGAGCAAGGTCTTTCACAGAGCAGAAGTTCTAATTTTAGGAAGTTCATGTTATCAGTTTTTTTTTCTTTTGTGGATTGGCGTTTGGTGTTGTGTTAAAACTCATCACCAAACCCAAGGTCATGTAGATATTCTTTTATGTTTTCTTTTTGACAGTTTTACATTTTAAATTTATCTACAATGTTGAATGAATTTTGGTGTAAGTTGTAATGCTTGTGCCTGCATTTCACTTAATTCTGTATGGTTTCTAATTAATTGTTTCTATTTCTGGAGATGTCAGGGGTAATTGGACTCCATTTCAGTTTGAATTTTCAAAATATAATGGATTCAGCTGGACTCCAGAAGGGACAGGTGCCTCCACTGAACTGAGCGCACCCCACCCTGCACCGCCCCCACCGCCCGCAGGGGGCGCCCGAGTCCCGCTCCGTAACTCCCGCTGGGCATGCGCTTTCCAGGAGCTGAGGGGCGTTCCAAGTCCTCAGGACCGTCTGTGGTGACGCCCAGGCCCTGGGAGGACGTGGGGCCTCACCCACGGTCAGGAGCCCGGCCTCCCCACGACCTGCTGTGGAGGATGTGGGTCTGTGTCCACATTGACAGGAGCCCGGCCTCCTCAGGATCCGCTATGGAGACTTCGGGAGGACGTATTTCCGCGTCCACACCGAAAGGACCCGCAGTGGAGGACGTGGGTGCGCGTCCACACCGACAGGAGCTTGGCCTCCTCAGGATCCGCTGTGGAGACTTCGGGAGGACATGGGGCCGCGTCCACGCGGACAGGACCCGCAGTGGAGGACGTGTTTCCACGTCCAGACCCACAGGACCCGCAGTGGAGGACCTGGGTGCGCGTCCACACCGACAGGAGCTTGGCCTCCTCAGGATCCGCTGTGGAGACTTCGGGAGGACATGGGGCCGCGTCCACGCGGACAGGACCCGCAGTGGAGGACGTGTTTCCGCGTCCACACCGAAAGGACCCGCAGTGGAGGACATGGAGCGGTGTCCACACCCACAGAACCCGAGTCTCCTCAGCACCCACCGCGGGAGGAGAAGGTGAGGAGAAGCCGCCTGAGCCGGGACTGCTGAGGGGTCCGTGCTCACAGGACCCCGCGGAGGAAGGGCGCGCTGTGTAGACGGTGGGGTTTCCGTGGTTTGTGTGTGGTGCCGTGGGGTCCCTGGCGGGGCTGCGCGCGGGGCTGTGGGGTCTCCCCTCTCTGGGCCCGGATCCGCTGGGCTGGTCCGCGGGTCCGTGTTTACGCGCACACGGATCCGGTTCTGGGGGCTCCGCAGGCAGTCTGCAGTTAGGGAGCCTCTGGCCGCCTGGTGCTCCTGCTCCACCGGCCTCGGCCCCGCAGGGTCCTCCCCGCGTCCACACCCGGTCCGGGCTGTCGGTTCGGTGTCTGGAGGTTCGGTAGCGACGGCGCGCGCTCTGCAGACAGACGGCTGTGGGGAGAGCAGGTGTTCTCACGGCGTCGGTTCTTCCCGAGCGCAGAGTGTCTTCCGGTCTCCGAGTGTCTCCCTCGACGTCTGTCGTGTCTCCCGGGTGTCCGTCTGTCGTCGGTGTCTCAGGGGTGTCCGAGGACAGGGCTGTCCACCTCCCTCGACGTCCGTCATCGGTGTCTCCCGGGTGTCGGAAGGCAGGGCTGTCTTTCTCCTTCAACGTCTGTCGTCGGTGTCTCAGGGGTGTCCATCTGTCGTCGGTATCTCACGGGTGTCCGTGACAGGGCTGTCCATCTCCCTCGACGTCTGTCGTTGGTGTCTCATGGGTGTCCGAAGATAGGCTGTCCGTCTCCCTCCATGTCTGTCGTCGGTGTCTCAGGGGTGTCCGAAGACAGGGTTGTCCGTCTCCCTCGACGTCTGTCATCGGTGTCTCACGGGTGTCCGAGAGCAGGGCTGTCCATCTCGCTTGACGTCTGTCGTCGGTGTCTCACGGGTGTCCGAGGACAGGGCTGACCGTCTCCCTCGATGTCTGTCGTCGGTGTCTCACGGGTGTCCGAGGACAGGGCTGACCGTCTCCCTCGACGTCTGTCGTCGGTGTCTCACGGGTGTCCGAGGACAGGGCTGACCGTCTCCCTCGACGTCTGTCGTCGGTGTCTCACGGGTGTCCGAGGACAGCGCTGACCGTCTCCCTCGACGTCTGTCGTCGGTGTCTCACGGGTGTCCGAGGACAGGGCTGACCGTCTCCCTCGACGTCTGTCGTCGGTGTCTCACGGGTGTCCGAGGACAGGGCTGACCGTCTCCCTCGACGTCTGTTGTTGGTGTCTCATGGGTGTCGGAGAGCGGGGTTGTCCATCTCACTCAACGTCTGTCGTTGGTGTCTAACGGGTGTCCGAGGACAGGGCTGTCCGAGAGCAGGGCTGTTCCCTGTTCAGTACTTCATGGAGGAGGAGGAGGAAGTTCGTGGGTTGTTCTGGAGAAAAGCGAGGTTCGGAGTGATGTTAGGTTCTCACCCACTGTGCTGCAGGCGTGGTGACTTCTTGGAGGAGGTAAAACCCGCGTCTTCCCCTTTGGGGCCTGTGACTCATGAGTCTCTGCTGTGGAGCTTCAATGTGGGGTCTGTAATTGACAGTTGTTCGTGTAATTGACACTGAGCAGTTGGCTCCCCCGCCCAGCGACCCTTCTGGCGACCCTAGTCCACTTGACTGAGCCTTCCCTTCACGCATTTTCACAGTTCTAACCAGTTTTTGGTGGAGCGTTGTGGAAAATTCGAATTCCAGATCCCGCTGCTTCTCTTGCACCCGAGACACAGGGGCCCCCGATGTCATCCTCGCATGAGTCTCTTGCTAACCTGTGGCTTCCTACACTGGTGAGTGGTCTCTCCGCAGTGGGCGAACCGGGTCTGGGAGGACTTGGCCTCCATCAGGAAGCTTGATGTGGGCTCTGCTCCTGTGACCTGGTGCTGACCTGGTTGTTTGTAAGAGTACTTGACTCTGCGGTGATTTCAAGGTGCAGTGAACCTGTCACAGCAGCACAAATATGCTTTATCTCCACACTCGGACTCCCCAGCTGTCGTTTCTTTACCACATTTGCCACTTCACACGGGATACTTCAGTGCGTTTTACCCCAAACAGGGACACCATCCTGCGGAACCACCACATAGCCCTGAACGAGGAAATCATCGCAGTTTCCCTATTATAATCCAGACCACAGGTCCACTTGAACTGTTGCCACCTGCCCTGCTGTCTGAAATGTCCTGCTCCATTCGGATCCAGTTTTCTTCTTCTGCAACTGCTCCCGAGACTTTCCCGTATTTGCACAACCCTGATGGATTTAAGGAGCACAGATGGCTCCAATCTGGGTGGCCTTTCTGGAGGCTTATGTCGCTTGGGCTGTTTTCAGTGTCCGTCCATGTGGTGACATGCATCAGTCCTTAATTTTTTCACTGTGACTAAACATAGTAACATTTACCACTTAAAACATTTCAGGATCACAGTTCTCTGGCCTTAGGTGAGTTCACATGGTTGTACATCATTCTCTAGAACTTTTTCTTTCTCCCTGAGGGAGACTGTATGTATGAAACACTAACTCCCCATTCCCCTTTCCTCTCAGCCCTGCAGCCACGTTCAACTTTCTGTCTCTAGATACCTCATACAGGTGGAATCACACAGTATCTACCCTTCTGTGAAAGCCAGCATCCTGTCCTTGTTCCTGATTTCGGAGTAGAGCTGTCAATCTTCAGACTTGAGCATGGTGTTTGCTATAGATTTATTGAAAAAAAAATTACCCCTTATTCCTGTTTTCATGAGTGTTTATATCAGCAACAGACTTTGGATTTTGGTTAGAACCTTTTCTGCATCAATTAATATGACCACATGTTTTTATTTAAAAATTTATTGTGGAGTATAACATTGCTTGGTTTCACTATATTGAACAATCTTTGAGATGTTTGTGAAGAGACACTTATGATGTACAATATATTTAAGAGCTCTTGGTTTTGCAATTTTTCTGATCAGGCTTCTTACATCTATCTTAAGACGGGTGTAGGGATGTATTTGCTGATTTTGTGATGATTTCATTGGGGTTGGTATTAGTGGTTAGGATTGGTGTTACGGGTTGTTAGGGTTATGGTTGGGTTAGGGTTAGGGGTCTCCCTGTCCTCTTCTGCACAGAGCCCATTCTCCTCCAGTAACCAGAGTGATCTTTTCGACACATTACATTTGGGCCTCTCTGTGGTCTGCTCCCCTCCTGCCCATCCTCTGCAGCCTCACCCCTCCCACCATGGCCTGCCCCTCTGTGGGCCACCCAGGGGTATGATTGTCCCACATGTGCCTCAGGCCTGAGTCCAAGACTTTGCATTCACTGTGCCCTCTCCCAGGAGCACTCTTCTCTCCCCCTGCTTCATGTTTGGCTTGTTTCCCCATTGGCTGGGCCCCGAATTGCCCCCTGATGACCTGACTCATGTCTGCTGGTTGAATGTGCCTGTCCGCTATTTAAATGTAGTGCCCGCCTTCCCGATGTGAGCAATTTGCTAACCTGCCCGTGATGGGGCAGGTGTAAGGACGTAGCCTTAGTGTCTGCATAAAAAATCAGTCTCAGAGGGCTCACCAAACTTGCTTGATGATGGGGGAGCTGCTGTCCCTATGGTGGGGAGCAGATAGTCCCCTCAAAGGGGGACCAGTCATGTGAGGTGGTTGGACAAGACTCCCAACTTCTTGTCTGGGGAGATGTAGACCTGGACCTGGAAGCTTACACCCTTGGATTCAAGGCTGGGGCCTAAGCAAGCTCCTTCTTCTTCCAGAGGTCCTCTTTCCCCTTCCCTGACCATGGGCTGGACCTGATTCCTGACCTGGGGGAGTTCGAGGGTGACCCCTCCTAGGAATACCAGGGGTTTACTGAGGACCTTGTCAGCAGGATGCCCAGTAGCCTTGAAGGGAGGACCTTACAGAGGTGGAGACAGCTCTGTGGGGGCCGGTGACATCCCACTCAAAACAAAATGGGGCTGGTGGCCGGCCCTGCTGGTTCTACTGTAGGGCATAGAAACAAGGGCTGTGCCCCAAGGTGCTCCGCTCCTGGCAGGTGGGGACAGGACCTGGGGGTTTGCCCGGGAGCTCAGCACAGGGGGCATGTTCCTGGCTCCAGCATGCTGGAGTCCATGTGTGGCTGCATGGGCTTCCAACCTCTTAAGCCTTAGGCACCCCTTTGTAAGATGGGGTGCTGACGGCCCCCATCTCTGGGAGCAGAAGGTAGGGAGGCCCCATGGGCAGACTCACTCAGGAGAGGCCAGGAGAGTGGCTGTTGCTTAAAGCAGCCCAGGGCCTGACCCCTTGAAGAAGGTACACAGGTCTATGGCCCTCAGTTTCAGGGTCCTGCTGCCAGCCTCTGGCAGTGACCCTCCTCTCACCCTGTCCCTGTAGCTATGTGGTCTTCCTGGAGCTGGTCCTGCAGACGGCAAAGAAGCACTTCATGGTGGGACACAGGGTCACCTACTAGGTCTTCACTGACCAGCTGGCTGCTGTGCCTGTGTGCCCCTCTGTGAGGGCCGGAGGGCGGTGGTCCTTATGGTGGACACAGCGTCACCTAGTACATCTTCACTGACCTGCTGGCTGCTGTGCCTGTGTGCCCCTCTGTGAGGGCCGGAGGGCGGTGGTCCTTATGGTGGACACAGGGTCACCTAGTACGTCTTCACTGACCAGCTGGCTGCTGTGCCTTGTGCCCCTCTGTGAGGGCCGGAGGGCGGTGGTCCTCATGGTGGACACAGCGTCACCTAGTACATCTTCAGCGATCAGCCAGCTGCCGTACCCTTGTGCCCCTCCATGAGGGCCGGTGGGTGGTGCTCCTCAATGTCCGCGGTGCCTCATGGCGGACACAGCGTCACCTAGTACATCTTCAGCGATCAGCCAGCTGCCATACTCTTGTGCCCCTCCGTGAGGGCCAGTGGGTGGTGCTCCTCAAGGTCCGCGGTGCCTCATGGCGGACACAGCGTCACCTAGTACGTCTTCACCAACCACCAGTTGCTGGGCCTGTGTGCCTCTCTGGGAAGGCCAGAGGGTGGTGGTCCTTGAGGTCTGTGGTGCCCTGCTCTGGCAGGATGTGTCCATGCAGCACATGGCGATGATCAGCCGCTTCTGTGAGCAGCGCTTCCTCTGTGAGGTGGACGACCTGGTGTGCGCGGATGTGGACATGAAGTTCCGCGTCATGTGGGTGTGGAGATCCTGTCCCCCCCTTTGTCACTTTGTACCCCAGTTTCTACTGGGTGGCCAATGAGAACTTCAGCTATGCGCGCCGGCCGCAGTCCCAGGCCCACAACCCCAGGCACCAGGGCAACTTTTACTATATGGGGGCCTTTTTGGGGGGGTCAGTGGTGGAGGTTCACTGACTGACATTGGCCTGTCACCAGGCAATGGGGGTCGACCTGGCCAATGGGATGGAGGCCATGTGGCCTGACAAGAGCCACCTGAACCACAAGCCCACCAAGCCCCGGAGGCCACGTGGGACCTGAGGCTGCTGGGCTGTCCTCCCCCCACCCCGGTCCTGAAGATGCTGAGATTCGGGCAGTCCCCAAGAATCACCAGGACATCCAGAACACACGAGGGGCTCGCCCCGTCTCTGTCAGGGTGGCCTCTCTGAGCAGAGCCATAAGAGCAGATTCCTTCTTCTGTCCCCTCAACTGTGGAGTCCAGCACTGCCCGCTCGGGCATGTCCAGGGCCCCTAGCTGCCCCCATGCACAGGAGGCCTGCCTGGGGCACAAGTTCCTTTCTTTGTGGTCAGTGCATTTCGATCATTTCTGGGTCATTTGCAGCTGCGAACGGCTCCAGTTTTATGTAGAATGTTTTTCTGTGTCAATGCTGAGCAACCATCTTTAAAAAGAACAATTGAGGGAAAAGGTTTTCTCCCTGGTTCTAAACAGACATCGCCTGGTGGGCTGGGAGCGGCCCTGCAGCAGCCTTGGAGCCAGAACGGGCCCTGGCTGGGTCTTCCTCCCAGTCCCTGCACCTCGCAGCAGCCATGGGCCTTCAGGGTCAGGGGTGCGCCGAGCCACCTCTCAGACCCCCAGTCCCCTGACCACCAGAGGCTGTGACCGCTAGCACGGCCTCCAGGAGCATGGAGCCCTCTGGGTTATTTCTGGTTCCTGCCTTGGTTTTAAATGGCTATTTCTGTGCTGGTGTTTGAGATGTGGGCACTGGCTCTGTCTGGATGCATGTCCTGTTGGGATCCCTCAGTGCCCACTGGAGGGTTTGCACCTGTGGACTCTCTCTGGAACATCTGCCTGCACTTCATCTTAGCAAGCATTCACTGAGTGCCTACTGTGAGCTCGGTCACCAACAAGGGGCAGAGCGTGAGAGCGAGAACCAAGATACAGGGTCCCTGCTCCAGGGCCCTCCTGGGACTCGCGATGGCCCCGTCCTCCTGACTCACTACTTTCCTATTGTGGTGTAGTGGACATACGACTGATACTGTTAAGCACTTTTCAGGGTACAATTCAGTGGCAATACGTACATTCACTGCTCTGCACCTGCCACCTCCATCCATCGCCACAACTTCATTGTCATCCCAAACTGAACCTCTGCCCACGAGACCCTAACCCCCATACCCCCTCCCCAGCCCCAGCACCCAGCGGCTCCTTCCAGCTCTGTGAATTGGAGTGCTCTCCGTCCCTCACGAGTGGGGTCCTCCAGTATCTGTCCTTTAGGGACTGGCTTATTTCACGTAACACAGTGGCCTAAGGTCTGTCCCCATGAGCCTGGACCTGACCCACTTTTCCCCCAAAGGAGTGGCTCAGCCCTCTCCTGTCTAAGCTAAGCCTCCTCTGCTCCCCTCTGCTCCCCTCATCTTCTTTCTCAGCCTGAAGATAATACCAACCAATCTGCAGCTTTGAAGACCTGTTCAGTCCAGATGCCGGACACACCCCCCCAGGGCCTTGGGCCTCACCTACCCCATCTGTCCATGTCAGGTGCCTGCAACCCCCACCAGCCGGCCACCTGCACCTTCCACAGGTGTCCCCATCTCAGAAGAGGGAAACACCAAGTCCAGACCCTTGGAGACCTCGGTGACTTCTTGCTTACCACCAACTGTAGTGAGGTGGCTACTGGAGGGCATTCAATGTCCTAAACATTTAAAGGCATATGTGAGTCTCTGCTGCCCAGGGCAACGGGTAACAGTTGGGGCAAACAGAAACCAAGCAGATTCACTGGAAGAAAGGCTGAGTGATGAGGAGTGTTAGGGAATAGGGCCTGGAAGCTCTGACTGTCCCCACCTGACGTTCAGATGCTCCCCAGTTCCTCCTGTGCCTCTGGTGTCTTCCTGGAACCCTGACCTGGCTGTTTTCAGACAGCTCGCCCAGTGGTACCCTCACTTTATGGGGGGGGGAGGTTTGCTGAAATCCACAGTGTGTCCTGCTGCCCCACCTGGATCACATCGTCTGGGCCATCTGAGGACCCAAGACTGTGGGTCTGTGGCCTGGAGGAATTCTGAGCAGAGCTGGTGGGATGGGAGGGCTGCAAGGCACAGAGTTTCCAGAAAGCTACAAAGCTACCTTCCTACAGTTTTTGAATCAAAGCCTTGAGATCTTTAAAATGCCAGCAGTGTTAACAGCATGGGCCAGAAAAGCAAATGTCCCTGTGCACCCAACACCACCTAAACTATTGGCCATTTCTTGTCCCTTGAGCTGAGTACAAAGGATTGGGAGTGGGGGCTTGAGGGAGGGGTCTTGGGCCAGACTTTGTGTTTCAGGGACAAAGGCCATCCAATCTCGTGCTGGGCGTGAGGCAGGGGCCTGTATGGAGACCCCAGCTGCAGCCACTGCTGTCTGCTGATGCCCCCTCAGCCCTCCCCAGTGCACCTGCTGCTGAGGGAGCACCTGCCCCCTCCTCCCTGGGGAGGGTTCTCTCCTGCACCAGCGGTGCCTCCCTTCTGCAAGTCACTGCCAGCCTGCAGCCTGAGAGTGTGGACACCCTGAGTTCCTCTAGCTGCTGGGGGAGCGCCTGCCCCCTCCTCCCTGTGGAGGGCTCTCTCTTGTACCAGCGGTGCCTCCCCCCTGCAAGTCACTGCCAGCCTGCAGCCTGGGAGTGTGGATACCCTGATGGCCTCCAGTCCTGGGGACAGAGCCAGTGCATGTGGGACCTGGTCTCCCAGCAGGCCTGAGCACCCAGGCCGCCACGGTGCTCGCTCTCCTTCTGCAGGCTCACTATGCCATGCCCTCCCTCAGGCCCCCTGGGCCCAAGTCCTCCTCTGCTTGGGAACCACCCTCGGCCCATTCTCTACATGCTGGGACTGGGAGTGGGTCATCTGGACCTTCTAGACTCACGCTTCGGTGCCCGTGGCATGGGCACAGTCCGGCCTCACAGACTGCTCAGAGGAGACTCAGCGCAAGAAGATGCAGCCCGCTGCAAGGGGAGATGCCAAGTGACCCAGAGTGAGCACACAGGACTTGCACAAAGCACAGGATGCAGGCACCTAGCCACGGGTCACGGGAAATCCCGGTGAAGGTGGCCCTGGTGGGGAGGCCACAGAAGGGTTCCAGAAGAGGCAGGCGACAAGGAAGACAACAGGACAGAGCTTCCCAAGGAGGTCGATGGAAGAATCAGAGGATTGCAGAGGCCTTGGGAAGACTTGGAGGCCCTGGAGATGTTGGCTGAATCGCTGTCATTTGGTCAGAAAAGGTGTGTCACAAACCCCCATCAACACTGGATGATTTACTCTTCGTTGGTTCTAGGAATCAGTGCGTACCTGCCATGAGAACTCATATTGCGTTAAGTCTAGGATATACCTACTTTTCAGGACTAGATTTTTCTAGAGGAAGTGCTAAGCATGGGTCTTTCCATTCTTTGTGCAACTGGTCTCTGTTTTCAGGAGCAGATTCCTGGTGCTCATCACCCCTGCTCACCCTGAGGACTGGCCCCTGTCACCACCCACAGTGGACATGACGGTATGGGTTGGGGGGTGCTCACTGATGAAGCCCCAGTGCTCAGTACACAGCAGGGCCCCCAGATCCTCTGCTGAATGAGGGAGGGCCTGAGGGAGGATGGAAGGGGAGCGAGCAGGCTATGCACCAACGCTAATGCCCAAGGAGATGGATAATTTTACTTAAAACAAATAATAAACAGTATACAGAACATGAAAAGATAAAGTAACAGTCAATATGTACCAGAGAGAAAGAACATAGGGGGAGGGGATGAAACATTCTGGCGGGACGTCGGGTTCGGGTGAAGGAACTAAGGGTAATTGCACAAGGAGCTCTCCCTGCAGGGCTGTGGGCTCTGGATGTGGCTCTGGGAGCCCTGCAAGAGCAGGAGTAGGGGCAGGGGTTGGGATAGGGGCAGGGACAGGAGCAGGGACAGGTGCAAGAGCAGGGACAGGAGCAAGGGGAGGGACAGGGTCAGCAGCAGTGGCAGGTGCAGGATCCAAGGCAGGAGCTGGGTGAGGGGCAAGAACAGGAGCACAGGCAGGGGCAGGGGGAAGGGGCAGCAGTTCTGGTAGGGGAGGGGGCAGGATCTGGGGCAGGAGCTGGGTCTGGGGCAGGAACAGGAGCACAGGCAGGGGCAGGGGAAGGGGCAGCAGTTCTGGGAGGGGAGGGGGCAGGGTCTGGGGCAGGAGCTGGGTCTGGGGCAGGAACCAGAGCACAGGCAGGGGCAGCAGTTCTGGCAGGGGAAAGGGCAGGAGCTGGGTCCAGGGCAGGAACCAGAGCACAGGCAGGGGAAGGGGCAGGAGCTGGGCCAGGAGCTGGGTCTGGGGCAGGAGCTGGGTCCAGGGCAGGAACCAGAGTACAGGAAGGGGCAGAGAAAGGGGCAGCAGTTCTGGCAGGGGAAGGGGCAGGAGTAGGGGCAGGAGCTGAGTCTGGGGCAGGAACAGGAGCACAGGCAGGGACAGGGGAAGGGTCAGTGGCTCTGGCAGGGGCAGAGGAAGGGGTAGCAGTTCTGGCAGGGGAAGGGGCAGGAGTTGGGGCAGGAGCTGGGTCCAGGGCAGGAACCAGAGCACAGGCAGGGGCAGGGAAAGGGGCAGGAGCTGGGCCAGGAGCTGGGTCTGGGGCAGGAGCTGGGTACAGGGCAGGAACCAGAGCACAGGCAGGGGCAGGGAAAGGGTCAGCGGCTCGGGCAGGGGAAGGGGCAGCAGTTCTGGCAGGGGAAGGGGCAGGAGTTGGGGCAGGAGCAGGGTCTGGGGCAGGAACAGGAGCACAGTCAGGGACAGGGGAAGGGTCACTGGCTCTGGCAGGGGCAGGGGAAGGGGCAGCAGTTCTGGCAGGGGAAGGGGCAGGAGTTGGGGCAGGAGCAGGGTCTGGGGCAGGAGCAGGAGCACAGTCAGGGCCAGGGGAAGGGGCAGGAGTAGGGGCAGGAGCTGAGTCTGGGGCAGGAACAGGAGCACACGCAGGGACAGGGGAAGGGTCAGTGGCTCTGGCAGGGGCAGAGGAACGGGTAGCAGTTCTGGCAGGGGAAGGGGCAGGAGTTGGGGCAGGAGCTGGGTCCAGGGCAGGAACCAGAGCACAGGCAGGGGCAGGGAAAGGGGCAGGAGCTGGGCCAGGAGCTGGGTCTGGGGCAGGAGCTGGGTACAAGGCAGGAACCAGAGCACAGGCAGGGGCAGGGAAAGGGTCAGCGGCTCGGGCAGGGGAAGGGGCAGCAGTTTTGGCAGGGGAAGGGGCAGGAGTTGGGGCAAGAGCTGGGTCTGGGGCAGGAACAGGAGCACAGGCAGGGACAGGGGAAGGGTCACTGGCTCTGGCAGGGGCAGGGGAAGGGGCAGCAGTTCTGGCAGGGGAAGGGGCAGGAGTTGGGGCAGGAGCAGGGTCTGGGGCAGGAGCAGCAGCACAGTCAGGGACAGGGGAAGGGGCAGGAGTTGGGGAAGGAGCAGGGTCTGGGGCAGGAACAGGAGCACAGGCAGGGGCAGGGGAAGGGTCACAGGCTCTGGCAGGGGAAGGGGAAGGGGCAGCAGTTCTGGCAAGGGAAGGAGCAGGAGCTGGGTCTGGGGCAGGAACCGGAGCACAGGCAGGGACAGGGAAAGGGGCAGCAGTTCTGTCAGGGGAAGGGGCAGGAGTTGAGGAAGGAGTAGGGTCTGGGGCAGGAACAGGAGCACAGGCAGGGACAGGGGAAGGGTCACTGGCTCTGGCAGGGGCAGGGGAAGGGGCAGCAGTTCTGGCAGGGGAAGGAGCAGGAGCTGGGGCAGGAGCTGGGTCCAGGGCAGGAACCAGAGCACATTCCGGGGCAGGGAAACGGGCAGCAGTTCTGGCAGGGGAAGGGGCAGGAGTTGGGGCAGGAGCAGGGTCTGGGGCAGAATCAGGAGCACAGGCAGGGGCAGGGGAAGGGGCAGGAGCTGGGTCTGGGGCAGGAGCTGGGTCCTGGGCAGGAACTGGAGCGCAGGCAGGGGCAGGGAAAGGGGCAGTAGTTCTGGCAGGGGAAGGGGCAGGAGCTGGGGCAGGAGCAGGGTCTGGGGCAGGAGCTGGGTCCTGGGCAGGAACTGGAGCGCAGGCAGGGGCAGGGAAAGGGGCAGCAGTTCTGGCAGGGGAAGGGGCAGGAGTTGGGGCAGGAGCAGGGTCTGGGGCAGGATCAGGAGCACAGGCAGGGGCAGGGGAAGGGTCAGCGGCTCGGGCAGGGGAAGGGGCAGCAGTTCTGGCAGGGGAAGGGGCAGGAGTTGGGGCAGGAGCAGGGTCTGGGGCAGGAACAGGAGCACAGGCAGGGGCAGGGGAAGGGTCAGCGGCTCTGGCAGGGGCAGGGGTAGGGGCAGCAGTTCTGGCAAGGGAAGGGGCAGGAGCTGGGTCTGGGGCAGGAACTGGAGCACAGGCAGGGACAGGGGAAGGGGCAGGAGTTGGGTCCAGGGCAGGAACTGGAGCACAGGCAGGGGCAGGGGAAGGGGTAGGAGTTGGGGAAGGAGCAGGGTCTGGGGCAGGAACAGGAGCACAGGCAGGGGCAGGGGATGGGTCACAGGCTCTGGCAGGGGAAGGGGAAGGGGCAGCAGTTCTGGCAAGGGAAGGGGCAGGAGCTGGGGCAGGAGCTGGGTCTGGGGCAGGAGCTGGGTCCTGGGCAGGAACCAGAGTACAGCCAGGGGCAGGGAAAGGGGCAGCAGTTCTGGCAGGGGAAGGGGCAGGAGTTGGGGCAGGAGCTGGGTCCAGGGCAGGAACCAGAGCACAGGTAGGGGCAGGGAAAGGGGCAGCAGTTCTGGCAGGGGAAGGGGCAGGAGCTGGGGCAGGAGCTGGGTCCAGGGCAGGAACCAGAGCACAGGTAGGGGCAGGGAAAGGGGCAGCAGTTCTGGCAGGGGAAGGGGCAGGAGTTGGGGCAGGAGCAGGGTCTGGGGCAGGAACAGGAGCACAGTCAGGGACAGGGGAAGGGGCAGGAGTTGGGGAAGGAGCAGGGTCTGGGGCAGGAACAGGAGCACAGGCAGGGGCAGGGGAAGGGTCACAGGCTCTGGCAGGGAAAGGGGAAGGGGCAGCAGTTCTGGCAAGGGAAGGAGCAGGAGCTGGGTCTGGGGCAGGAACCGGAGCACAGGCAGGGACAGGAAAAGGGGCAGCAGTTCTGTCAGGGGAAGGGGCAGGAGTTGAGGAAGGAGTAGGGTCTGGGGCAGGAACAGGAGCACAGGCAGGGACAGGGGAAGGGTCACTGGCTCTGGCAGGGGCAGGGGAAGGGGCAGCAGTTCTGGCAGGGGAAGGAGCAGGAGCTGGGGTAGGAGCTGGGTCCAGGGCAGGAACCAGAGCACAGGCAGGGGCAGGGAAAGGGGCAGCAGTTCTGGCAGGGGAAGGGGTAGGAGCTGGGGCAGGAGCTGGGTCTGGGGCAGGAGCTGGGTCCTGGGCAGGAACTGGAGCACAGGCAGGGGCAGGGAAAGGGGCAGCAGTTCTGGCAGGGGAAGGGGCAGGAGTTGGGGCAGGAGCAGGGTCTGGGGCAGGATCAGGAGCACAGGCAGGGGCAGGGAAAGGGGCAGCAGTTCTGGCAGGGGAAGGGGCAGGAGTTGGGGCAGGAGCAGGGTCTGGGGCAGGATCAGGAGCACAGGCAGGGGCAGGGAAAGGGGCAGCAGTTCTGGCAGGGGAAGGAGCAGGAGCTGGGGCAGGAGCAGGGTCTGGGGCAGGAACCTGAGCACAGGCAGGGGCAGGGGAAGGGTCAGCGGCTCTGGCAGGGGCAGGGGTAGGGGCAGCAGTTCTGGCAAGGGAAGGGGCAGGAGCTGGGTCTGGGGCAGGAACTGGAGCACAGGCAGGGGCAGGGGAAGGGTCAGCGGCTCTGGTAGGGGAAGTTGCAGGAGTTGGGGCAGGAGTTGGGTCTGGGGCAGGAACCTGAGCACAGGCAGGGGCAGGGGAAGGGTCAGCGGCTCTGGCAGGGGCAGGGGAAGGGGCAGCAGTTCTGGCAGGGGAGGGGGCAGGAGGTGGGGCATGAGCTTGTTCTGGGGCAGTAATGGCAGCACAGGCAGGGGAAGGGGCAGCTGCTCTGGCAGGGGTAGAGGAAGGGGCAAGAGCAGGGGCAAGAGCTGGAGGGTAGGAACAGGAGCACAGGCAGGGTCAAAAGCAGTGGCTCTGGCAGGCGCAGTGACAGTAGCTGGGTCTGGGGCAGGAACAGGAGCACAGGCAGAGCAAGGGGCAGGGGAAAGAGTTTCATCCTTTGCAGGATCAGGAGCACAGGCAGGGGCAGGGGCAGGGGCAGGATTTGGGGCAGGGGCAAGAAAAGGAGCGCGGATAGGGGCAGGTGTGGGGGCAGGAGCAGTGCCGGGCTCAGGGGCAGGCTCTCCGTGGGCAGGTTCTCCAGCAGGCTCTTCCTGCACAGCTTCAGGCTCTCCGTGGGCAGGTGCCAGGTAACCCGCTGGCTCCTGGTCTCCTGCTGAAGTCGCTGCAGGCACCACCCCTCCCTCTGGAGCTGCCCATGAACTTGGAGCCGGCTCTAGTTCCTCAGATGGTGGAGCAGCTGTGAGAGGAGAAAAGCTCACCCACGTGCCCGCCTCTCGTGGCCTTTGCAGAGACAGAACCCAGCCCAGGGGCTCCCAGAGAAGCTGCAGCCAGGAAGGAACCCTGACCAGGACGTGTCCCCGACTGCAGTCCACCCACTGGGTGCTCTGAGCCCGGTCCTTGCTCCTGGACCCACACCAGCCTCTGGGGGCTCCTCCCTGTGGGGCCAGCACTGACCCATCCCCACACACCACAAACACCCAGCCCCAGACTTCTCACCCTCGGGCTCGGCCTCCGTGGGCTCTGGCTCCTGGATCACACTCACTGAGTGAATGACTACTGGGGACAGTGGCCTGGGCGGAGTCAGAACCCTTCCCAGGTGATCCCCTGTCCCTGCTCCTGGAGAGGAGGGCGTGTCCACCAGCTTCCTCTCAGTCTCATCCACGGTCTTCTGCAAAGACAGGGACCGGTAGCCGGCCCAGAGGCATCACAGCCCTGCCCGGCTGTCTTCACTGTCCTCCTGCCCAGGCCCCCTGGTGCTCCCAGATAAGACACAGACCTGTGCGTGCACAGCCCTGCACCTGGGATGCAGTGACCCATCCCTGCAGGGCTCGGGATAAACCTTGGGCAGAAGGGCGTAGCCCCCGCACACCCTGTCCCACCCAGCCAGGCTTGACCTGGGGTGTGAACATGACCTGCCCACTGGACATTGACCCCTCATCAGCCTGCTCCTGCTTGGAGTGGCCCCACCCTACAAGACCCCTCTTACACACACACACACACACACACACACACACACACACAGGGAGGGGACCTGGGGCTGTACAGTCAGATCAGAGTGTGTGGGGCTGGGCTGGCCGGCTCTGGGCCTCATGGTGTCACCTTTTGGTCCTTCCTGCCAAATGGCCAGAGGCGTCGGGGAGCCCTGACACGACATCCCCAGTGAGGGGAAGTGTTTGCAGGGCGCGCTTTCCTCAGCCTGCAGCCTCCGGACTTGGGGATGCAACACGCAAACATGTTCTTCATTCGAGGATCTCCAACGAAATGAGCTGGGCAGGGAGCTGGCTCTGGAGTGTGGGTGCCTGGTTACCCGAGTTCCAAATTCTGTTGGGGTCCGTTGTCAGGGAAGTGAGGTCACCACTGCCTGGGGCTCCCTTGCCCGACTTCCTTCTCCTACAAGAGCCCCCAAGGGCCCCCCTCCCCCAGCAGCTCTATGCTCACCCTCCACCCCATGCCCCATCCATACAGTGACACCTACACCGCCCACCCACAGCCCCCAGGGGGCCTGGGTGCAGCCAGTGTCCCCGCTGTGAGGACGCAGAGCTGGTTTCAGACCAGGCTTCTGCTCGTGACCAGGGCCGTGACCCTGGACAGACCCTGTGCCTCTCAGGGCCTCCCCAGGCTCCCCATCTGCACAGTGGGGTGTTCTGGCTTCTACTTCTAGGGACACCATCAGGGGTAGGACCTCTACATACATTCCGTACCTGCTATCACAGGAGGCTGGGGCACACACTTGGCAATGCAAGGATGAGCCAGGGGCTGGGCGGGGCATGGAACACGCTCAGAGGGGCTGGGTCTGCTCTGGGGTCCAGGAAAGCCACCCCTTTGTCCCAGGCCCCGTGGGAAGGTTGCAATGAACTGATTCCAACCTTATCCCCTGGCGACACAGACTTCCAGGGGCTCCCATTAAGTTGAGGCTCAGGTCCCCAGGCCTTGTCTGTGCCCATGTGCGGGGCAGTCTCCACAGTGGTTCCCGGGCATTCCCGAATTTTGATCACACATCCCTGGGGAGTCCCGTCCCCTCTGTGACTGCACTCTAAGAGAATGGAGCAAAAGGATGGGATGTCATTTCCAAGCTGATGGAGGAAAGTCTGTGACTTCTCCTGGTTTCCTCTCTCCTGTGTTCAGTCTCTGTCTCTGTCTCTGAGTGTCTCACAGGAGCAGGATCTGAGGGCTCCGGGGACGATGTGAGAAACCCTCAGAACTCTCCCTTGTCCCTGTTTCCCTTTCCTGTCCTGGTGGTCAGTTCCTTCCTAAGGCCTCCTCACCATGCCCAGAGCACTGACTCTGGAACCTCTTCCAAATGGGAACCCTGAGGCTGCACCTAGGAGGGTCCTGACCTTGGTCCCCCGAGCAGTGGTCAGTGCTCTGCCACGTTCTGCATACCAGGTCCTCAGCCCCCCAAGCCCCCAGGCTGCCCTCTGCTCAGAAGGACCTCGAGGGAGTACAAAGCATTTTCCTAGGACTGGGAGCACAGTGGGTCAGGGACGGAGATCCAAGGCCAGCAGGCTCTTCTACAAGCCTGTGGAATCCTGGAGACACCCATCTCTACAGCCCAACTGACAGTAGAGTAAGCTGAGGCCTTTTGTGCTGTAGCCCCCTCCACACTAGTGGGGGGTTTCTGTTCCTACTTCAAGGTGCCCAGGGAGGTGATGGACACCGGACCCCAGACCCTGTCCTCTCCCAGTGCCCTGGCAACCTTCCTGGGCCCCTTGGGGACCCCCTGACTATCAGCCTGACGTGTATCCCCTCGCCATGCTGTGGATCTGGGGTATGGCCAGGAGTCCTGATGCCCCTGCCCCATGGCCCAGCTGTCTCCGACCTCTTTCTTCTTTTTGTCACCCACCTTGCTCCCAGGGTGTCCTCCCCTTCTGACCCCCAGCTGGGCAGTCAGAGTATATGTGTGTGTGTGTGTGTGTGTGTGTGTGTGTGTGTGTGTCTGTGCACACAGGTACACATGCTTCTACCTGCCTGGGGATGCCCAAGGTCATGTCCCCACATGGGACGGGGTGGGGAGCTATCCCCAAGGATCTGAGGGGCTCTCATCCCCAAAGCAAACCTCATGGGTGGGTTGATGCTGGCCTAGGACTGGAGAGCAGCCCTGCTCCTTGGACTCTGCACCCCTCATTTGTCCTGGGCCAGTCCCTGCCTCTCTGGACCTCAGCTTCCCAACTGTCCCTGAGGGTTGGGCATGGAAATGCTTGAATGTGGCCGCTCTTCTGGGGTAGGTGGAGGACAGGTGCACCAGTCACACAGGCCTCCCCACTGAGAGGGTTAGGTGTTCACAGGGGACCTGCACACAGAATGTGTATCATGACCCAGTCCTGCTGTGGACGTGCCCAAGACCCATGGCTTCACACCTGACTGGTCCCTCATGTTCCCTCACCACTGCCAAGTGCTCTGTGGCCCCAGAGTCTGCTGAGCCCCAGAACCATGCCCATGCTGGGCAGCAAGTCTCAGGGTGCAAGGCCAGGTGGGTTGGATATCTGGGGATGCAAAGGTCACTGAATACCCCCTGCCCCACCCAGCTGGCCTGGAATGCAGACTCCCTCCCAGGGTCTAGCTAAGTGCATGGCTGGGCCAGGGGACCTGGTGGCAGCAATGGAGGCTGACTCAGGGCAGGGAGAAGATTGGTCCATCCCTTCCCCTTCTCTTCTCCTCATTCTGCCTCATCTTCCTGGCAGGACCCGGGACAGAGGTCCAGCCTGCCCCTGGCTGCAGCCCTGGCTAGAGTCAGAGGGACAGGAAGGAGGCCAGGGAGGAGGGGCCCACCACCAGGGTGCCCGAGTGTGAGGGTGTTGTTACTCTAATGAGGGACCCCGTGGGCCTTCAGGGATTTCAGCCCTTTTTAGATATGAGCTGGGGCTCCAGGACTTGGCCCCTGCCCCATCCTACCCCCCCACCCCCACGAGGCCCTGCATCCTCCCCAGCCCAGTCCTTGACTGCAGCCAGTCCTCCCTCCAGCCCCAGGAAATCCAGCTGCTCCGGAGGCTGCAAAATCATTACAAACTGGAGCCCGAGGAGCCCTATGGGGCCTGGTTCTGGGTCTCGGAGCCCCACAGTGAGGAGAGGTGAGGATGGGCAAGAGCGGGGAAAGGACAGAGTGGACTATCCCTGAAGGCCACGGCTCCCTGGTCAGCAGAGACTCTGTTGCATGCTGGCCCCTAGGGCACCCAGATTCCAGCTCCCGGGCAGGCTCTGGGAGGGAGACCAGAGTGTGGCTCCTGCTAGCTCAGACGTGTCACTCTGTCCTGTAGCTACCGCCTGTCCCGCCAGCTGGACTCCCCTTCCTAGTCGACCAGCAACACCTTCAGAGCCAAGAAGAACAGGCCGTCATCAAACTCAGGGACCAGCGAGTGGCTGGGCAGGCAGGGGAGGGCTCACTCTGGGCTCAGGGAGTCTCTGGGTGGGCTAGTGGGGGCTTGGGAGGGCTGGCCTTCCAGCTTCTCTGCGGAGGAGCCCTTTGGCTGGAGCCATTTGCCTCCCCTCTCTGGGGCCCGCTCTCCTCCTCTGTGCAATGGGGTGATGCTGAATGATTGCTCCCATGGCAGGAACATGTGGGGTGCTGGTGATTGACCTACGCTGGGCACAGAGCCTGGATTGCAGACCACTGTGGGGGATGGTGAGTGGGGTCACCAGTGAGCACCCCTCCCCCCAAAAGCAATCTAGGTGTTCCACGCAGCCGCCAGGCCCCTGGCTGGGACCCAGGAGCAGTGGCAGACCACACTCCTGACATGAGGTCCATGGGTGGCTCTTCTTCAGGAGTGGGGGCACAGTGGGGACCCCAGGAGCACGAGGCCAGCCCCTCCCTCTGAGGGAAGGAGAGCAAGGAAGACTTTCCCTGGGGTCCCCCAAGGCCACGTAAGAGGGGAGGAGGCTGTCCCCATGACCAGACAGCCCTTCCCCAGCACCCACTTACCTAGTGGGGAGGGGCAGGCGTCCTTGCTGCGCACAGTGAATCTGGACTTGAGTACATGGAAATTCTGCTTTGGTTAGGACCTGAGCATTGGGGGGGGGGCGGGCTTGGTTCTTTCACTTGCTGGGGTGACGAGACACACATGCTCTCCAGGACTCCTCGAATGAAGAGTTCTTACAGAGTCCTGGGCATCCTGGACCTGGGGAGGGGAGAGGGGCATGTCCTCCCAAAGGCAGAATGATTTCGGGTCGTGATCCTGGGCCAGGGCCAGAGACAGCCCCTCACTGCTCCCGACTCTAAGGCTGAGGGGGCCTTTCTCAGGCACAATGATGCCCACTGAATGCGGGGACTTCAGAAAGGACACACACCTGGATCAGGTCCTGCCCCGGGACAGTGGCTGCCTTCCCCAGCTCTGGAGGAAAAGGGACATCCTTGGCTTCTTTGGGTGGGAATCCTCCTGGAGTCTCATCTCCGCCCTTGGGGCTCCCTTCCTGCTGGCTTCAGGATGGAGGGAGAGACTGTGGTGTGGCTGGGAAGGCTCTGCCCCTGCCTCCTTCCATCTGCACACATTCACTGCTCCCCAGGAAGCATGGGCTGCTGCTCCCGCCTGCCCCACACACGGCTGGTGTAAGGCACACATTCCCTCCAAGGTCCAGCCGCTCTGGCTCCGTCACATACACGGTGCCCACGGCTGCCTGGCTGGGCCACGAGTCCCAGGAGAGCTCTCCTTTCCCAGGATCAGGGTTCCTATTCCTGGTGAGAAAGAAGTACCATCTGTTCTCTGTGGGAGAAGGTGAATTCCTGGGCCGGGTGGCCCTCAGGTGCCTGAGGACATGGTGGCCCCGACAGCTGCCCTGGAGAGAAGGGTGTCGGGCACCCCTGTCTGGGAGAACAGTGGGCAGCACGCATCCCAGGCCGCAGGTGCACCCATCACCTAGCATGCTTGTCCTCGGACTCCCCTCTGGGAACTCTGGTCCAGTGTTTCGGTTGTATTTTCAGGAGTGTTCAGCACAGCAGTGGTGGAGAGAGCAGGGAACGGAACAACACTAATGCCCAAGGAGATGGATGGTGGCTCAGTCGGTTAAGCCACTGACTCTTGATTTCAGCTCTGGATGTGATCTCATGGTTATAGGATCAAGCCCCACACAGGTTCAGTGCAGCGTGGGCTCACGATTCTCCTTCCACCTCCTGCCTCTCTTGTCACTCTCGTGCCATGCGCTCTCTCTCTAAAATAAATAAATAAAATCCTTATTAGAAAATGAAATCTTACAGAATGTACTTTTAAAAAATTGTAAAAAATCATAACATTAATTTTGCCATTAAATTTCTAATTTAAATTTTAGTTAACATACTGTGCAATATTGGTTTCTGGAGTGCAATTCTGTGATTCATCACTTAATAGGACACCCAGTGCTTACACAGCAAGTGCCCTCCTTAATCCCCATCACCCATCTAGCCCCTCCCCCACCCCCTCTCTCCAGGGACCCTCAGTTTGTTCTTTATCATGAAAATTCTCTTATGGTTTGTTTCCTTCTCTCCTTTTTTTTCTTTTCCCTGTTCCCACATGTTCATATATTTTCTTTCTTAAATTCCACATATGAGTGAGATCATATGGTATTTGTCTTTCTCTGACGGGCCTTTGAATGTCTGCACCCATTAAATCACAGCTTCCCCCTTTTCCCCCTTCCCTCAATCTCCTGGTTACTACCAGTCTAGCTTCTATTTCTGGAAATATGGCTACTTTGGAGAGCTCCCAGCTGTGGATTCCTACAGTATTTGTCTTTCTGTGAGGGCTTATTTCACAGAGCCTCGTGTCCTCAAGGTTCATGCATGTTGTAGCAGGTGTCAGGATTTCCTTCCTTGGTAAGACTCAGTGATATTTCATGATGGATAGACCACATTTGGTTTATCCATTTACCCATTGGTGGACATTTGAGTTGCTTCTACCATTTGGCCGTTTGTCTATTGTGAAGAGTGCTGCTGTCACATGGGTGTGCAAATATCTCTTCCAGACTTGCTTTCTAATTCTTTTGGATATATACCCAGAGGTGGGATTGCTGGATCATACTGTACCTGCATTTTTAGTTTTTGAGATGCTTCGATACTGTTTTCCATAGTGGTACACCATCTTACAATCACACCAACAGTGCACAAAAGTTCCAGTTTCTCCACATCTTTGCCAACATTTGGAGTTTTCTGTTTCTGGTTGTCTTTTTTTTTTTTCAGTACCCATCAGAATGAATGTGAGCTGATATCTCTGTGGTTTTGGTTTAGTCTCCTCTGATTATTAGTCATATGAGTGTATTTTCATATGCTTGTTGGTCATTTGCATACATCTTTGGAGAAGTCAATTCAAGTCCTTTGCCCATTTTAAAATCAAGTCATTTGTTTTGTTATTGTGCTGTATGAGTTCTTTTTTTTTTTTTAAAGATTTTATTTATTTATTTGACAGAGCAAGAGACCGCCAGTGAGAGAGGGAATACAAACAGGGGGAGTGGGAGAGGAAGAGCTGGCTCCCAGCGGAGGAGCTCGATGTGGGGCTCAATCCCAGAATGCCAGGATCACGCCCTGAGCTGAAGGCAGACGCCTAATGACTGAGCCCTCCAGCACCCCATGAGTTCTTTATTTATTCTGGATATTAACTCACCATCAGATATATGATTTGCAAATACTTTCTCCCATTCTGTAGGTTGCCTTTTCACCTGTTGTGTCCTGTGATTCACAACAGTTTTTTACTTTAATGTGTCCTCTTTGCCTTTTATTTTTGTTGTTGCTATGTTTTTGGTGTCCTAAGAAATCATTGTCCTATCCAGTGTCATGAAGCTTTTCCCCTATGTCTTCTTATGGGAGATGGACAGTTTTAGGACTTTCATTATTTAGTTCATTTCTGTAAAAGGTGAAATGGAAGAGTCCATCTTTGTTCTTTGACATGGGAATATCCAGCTTCCCAACACAATTTATTTTGTTAAATTGTATTTTATTTTTTTTATTTGTCAGAGAAAAAGAGAGAGAGAGAGAGCACAGCAGGGGGAGTGGCAGGCAGAGGGAGAAGCAGGCTCCCCGCTGAGCAAGGAGCCTGATGTGGGACTTGATCGCAGGATCCTGGGATCATGACCTGAGGTCAAGGCAGACACTTAACTGTCATTGCTGCTATAAACATTGGGGTGCAGGTGCCCCTTCAGATCACTACGTTTGTTTTTGGGTGGTAAATATCTAGTAGTGCAATTGCTGGGTCATAGGGTAGCTCTAGTTTTAACTTTTTGAGGAACCTCCATACTGTTGTCCAGAGTGGCTTCACCAGCTTGCATTCCCACCAACAGTGTAGGTGGGTTCCTACATCTGTCCCATTCCTGAGGATGTCCCACATCCTCGGCAACATCTATCATTTCCTGACTTGTTCATTTTAGCCATTCTGACTGGTGTGAGGTGGTATCTTATGATTCGTATTTCCCTGATGGCAACTGCTGTGGAAAAATTTTTCATGAGTCTGTTGACTATTTGTATGTCTTCTTTGGGGAAATGTCTATTCATGTCTTCTGCCCATTTCTTGACTGGATTATTTGTTCTTTGGGTGTTGATTTGGTAAGTTCTTTATAGATCTTGGATAGTAGCCCTTTATCTGTTAAGAAATTTGTAAAAATCTCCCGTCCTATAGGTTGTCTGTTGGTTTTGTCGACTATGTCCTTCGCTGAACAAAAGCTTTTTATCTTGATTAAGTCCCAATAATTCATTTTTGCCTTTGTTTCCTTTGCCTCTGGAGACGTGTCTAGCTAGAAGTCGTTGCAGCTGAGGTCAAAAAAGTTGCTGCCTGTGTTCTCCTCTAGGATGTTGATGGATTCCTGTCTCCCATTTAGGTCTTTCATCCATTTTGAGTTTATCTTTGTGGACAGTGTAAGAAAGTGCTCCAGTGCCATTCTTCTGCATGTGGCTCTCCAGTTTTCCCAGCACCATTTGTTGGAGAGACCATCTTTTTTTCTGCTGGATATTCTTTCTGCTTTGTTGAAGATTCGTTGACCATAGACTTGAGGGTCCATTTCTGGGTTCTCTATTCTGTTCCATTGATCAATGTGTCAGTTTTTGTGACAGTACCATGCTGTCTTGATGATGACAGCTTTGTAATAGAGCTTGAAGTCTGGAATTGTGATGCCCCCAGCTTTCCTTTCTTTTTTCAACATTCCTCCGGCTGTTTGGGGTCTTTTCTGGTTCCATACAAATTTTAGGATTGTTTGTTCCAGCTCTGCGAAAAATACTGGTGTTATTTTGATAGGGATTGCATTGAATGTGTAGATTGTTTTGGGTAGCAAAGACATTTTAACATTTTTTTCCCTCCAGTCCATGAGCATGGACTGTTTTTCCATTTCTTTGTGCCTTCCTCAAATGCTTTCATAAGTGATCTATACTTTTCTGAGTATAGATCTTTTACCTCTTTGGTTAGGTTTATTTCTGGGTATCCTATGGCTTTTGGTGCAATTTTAAATGGGATTGATTCCTTGATTTCTCAAGCTACTCCACCTTTCAGTTGACCCAGTGGTAGTTGGGTTGTAGAGTAAGTGGAAGTTCCACATTATCCCTTGTTCCTTAACCTACTGTTGTATTTGCTTTCCTGTGAAGCGGGTGCCGTGATCTGATTTGATAATGATTGGGATACCATAGCAATGAATCCAGATTTCTAATGCTCTGATAATAGTGTTTAAAGCATTTTTTTCTGGCAAGAATAGGAGAACACTATTTTTGACCATGTGTCTATAATGGTACATGGGTATAGTTTATTCTTTGATACAGACAAGTGTTGGTTATATTCAATTTGTATATTTTGGAAGAGTCTGTCGGCTTTGACTTTATGTGGGGTATTCATTAAAGATCTCTTGGCTTTAACTTTGGCAATCATGGCGTTCTCTCTCTCTCAGTGAGTCGTTTGGTAACAGTATACATTTTGCTTCCTCTATGTTCTCTGTTATGCCAGCATGACCTCCTTGGTGATGTGCCCATGCAATGATCATATTGATTGCCATATCTATGTGTTCCGGTTTCATATTCCATTATCCTTCGTATTCATGGATGGTTCCATTTTGAATTGTTTTCCTCTTCTGCCAAAAATCATTGGTTTTTTAAATGATGTTTTTAGGTATTTTGGCCTCACTCATTTTCCTAATGAGGTTCTCTGCCTGGTGTTTAATTTGGTTACTTTAGAGTTATTCTTCTGATGTACAGAAACATGCATGATGAAGATGGAAATGTCAGCCAGGGCTAATTTTTAAAAAAGATTTTATTTATTTGACAGAAAGAGACAGCCAGCGAGAGAGGGAACACAAGCAGGGGGAGTGGGAGAGGAAGAAGCAGGCTCCCAGCTGAGGAGGGAGCCTGATGCGGGGCTCAATCCCAGAACTCTGGGATCATGTCCTGAGCCGAAGGCAGAAGCTTAATGACCCAGCCACCCAGGCGCCCCAGCCAGCGCTAATTTCTGCCATATGTTCTTAACTCCTATGTTCTTATTTTCTACTGGCAGTCATTTTTCTGACCTCTTTCCAACCACAGTTTTGTGTCACTAGTTACTGCAATGAGTCTGAGAACAGGTACACCTCATTCTGGTTTTCTTGAACAGATTCATCAATCACCAGTTTTCTAGCTATTTGTTTTGCATGTTGTGCTGACCCTCATTGGATGCGTAGGACTGTCTGTCTGTCCTACTCAGAAAAGTATCATTTCCGTAGTAGGACTTAAGGTCAGGAGTGGTTCTGCTTTGTTCATCTGGAATCTGCTTTTCCCACTCCAGAATAGCCTTTTGGAGTTTTTGTATCATTGATGTCTTTTCTTTTTCTTTTCTTGTCTTTTTCTTTCTTTTCTCCCTTTCCTTCCTTCCTTTCTTTCTTTCTTTCTTTCTTTCTTTCTTTCTTTCTTTCTCTATTCTTTCCTTTCCTTTTCTTTTCTCTTTTCTTTTCTTTTCTTCTTTCTTTCTATTGATTTTCAGTGAATGGTCCAGCCTTTTGTAGGGCCTCTGAGAGAGCCCAGGTGAGCCTCCCAATTAGTTGGTATCTGTTCTCAGAACATGGGAATCTCTTAGTCCAGCAGTCAATCAGGTAAACTTTGAGGTCTTGAAGAGTTTCAGTCCTCAGAGACCATGTTGCAAAGTCTTGTGAGTATAGGCATTCTAGGGTATGCTCAGAGCCCTCATTAGCTGGTACCAGTGTGTGACAATTTCAGACAGCATTTTCCAAAGTACCTCTTGAGTCTCCGTCCATGTCAGTTCCCTACACTTCCTTACACTAGTTATGTAATCAGTGTGTTTCAGGATAATCCCCACATGTGATTTTTGCTCTTTCCTACCAGTCCTATCTCTTTCTGATCTTCTTCCTTTATGGTAGGGGTTGGTAAGCAACCTATGTGGCATATGACGTGGTGTGGCAGTTGTCTGCCTTCAGAGGACAAAATTATGCCTAGAAATTGTACTGTAGTTTGAGATCCTGAGCCCTAACTTAGGTCAATTGTCCATCCTCTGAGTGTCAGTAATTCCATCACTTGACTTGGATGCTCGTCTGTTCTCCAAGTTGTCCTCAGAAATAAGGATGTCATCCATCTAGGGAATACTGGTTTGTGTGTATGTTTTTGTTTTAGAAAGGTCCTGGATGTTCCTGAAAATAATACTGTTGAGTACCCTTTCCAGTCTTATTGGCCGTCTTTTGAGAAACATCCATTTTAATTTAATTTAATTTAATTTTTAGCCGAGGTATAGTACATCATTGGCTTTTGATATAATGTTCAGTGATTCATTACTTCAGTATAATACCCACTGTTAGTCATATCATGTGCCCTCTTCAATGCCCATCACCCAGTTACCCCTCCCCCCACCTCCCTTTCCTCACTCTCAGTTTGTTTCCCAGAGTCAAGAGTCTCTATGGTTTGTCTCCCTCTCTGATTTCTTCCCATTCAGTGCCCCCCATACCCCTATTGTCCTCTGCGCTATTCCTTATATTCCACATATGAGTGAAATAATATGATAATTGTCTTTCTCTGATTGACTTATTTCACTTAGAATAATCCCTTTCAGTTCCATTCATGTTGATGCAAATGGTAGGCATTCATCCTTTCTGATGGCTGAGTAATATTCCATTGTGTATATGGACCACATCTTCTTTATCCATTCATCTGTTGAAGGACATCTCAGCTCCTTCCACAGTTTGGCTATTGTGGACATTGGGGTGCAGGTGCCCCTTTGGATCAGTACATTTGTATCTTAGAGATGAATACCTAGTAGTGCAACTGTTGGGTCAAACGTCTTGAGGAGCGTCCATACTGTTTTTAAGAGTGGGTGTACCAGCTTGCATTCCCACCGACAGTGTAAGAGGGTCCCCTTTCTCCACATCCTCTCCAACATTTGAAGTATTCATTTTTAAATAGACTGGCTTTTATGGTTGATGCATAGGAATTCTTTATTGACGAGTCTTTGTCAGTGTGTGTGTTGCAAATCTTTACTTCCCAGTCTATGGCTTGCCTTTTCATTTTCTTAGCGGTCATGAGATAAGGAGAACCGTCACATTTTTATGAAGTCCCACTGAATCTTTTCAAAAGGCTAGTGCAGTCCGTGTCCCACCCCGAGATCAACATTTTCTACACATCTTCCAGAAATGGTCTAACATTAAGCTATGGTCCATCTCAAATTTCTAAATTCCATTTTTAATTCTAATAGTGTATTTATAGACTATTTTGGATTTTCTGTGTACACCATCATATTATCTGTGTATAGTGACAATTATCCCCTCAATTCTTATACCTTTTGTTTCTCTTGCCTTATAACTCTGGGTAGATTCTCCAATGCAATGTTGAACAGAGCAGCATTGTTTGAGGATTTTAATATACCTTTCTCAGTATCTGATAGAAAAAGCAGACAAAACGTTGGTAACAAATGTTGCCTAATTGACATATATGGAACATTACCTAATAAGTGCAGAATACATTCTTTTCTAGTGGTCACAGAATATTACCCAAATAGATGGTATGCTGGGTCACAAATCAAGTCTACAATTTTAAAAGCCTGAAATTAACTAGATTCTATTCTTAGACCACAGGGGAATTAAGCCTGTAGTCGAAAAGAAAACCAGGAAGTCCCTCAATGTTTAAAAAATTAAATGTAACTTTGCTGCATATCCTAAGGGTCAGAGAGGGAATCAGAATGGAAATTCTCCACCTTTCCATGTCAGGGCTCACAGACAATGGCCCTCTATCTGTGAAGAGCCCTCACTATCCTAATCTAGATGGGAGTTCAGCTTCAGAGCTCTGCCTGACCCAGCCACGCTTAGCAGCCTTGGCCTGTGCCTCCGCCCCCAGCTGCCCTTTCTGGTGGCCCTGAGCTAAGGGGGACAACATGGCCATATGGTAATGGGAAACTCCCCACTCCTAGTGATGATGGTGCTGTTGTATTGTCCTCACCACTGCAAAAACATGATTTCTCAGAGAAATATGACACAGAGTAGCTTCTTGACCTTCCTTCAGGTTTGAAAATCATCTTGTGAGTCATCTATTAGAAATATGAATTCGACATGTGTTCTTTCTTCTGGAAAAGCAATAGACCCAATAGTAATTATGGCTTCCTGAGCACCTGTTCTTGAGAGACATCATACTGGCTCTTTGTAGCATTCTCCCTCTTAAACTTCTCAGCTAGGATGTAGATATTATTAGGCCCCTTTTCAGATGGTTAGATGGGGACTCAGACAATATGAGCCACAGAGCATTTTAGTGTCAGAAACCTAAGTGGGATCCCCAAATTGACTCCAAATCCCTTGTTATTCCATACAGCGTACTATTTCCCTCTTATCTCTGGTCTTCTCTATTTGGAAACCTATCAGGTATCAGGATTTTCTTGTCGTGTGGCCAACTGGAACAGATTCAGCTGGTCTTTTAACCTCTGCCCATCATTAACATGAAGATAATTATCTCAGTGGAGGACCTCCGGGTGAGATACTCAAAGATCCCTAGGAATAGAGACAGTATAATATTTTTCTGGTATTAAAGTTACTGAAAGGAACTATTTTTTAGTTGATTCAGGCTCTGGTATGTTCAGAGTGTGCTGTAAGACAGGTTTGAAATAGTATTTAAAAACAGTCATCTCAGCCTCTTCTACAAAGTGAGCCAATGTTTATAAAAATGGCTAAAATATTCCCTTACCTGTGATTATTTACTTCCCAGCCATCGCAGTGTTTATATGGTATGACTGTGACTTACATTAGTCAACATTTGCAGAGAAAGAACTTAGTGCATCCAGGGGGTACTTCATGTTTAAGTTAGTTTGTGACAATGAGCTACTCTGTTTTATTCTGTAGTACAAGGGAATGGTGCCAGACATCTCTAAGGTGTCCAGCAGTTCTAAAATTCTGATTTTCTTTTCTTTTTTATTTTTTAAAAGATTTTAATTATTTATTTGACAGAGAGAGAGAGAGAGAGAGACAGCCAGTGAGAGAGGGAACATAGGCAGCGGGAGTGGGAGAGGAAGAAGCAGGCTCTTAGCAGAGGAGCCTGATGTGGGGCTTGATCCCAAGGTGCTGGGATCATGCCTTGAGCCAAAGGCAGACGCTTAACGACTGAGCCACCCAGGCGCCCCCTAAGATTCTGATTTTAAATGATCTGCGTGCTTCAGAGATTTGGGCAGGAGAAGGGCAGGAGTCCAGAGACTGTGAACACTTCTGTTACCTGTGCTGACCATGGAGCAGGTAGCCTTCTGTAGGCATCATTTTGATTTCTTGGTACTCTTGTGAAAGGTGCTTTTGTCTCACATTCCTCCATTTAGTAGTAATTATAATGATAAGAGTAATTTTTATCTTATATCATCTGTGGGCCCTGATCCTGGGCTCTCAGGGAAGCTGTCCTTTAACATTTTACCCGGCTCAAAATGACTGGGTAAAACCTCAAAGCATGGGCCCTATTTCTGCCCCAAGCACATGTTGGACATCTGCTTCGAGAAGAAAAAAATAACCAAAAATGCCAACAGAAAGATAAGAAAAAATAAAGAACCTCTCTGGCTCCCTTAAGATTAAAGTCATACTGACTTGCACATACTGAAAACATAAGAACAAGTCTGTCACTTTCTGGAATCTTCTTCCTCATCATGATGTGTAACTCTGTATGTAAAACAAAGCAGAACAAATATGTAACCCTGCCCCAAATGTTCCTTCCCCGGAGCAATCCCTTCTTTGTGAAGATTGTGTCTCTCAGGCAGCTGTCCTGACTTGGGTTTGAATAAAACTCTCTTCCTTTCTCTCTAAAATGTTTATTTAGTTCATTTAGCATTAACAATAACAATGCGCTTTCTTTTTAAGTGAAAAATAAATGTTCCTGGTTCACAACAGCAACAGCACAGAAGGGCGGCTGTTCTCCATCCTGGACGCTTCCCTGCAGAACCAAGCATGTGTATATAGATTCCAGCACAAATGGGCTCATCCTAGAAGGATGCGTTGAAGGTCTGAGAAGCACTGTCCACTCCATGGGTGAGACCAGAAGGTGAAGCTCTTCCCAATTAGAGCGTTACTTTTGGAGTCTTAAAGTTGCTTTGGAAATGCACGAAATCATTGCATTTCCTAAAGCCCAAGCCTTGGAGGGTCTGAGAGCAGCTGACCTTGCCTGGAACCAGGCACACCCCAGCAGGGAGGGCTGGTGCAGAAAGGGAAGGGGCAGGGCTCTGAGGGTCTTCTGCAGCTAGAGGGGGGTCCCCGGAAGGGGCCAGGTGTGTGAGTGGGGCCCAGCCCACGACCCCACTCATGCCTGCGCTGGGTGTTGGGGCAGGGAGGCGCCTCCTGGACCCCCTGCACTGGCAGGGTTGCGGGGCGCGAGGGCGGGTTGCCCGGCATCCAAGGGGCTGGGGCACCACCCTCCCGACCAATCACTGTGTGGGGGTGGAGCTACGTCTCTGTGGGCGGTCCCGGAGTTGCAGCGGGTTGCCGACCTGGGGCAGAAGGGACGCTGGGAGAGAGAGAGTTGCCCTGCGGAGTTCCCCGCTGGTGAGTGAGCGCTGTGCACTGGCATGGGGGTCCGGGGGTAGGGTGCACCCCGGGTGGGAGGCGGGGTTCTGGAAGGGCGCGTGGAGAGAGTTCATCGTGGGGACTCAGGTGAGTTTTCTTTTTCAGTTTAAAGTCTCTTCTGCCCGATGTCCGTCAACTGGCCGTATTCCCCAGACCCGTGAACTCCAGGGCGCCTGCTCACCTGAGCTTTTGTGGGATGGGTTGCAGAATGTCAGGGTTTCCTGTGTTCCCCGGGAAGAGTGCGGGTAAGGGCCGCACACAGTCCCCATCTTCAGTGGAGTGTCTCCCGGTTCCCTGACACAGTGCAGGTGATGGACCTTGAGCAGTACCCCGAGTTCAGCAGGGTGTTCCCTGTTCCCCCAGGCATACGTGTGGTGGTAACAAGCCCCAGAGCCGTCCCCCAACTTCAGCATTATGCCCCATGTGCCCCCAGGTTAGTGGTAATTGGCTGTTAGAATCGTGCTGGAAAATCCTCCAGGTGGGGGCCTGGAGGCGGGCGTAAACCAGACCCCACTCTAGTTGCATTTGGAATAGACGAATTGAGGGCTTCTTTAGGAGAGTAAGTCCGCTTTCCAGAAAAGGCAAGGTCATTGTCTATTTAGAATGAAGATAATTGCTGCTAAACAACAAGCATGTGTTGCCCCTTCGCCCAGAAACCAAAGCAGGTGTGCAGGCTTTAGGTCAGAGGTGCCTTCTTCTCCCCAGCTGACAGCACTTCTCTGCTCTGGCTCCACAAGACCCGAGTTCAGCATCTGAGTCAGCGAGGCAGCTTGTCACAGGACGCCAGCGTTCAGAGAAAGCACACGTACGTTTGGTGAAAGGTCCTGTCTATGTCAGGACTGGAGGTAAAACCTCTCATTTTCCCAAAACCTCCTGGGCTTTTCTCTTTTCTCTAGTTGAGCCTCAAAGTAAAACTTAAGTAGCTGTCAGCATTCTGGATTTGGTGCAAGAGTCACATAGTTTCCCTGCAGGTAGAACTTTGCAGGGGATGACAATTTCTTTGTCCATTTATTGCTTACAAATGTATTTTGAACATCTGTTTCCTAGGAACCCTCTTTTATTAGAAAGGGAAGGTGAGATTCACTCTGTGCCTGTTTGTAACATCTAATTTGTTCCTTCATCTAACAGTGTTATTCAGTTGGGCCTAGGATATGGTTGAGTGGCCAGCATCTAGAGTTAGGTGGCTTTTTGTCATCAGATACAGACTTGGATGATGTCTTGTCATTTGTCAAAGGTGATGTTTCATCATTGGTTAGTCTTTTCATTGGAAGAGTTAAAATTAGGGTGGAGGGAAAATTCAAAATTATCCAAAGCGGCCTGTTCCTGTTTAAAAGTTGAGCTTGACTTTCTAGTTTTGCTAAATGTATTATCTCGATATTTTGAGGTGCCATATTCTCTCTGTACTTTCTTTGGTGGTGGAGTCAGAAGGAGAGTCTGGTAATTCTTTTGGATAGTGGCATGCTGGTGGTTTCAAGGGGCTTGGCGTCAGGAGCCCTGGCATGAATTCTGCAACTGCTTGCCTGACCCTGGGTGCATCTCACAGAGGTTTTGTTTCCTCTTATGAAATTGACGGCAGATAATGTTCTGCTTAAAGGGGAACCCTCCCATCCTGTTGGTGGGAATGCAAAGTGGTGCAGCCAGTCTGGGAAACAGTGTGGGGGTTCCTCAAAAAGTTAAACATTGAACAACCCCGTGATCCAGCAATTGCTCTCCTAGGTATTTACCCAAAGGATACAAAAATGCAGATTCGAAGGGGGTACATGCACCATAATGTTTATAGCAGCAATGTCCACAGTAGCCAAACTATGGAGAGAATCCCAAAGTCCATGCACTGATGAATGGATAAAGCAGATGTGGGATACATATATATAATGGAATATGCCCCAGCTTCAAAAAGAATGAAATCTTACCATTTGCAAGGATGTGGATGGATCTAGAGTGTATTAAGCTAAGCAACATCAGTGAGGAAAGACAAATATCCTATGATCTCACTCATGTGGAATTTCAGAGAAAACAGATGAACAGAGTTGAGGGGTGATGAGAGAGGCAAACAAGGAAATAGACTCAACCTTGGAGAACAAACTGAGTGTTGCTGCAGGACAGGGGCGTGGGGGGAAGAGTTAAATGGGTGAGGGGTATTAAGGAGGGCGCTTGTGATGAGCACTGGGTACTGTATGCAGGTGAGGAATCACTAAATCCTACCCCTGAAGTGAATATTCCATGGCATGTGAACTAACTGGAATTTAAGTAAAAGAAGAAAGGAAAAAGTGTTCTGCTTCATGAAGAGTGAGGTAAAATTATAGTGAATTGGGCTGTACTATTCTATAGATGATAGTTGTAAAACACCCTGTTGTAGGATACACTAGTTTCTTATCACATAAGGAGTCCTCGGAAAGCTGCAATGAAAGATTCAGGTCTCAGAGCACATTCATGTTCCACTGATATGTACCAGTTTGCACAGGTAGGAAGGAAGGTGGAGAGAAAGGCAACAGAAGGGGAAAGTAGGTGTGAACCTTTCATTAGTTAGCTTTGTAGCTTTCTCGTGAAAGCCTTGAGCCAGTGTGATTTTGGAAGAAGAGGAGGAATCCGGGAGCTTTGCAGGAGACCGGGGAGTTCCAGGTCTGGGTAAAGCTGACAGGGGTCCCAGAGGAGAGCTGAGTGCATTCTGCAGCAGGGTGTGGGCAGGGTGGGCTCCAGGGGTGGCTGTGGGTCTCCTGTGTGAGAGTTGTGACAGGTGAGGGCTGTGTGCAAGTTCCTGGCTGAGGACAAGTGAGGCACAGGTGGAGAGCTGGCCGAGCCCCTTCTTCTGGGCCACCAGCCTCAGCCAGCACACACAGCCTCATCGTCTGTCCCTGTCACTCCAGTTCACACTGTCAGAGTTGCCAGGCCGAGATGTTTGGTGGTGCTTCTTTCCTTGCATGCGTGAGAAGTTTCAAACCTGAGGTGATGGACGTGATGGGTCCTCAGAACATCTGTTACTCTTTTATTTCCTGCTCTTCTTTCAATCACTGAAGTGAATCGGACCTGCTAGTGGAAGGGGCTATCTGTGCCTTTTATTTCCTGTTTTAATTAAACAATGGAAAAACAGTCTTCTGAAATATTAAGAGAATCCTTTGTGGGTGTTCATGTTTTTCTCTTCTGCGAGCCAC
Source organism: Ursus arctos (assembly GCF_023065955.2). Lineage (NCBI taxonomy): Eukaryota > Metazoa > Chordata > Mammalia > Carnivora > Ursidae > Ursus > Ursus arctos. The sequence goes on from NW_026623100.1 coordinate 85,591,079, forward strand.
ATTCCGATATGAGAAATTATTTGTTAAAGTAAAACAGCCTCACAGCTGTCACAGGGTTTGGTGGCCTTTGTGGGAGGGAGAAAGGGAGAAGGAGTGTGGGTTCTTTAGGAGCTTGGGGAGTGGCACATTGTGCTCCCAAAGGAAATCGAGCCCCCCCCCCCCGTTACCTTTCCCGGGGTGGGGGCGGGGGGGGGGGTGCTGCTTACCTGGAGGCCCATCCTGGGCTCTGGAAGCTTGACCCAGTGAGTCACTTGCGACTTGAGCTGGGGAATTGACGAAGAAAACAGAATGAATGCTGGGGGTTGCCTGTATCCTTTGGACGCAGACAACTCCATGTAGCAAAGGAACTCTTCACCCGTGAGGTGTGTCGGGATTCCTGAGGGTGTGGGGTTTGATTCATGGGCTGAGGTTGTGTCTTCATCCTTATCTGGACCAGAGCCATGTTGTCTGGCTGTGGTGATCCTAACCCTTAGGTGACAGTGTCATTATTATTATTGATGTTTTAAGAAAGCACTACAGACATTGACTTTGAGATACACATAGCAAAAGGAACAACACAAGGTCAAATATATACGTGATGATTGAACTTGTGGTATCTCTCATTGGTGTGGGTCTTGTAGGGTTGCCCGAATGAGAAAGACCAAGGGATTCTATGTGGATAGAAGTGTGCTGTGCACAGGGAGTGTTTTATTCCATCAGTTGACTTCTCTCTCTGAAGGGAAACTAGAGTGGTGTCTGGAGCTGGGTTTCTGATTGGAAGGCCTGGGAGGCCAGTGAATCGAAGAGCAGTGTTCATGCTGGCATGGTGCTCAGTGCCCAGTGAGTGAAGGTTGGAAGCTTGGACTCGGAAGCCTTGGTGCTCAGGGAGGATGTTGTCCGAGTTTGCAGCACATCGAGTCACTTGGCTGGTCTGCCTAACCGGGCCAGTTTCTGCCTTTCTAAGGGCAGCTTGAAAGTGGCTTGCAACCCTAGGGCATTTGCGGAGTGGTCTGCATGGGACCCCTGTGTGGGCCAATGTAGACACAACCCAGGGAATTCCAGAGCTAATGATGAGGCTTTTCTGAGGCTGGAGATTGCTTCTCTGTGAGAAGGATTGAGCTGGAGTGCAAAGAATTCTCTGGGTCTTAGGACTCACTGAGCGGGTGCTAGCCTGGCAGGGTGGTCGGATCAGATAGCTGGGGGGTTGTGACGTCATGGTCTTGGACCGTCGCTCTTGATGGGCAGGCCAGGTTGCTACAAGGATCGGGACTGGGGTCTCTTCCCCCCACCCCTACCCCCACCCCCCCCGCCCCGGCAGCACTCAGGCTGCATATGTGATAAGACAGTTGGTTCCTGATTGGTTCTCAAGCCCTCGGCTCAGCAGGGTGGTCAGTGGGAAGCAGCCCCCAGGCAGCATTATGGATTCTTGCCCAGTGTGCTGCCCGTTTCCTCGGAGGACACACAGCAGATGTCCTCTGCCTGGTGTCTGAGTTCAGCCAGCAGAAGCACTTCTTCCAGAGCCACACCCCTGAGAAATCCTCTCTCCACGTTGCTGTGCTTTGTGGAAGAGGTCAGTGTTCCTTTGGACCTTGAAATCTCCGCTCCTGCCATTAGGTTCTGAGGCCACACAGGACACCAGTCTCTGTGAAGGTCCAGTTCCGCGTGGGGCCGACGTGTGGGACTGAGGCTGAGCTGGGCGGCCTGCTGACGCTGCTGCAGGCTCCTTCCTGACCACTGGTTTGTGAGGACGTCACAGGAAAGAGGGACAGGAGCACCGCTCTGCCTGAGCACAGGAGGATTCCGGACACCAATCCCAGGTGGTTGGTGCAGGGAGGAGAGATGTCTCTTTCCCAGGACCTCAGCCAGAGGGAGATTTGGACCCTGGGATGCGTCTTTGCTCAGCTTTCTTGGATGAGCACCTCAGGCAAGGGGAGGAAGCGTGTGTGCTCACCTGTCATCGAGGAAGGTGTCTGGTTTCAGGTTTCCTGTGCAGGTGGATTCCTTGTATGGCTCCCTTTCATGATGGTGTTCAGGGTGCAGGAGGTGGACCGCCGTGTCCCAGGCATCCTGGCTGTGCAAGAGCCTGGGGCATCTTTTCCCCTGGGGATTTGGAGCACGACATTGGGGGAAGTCGGTGGTTAAGCGAACAGTTTTTGCCTTGGTTTCTTGCTTGCCAAGATGGACTGGAGACATTTGATAAGTGCTATGGAAATATAAAACAGGAGACAGACAAGGGGAGGTGAGGGTGGTGTTTGCTATTTACATAAGGGCCAGGTGGGACTTCACTAAGAAGGTGTTACCTGAGTCAAGATATAAAGAAGGTGAATGATATCACATCAAGAGCATTTTTTAATAATAATTTTTATTAGTCACCGTACAGTACATCCTTATTTTTTGATGTAGTGTTCCATGATTCATTATTTGCGTATAACACCCAGTGCTCCATGCAATACGTGCCCTCCTTAATACCCATCACTAGCCCAGCACAAATCCCCCATCCCTCTTCCCCTGAGGCCCTCAGTTTGTTTCCCAGAGTCCATAGTCTCTGGTGGTTCATTCCCTCTTCTGTTTACCCCCCCTTCATTCTTCCCTTCCTTCTCCTACCTATCTCATTTCTTATGTTCCATAAATGAGTGAAACCATATGATAATTGTCTTTTTCTGCTTGACCTATTTCACTTTGCATAATCTCTTCGAGTCCTGTCCATGTTGCTGCAAATGTTGGGTAATCGTTCTCTCTGATGGCTGAGTAATATTCTGTTGTGTATATGGACCACATCTTCTTCTTCTTCTTCTTTTTTTTTTTTAAAGATTTTATTTTTTTATGTGACAGGGAGACAACCAGCGAGAGAGGGAACACAGCAGGGGAGTGGGAGAGGAAGAGGCAGGCTCCCAGCGGAGGAGCCCGATGTGGGACTTGATCCCGGAACACCGGGATCACGCCCTGAGCCAAAGGCAGATGCTTAACGACTGCACTACCCAGTCGCCCCTGGACCACATCTTCTTAATCCATTTGTCTGTTGAAGGGCATCTCGACTCCTTCCACAATTTAGCTATTGTGGACAATGCTGCTATGAACAGTGGGGTGCCTACGGCCCTTCTCTTCACTATGTCTGTATCTTTGGGGTAAATACCCAGTAGTGCAATGGCTGGATCATAGGGTAGCTCTATTTTTGACTTTTTAAGGGACCTCCACACTGTTTTCCAGAGTGGCTGTACCAACTTGCATTCCCACCAACAATGGAAGAGGGTTCCCCTTTCTCCACATCCTCTCCAACATTTGTTGTTTTTTGCCTTGTCCATTTTTGCCATTCTAACTGGCGTAAGGTGGTATCTCAGTGTGGTTTTGATTTGATTTTCCTTGTTGGCTGATGATCTTGAAAATTTTTTCATGTGTCTTTTAGCCATTTGTATGTCTTCATTGGAAAAGTGTCTGTTCATATCTTCTGCGCATGTTTGATTTGATTATTTGTTTCTCATGTATTGAGTTTGAGAAGTTCTTTGTAGATCTCGGATACCAGTTTTTTATCTGTAGTGTCATTTGCAAATATATTCTCCCATTCCGTGGGCTGCCTCTTAGTTTTTTTTACTGTTTCCTTGGCCGTGCAGAAGTTTTTATCTTGATGTAGTCCCACAAGTTCATTTTTTCTTTTGTTTCTCTTGCATTTGGAGATGTGTCATGAAAAAGGTTGCTTTGGCCGATGTCGTAGAGGTTGCTGCCTATGTTCTCCTCTAGAATTTTGATGTATTCTTGTCTCACATTGAGGTCTTGCATCCAATTGGAGTTTATCTTTGTGTATGGTGTGAGAGAGTGGTCAAGTTTCATTCTTTTGCATGTAGCTGTCCAATTTTCCCAGCACCATTTATTGAAGAGACTGTCTTTTTTCCACTGGATGTTTTTTCCTGCTTCATCAAAGATTAGTTGCCCAAAGAGCCGAGGGTCCATTTTTGGATTCTCTATTCTGTTCCATTGGACTATGTGTCTTTTTTTGTGCCAGTACCATGCTCTCTTTGTGATCACAGCTTTGTAGTACAGCTTGAAATCCGGCATTGTGATGCCCCCAGCTTTGTTTTTCCTTTTCAACAGTTCCTTGGCGATTCGGGGCCTTTTCTGGTTCCACACAAATTTAAGGACTATTTGTTCTAGTTCTTTGAAAAATGTCATTGGTAATTTGATCGGGATGGCATTGAAAGTGTAGATTGCTCTGGGTAGCACAGACATTTTAACTGTGTATTCTTATGATCCATGAGCATGGAACGTTTTTCCATCTTTTTGTGTTTTCTTCAATGTCTTTCAAGAGTGATCTGTAGTTTCTAGAATATAGATCCTTTACCTCTCTGGTTAAGTTAATTCTGAGATATCGTATGATTTTTGGTGCTATTGTAAATGGGATGGATTCCCTAATTTCTCTTTCTTCAGTCTCATTGTTCGTGTAAAGAAATGCAACTGATTCCTGAGCATTGATTTTGTATCCCGCCACATTACTGAATTGCTCTATAAGTCCTAGTAATTTGGGGGTGGAGTCTTTTGGGTTTTCCATATAGAGTATCATGTCATCTGCGAAGAGAGACAGTTTGACTTCTTCATTGCCGATTTGAATATGTTATATTCCTTTTTGTTGTCTGATTGCTGTTGCAAGGACTTCTAGTACTGTGTTGAATAATAGTGGTGAGAGTGGGCATCCTTGTCCTGTTCCTGATCTTAAGGGAAAGGCTTCCAGCTTTTCCCCATTGAGAATCATATTCGCCGTAGGCTTTTCATAGATGGGTTTTTGAGCTTGAGGAATGTACCCTCCATCCCTACACTCTGAAGTGTTTTAATCAGGAAAGGATGCTGTTTTTTGTCAAATGCTTTTTCTGCATCCATTGAGAGGATCCTATGGTTCTTGACTCTTTTCTTGTTGATGTGATCTATCACACTGATCGATTTGTGTATGTTGAACCACGCTTGCATCCCAGGGATGAATCCCACTTGGTCATGATGGATAATCCCTTTAATGTATTGGATCCTATTAGCTAGGATCTTGCTGAGAATTTTGGCGTCTATATTCATCAGGGATATCGGTCTGTAATTCTCCTTTTTACATCAAGAGCATTCTAAACAGAAGGGAAAGCATGTGTAAAGGCCGTGGGGCAGGAGCATAGGAGGCGCGTCCAGGAGCAGCAAGAAGGCCCTGTGGCTACAGGAGACAGCTTAGGACATGAGCTCAGGGACGTGACAGAGCGTGACAGAAAGCCATTGCAGGGCTGTGACCCCACGGGACCCTGTTTCACCAGGCCATCCTGGCTTCAGTGTTGAGAACAGATGACAGAGGGTTGAGGATGGGCAAGTAAGGTCAATGATGACCCTTTTCTAGGAACTCAAGCAAGAGATGAGCTTCAGTGTGGACCAGACAGGTGGCCTTGGAAGGAGTGGTTAGTCCTATTCTGGGTGCGTCTTGAAGATGGAGCTCACAGGATTTGCTGACAGCTTAGATATTGGAAATGAGAGAAAGGAGGAACTGGGGTAACTCCCAGCTGTTGTGGGTTGTCCTGAGCTAGGGGAAGGAGAAGGTTTCTGGGGGTAGGAGGTAGTCCGTGTGCCGCATGCTGAGGAAGGTGCCTTTCCCAGTGGATCTGCTGAAGTTTGTGTCCAGGAGAACCTTTCACATCTCCTCCCTCAGCAACATTCAAGTACAGGTATCCCCCACTTTTTAAACGTTCACAGTAAGACACTTGGCTTTCTTGAAAGATCTACGTTATTACCCGGCTTCAGTAACAGGAAGAGACCTGAAGAAGATTTCCCTCTTATGAAAAAAGTCAAACAGTGAGAATCGCGTTCCGTGTCTGTTTTGGGGAGAAGCATGACAGAGGCGGCGTGCACCCCAACCAGCTCCTTCCACTGGGAACCGCTCTTGGCATCCAGCCACCCGCACTTTGAATTGTGTCTGTGAGGCTCTGCTGTGCTTTATCTCCATTTATTTTTGGCATCCGTTAGGAGTTGTGTCCTGAGGCCTAAGAAAAGCCAAAGAGAAGGAATTTTTGGAGTCTGAGCGTGCTTTCTAATTTTTCCATATAAATTAATGGTCATTCCTTCTTGACACCATTTCTTCTGTGGAAGGTTTCCTTGGAACACTGTACTTTCAAAGAGCAGGGAAACCTATACCCCATCCTGCGGGGTTAGTTTTAGTCTCCCTGCTGGACAGAACATTCCATGACTGTTGGATTTTATCACTCAAACATTGCGCCTTTGACCACCTTCAACCGTTTCTACCACCCCATCCCCGAATCAGGCACCCACCCATCTGTTCTCAGTATCTATGCGTTCAGTATTTGTTTATTCCATGTGGAATGTACATGAGAGCATCTGGTATTTGTCTTTCTGTGTCTGAGTTACTTGGCATAAGGCTCCCAAAGTCTCTGTTTCTATGTCTGGTTATTGTGAATAATGCTGCAGTGAACGTGGGAGTGCATCTGTCTTTTTGAGGCAGTGTTTTTGTGTTCTCCAAATCAATAATCAGTAGAGCCATTACTGGGTCATGTGGTAGTTGTATTTATTTTTTTCAGGAACCTCCATACCGTTTGTCACAGTGGGTGCACCCATTTCCATTCCCACCAACAGTGCACAGGGTCCCGTCGTCTGCCTCTGGGACGATTGCCGTTGCAACAGTTGTGAGGGGATAGCCGATTGTGGTTTTGACTTATGTCTCCCTAACGATGATTAGTGATGTCGAACAACTTTTTCTGTCTGTTGGCACCTGTGTGCCATCTTTGGAAAGTATCTATTCACATATTCCCCCCATTTTTTATACAGTTTTTTTTGTTTTGATTTGTAAGAGTGTTGTGTGCATTCTGGATATTAGCCTCTTCTCACACATATGATTCGCAGATATTTTTTTCTTATTGGCTCAGTGGCCTTCTAAGTTTTTGCTGGTTTCTTTTGCCGTGTGGAAGATTTTAGTTTGATGTTCCACTTGTTTATTTTTGCTTTTGTTGCCTTTGCATTTGGTGTCCGATCTGAAGACTCTTTGCCAAAACCAATGTCGAGAGACTTAGTACCTGTGTCTTCTTGGAGGTTTATGGATTCAGGTCTTATGTTCAAATCATTCATCCATTAAAAATTTTGTGTGCGGTGTAAGAAAGTGGCCCAGTTATATTCTTCTGCATTTAGTGTCCAGTTTGCCTGTTACCGCTCACTGAAGAGACAGTCCTTCCCTCATGGCATATCTTCTGCTGCTGTGTCGTAAGTTTGGATCATCTACGTGTGGGTAAGTTTCTGAGCTTTCTGTTCTGTTCCACTGACCTGGTGTCTGTGTTTCTGCCAGTACCATCCTGTTTTGATGACAACAGCTTTGTAATCCAGCTTGAAATCCAGGAGTGTGTTGACTGCACCTTTCTTTCTCCAGGTTGCATTGGGTATTTGGGGTCTTTTGTGATTCCATACGAGTTTTAGGACTGTCTTCTATTTCCTCGAATAATGCCACTGGAATTCAGATAGGGATTTCATCACATCTGTCGATTGCTTTGGGTACGATGGACATGTTCACATAATTAACTCTTCCAGTTAAGGAGCATGGCGTATGCTTCCATTTGTTTGTGTTGCCTTCCAAATCTTTGACCCATACATTCTGCCCCCCTCGACACACATGTTTTTCATTTCTTTTCTGCCATGTGTTGAGTGTACTATGTCTTTCTCATTCTTGGTTACTTTTATTCCTAGATTTTTTTTGGATGCAATTGTAAATGGCATTGCTTTTTTAATTTATCTTTGCGAAAGTGTGTCATCAGTATATAGAAATGCAAGAAGTTGGGTCATCGGTGAAGCGTCTGCCTTCAGCTCAGGTCATGATCCCAGAGTCCTGGGATCGATCCCCGTGTTGGGCTCCCCTCTTAGCGAGGGTTTGCTTCTCCCTCTGTCTGACACTCCCCCTGCTCGTGCTTTTTTTCTCCCTGTCAAATAAATAAATAAAATCTGAAAAAAAAAAATAAATGCAACAGGTCTCTGTATGTTGACTTTATATCCTGCAGCTTTACTGAATTTGTTTATTCTAACAGTTTTTTTGTGGAATCTTTAGGGATTTCATGTCATTTGCAAAGAGTGACAGTTTTTCTGTGTGGATTTCGTATCTTCCTCTTTTTAAAAAATTATGTTAGTCACCCTACAGTACTTCATTAGTTTTTGATGTAGTGTTCCATGATTCATTGTTTGCATATAACACCTAGTGCTCATTATGACACGTGCCCTCCTTAATACCCATCACCAGGATAACCCATTCCCCTACCCCTCCCTTTCTGCAACCTTCAGTTTGTTTCCCAGTGTCAATAGTCTCTCATGGTTCATCTCCCCCTCTCATTCCCCCCCTTCACTTTTCCCTTCCTTCTCCTAATGTCCTCCATGCTATTCCTTCCGTTCCACATAGGAGTGAAACCATATGATAATTGTCTTTCTCTGATTGACTTAATTTCACTTAGCATAATCCCCTCCTGGTCCATCCACGTTGGTGCAAATGGTGGGTATTCATCCTTTCTGATGGCTGAGTAATATTCCATTGTATAGATGAACCACATCTTCTTTGTCCATTCATCTGCTGAAGGACATCTTGGCTCCTTCCACAGTTTGGCTATTATGGACATTGCTGCTATGAACATTGGAATACAGGTGCCCCTTCTTTTCATTACTCTGTGTCTATGGGGTAAATACCCAGTAGTGCAATTGGTGGGTCGTAGGGTAGCTCTGTGTTTAACGTCTTGAGGAACCTCCATACTGTTTTCAAAAGTGGCTGTACCAACTTGCATTCTCACCAATAGTGTAAGAGGGTTCCCCTTTCTCCATATCCTCTCCAACACTTTTTATTTCCTGCCTTGTTCATTTTAACCATTCTAACTGGTGTGAGGTGGTATCTCATTGTAATTTTGATTTGTATTTCCCTGATGGCAAGTGATGTGGAGCAATTTTTCATGTGAAGTATCTCTTTGTGTCTTCTGCCCATTTCCTGGGTGTTGAGTTTGAGAAGTTCTGTATAGATCTTGGATACCAGCCCTTTATCTGTAATATCATTTGCCAATATCTTCTGCGATTCTGTAGGTTGCCTTTTAGTTTTGTTGATTGTTTGTTTTGCTGTTGAGAAGATTTTCATCTTGATGAAGTCCCCATAGTTCATTTTTGCTTTTATTTCCTTTGCCTTTAGAGACGTGTCTTGGAAGAAGTTGTTGTGTCCAAGGTCAAAGAGTTTGCTGCTTGTGTTCTTTTGATTTTGATGTGAGACAGGAATCCATTATCTTTCTTTCCTGATTGTATTTGAGTCCTCTGTCTTTCTTGGTGAGTCTAGCTAAGTTTGTCAGTTTTGTTTATCTTTCCAAAGAAGGCAGCTCTTATTTTCATTGTTTTTTTTTTTTTGTCTTTTTAGTCTCCATTGGATTTATTTACGCATTCCTTTTTACTTATTTTCCTTATTTTTTTACTTATTTTCCTTATTTCTACTAATTTGGGGCTTTGCTTTTTTTTTTCCCTACTTCTTTACTACATGAAATCAGGTTGTTTATTGGAGAGCATTCTTATGGATTGACGAAGACCTGAATTTCTATGAACGTCCCCCTTAGAGCTACTTTTGCTGCATCCCATAAGTTTTTGTAGTTTCTCTTTTTCATTTGTGTCAAGGTACTTCTAAAATTTCTTTTGATTTCTTCTTTGACTGTTGGTTGTTCAGTAGCATGTTGTTAAATGTCCACATATTTTTTAAAGACTTTTTTATTTATGTATTTGACAGAGAGTGAGACAGCGAGAGAGGGAACACAAGCAGGGGGAGTGGGAGAGGAAGAAGCAGGCTCCCAGTGGAGGAGCCTGATGTGGGGCTCGATCCCAGGACCCTGGGATTACGACCTGAGCTGAAGGCAGATGCTTAATGACTGAGCTACCCAGGCGCCCCAATCTCCACATACTTTCAACTGTCCCATTTTCTTCTTCTTCTTTTTTTTAAATGTTTTTTTTATTATATTATGTTAGTCACCATACAGTAAATCCCTGGTTTTTGATGTAAAGTTCGATGATTCATTAGTTGCGTGTAACACCCAGTGCACCATGCGATACATGCCCTCCTTACTACCCATTGTGTCCCATTTTTTTCTTGAGACTGATTTCTAGTTTCATATCATTGTGGTTGGACAAGATTTGAACCAGAAGGTGAAGGGAGCATTCAGATTAAACTTTGTTTCCTGGGGGTTTTTCTGAGGGCAGACCATGGGTTCTGTGGGGACAGAGGAAGGTTTTGTGAGATGGGAGGGGGGGGTCAACCCTTGTTAGAATTACTGACTACTACCATGCAGGCTGTGTAGCTCTGTTCACACCGTAGTCCTGATGGACTTGTACTTCATTAGAAATATTTTATAGGGGGTGCAGTGGTAGCCTTCTCTAAAAGAAAGGTGCCATGTGGGTTCATGGCATGACAACACGTCAGCAACCAGGATGTATGATATTGTGGGGGATCAGAACCAGGCTTTCTGTGGGAAGTGAAAGAAATAGGGCATGGTGAGCTCCATGACCATAGGCGAGGTCCTGAGTGACCCACTGGGTGTTGGGTTCTGTGGATCTGTCTCATCAGGGGCTGTGGAATTTAGCGACACCCTCCTGTCTGTGGAGTTGTGTGGAGACAGGTAGACATCAGTCTCTGGCCAGGTATGACGTTCTCCTTGGACTGCCACCAGAGGGGCAGCGTGCAGGGGAGCCACTGCTTGGTTTCCAGGAAAACTGACCAGGGTCTGTGACCGTGATTCCTAGCAGCTGCAAGGGGAGAGGAGGCCGGGGGTGGTGCACACTTCCTAGGGCTGTGGTCAGGACTAGTCGGGAGCCCACTGAAGTCAGCCACACCGGGCACAGAAGGCACCCCGTCAGTGTAGCTGTGGGCACTGTTCCCATGGCACTTTCGTGCTGGCTCCCATGCCGCCACCTGCTTTTCATCATCATCTTCAAGGTCATGTGCCTCTGCTCTTGCCCCATGGCCTCCAGGGTATTGCCCGTCCTCCATCTGGCCCTCGTTCCCGGTGCCCTATGCAGTCCTATGCCAGGGTAGCCTTCTTGAGACACACCTCTGGCCCTGTCAGTCCCCTGAAGGAACACTTCCATGGATCCTCCGTGAGGTGAGGACGATGCCCTGCCCTGGAGGGGGGCTGCAGGTCCCCAATCAGGAGAGCCATGTCTCCCTTTTCAGCCTGGCCTGCCCTCCTCGCAGTCCTCTTTGGGAAGCTTTCCCCGCTTCCTGAGATGACAGCTCTGAACTTAAAAACGAACATTGTTTTATATTTCTCTATGCCTTAGTTCATCCATGGCATGTCTTTCAAACCAGTTAGCGTGTTTTCAGCAGTCCTGGGGGGCTGTCTGCTCAAGGAGAGGATGACTTGGGAGGGGTAGCCTTCCCTCTCACCTCCCTCAGCATGTCCCTGAGCCCTGGAGCTAGCTGTCCCACTGAGGGTTGAGGGACCCGAGCCAGCCCATCCTGAGCCAAGGCTGTGTCAGCTGTGTAGACTGACATGTGCCAGAGCGGTGGGCAGATGGCATGGTTGAGGGGCAGGCAGTGTCTCCTTCTCATTCCTTCCCTCCTTCCCTCCCAGAGGTAGCTCATAGTAGCCTCCAAGCCCTGCATATCCAGATCCCTTGACCTGTGCCTCCTGTGTTCACCTGGTGACCTTGGAGTTTCCCATGGATTCTACCACCCGTACCCACTCCCGTAGGAGTTCCTGGATCAGGGGAGGGTTCGTACTCTTGTCTGTACTTGGTCCTCCTCCTGTCCCGCACTGAGCCCACCCACCTTTGCATCTTCCATGTATGTGGTTGGAAGCAAGCCCATCCACACAGAACCTATTAGCCAAATGGATCCAGGTAATGACCGTTGAATTAGAGATCCAGGATATATAACAAACCCGCTCTGAAACCTGTCCCACAGTCTGTGACTATCTCACACTAAAACAGAAAGTATAACAGCTTTCTGGATTGTGATGTGGCATCTGTCTCTACTTCCAATCTTGAATGCATAGGTGCTGAGCCTGGACAGAAAAGGACCACAGCTCCACAGGTAAAGTGTAAGAACTCAGTGAAATTTGAATTTGAGGCATAGAGGGAATAATTATTGTAGAGTGAATCCTCCCAAGTAGGGCTTATGCACATTGCACAGCAGAAGCTTTTTCAAATAGGTTACTGAAAGAAAAATATTTTTGAAAAATTTATTTTAATTCTAGTAGAGCTAACATACAGTGTTAACGTTAGTTTCGGGTGTACAATAGAGTGATTCAGTAATTCTATATATTACTCAGTGGTCATCAATAAAAGTGTCCTCTTAATCTGCTTCATCTATTTCACTCATCCCTCCATCCACCTCCCCTCTGGTAACCATCCGTTTGTTTTCTATTGCTAAGAGTCTGTATTTTGGTTTGTCTCTTTTTCTCCTTTATTTATGTATGTTTGTGTCTTAAATTCCATGTAAGAGTGACGTCATATGGTATTTGTCTTTCTTTGACTGATTTCATTTAGGGTAATACTCTCTAGCTCCATCCACGTGGCTGCAAATGGCAAGGTTGCATTCTTTTTATGGCCAAGTAATATTCCAGTGTGTGTGTGTGTGTGTGTGTGTGTGTGTGTGTGTGTGTGTGAATACACACATCTATCATCTCATTTATCAATTTTTCAACAGACACTTGGGTTGCTTCCATATTGTGATATTGTAAATAATGTTGCAAAAAACATAGGGGTGCACGTATCCTTTTAAGTTACTGTTTTCCTAGTCTTTGGGTAAATACCAGTAGAGTGATTGCTGGATCGTAGGGTAGTTCTATATTTAATTTTTTGAGGAACCTTCATACTGTTTTCCACGGTGGCCACCACAGTTTGCATTCCCACCCACAGTTCATGAGGATTCCCCTTTATCCACATCCTCCCAACACCTGCTCTTTCTTGTGCTGTTGATGTTAGCCATTCTGACAGGTGTGAGGTAATACCTCATTGTCCTTTGGACTTACATTTTCCTGATGATGGTGAACATCTTTTCACGGGACTGTTGGCCATCAGTATTTCTTCTTTGGAGAAATGTCTGTTCATGTCTTCTCACTATTTTTTAACTGGATTATTTGTTTTTGGGGGGTCGAGTAGTATCAGTTCTATATGTTTTGGACACTATTGCTTTATTGCATATGATCTTTGCAAATATCTTCTCCTTTTGAGTAGGTTGTCTCATTATTACGTTTTCATTGTTCTTCTGCTGTGTGGAAAGTTTTTATTTTGCTGTATTCCCAATAGTTTATTTTTGCTTTCATTTCCTTTGCCTCAGGAGACAGTCTAGAAAAATGTTGGTACAGTCCATGTCAAGAAGTTACTGTCTGCCCTCCTTTTTTTTCTTTTTTTAAAGATTTTTATTTATTTATTTGACAGAGAGACAGCCAGCGAGAGAGGGAACACAAGCAGGGGGAGTGGGAGAGGAAGAAGCAGACTCATAGCAGAGGAGCCTGATGTGGGGCTCGATCTCAGAACGCTGGGATCACGCCCTCAGCCAAAGGCAGACGCTTAACGACTATGCCACCCAGGCGTCCCCTACTGTTTGCCCTCTTGTAGGATTTTTATGGTTTCAGGTCTCACACTGAGCTCTTGAAACTGTTCTGTGTTTGTCTGTATGATGTAAGAAAGCAGTCTAATTTCATTCTTTGTGCGT